>NC_138182.1:0-600000 GCF_964194105.1 Spermophilus citellus | reverse complement strand
TCCGTAGGAACGGGGACTGAGCACACGGTGGGGTCCCAAGGTGTGTGAGAAATCCCTGGTAAGAGGGACTGAGCACAGAGAGGGCAGGAGGTTCACTCACAAGAGGAAAATCAATTACAGGAGCCTATGAAAAATGGGGAATAAAAATTCTAGGGCTGGGGACAGGGAAGAATTAAGAAAAGAGCCTGTATGTATAACCTTTCCTTTAAAGAGTCTTGTGCGGGGAAATGAATGATAGTAATGGTGGAAATAAATGTGCCCCATGGAGGGTCGTGGCCCCCTGGACCTGTGACTTCAGTGTCCACCAGGACTGCAGACTCTATTTCTAATGTTCCCAACTGTAGGCCCTTTCATGTTTGGGTCATACTGTGAAAATCTGTGACAGGCCCCATTTTAATTTCTGAAGGGGTAAATCTCATAGACTTTGATGAGTGTGTAGCTGTTGCCTCCTAGCTGTGGAGATCTATCCCCTGCTGGAAACAAACGTGTTTCCCGTCTGTTTCATGTATGTTGCACACCTGTGTATGTGTCTCTGTATGTGCTTGTGTCTGCACCATGTTCCTAGTATCAAAATTGGCCGACAGAAAAATGAGTTCTCGTAAGTTTGATGTAGAGATCCAAACACCCTTCGGTTCATGTCACTTGAATAAAACGTGGACAAAGGGGCCCCTCTAAATGGGTATGAGTAAAGATACCCTTGAAATGGCCAACCCACGTGTGTTTCTGGGTGGCCAGCCAGAGTGTTGATGAATAAGAACGGTCGAGAGTGAGCAGTGTGTGCCCCCACCCCGAGGCCTTGTTCAAATGCAGAGACCACACCAGCGGTGAGGCAGCAGAAGGGTGGCTGTCAGTGACCCGAGACACACCTGTGGGAATACTGCAGCCAGCTCCCTTGTCCCAGGGGCAGGAGAGATGGAAGGTGGGGCGAACCCAGACAGAGTTCCAACGAGGACTAAAACTCAGGCTGAAGGACACAGCCCTGACCCTCTTTTGATGCCTGTTCACTCACAAGCCCTGAGGCAGCCCACAGTGGGTTCCTCTGTCGGGCCCTCCCGCATGCAGGATCCTGCTGTCTACCTCCCCTTCAGTATTGTCTACGGATTCTCTTCTTCACACTTGTGACACGAGAACCCAGGCTCCTCCCAATCTGGCTTCATCGTAGGGGCCCTAGGGGATATTCGGAGGCCGAGTGGGACAGACCATGGCTCTGTCACTTAGCTTTTCTTCTGGGAGTCCTATGCTCCTGTGGGTACATTCTGTCTGTCAACACTCCTGGACCCTGTCAGCCAGTTAAAAGTGGACGTCACGGCTCGCCCGGGAAGGCCGTGCTGGAGGGAGACTCCACAGCCCTCCTGCTCTGGTGGTGGGTCCGATCTTGCCTCAGCCTCCTTCCATGGCAGCCCATTCAACGGAGAAACTGAGGTCTCTGGCCGTGGCTGCTCCGCAGTGTGACCACAGGGTCTCTAGAGACGCACATGGAAGCTGGTGTGGGCCCTGGCGTGGGCAGTTCTGGCCTGGAGGATGGCCGAGGATGCTCCCAGCACAGGTGCCCCCCCGGCAGGCTCCCTGCCGGCATCGGGAGGAGCCAACCTCCTCTGCTTCTGCGAGACACCTGTAGTTCCTCTTGGTGCTGATATCGTGCTGGTGACTGTCTTCACCATCCAGCTGCTGACCCTGAGAGTGCAGGGGCAGCACCAGGGGAGACAAATTGCCAGGTTAAGTGAAGGACAGGCCTCCTGTCTTCAAAGATTTCCAAATGGTGGCTTCTTTAGTTTTTTCAGAGTAACAAAAAATGAACTGGAAGTGGAGTTGTGGCTGGAATTCTTTATGATCCTCAGGAAACAAACAGATGTGTGCCAAATGGGCACAACTGTGGACGTCGCTTGCCCTTTGCCTGTGGTGGCCACAAGAAAGTTGCAGGCCTGGCTGCCATGGTGGCGGCAGACACTGAGAACAGCCCTCCATCCTCACCTCCCTGGCGCTCGACTGCCTCACACACACCTGGGCCCCTCGAGACCACACGTAGCCTCAGGTAACACCATCGCGTCGCACCTTCTGTGTCTGCTCCCCAAAGAATGGCCTGGGAGGAGGCCCGTGCTGAGGGATCCCAAGACCCCCAGCACCGACACCCTGCCTGAGGGCCAGCTGGGGTGGGGCACTGCTCCAGGCCTTGCTGGGCGAGGACGGGGAGGAACGGCACACACCATGGCCTGTGGGAATGTCAAGTGGCCACCCCTTGGAAGACAGCTTGGAGCTTCTGGTAAAACTAGACATGCTTTTACCACAGGATCCATCCCTGGCATCTACCCCAAACTCCACACAAAACATACACATTACATCAGCTTTTTCTTAAGTGTCCAGACTTGGAAGCAGTGAAGGCATCCTTCAGTGGCTCAGCCTGTCATCCCAGCTAGTTGGAGGCCAAGGCAGGAGAATGTCAAGTTCAAGGCCAGCCTCAGCAACTTAGTGAGGCATCTGAAGTTAAAGGTAAAAGGGGCTGGGGATGTAGTACAGTGGTTGAGAGCTTCCTTAGCATTCTCAAAGCCCTGGGTTCTATCCCCAGCACCCCAGATGAATAAATAAGCAAGCTGTGGTCTATCCAGACAGTGGAGTATTATTCACCAATGAATAATTGTCAAGTGACAGAAGCCCATCTGAAGGCTGTATGATCCCAACCATGATCTCCTTCCTGGAGACACTATAGAGGTAGGTGCTGCCAGGGGTTGGGAGGAGGGGAAGAATTGACTGAGCACAGAGGGCTTTCAGGGTATTAAGATGACTCTAAGGTGCTGAAATGGTTGCCACGCATTGTTGTACACTTGCCCAGCCCCATGGAATGCACAGCATCGGGAGTGAGGCCCCACCACCTGTGGACTCAGGGTGGCGGCACGTGTCAAGAGAGGCGCAGACTGTGGCAGCAGACAATGCTGGGCCAGGGGTCTATGGAGCTATGCACTTTCTCCTCAGTTTTGCTGAGGATCTAAAGCTGCTCTAAAAAAATAAAGTCTAGGGCTGGGAGTGTAGTTTGGGGGTAGATCACTTGCCTAGCATGTGTAAGGTCCTGGGTTCCTTCCCTAGCACTGCCCGAAAAGGTCTATTAAAAAAATAACAAGTAGTTAATTTCTACAAAAACCAAACCAAACCAAACAGCAAGGTTTTGGCTGGGATCTCTTTGGATCTACAGGTTAGTATAGGAAGAATGGCCATCAAGGTTCCTGATCCACAATATGGTGTATTTCCTTACTTTTGATCTGTTTTACACATTTTAAAGAGCGTTACATATTTTTCTGTGGAATTTTTGCAAATCTAAATTAATTGATTTTTCATGCCATTGTAAATAGTATTTTAAAATATATATTTTGCAATAGTTTTTTTGATATATAGAAATAGATGTGATTTTATTTTGCATTGATTTTTGTGTGTGTGCCTGCTAGACAAGGGCTCTACCACAGAGCTACACATGCAGCCTCCTGCACTGACCTCCTGTCCAGAGAATCTGGGGAATTACTGGCTGATGTAGTCAACTTCTTGGTATTCCACACATGTTGTCATCATCTGAGAACAAATAAAGCTTTACTTTCTCCTCTTCACTACTTATGCCTCTTTCTTTATTTTTCTTGTCTTATTGCACTGGTTAGGTCTTCCTGATTAATGTTGAATAGAAATGGGATTTTTCTTGTAATTATTTTGAAATTTTCAAAATATAGAGAAGTTGGACAAATAGTAGAACACCCATAAATTAAGCAGTTTTTATCATTTTTGTCATATTTATTCTTTTTTCTTCCTCTTTCTTTGTGTATGTTATCTGAAAGTATACTTACAAAAATACGTGTTTTTCCAAGCTATTTTAAAATAAATTGTCAACATTGTGATGCTTAGTACCTATATTCATTATTTTGCTTCTTCTAAAAATAAGGACAATCTCACATTACTACAATTACCATCATCTTACCTAGCAGAGAAATTTCTTCTCTTAACTAATATTTGGAACATGTAAAATCTTCTTCAATTGTTCCTAGAACGATATCTTATGTAGCTTTTTTTTTTAATATTTGTTTTTTAGTTGTAGGTGGATACAATACCTTTATTTTTATGAGGTGCCTCACGCATGCTAGGTGAGTGCTCCACCTCTGAGCCACAGTCCTAGCCCTCTTGTGAAGCTTTTTATTTTATTTTTTAAATATTTGTTTTTTAGTTTCAGGTGGACACAATATCTTTGTTTTATTTTTACATGGTGCTGAGAATTAACCCAGGGACTCACACATACTAGGAGAGCGCGCTACCACTTGAGCCACATCCCCAGCCCTCTTGTGTAGCTTTTTAAATAATAGTTTCACTGAGATATAATTCATATATTACATATTTCACTTGTTTAAAGTGTAATGTGGTTTTATATATTTTAGCCATTTTAAGTGTACAGTTCACTGGTGTTAATTACGTTCACAGCATTGTGCAGTCATAACTCTTTTTTAAAAATATATTTTTAGTTGCAGATGGACACGATACCTTTATTTTCTTTCTTTATTTTTAGGTGGTGTTGTGGATGGAACCCAGGGCCTCACACATGCTGGGTAAGTGCTCCACCACTGAGCTCAACCCCAGCTCCACCCTTCATTCACTTTTTTCAAAATGTTTCTGTCACTACAAGTAGAAACTTCAGTCATCAAGTATCCACTCATCTCCCATAACAAACAGCCGCAGGAAACGGTTTATGCCACTCCCCTATGAGACTTCCTATTCTGGATGTTACATACAAGTGGAACCACACAATATTTATCCTCATATCCTGGAAATCTGGCCTATTTCACTTAGTGTAATATTTTCAAGGTTCATCCATGTGCAGGATGTGTCAGAATTTCACTCCTTTACACGACTGTGTGTATATATCACATTTTATTTATCCCTTCATCGTGGATGGATGCTCATTACTATGAATAATGCTGTAATGAGCATTGGCATAAATTATCAACGCAGAAACTTGTGTGTGTATGTACATGTGAAGGTGCAGGACCTCTGCATTCCTGGAATAAATCTCAAGTCGTCACTATTTGTTGAAAGACACAAATCTACAAATACAAGAGGCTCAATGAATCCCAAATAAAGTACACTCAGAACATATCTGCTCAAGACAGAATCAAACTGGACAGGCAAAACAGAAGGAATTTGAAGGCATCAGGAGAGAAGTGATTTGTCACTCACAAGCAACCCTTGTGAGAGGAATAGTTAATTTCCCATCAGAGACCAGAGGGGACCAGAAAGCAGTGGTATAGCACATTTTGCTGAAGAAAAGAAAATAAGATAATTCTGTGTCTACCCAAAATGCCCTTAGAACATGAAGGAGAGACTAAGACATTCTCCAGGTAAACACAAGCTGAGGGTGTGTGTCACCTCCAGACCTGCCCCATAAGAAACACCACAGGGCTGACATGGAAGGACACCCCGCCGGATCCACGAAACAGGTGACTGTCTCCACGGCACCAATGTGGTAAATATGTGGGCAAGTGGAAAGGCCAAAATTGTTGTATTTTTGGTTTGTGACTCCTCTTTTTATTTCCTATGTTATTGAAAAGAGGATACATATAAATATTATGGGCAAAAAAATGTGTAAAAGATGTATATGGATAAAACTCAACCAAAAGGCACAGATTGCCAGAATGATAAAAACAAAACAAAACAAAAAACAGGATTCACACTGGGCCTGGTGGCACATGCCTGCAATCCCAATGGCTTGGGAGGCTGAGGCAGGAGGATGGCAGGTTTGAGGCCAGCCTTAGGAATTTAGTGAGACTCCATCACAAAAGATAAAAAGGGCTGGGGATGTGCTCAGTGGTAAAGTCCCCCTAAATTCAACCTCCAATTGAATGAATGAATGAATGAATACAGGATCTGAATCTACGCTGTCTACAAAAGACCCACTTTAGCTCTAAGAACACACAGAGGCTGAAAGTGAAGGGGTGGAAAATACATCAAGACAAACAGTGAACAAAAGCCAGCAAGGCAGCTCCGCCAGGATGAAAATAACAGACTCTGTCCAAGACTGTCACAAGAGACAGGGACATCATGCACAAGGGCCAACTCACCAAGAAGACACAGCAATGGCAAATACATGTGCACCAAACACCAGAGCTTCTAAATATGCAAAGCAAGCAGCGGCAGCCTTGGAGAGAGAGTCCCTCCTCAGTAACTGTAGGAGATGTCTGTGTCTTCTTTTGACCCTGGATAGAGCAGCCAGAGGTCAGTAAGGATGCAGGACCCAGCAGGACACTTGGGGCCCAAGTGTCCTGCACATTAGACGCTGCACATGGCCAGCCTAAGGCACTGCTCTCCAGTGCCCAGGCCCCGGGAAGTGTTGGCTGCCCCTCTTGTGATAGTAGCACATTCAAAAGTAAGTCCTACCTAGAGTCTTACTGCAGCATCCCAGGAGCAGGTTAGCCCATCCAAACCCGAAACTCATCCATCAGGAGCGCTTTCCCAAAGCTACCCTTCCCCCTGTGCCCAGGCTGGCCCCTTCCTTTTCCCGTCCCGGTGTCTGTTTCTGACTCCAGCCCACCCAGCTTTCAAGATGCCTTGTGAAGCCTCCACATCTCCCCGCAAGGTGAGTTCAGCTGCTCTCTGATCAATCACACATCAGAGGCCTCCTTGAATCTAGGAAGTCCACCACGGTTAGATACTGTGAGGAGGCAGGGGTCACCTCCCATTGTGGAAGCCCAGAATGCATCTTGCACTTTCCTGCTCCCTGGGGTGGTGGGCAGGGACTAGAGAACTGGAGGACACTTAGCCATTCGAAGCCTCCGGTGACACGTCACTCCAGTCCAGCCAGCTCCGGCTGTCCCAGCACCCAGGCGGACCTGGGTTGGAGCTGACCTTCTGGGCTCTGCAGGTGTCTTTCAAGAATGGCCAGAGTTAGCTTCAGTGGCTGCACCAGGCCTCCCCCGTGAAGTCTCTCCTATCCACCCTGCCTACCACCTCAGGAACACAACCTCTCTCCATGGGTTTGAAGAAATGACTCAGTGTCTCCCAGTATCTGTTTTCTAAGATGTTTAGGTAGGCATATGGCCCAGAACAATGGCTGCTTCTTGTGTCTCTTCTAGCTGGTGGTGATTGGGTGGGGAGGGGAACCTGAATTTGCAGGAGCAGAGCTAGGAACCTACAGCCTTTGGGAAGGAAGTGCAGAGGAGTGTAGTTTTGGAAGTAAAGCTGACTCCCTTGCGGCATGCACAGATTCCATGGCAGAAAGCAAGGCCAGCAATCTGCAGGTTTCCCCCAGGAGCCTCTGGCTCACCCTACCTCCCCACCAGCGGTTTCTGAGTACCTAGAATGCGCCAATCAGCAGATACTGGAAAGTATCTGCTCTCTTCAAAGAAGGCAAGGTTAATTAAACTGTTGGCCACCTAAGCAGGGGCGGAGCTTCACCCAAGAGGCAGCAGTGGGTGTAGTCTGCGTACAAGTGGTTAAATTGTGAAATCCTCTGAAGTGGGGTGTCCTGAAATAATATGTTCCAGGTGGAGAGGGAGGCCTCCGAAGGCTCCTTAAAGTCCTTGGCAGAGGTTAATGGCTCCCTCCCTTGGTTCAGCCTTGACCTTTGCACCGGCTCTGGAGGCCCAGACTGTCCTCTACCTGGCTGGGTGGTGGGATTCAGGCTGGACTACGCCTCCAGGGCCAGGCTGCACCAGGTCCCTCCTGTGACAAAACTGCTTCTGCCCTTGAGGAGCAGACAGGCTGCCTAGTTTTCCTGGTGATCCCCTTCTAGTTCCTTTGCACAGGTGCTCAGAAGGTGTGGACTTGCCAGGAATCTGGGTGCATGTCGCAAGGGCGCTGAGGCCGCTGGCTGACTAGGGGCAGCAGTCTGTCTTTCCTTGGTGTCCAGTGCACGCCTTTACTCACATGCCCCACCTGCCCTCCTCTGTGCAAACCTACGCCCACTGTCTCCTTTCCTGTGGGTTCACAGGAAAGTACTCCAGAGCACACCCACGCCTGGCTCTTCTTGTCCATGCGCGTGTGGATACACACGCAAAGGCGTGCATAACGTCAGCCCCTTCTTGGGGACAGGCATGCATATCTGGGTGCATACCGTTTGCCCTTTAGTGCACACACTTGGCCCGTCTCTGGGCGACACAGTTCTTCTCTTACATGTACTTACAGGTATGCACACATGCAGCCCTTCTCCAAGTAGGCATCAGACATGCTCATACGTGGCTCCTCTACTCCTTGTGCACACACACAGGTGTGAATACAACTGGCTCTGCTCCATGCAAGCTCAGAGGAGTACACACACGTGGCCCCTTCTCCGTGCCCACTCACATGCATACACACAAGTTGGCCCATCCTTGCGCACACACAGGCACACTCACATGTGTCCCCTCTGTGCACACATGCACAGGTATACATACATTTGGCCTTCTCGTGCACACACAGAGGCACGCACACACGTGGCCCCTCTCCATGCGCACACAGGCGAGCGCGCACCGCGCGCTCTGGCGCCAGCCCGTCTCCACCCGCCTGGCGCACGCGCACTCGAGAACGCGCGCGCGTCCGCACCCCCAGGGCGGGCGGCACCGGCGGGAGGAGAAGGAGCTGAGCGGCGGGAGGAGGAGGAGGAGGAGGAGGAGGAGGAGGGCGCTGAAGGCGCGAAAAGGCGCGCAGGCGCGCTGCGCGAAGCGGGCCGCCGCGCCCACGTCACCGCGCCGCGCGCACGTCACGCCGGCCCGACGCTCGGCCCAGGGTGAGCCCGCGTCCCGGCGCCGCTGGCCCAGGGCAGGGACCCGCCACGGCCGGACCTCCCGGCCGGCGCCGCGCCCGCGCCCAGCGCGCCCGCCCGGCGAGCCAGGTGCGGCGGGGCGGGCGGGGGGTGCGGCGGCACCCGGCCGGCTGCATCCCGTGGCCCGCCGCCCCGGCCCGGCCCGGCCCGCGCCCCCAGCCGGCCCGGCCTGCGCCGGGGCTCTGCAGGCCGGCGGGCGGCGGGCGGGGGTCCCCGGCCGCCCCCGCGCCTTCGCAGCGCGCGCGGGGGCTGGGCCGCGGGGCCTAGTGACAGGTCGAGGCGGGCGGGTCCCGTGGAGCCCACCTGTCAGAGTAGCCGGCCGCGGCCCCGGGGGTCTCGGTGGGACGGAGAACCTGCGCGCTGCGCTGGGAGCCGGGGGGAGCCCCTCCGGGCCTCCTGCCCAGGTGGGGCCTTGTGCCCCGTTGAGGGGGGTGTCCTTGTGCCCCGGAGGGTGGAAGTGAGCCCTGACCGCTGTGCTGCGGGGCCCAGGAGCTGGGGTCCTGCACTGGCCCTCTGACTGCAGGTGCTGCGGGGTGTCCTGGGGTGCGATTCCATTTGGAGAGGTGGCCTGAAACCCACTGTGGGACCTGCTTGGCCAGCTCCACTGTCAGGATTGGGCAGAGAAGGCCCTATTGCCTGGAGGCCCGCGTGCGGGTGGGGGAAGGCATTGCCTTTCAGTCGTGGTGTGTGCGAAACTTCTTTTTTCATTCTTACTCATCATCTGTCTTTCCTTTTTTTCTGCCAGAAGAGTCAGTTTTCTCCTGTGGAGGTGCACAGCTTTAGCCTCGATTTCCTGGATCTGGTAACATGGCAAAAGATGTAAGTATTTCTGCTTCTTGTGGCAGACAGGTGTCAGCAGGGCTCATTCTCGGGGGCTTTCCCTTTATTTCAGGAGGCAGCACGTGGACTGCGGTAGTATACATTTTCAGACTTTTGAGCCCAGGTGGCAGGATAGAGGTGAGAGATGAAGGGGTCCAATGCTTCCTGCTCTTTGTCACTCCAGCCCTGGTGCAGGGTGCTCCGGTGATGCCCCTGGCAGTGTTTTCTGTACCTCCAGACTGCACTGAATCTATATGTGCAAACCCACCCTTTGTCCAGGGAGGTGGAGGGTGTTGCAGGCTCTGTGGCCTTGTGCACAGGAGGGCTGGCTGGCACCCAGGGGCCTGGGGCTTGGGCTGCGTCTGTCTTGCATATGGTGGAGGACAGAAATTCAGCCCTGCTGGGTCAAACACTGACACTCATTTGGCTCTGTTTTCTCAGAAGGGTGGTGTTTGGTGATAATGAAATGTGGTACACTGTGCTAGTTAGTTTAGCTTTGTGTAGCCTTGAAACTGTTGGATATCCTGAGTAACTTTTACAACTGGGATGGAGAAATAGACTCTTAGGTCTGGAAATTGTAGTTGATGCTGTTGGTCTTATAGTTCTTTGTAATATCTGTGTCATTGCCTTATGCCAGCGGTACCCTTGTGTTCCTGGGAATGTAGTGTTCCAGAAGCATTTATGTATTTATCTTTCACTGTGCATAGTTGGAAACAGGCAGGTGAGCTGCCTGAGACAGAACACAGGAGTGTGGTGGGGACGCGTCCACAGCGCTGCCCCGGAGAGCTTGTGTGGACCCGCCTGTCGGCAGAGGCTCTGCAGGTCCCAGGGGAGCTAGGCCCAGGGTGCCCTGGGCCTGCCTCTGGGAGGCACGTCACTGCAGGTAGGCCAGTGTGGCTAGCTGAAGTCACAGTGTGTAAGTGCTGTTGGGTGGCTTTTGGTCGAGGGCCATGCCCTCCTCTCTTGTGTGCATGCCCTAAAGGTGCAAGCGCCTGGGCACATGATCAGAAAGCAGCCGATGCCTTAGATGGTCTAAAGTGGGGATGGGTCCCCGTGACCTGTGTGGGTGCTTCTGGGTTGTGTCATCACCCTATTGAGCACACGTCACTGACGTGGTCTGAGGCCCTCTTAATTCCACGTCATCTGCTTGGCACTGTGCGCCTGGTGTGTACACCATGAGGCTCCCATGGATGTGTTGGCTGTGGTCAGGCTTGGCTATGTCTGGTTGAGGAAGACTAAGTCCCTGGACATGGCCACATGTCAAGTGAGGTGGGCTGGTGCAGGGTGGGCCCAGCCCCAGCTAGTCTTGGGTCATTCACTATGGTGATGGGGCGATGCTATGAAGTGGTGACCTGGCCCTGCAGGCCGTGGAATAGCTGGGTAGAGAGGCAGATGGCCTTCCCTGTTCAGGCTGGGCCTGTTCTCTAGCCAACCCATTTCCTTGAAGTAGGGGCATGACATTTGCGTTTCAGAAGGGACTTTGCAGCTTGTACCAGAGGAGACATAGAGGCACACTGAGGTTTTCTAAGCAGTGCACTGGTGAGTGTTGGAAGCCCAGCCTGTTGGAGGGAGTGTCTGGGACCCACTGTGCAGAGCCTGGGGTTTCATGGAGGACCCTGGGGCCCAGGGGAGGGGACAGACAAAGAGACCATGAGGGTTGGTGGAAGACTGTGAAGAGGAGAGGGAGCGCTGGCCACATGCTGGCCCTGTGATACCAGCAAGTCTGGGGAGGGACCCCATGTATGTAGTACAGCGAAGAACAGGGTTGTGCAGAGCCCAGCTGTAGGAGCATCTGAACAGTGGTGATGATGGGCAGTGGGCGCCCGAGGCTGGACATACCGGAGCCGGTGCTCCACGAGGGAGAAGAAAGGTGGTCTGGGAGGACGTGGGGAGGGAGTAGGCGGGTGGGCGGTGGTGTGCTCAGTGAAGGCAGGCCACCTTGCTCAGGGCTGGGCTTCAGGGCCATGCATGAGTGCCTGTGGCCTGCACGGTCAATGTCCTCTCTTGGGGTCTCCCCTAGTGCTCACTGCCTGGGGAGCTGTGACCACTGGTCCAGCCCAACTTGTCATGACAGGGAGGTTTGTAAGTGGTGAGGGAGGGGATGTCATTTCACACGGTGCTGAAGGGAGGGAGCCTTTGCTGACTGGAGCCCGTGGCCACCCTCTGAGCTCCGCTGCCGTTTGTGGGGAGAAGGATGTGCACCCAGTGCAGCGAGTCCTCCTCATCTGCAGTTCTGCACTTGCCATTTCAACCAACTGCAAGTGGAAAATGTTTCTAAAACCCTGCATCTGCACTGGACATGCAGTCTCTTTGCATGTTGCTATTCTCTGGACAAGGCAGAGTGACTGCTGTCAGCGCAGTGTCTGCAAGTGCTGGGTACCTGAGACATCTGGAGATGATTGAAGTCCGCAGGAGACATGTGTGGTCACATGCAAGCCCCGAACACATTATGGGAGCCCTTTGAGCTTTGCTGGATCTCAGTGTCCGTCAAGATCTCGGAGCCATCTCTGTGGATACTGGGGGATGACCGTGTGTTCTGGGAGCACATGTGGGTCACTGGTCATTTGCCCTGCAGAGAGCATGGCCGTGTGAGTGGGTGCCTGGGTCCAGTCCCTTGGATGCCTGGACTGTGCTGCCCGGTTGTGTACTGGGGTTTCTGGAAAAATCTTCAAGTGTTCTTTGAGAGCAGAGAGCAAAGGGAGCCATGTCACGGTCTCAGCTCTCTGTGGTGTAACCAAGAGACCTAGTTAATGTCTGGAGCAGATGATGACTTTACCAAGGTGCTGTGCACCTCGCAGGCCTAGACGGAAAGGGGCCCTGCTGTCCCTGCGGCCTTGGGAGAGCAGGTACAGCATCAGTGCCTGGGCCTGACTGGATGGAGGGACCTCGTGGAGATGAGCAGGCTGCAGGTGTCGTCCTGGGCCAGGCTATTCTCCAGGGGAGGAAGGCGTGGAAGCCAACAGCAGCTCTTGGAACCTGGTGCTTAGGCCAGTGGGCAGTCCGGGCGCCGGGCCAGGAGAAAGACAGGCCCTCTTCACTGAGTCCACCCTTTCTAATCTTTGTTGTTTCAAGGTGCTGAGGTTCGAGCCCGGCCTGAGCTTTTGGAGCACAGTGCCTCTGAGCTGACCCAGGCTTGGCTCTTCCAGCCATTCTGTTGGTGGGGGGTGTGTGGTCTGCAGTCCTCATGCCCGTCCACCTGCAGGATGTGTGCATGTACTCTGGGTGAGAGTTCTCAAAATTGCCCGGTTTCGCGGATGCTCTCACACTCAGTATTTAAGGAGTTAATTCATTGTTTTTCATCGTAGAATAGTTGGAAAATTCACTTTGGAGTTGCTACTTGGCTTGCCTTGGGTGTAGTTCTGCTGTTTGTTGGAGGGACGTGATGTCTTCAGTCTCGCTCAGACAGGCCCCAGGAAGGGCCTAGTGTGCCCAGGTCTGAGGGCCAGCTGGCCGTTGGCCTTCTGTCCGGTTTGTGTGTTGGCCCTCATGGAGCCTGATTCTTCATCTTTGAGCTGGGTCAGTGAATGCTCACTGGCTGAGCCTCTGCATGTCCTGCCCACCAAGGGTGTGCTTGAGGATGCTGACCTGGGTTTCCGGGTCACGGGGATTGGGCTGTCCTTGCTGTGCTGCTAGAGATTCTGAGACCTGAGTGGAGAGCCATGCCTGTTACTTGAGCTCTGGTCTCTGTCAGTGGTGGATGGGAATGACCCCTGTGCACCTCTGTGGCCCTGGCACAGCCTGCTTGAGTCGGGAGCTTGCCCTGGTGTCCTGGGCTCCCATTAGGTCCAAGAAAGCAGGACTGATGGCCCTGAGATGTGGGCAGGAAGATAGCCAGATGCCCAGGCCAACCCTGCTCCAGCTCTGCCCTGCCTGCCCTCCACATGTCTGCAGAGTCCTTCCCTCCGGGTGTGAACCTGCAGGGGATGTCCTACGTTCCTAGGTCTGTTCTGGGTGGCGGGCAGCTCCTGGTGGAGACTGGGTGCTGTTCTTTCTGAGCCGCTGTTGGCTGGTCACGGTGGGCTGTGCTGCCCGTCACTGTTGGGAGTTTTAATCCAGCCGAGTTCTTCTTATTAAATGAGAGTGATCTCGGAGAGTTTTGGGGAGTCCTAGGAAAGCAGCCGGAAGAGAAAGCTGTTTGCCTGTGAGCACCCGGTTGGGTCTCCACTTAGTGGGCCACAGGGGCTGGACTGCCCACCTGTCTGACTTCTCCTCCACGCTGGCCACTTTTTTCAGCAGCTGTCTGTTTGACGTGCTGCGGGGTTGTAAGTGGTCAGTCGCTGGAACAGCGAGTTGACATGGGAAGCGAAACACAGCGCTTGGACCTTAGTTCACTTCAGGCCAGCGGATACCACAGTCCTGTGGTGGACACAGTCACGTTTCTCCTGTGGAAGCCCCTCCTCGGAACCAGGTCCTCTGCACAGTCCATTTCCGGGACACCAGTCTGATTTCTGCAGGATGAATAGGGAGCAAAAAGATATTTAAAGACCCACACGCACCCTCCTGGACTGTCTGCAAGTGTCCCCGGCTTTTAAGAACAAACACAGCCGGGGGAGAGTGGGGTGAGTCCTGGACGGCGCTGCCGTCTGTGGATGCCCAGTGCTTCCAGCAGGTTGGCACACATCCACAGGGGTCTTTAGCACAGATCCTTGGCGGTGTGTAAACGTGTGCATTGACACATGCCGTGCCTTTGAGGTGTGAGAGTCCTGTGGGAGTGTGGGCCAGGTCCGCCCTATGTGCTTCAGACGGCAGGACATGACTCTACTCCCAGCACTCTGTTTCCACGTGGAGGTGATAACAATGTCCAGGCCCACGGAGTTCCTCAGCTGGACGGGTGAAAGTAGGAGTTACATCTTGTTTCAGTTGGCCTTTTTACACTTGGTGAGTGTGTCCTGTCCTCAGTTGTCTTTATCTGTTTCATGTTGACTTGCATGGACTCATTTTTTTTTAAGCCTGAGTGGATATCTTTTTTTTTTTTTTTTTTTGGCATCAGGGATTGAACCTTGGGGTGCTTATCCCTGAGCCACATCCCCAGGCCTTTATATTTTTTGAGACAGGGTCGCACTGAGTTGCTTAGGGCCTCACCACTGCTGAGGCTGGTTTTGAACTTGCGATCCTCCTACTTTATCCTCCCAAGTCATTGGGATCATAGGCTGCACCACTGTACCCAGCTGTGTACCTTACATTTCAGCGTAAAATACAGATGGATTTTAGATAGTGCCAGGAGTGTTCTTTTTTGTTGTGGTGGTGGTGCTGGGGTTTGAACCCAGGGCCTTGTGCATGCCAGGCAAGCACTCTGCCAACTGAGCTGTATCCCCAGCCCCCAGGATGTGTTCTTGAGTGGCCATCACCATTTATTTGCTCTTCCTTACTTGGTGTGGCCCTCAAGTCCTGGAGGCCCAGGTCCACAGAGCAGTGGATGTGTCTGTGGGCTCTGGGTGAGAGGTGACAGTGCCCTGTGAGGTCCAGCCCACCAGACCTCTTGTGATCTGCTTCTGCTGTCTGGAAACTGGAGGAGTTTGGATGGGGCTTATTTGGGCTCCACTGTGTGCTTGGCCTTTCCGAAAAGGCAGGGTGTGTTTATATTCTTTTTGTGCTGGAGATGGAACCGGGCCTCAGGACCCAGGCTCAGCACTGCTCTACCTGAGCCACACCCCAGCCCTGGGGTGTGCACTAGATACCTGGGCCACCTCTGTTGATGGGCACTCACCTTACTTTGCAGGAAGAAGGAGATACCTGTGTTTGCATTTCAGCTGCCTGGTGTCTTCATGGCTGAGCCTTCCTATCGGTGGTCTGCTCTGCTTTTGGGTTAATTGCTATTTCTTCTCGGCCATCATAGCTTTAGAGCATCTTTTGAAAACCTGCCATTCTTGGTGTGTTCACCTATGAAACAACATAGCGGAGAGGGGCCTTCATGCCCTCTGTGTTGTGGCCTGGGCATGGCTGGCTGGGGGGCTCTGGGGTTCTCCAGCCCTGACTCCATCCTGGGTGCAGTCAGCTGCGCAGTCGGTGCCTTGGGCTTTGTGCCTCGCGGCTTTGAGGCCTCGAGCAGCAGAGGCCTGCAGGTGAACGCAGGGTGGCTTTGGTTTAGGGAAGTGGCGGGCACACCAGCCCTGGGGTTCCAGCTTGGTTGGTCTCTGTACAGAACGCCACGCCCTGGCCTGTCTGGGAGTGTCGTGGGACCAGTGGCCCCATCTGCCCTGGCTCCTCATGCTCTGGACCCCCCACAGCTCAGCAGCACTGCACTCACCCCCACGACCTGCCCCGGAGACACAGGGGGTGGGGTGCAGGCAGAAGCTGGCAGAACCCGGTGGCACGTGGCATCTCTGGCAGAGAGCAAGAGTGAAAGCGGAGGCCGGGGCACTTCCTAGCAGGCCACAGGCCTCTCTGGTTGGACCAGAGCTAGGTGGGCTTGAAGAGGAGGGGGTGAGTGTGCTGCCTGGGGTTGGGAGCCGGGTGGAGGAGGCAGCCACGTGGCCCGTGATGGAGAGGCTGCCCAGCTGCTTGGCTTTGATGTGTCCCTCTTGGGAAGGTGGCCTGGGCCTGGCTGATGTGTGATGTGGTCAGCTCCCAAGTGTCTGCACCTCAGTGCCGATTTCTCCTGCTCCTCGGCCTCCCTGCAGCGCCCCCCTGACTCTCTGCGTCGGCCTCTGAGAATGGCGCCTTGTAAGTCACCCGCCCCGTCAGCTTCTCTGAGGACCCGGGATTAATGTTACTGCTGGGGCTGTCAGTGGGAGCTGCCCTTTCTTTCCTTCCTGGCCTCTCTGACTTTCTGGACACATCTGCTGCTGTCTGTGGAATGGACCTCTGCTGCCTGGACTCCTGCTGGCTAGCGCCGGGGGCTGGGGCAGCAGGTCTGTGGCTGCACCTCTTTCCTGCCTGGCCAGCCCCCAGTCTTGCCACGCGTCGGGAAAGGAAACAGCCTCGTTACATGTCTATTAACAAAACAGAGATTTTCTTGAAATCCTCACAGTGCACAAAGGTGTCAGGAAGGAAGGGACCTGAAGCCAAAGCCGGGTGGCCTGTTCTGGGTGTCCTGGGTGTCCACCCAGGCGCCTGAGCTGCGGTTTTGCCCACATGAACTTACCTACCCTGCTCTCTTCTGTTTTTTTAATTTTGGCCCTTTGGAGGGGGCACCCAGATCCCACATACGCACCCACCTCCCCAGGCTCTTGCAGCACCCGCCCTCCCCCCTGCCAGCCCTCCCCTTCCTCCCCCTCTGCATCGTCCGCACATCTTGGGGACACTCGGTGACGTGGCGTGGTCTGGCAGAGGCCCTGCCCTCCCCTCCTCCGACCCTCCCTCTTGTCTGGTCTCCCTGTTCCACGGGACCCTCTTCTCCTTCCCTCTGGCTCCCGCGTGTGAGGGGGTGCTGGACACAGGCCTGCGCCTGGCTCTTTCCCTCCACAGTTTGCCCTGGGCTTTTTCATGGCAGCAATTTTAAATGCTCCTAAGGAACAAGCAGGGAGCTTGTGCTGGAGGCCTGCGTCCCTGCTGCCTGTGTCGGGACGGTCCCTCCATTCAGGCTTGCCCCCCAGAGACAGCGCCTTCAGCAGGGCCCAGGCAGGCAGCCTGCTCCCACGTTTCCCTGAAGGCAGCTCTGGGACCCCGGCCTCTCAGGCCAGTGTGCAGGTCTGGAGCCCCTGCAGGGTCCACCTCCTGGTGCCCCCCCTGGAGTGTTGGTTAGGGTAGAGGAGGTCCGGAGGCTTCTCCTGAGGAACAGGCCTCCTGCTTGTGGGCTAGCAGAGAGGAGGCCTCTGCCGCTGTCCCCAGGAGGGCCGCACCCTCAGGGTGTTCACCTTTGTGTGAGCAGATCTCACTGCAGACCCCGTGGGCTGGGGCCGGCTGCTGGAGACGGGTTCTTGGAAGTGGGGCTTTGGACCTGGGATCGAGGGCTGGAGAGGCAGCCTCCAGGCTCAGAGGTGCATTGGCCAGTTGTGGCTGCGACTGTTGCCTGCCCTGGTGTGGTCCCCCTGGTCTGGTGTCTTCTGTCAGGCCTCGGTCTTTCTTGGGTACAGGGCTGAACCCAGGGTCTGCCACTGAGGGGCAGCTGCAGCCCACGGTTTGCTTTGAGGCTGTCTTCCGAGTTGCCCCGGCTGGCCTATGCCATTCTCCCACCCCGGCCCTCCCTGTGGTCAGTGTATGCCGTGCTGTGTGGGGCTGCCTGGGTCCACCCTTGCCCCCTCAGCTTGCACCTTCCCTCGGCCTTGCTGGACCGCCCTGCTAGCTCTCCAGTGTGCAGCTAGTGCGCTGTCCCTCCGTGGAGCCTTCCTTTGGTTCTTTGCTGTGTTCTGAGGCCTGAGTCTGAGCACTTGAGCATGTCAGCATGTCCTGGTGCTTCTGCCCCAATCCCTGGGGTCCAGCTCTGACCTGGGCTGTAGCTGTGGCTGCCCGCTGGACATTAAGGTCAGGAGGGCTCAAGGCTCTGGTGCACCTCCTTCAGCCAGGCAGGTGTCCTGAGGCCGTGGACTCTGGGCCTTGTCCTGGGAGAGGGCCCCCACTTGGAGGTTCTCGGTGTCTCCCCAGATGTGGCCTGGGGCCTTCTCCCTGGGTGTCTCATCTCTGGGGGTCTTCCCAGGTCTACGAGGCCTGGGTGTGGGAGGGGCCTGCTCCGCTTCCTCCTGAAGGGAGTCCTTTCCTTCTCACAGGGGTCCTCAGTGCAGAGCTGAGTCACCCTGATTGACACGTCTTGTGCCTGTTTCTGGCGTAGTCTGAAAGTCCTTGTCACGCTCTGCAGCACTGTGACTCCATTTCCACTGAGCCCGCCTGTGGCGCACCTGGGTCTTCTCACCACAGCCCTGCCGAACTCCACGCTGGTGGCGGACGTGTCTGCGTGTGACCAAGAAGAGCTGGGCTGGCCGAGTGTCTCTAGCTAAGTGACCTGTGACAGCGTCGGGTACTGCACAGTGTGCAGCTGAGCCCATGTGCTGCGGGGAGGGCGCTGGCTGCAGGACCCCTCCACCTCGTGGGCCGCCCTGTGCAAGCAGGGGCCTCATTGGTCTCTTCTCAGGAATTTTTACTTTTATGCCCTTGAATCTGTGATGGGTGTGCTCTTGCCAACTCCTGAGATGCTTTCAAGCCTCATTCCTCCTGTCTTTGGGTAAAGTATTGAGCATCTTTTTAGTGGCTATAACGTCTTTAACAACCCACTTTCCTTAGCCCTAGCTTTACTCAGTTTTCTGGCCAAACTGTGAGTTTTTCAAATACTTAGCTTTCTGCTCCTGATTATCACAATGAATTTGACTAAAAGCAACCAGCAACTTCATGCTCCCACCTGAACGTATGCTACCTTGAAATCTCCTTCACCAGATTGATGAGTTCATCACCTTTAAATTCACCCTCATGGAAAGTCTCAGGACATGAAGAAAAATGCAGTTAACATCTTAGCCAGAATGTGACACAGAGGGCCTCTGGTCCAATGCCAGGAGAGTCCTATGAAGTCTCATGAGCCCAGTCTTTACTGTCCACAGTCCTGTCGGCCTTCTGGTCTCTGAGCTCCCACCAGAACCGCCGTCAGGTTCCACCTACAGCAATCAAAGCTTTTCCAGCTGGCATCACTAAGGTTTTCAAAGTAACTCCCACAGACTCCAAGAAGCCCCCACAGCTTCTGAACCTCATGGGTCAGGTTAGTCCCCACAGTGACCCCTCCTCTCAGTACCAATTTCAGTTCTAGTCACTGTTTGCTGCCGTGATCAAGGTGCCTGCCAAGACCCATCAGAGGAAGGGAAATTCACCTGGCACTCCCCTTCCTCATCCACGGGTGGGTGGCCCTGCTTCTCAAGGCCTGAGGTGGAGCTGCAGGTCCGGGCAGGAGTGTGTGATGCAGGAGAGCAGCTGGGGACATCAGGCCAGGGCACAGAGAGAGCATATGCCCCCGAGGCACACCCTCAGGGACGCACCTCCGCCTGCCAACCCCACCTCCCTGGTGTGCCCTCCCAGCTCACCCCTGTGGGGTTGACCCAGTCAGTTCCCCCTGAACCCTCTTGCCTGTCTCCCACCTGCGCAGTCACACCTGGTAATGCAGTCTCCCTGGCTCCGTGGGCTTTTCATATGGAGCTGCTGCGTTTCCAGGGCTGCTGTGGGGCACTGGACTCTGCCCTACTGGACTCTGCCCTACTGGACTCTGCTGGGTCCCTGCAGGGTGGCTGTTGAGGTGGTGGTTTCTGGTCCTGAGGCTGGGTGGTAGCCTTGAGTTGTGGTGCTGTCTCCGATGGGCCGGTCCTGGTGGTACACTGGACGTCAGGCGGTGTGTGTCCACTCGGAGTGCCGAGCTATGTGCGTGACTGGCTGTGAGTTGTCATGGTTGGTCAGCGACTGCTGGAGGCTGGCCTCTGTCACTGTCACGTGGTCCTCAGACTTTGGTGTCTGATGCTCTGAAGCCTCCCTGCTCCCGTGGTGCTCGTCCCCTCGTGGTCTGCCGCTCCTGTACTCCAGTGCCAGGCTTCAGCTGATGGGCCGCAGTGGGCCGGGCTGCCCTGGGGTGCAGGGTGCTCGTGTGCAGGGTCACCTGTTCCTGGCCTGGTTGTGGGCCTGGGAGGCTGGACCGCTAAGCGGCAGGCCCTTGCTCCAGTGTTCCCTTGTGGACGAAGCTTTTCTAGCTTCATCACGAAGCTTCCCCCAGGAAGAAGCCTGGGTCGCCGCAGTGGGCGTGCCCATGGCTGCGCTGGACCTTGCTGGAGCTGGGCCACTCCCAGCAGAGCTGGTGCCTCATCTCCACGGCCCTGCACCCTGGCCAGGGGGACGTCCCAGGACTGGCTGGGTGGGCAGGGAGGCACCAGGCCGGTGGTGAGGGTGGAGGCACCTCGTCTTGCCCCCTCGCTGTCCTGCCCTTAGTTTCTCGTGCTCAGGCCTCAGTTCAGTCCTGCAGCGCGGTGCTGGTCCCAGGCTCTGGGAAGGGGGCTGTGGGCCGCGTGCCGGAGCCCGCCTGGGAGCCCCGGCGGGTCTGAGCGGAGATGGTGATGGCCCGTCCTGGGCTGTCCCTGGTGACTGCAGCGATGGCCTGCTTGGACCCTGGAGGCCCTGCTTCCCGGGCGTGGCTCCCGGTCCCCGGAGAGGAGAGAATCGCCCCGTGCGCTGTTCGGGCGCTCGTTCGTGGTGACGCCGTGGGGCCGCGCTGCGTTTCCTGCAGGAGCCCCAGTCTTGGCCCTCCTCACCCTGGCAGGCCCACCCCTCGGCGGAGCCTCCTGATGGTGGCCATTCAGCTGGCCACTGCTGGGAGGGGGTCCCTTGTTTTTACCTTTGTTGTTGCAGATGGGCACGATGCCTTTCCTTTTAAATGGTTTTTATGTGGTGCTGAGGCACAAACCCTGTGCCTCACACGTGTTAGGCGAGTGCTCTGCCACTGAGCCCCAGCCCCAGCCTTTCTATTTTAAGACAGGGTCTCACTGAGTTGCTGAGGCTGGCCTTGAACTTGGGATGCTCCTGTCTCAGCCTCCCGAGTCACCAGGATGATAGGGGTGGCCACTGCCTGGCTGTGAGGGTCCTTTCTAACAGCGGAGTCACGGTGAGAAGCTGCGCGAGGTCTCGGCCGGCCCAGGAGCTGTTGTGGTGCCGAGTCGGACGCTAGAGCCGGCTGGGACTGCAGCGAGGGTTCTTTTCAGGGAAGGCCAGGTGATGTCCTGCTCATGACAGGGTGTTGCTGACCTCACCACTGCCCCGCAGCGACCTCCCTTGAGGGCCTCTGGTTGGTGGTGAGTGGAGGGGGCTGGGCTCTGCTGGGCCAGTGGGCGCAGCCTCCTCGTAGAGCCAAGGTTCCACATACAATGGCTCTGAGTCACCCTCAGCTGCCGCGTCGGGCACCTGCTGCGGTGACCCACACAGGTGGGGATTCACTGGTGAAGGTGACACGTTTATTGACCTTGGTGGCCGTGGGTCAGGATGTAGGAGGGTGTGACGGGAGACTCCTGTCCCCAGATTGGGGTGCTGTGCAGATCTGCAGTGGCTGGGCCTAGAGATGCTTCTGAGGACCCCGCTTGGCCGTGGGCAGGGTCTGCTCAGGTGTCCTTGCAGACTGGCCATTGGCTTCCCAGAGAAAACCGCAGGGCAGGGTGCTGGCTGTAGAAGTCAGCCACATTCCCAGTGTCCTGCCACAGGGCTCCGTGTGGTGAGGATGGCCCGGGTACACACTGGTGACAATCCGTCTCAGTTTCCTCAGGCTACTGTGACAAACGCACCTGGTAGCTTATAAGGGACAGAAACTATTTCTCACGTTCTGGAGGCTACAGATCGCTGGTTGGGGTGTGGCGGGGACCACCTTGCTCCTGCTGTGTCCTAATGTGGGAGGGGCCGGCTCCATCCCATCACGAGGCTGCACCTGTGACGCTGAGAGTCAGTGCTCAGGACAGATGCGCAGCCTCCTGAAGGTGGCCACTCAGCTGCGGCCCAGCTGCAGAGAGTTGGTCTGCTGAGTCCTGTCCCGGGGGTCACCGGCTCTGCAGTGTCGGCTCCTGGGGGACTTGGTGTGCTGCCCTCCAGACAGTGCCGCAGGAGCCCAGCTGGTTTGGTCCCCGATTTCCTCCTTGGAGGGGAGAGCTTGCATGGCCCTTGTGGTTGTGACAGTCTGAAGGAGCTTTCTGCGCTTTCAGCTCTGGTGGGCAGCTGTGGTGTGTGTGCACCGGGAGCCTCCACGGCTGCAAACCAGGCCAGGCTTCCAGGGCCCAGGGACCTGCCTGGAAACGGGTGTGCTTTACCTGTTGGCTCTGGGCAGCTCTGATTCCGGGCAGCACAGCCCAAAAGCCAAGCCTGGGACCGAGGGCAGCTTCGCAAGGCTGGGCGTGATCTGCTCGTCACCCTGGGGGTGCAGCTGGGAGGCAGTTGGGGCAGCGGGGCCCGGGCCAGCACCCCACAGCAGAAGTCCCCCAAGTCACCCAGGCCGTCTCTGCTGCCCTGGGAAACCCACTCAGGTGGATGGGGGGATGCCCTGCCAAAGGCTGAAGGAAGGGGCACCGTGGGGTCTGGAGTGTCCGGTCTGCAGCCAGAGGCCTGGGGGTGGGCCAGCCCTTCAGGTGAGCGTCCTTGGAGAGCG
Source organism: Spermophilus citellus (assembly GCF_964194105.1). Lineage (NCBI taxonomy): Eukaryota > Metazoa > Chordata > Mammalia > Rodentia > Sciuridae > Spermophilus > Spermophilus citellus. The sequence continues at coordinate 577,402 of NC_138182.1, read as the reverse complement.
TTGGAGGACTCGAGAAGAGGGGTTTATCTTACTGCTTTTGGGGAGTGAAACGGTGCCCGTTTGCCCAGCAGCTGGAGGCCTGGGTGGCAGGACGTGCAGGTGTCTGGCTTTGTGTCTTTCTTGCTTTGAAGTTCAGTTGCTGCCCCAGTCACCCCTGAACTTAGGCTCAGGTGGAGAGCCTGACCCCCACGTTCCATCTCTGGCCCTGGCCAGGGCTGGGCTGTCCACCCTGGCCAGTGAGCTCACCAGAGCTGCTGTGGAGCCTTGCAGGCCGCCCAGCGTCACGTGACGTCTTCCCCACAGTGCTGGGGTGGCCTCTGAGGCGGGTGGCACTGGATATTCTGCTCCTGTCTTGGCTGGGGATGGCCAAGCTGAGCCAGGAGCATCCGGGAGCCTGGCCCTGCCTGCTGCCCTCCTGCCGTGGCACCTGTGCGGTGTGTCTCAGAGCTGGCTGCTGTGGGTGGGGCACAGTGGGTGGTGTCTGCACGTCCCCCTGTCTGTTGCCTGGAGGCCTAACCTGCGTGTTCGCCTAGCAGATCTCGTGGACCGCAGGAAGCGTGGCTCTAGGCATCCTGTGTGCACCCTGCAGCCCTGCCCCTGGGAGGCTCTGCCCTGCTTCCAGCCTGACGGGGCGCCTCCCCCAGTCCCTTAGTCGTGGGAGAGGGTGCCCCAGAAGGAGCAGAGTAGCGCCAGAGCCAGTCTTCTGGGAATCGGGAGGGCTGGGCTCCATGGGGCTGGGCCACGGAGCCCGGTGGCATCCGGGAGTCTGTCTGTCCTCATCAGACCGAGTCCCCATGAGGCGGGAGCAGTGGTGGGCCAAGCCGCAGGCCCCAGACCCACGCCCAGGGCTGTCGGCCTCCCAGGGCCTGGGGAGCTGCGGAGAGGGACGCCTGTTGGAGCTGGGACTCGGGCTTCAGCCCTCCTGGCCACATCATGGCACCCTACTCGCCTGTGGATCTGTCCTCACCTAGGTGGCCTGGCCACTGGGTGCTGCTGCCCGCCTTGTGGCCCACCTGGCCTGGTGCTGTCCTGCCCACCCAGCATCTGTCCCCGGCTTCAGTGCCGACTGAGGCTCTGGCCAGCCATGCCGCCTGGCCCGCTACCTCCCCTGCCTGTGTGGCCCGAAGCTCACAGGCCACCTCCACCTCATCTCTGGGTTTCACGCCCAGGCTCTTACCTGCTGTCCTGGCCCTGGGCCTTACCTTCTGCACCTGCCTCTGCCTTTTCTGTGGTTGTCCAGACGAGACCCCCTCCTGCCCTCCACTGACCCGGCACTCCTGGTAAGGCCTGCGTCGCCAGCCCTCCTGACCACACCGTCATGGTTTCAGGCTCCTGCCTTCCCCTGGGCACGACCCATGGGCATTCCTGCCTGGTATGCTCACCTCTGGGCCTTCTCTCTGCCGCCCCTTGGCCCTGCTCACCTGGCCTCACCCATGGCCTCAGCCGGACTGAGCCTTCACCCCTGGCACCCTGGTGTCCGCCACCAGCTCCGTCTGTGGCCTTGCCCCCAGGCCTCTGTCGGGCCTCTCCTGGCTCTAAGGGGTGATCAGCCTGTCTTGCTTGTGGCCTCCCTCCTGCTGTCTGTGGGAAAGTGGAGGCCGGGGACCGGGAAGTGGCCCAGGGCCCTCCAGGCTTTGAGTATAGGCTGTGGCCAGTGTCCCTCTCTGTGTGTGGCCCTGACCCCATCTGTGGCTGTTTCTTCTGTGGGAAGGAGACTGAGCCTGCTGGTGTGTGTGCCTGGCCCTCCTGGAGCTCGGGGACCCGGGGCTGCCTCCTGTCCCAAGGCCTCAGGCCCCGCCTGGGCCGTCTCCTGGAGGAGGAGGGTGAGGTGCTGGCGAGACCCCGCCTGCTGCGTCCACGCCCTCTGCTGGACTGGGCCTTCCCTGCCCTCACAGTCACGGAGTCCCAGAGACCCTGCGGACACCCAGGGCCGGTCCTGAGGCTGGAGGCCCTGGTGGCCCGGTGGCCCCTGGGGTAGGAGGGCGGCCAGCGACGGCCGTGCGCGGGTGGCCCCGGTGCTCACTGCTGCTGTTGCTCTCCGCAGGCCGGTCTGATTGAAGCCAACGGAGAACTGAAGGTCTTCATAGACCAGAGCCTGAGTCCCGGGAAAGGTAAGCCTCCTGGTAGGGAAACGGAAGTGGGGTGAGTGTGGGGGCCTGGGCCGTGTGTCCGCCAGGCGCTGTGCTGACTCTCTTCCAGGGTCACGTGTTCTGAAGCTTAGGAGCTGTGGGAAGGCCTAGGGCTGCAGACCACATGTCCCCTCCGTGGTGGCCAGCACCATCCTTGGTGGGGCCCGCCCACCTGCTGTCCTCTGGCCGGGCCCAGGTGTCTGAAGCTGGCCACTTGAGGGGACCCTGGGGGCCCTGCTAACACCTGGGCCACTGGGTTCTCCAGAAACACGGCTGTGGGAGACGCATGTGCGTGAGGAAGGTGGTGGCTGCGGAGTGGCCAGCTGAAGTAGCAGGTGTGGGTACAGAGGGCCTAAGGAGTGGACGAGGCTCTGCGGGCGAGCAGTCTTCTGGGCCCGAGTCAGCCAGTGCCGGAGCAGCCCTTGCAGAGAGCTCCCAGCAGTCAGCCTGGGGGGCCTCGGGGAAGCCTGGGCTGCACATCACACTCTGAGACTCCACTCCTTTGCCCAGACAGACCCAGCTCACGGCTCCTTGGCCCGTAGAGCCCAGAGAGAAGAGCGCCTCCTGGAGGGACACAGGAGGCTCCAGGCGGCCGGCCTGCTGGTCACAGCTGTGCTCTGCAGCTTCCCCAGAGCCCAGAGCTGGGTGGATGCTGGCATCACCTGTGTGCACGTCCCAGCCACTGCCTTGTGCGGAGCCTCACTGCGGGATGAGGGGGGTAGTCATTCCTGGTCCTCGCCAGGCTGTAGAGGGCCAGGCCATGGGCTTTGTGTCCTGCTGTGTCTCGACTTGGCCAGGTGGCCGTGCCCGTCAGCCGCCACTCCTGCCTTCCTGTGTGTGCTCTGCCACTCAGCCCTGGGCCTCTGTCCTCAGGACACCAGATGGCAGTGTGCCCGTCCCTCCATGGGTCCTGGGCTCCGTTGACCCCCAGTTGTCCTGTGAACAGTGCGTGCTCATGGCCAAGCGTGACACACAGCCCAGGGCTCACTCCATGGAATGGGCACACCCTCTGCTGCAATGGGGAGCAGGTGTGCAGCTGGGGCGCAGCGCCCCCTCAGTGTGGCTTATGCATTGCAGGGGCCTCCCCGCCCGGGTGGAAGGCTGGGCTGTGTCACCTGTGCCTACAGACCTGGTTCTGTCCGGTGCAAACATTTCCTGGCAGTGTTAGTGTAAAACGTATGTTGGGAAAATTTAGAGTTTCCTGTCTGGGCTATGGCTTGCGATGCCGTGGGCTCGAGCAGGACCCTCCTGGGCCAGCACTCTCCTGGGGTTCCATGCTGGGGAGGCAACTGGACCCTGGGTCTCCTAGGCACTGTGTGCTCTAGGCACTGCATCCTCTAGGTCTCTGCACACCCGAGGATTCTACTCACTCTGGGCCCTGCTCACTCTGGGCCCTGCTCACTCTACGCCCTGCTCACTCTATGCCCTGCTCACTCTGGGCCCTGCTCACTCTACGCCCTGCTCACTCTGGGCCCTGCTCACTCTACGCCCTGCTCACTCTGGGCCCTGCTCACTCTGGGCCCTGCTCACTCTGGGCCCTGCTCACTCTGGGCCCTGCTCACTCTACGCCCTGCTCACTCTGGGCCCTGCTCACTCTGGGCCCTGCTCACTCTGGGCCCTGCTCACTCTGGGCCCTGCTCACTCTGGGCCCTGCTCACTCTGGGCCCTGCTCACTCTATGCCCTGCTCACTCTGGGCCCTGCTCACTCTGGGCCCTGCTCACTCTGGGCCCTGCTCACTCTACGCCCTGCTCACTCTACGCCCTGCTCACTCTGGGCCCTGCTCACTCTGGGCCCTGCTCACTCTACGCCCTGCTCACTCTGGGCCCTGCTCACTCTGGGCCCTGCTCACTCTACGCCCTGCTCACTCTACGCCCTGCTCACTCTACGCCCTGCTCACTCTGGGCCCTGCTCACTCAGGCCCCTGCTCACTCAGGCCCCTGCTCACTCTTGCCCACTTTTTTCAGAGGTGTTTCCTTCCTTTTAAATCCAATCTGCTGCATTTTGTTGTTGTTTTTCTTTCTTTTATTCATTTTGGTTTGGGTCTTCAGTATAATTTGGCATCCTCTCTTTTGACCTCTGTTTTTTCTGTGGCTCTTTCTCCTCTGACGTTGCCAGGGAGAGTGGCCAGGGTGGTGTGTGAGAGCCTCTTGTGACTGTCCCTGGTCCTGTGTTTCCCAGGGCTGCCCACCATCCACGCGGGTTGGTGGATCTGGCCTCGCTGTGCTGCTTGGCCTGGGCTCTCGTGGGCGGTGGCCGTGTCTCCTGTCATTTCCTCAGGAGTGTGGCCTTAAGCCTGTCCCGAGTTGCTTTCCGGTCCTCCTTTTCTCTATTTCCCTCTTGCTACCAGTCACTTTTTAGCCCCAGAACTTGTTTCTGCCTCGTGGTGGGTCCCCAGGCAAAGCCTGCTCCCCAGAGTCAGAGCTGTGTGTCACCTTGGGTGTGTCCCCTGCAGAGTTGGGCTGGGCCTGCCTGTGGGGCCCGCTATGTGTGGACACCTGTGCATGGTGCGTTTCTGCAGAGGGCACTGTGGGGCCTGTCCTGCTGTGGCCTGGTCTAGCCAGCCTGCCCATGGAGTGTGGGGTGGCCAGCGTGCAGCTCCATGTGCCTCTGGACCCTGTGATGGCTGCTGTGTGCGCAGGTTGGCCAGTCGGCAGGGCCACAGGCAGAAGCCATCTGACTGAGGTGTTCTCTGGTCGTTTAAGCCTGGCTAGCACACGGAGCATTCCTGGCACAGTGGGCGGGAAGTGACTCTAAGCCGCTCTGCAGGCGACTGCTGCCCACAGGTGTGCACAGGTGCTGAGGTCCCCCATGTGTGTCCAGCCATGGCCCTGAGGTCCCTACCCGTGTCTGGCCACAGTGCTGAGGTCCCTACGTGTGTCTGGCCACGGTGCTGAGGTCCCCCATGTGTCCAGCCACGGTGCTGAGGTCCCTACGTGTGTCTGGCCACGGTGCTGAGATCCCCCACTGTCCAGCCATGGCCCTGAGGTCCCTACGCGTGTCTGGCCACAGTGCTGAGGTCCCCCACGTGTCCAGCCACGGTGCTGAGGTCCCTACGTGTGTCTGGCCACAGTGCTGAGGTCCCTACATGTGTCTGGCCACAGTGCTGAGGTCCCCCACGTGTCCAGCCATGGTGCTGAGGTCCCTACGTGTGTCTGGCCACGGTGCTGAGGTCCCTACGTGTGTCTGGCCACGGTGCTGAGGTCCCTACGTGTGTCTGGCCATGGTGCTGAGGTCCCTACGTGTGTTTGGCCACAGTGCTGAGGTCCCCCACGTGTCCGGCCACAGTGCTGAGGTCCCTACGTGTGTCTGGCCACAGTGCTGAGGTCCCTACGTGTGTCTGGCCACAGTGCTGAGGTCCCTACGTGTGTCTGGCCACGGTGCTGAGGTCCCTACGTGTGTTTGGCCACGGTGCTGAGGTCCCCCACGTGTCCGGCCACGGTGCTGAGGTCCCTACGTGTGTTTGGCCACGGTGCTGAGGTCCCCCACTGTCCAGCCACGGTGCTGAGATCCCCCACTGTCCAGCCATGGCCCTGAGGTCCCTACGTGTGTCTGGCCACGGTGCTGAGGTCCCCCATGTGTCCAGCCATGGCCCTGAGGTCCCTACGCGTGTCTGGCCACGGTGCTGAGGTCCCCCACGTGTCCAGCCACGGTGCTGAGGTCCCTATGTGTGTCTGGCCACGGTGCTGAGGTCCCTATGCGTGTCTGGCCACGGTGCTGAGATCCCCCACGTGTCCAGCCATGGCCCTGAGGTCCCTACGTGTGTCTGGCCACAGTGCTGAGGTCCCCCACGTGTCCAGCCATGGTGCTGAGGTCCCTACTCGTGTCTGGCCATGGTGCTGAGGTCCCCCACTGTCCAGCCACGGTGCTGAGGTCCCTACATGTGTCTGGCCACGGTGCTGAGGTCCCTACGTGTGTCTGGCCACGGTGCTGAGGTCCCTATGTGTGTCTGGCCACGGTGCTGAGGTCCCTATGTGTGTCTGGCCACGGTGCTGAGATCCCCCACGTGTCCAGCCATGGCCCTGAGGTCCCTACGTGTGTCTGGCCACAGTGCTGAGGTCCCTACGTGTGTCTGGCCATGGCCCTGAGGTCCCTACTTGTGTCTGGCCACGGTGCTGAGGTCCCCCACTGTCCAGCCACGGTGCTGAGGTCCCTACGCGTGTTTGGCCACAGTGCTGAGATCCCCCACGTGTCCAGCCACGGTGCTGAGATCCCCCACTGTTCAGTCACGGTGCTGAGGTCCCTACGCGTGTTTGGCCACAGTGCTGAGGTCCCCCACTGTCCAGCCACGGTGCTGAGGTCCCCCACTGTCCAGCCACGGTGCTGAGGTCCCTACATGTGTCTGGCCACAGTGCGGTGCCTCTTCCCTGCGAGCCTCCGTCAGGGTGGCCTTTGCCTCAGGTTGGATGGTGGGCGCTGGCGAGGGTGGGAAGCTCAGGCTACAGGCCCAGGCCTGGTGGAGGATGTACCTGGCCCTGAAAGATCCAGGTGTAGCTGCCCTCACCGGCAGCCTGTCCTCAGCATGTGCTCAGAGTAGACGCTCCCTCTCCTGGTGTCCCTGCCGTGGGTAGGAGCCAGCCCAAGTGTCAGTGAGTGACCAAGGATCAGGTGACTTCAAACGTGAATGTTCTTTGGTCCAGAAACAGGCTGTATGGGCCGCTTCACCTGTGTGAGCCTGGACACCTCCAGGGGGCTCCTCCCGAGCTAAGCAGAACCTCAGCCTCGGGGGATAGTGGGGTCTCTGTGGAGTCCCAACGGCAGAAGACGGAGGCAGAGAAGAAAAGTGCTCACAGGGCGGGGAGGCCACAGGGCGCCACAGGTGCCTCGGGGACGTGGAGACCGTGGCCTCTGGTACGTGTGGTATGAGAGCCTGGATCTACCGTGGATGCAGTGTTGTTGCCACTGAGCCCCAGAAGTGGGTGCTGCGGGGTGAGGCTGTAGCACTGCAGCCTCTGCTGTCCACGTGTGTCCACATGGGTCCCGTGACTGCACATCGTGCACCCTAAGTGTCCTCGTTAAAGTCAGTTTAAAAAACAGACTTAGACTTGAGTTTCAATGGCATTTAGTTGAACGGTTTTGCAAAGCCCTGGTCCTTGTGCTCCCTGATTGGGTGCCTTCAACCTGGGGACTTTCAAGGAGCGTGCGCAGCAGTCACAGGCCCCCACCCTGGTGTTCTTGGAGTCCTTGTTAGCAAATCCTCGCCTCAGACCATGCAGAAGCTCTGCCTGGCGTGACCCTGGAAGGACTCTGTGGTGTGCCTCACGCTCTGAGCAGCAGGGTCTGTGGTATGTGGGCTCCTGGGCTGGGCTCCTGGGCCACATGACTGCCCCGCGGCCCCATGTGACTCTGGCAGTCTGTTACCAAAGAAACCCGTGAGCGGTCTGATTTGTACCTCCAGATGAGAACAAGCATCAGCTCGGGAGGCTGAGCCAGGAGGGTCTCAAGTTCAGAGCCCCGCAGCCACTCAGGAGGCCCTAAGCAGCTTAGGGAGACTCTGTCTCAAAAAAAGAGGTTGGAGATGTGGCTCAGTGGTTAAGCCCCTGAGTTCAATCCCTAGCACCAAACCAAGCCCTTAAAAACCCTGTGAATTCCATTTCTCCTGAGACCACGGGGCTGTTGGTGTCGGTCTGGAGCGGCCACTGGGAGTGCTGGGGGTTGGGACCCTCAGCCAGACTGCTGAGCAGTATTAGTGGACACTGCGAGCTGGCCATGGACTGCATCTTGGCTCGGTCCAGGTCTTGTATGGAAGAGTGCGGAGAGCTCCTCAACACGGGGTGCTCAGAAACCCATGGCCTTGGCTCAGCCACAGAGCCCTGACCTGACCCCAACCCTGACCCCTGTACTACAGGCGTGGTGTCCCTGGTGGCCGTGCACCCGTCCACAGTGAGCACACTCGGGAAGCAGCTCCTGCCGAAGACTTTCGGACAGTCCAACGTCAACATCGCCCAGCAAGTGGTAAGGCCTGGGGTGGGCAGGGGCCTGCTTCCCTCCCCAGCTGTGGGGCTGCGCCTAGCCTTGTCGCCCGGGCCTGCTGTTGGGGACGGCCCCTGCCTGTGTGGTATCGGAGGCCCAGCAGGTGCCACGACCCTGGCCCAGGGTGGCCTCTGCCAGCTTCCTGCTGTGATGGCCGTCCATTGAGCTCAGCCAAGGGCGTTCCTTGGGTGCTGGAGGAGCTTTGGCACAACAGGCCTGGCCTTCCTCCTTGGCCGCCCTGTGCTCCGCAGACCGGGACAGCAGGACCGGCTTTTCCCCCCTGCTCCGGCAGAGCAGGGTGCCAGCCTGTCCTTTCCCTGGCTGGGCTGTGGTCAGGATGAGGAGCCCTGCAGAGCCACGAGCCCGGCGGCCTCCGCTGTCAGAAGAGGGCTGGGGGCAGCCTCGGGGTGGCAGGGTCACCTGCACCCAGAGTACAGCTGCCCAAAGGCAGGACGGGCTTCCGACCTGCGGCTACAGGCTCCTGCCTGGTCCTGAGATGCGGCAGCCCTGGCAGCTGGGCTCCGTCTGCACCCTGGGCCTCCTGTTGAGACTGGGCCTCTGTGACACGCTTGTCTCTTGTCCCTGGCCGCCATCCTGCCTGTGTGCCCCACCTGACCTGTGAGCTCTGTCCCCACTGCTGACCTGGTCCTCTTGGTGGGAAGGGTGCTTGTGCTTGGCGTCCCTGCCCCAGCCCCCCAGCGCCCGCCCCTGCAGGTCAGCAGGACCGCATGGCTGCCGTCCCACCCTGCAGTGTGATCGTACCTCCTCCGAGCAGACCGCACACTGGGGACTCTGATCTGAGCTTGGTGCTGTCCTGGTCCCCGATGACCTACACGTGGCCTGGAGTTGGAGTGCAGAAGAGCCACTGGGGATGTGCTGAGCTGGGCATTCACAGGGGTCCTGCAGGGCTTCTGCCCTCGCTGCCGCCCAGTGGTCACCAAGGGTGATGCTGAGGTCCTGCCTCCGGCTGTGGCGTGTCGGAGCTTCTGCTCAGTGAAGCCATCTTTGGGAAAGGTGGAAATCGCATCTCCGTTTCCCCTTGGAGTGCCTGTGATTCAGTGCCAGCCGTGCGCGAGAGGCTCAGCAGGACTCGGCCTGCAGACGGCTCAGGCTCACGAGCCAGCTAGCGGGTCGACTGCTGTGTGTGCAGCTTGAACCCTTGGCCAGCCGTCAGTGTTTTCATGGAGCTGGGGCGCTCTGCCAGACGTCGTGGGTCGATGCTCACTGCTGCGAGTGGTCCCCACCCCTTCCCACACACTGACGGCTTCAGGGAGATGGCTGCAAAGCCACACGGGCGCTGGGTCCCTGGTGCCCAGGTCAGCACTGGGTTCTCTGAGGTCGGGCTCTGGGGGCCGGTGGCACCTGTGGAGGGGCCTGATGGTGTGGGGCGTTTAGGGCTCTGGTGGGGCAGGTTTCAGGCACAGGGTGACGTGGGCCCTCTCAGCTCAGGCAGGATCTCCCTCTGGGCACTGTGGGTAGTGCCCTGCCCAGGAGAGGGTTAGGAGGAGCCGCGTCCTGGTGTCCCTGACTGCCTCCGGGCTGCTCTCGCGGCGTCTGTCCGTGGGTTTGCTGTCCGGAGCGTCCCTCAGCGCAGACTGGGGGTTCTGACTGGCTCAAGTAGGTGAGGCTCGGGGGCTGCTGTGGCTGGGAGCGGCTCAGCGCTTGTGCCCACGTAGTGTTGAGACCCTGGAGCCATGGTCCCAGGAGGTCCTGTGGCCTTCTGTGGGCGGAGGCTGGGCCTGGCTCCCGTCTCCCCTGCGCACTTTCCCGCCTTCACTGCCTGCCCCACAGCGGCTGTGGGACGGGACGTGGGGTCGCCTTCTCTGGCCGGTTCCAGCCTCACAGTGAGGACAGCAGAGAAGAGGTGCCTCTTGTGACCTGTCACTTTGCCCCTTTTCCTCCTCGAGGCTGGGACAGTTGGGGCACAGAGCTCCTCTGGTTGGCGAGGAGGTGTCCAAGCAGCTCCCTGCCCCAGGGGCCTCCGTGTCAGGGTCAGGTGGGAACCCCGTGGAGGTGGCCCACTGTCCCATCCTGGCGGCTCTTCCCAGGTGATGCGCCGGTCTCTGCCTGGCCAGGCAGCCTCCCACTGTCCTCCCACCCGGGCCTCACCTTCCTGCCTCCTCCTCCTGTCTCATGCGGGCACCCTCAGGCTCTCTTCCACCCTCCGCCCCCCACAGCGCCAGGGCACTGCTGTGTCTGCCCGCCCCTCTTCCCGCCCTCTGCAGCAGGCTGATCGCGATGGTGGAGAGTTCCCACGGCCTGTACGGCCCAGCCCCGCTGTGCCTGTCATCCCAGAGGGCTCACTGTGACTGTGCCCGCGCCCGGGGCTGCAGGGAGGCAGGCCGGCCGCGCCTCTTCCCGGGGTGATGGGTGGCTCTGGGGCCTCCAGCGCAGCGCGCAGAGGCTGCCACGCCAAGCAGTTGGAGCAGGAACGGGAGCGCCCACAGATCTGCGCCCGGCAGCTCTTCCTCACACTGCTGGCCGTCCTGGCCAGGCTGGGGACCTGTCTGGTGTGGGTGGTCCTTAGTGAGCACTGGCTGTGCACCTGCTGGACTTTCTGCCCTTGCTGCCCCTGGCCTGCTTGGGAGGCCCCAGGGGAGTCGGCTCCTGCAGCCATGACATTTCCAGGACCCTCTGGTGGTGGTGGCCTGCCTGGAGCAAGCTGAGCAGCCGTGTACCTGGGCCTGTTCCCCTGCCTTGCCCAGGAGTCCAGGAGCCTCATGAGAGATGTGTCTCCACCCGGACTGGTGTCCTGGACAGCATGGAAGCTCCTTGGGAGATGACTCTCTTTCAGTTGACGTGGTGGCTGTTGGGCATCTGGGTCCCCAGGATGTCTGTGACTTCTGGGGGCTGGACGTGTGGGTGGACGGGTCATCAACTGATCTCAAGTCCAGGCTTGGGGGGCCCAGGTCGTTGGCCCCATGGGCCTCGGGCAGCACCATCCAGTCTTGGTCCTCAACACTGACCGCTGAGCTGGGTGGCAAGATGCTGGGGTTTCCGGCATCTTCCGCCTGCTGCTGAGACCTGAGCGTTCTCGGACCTTGTCCTGTGCTGGAGGCCTCAGGCTGGCCCCTGGAGTTGGGTGGATCAGTCCCACGGTGGGCACATGGCCCTTGTCAGGGAGCTCTTCTTTCTTTCTGGTCTCCTCTTGGTCGCATGGAAGGGTGCACCTGTGTGAAAGTGAGCGGGGGGCAGGGGACCCCCTCACACCCGGGCACCTGTGTGGGGGCCGCCTGCCCGAAGCCCGCGCCTCTGCCCTCCTTGCCCGCTGGGCGGAGTTGTTGGTGCTGTAGCTGGAGCAGGTGGCTGGGGGTGGCAGCATGGCTGTCTGGAGGGGCCGCATTGTGGTGCGTGGCTCCGTGGTGCCCTCTGGAGGGAGGACAGTGGGCGTCTTCTGATGGCCCTGAACCCTCTCGACTGCAGGTGATTGGCACACCTCAGAGACCCGCGGCCTCCAGCGCCATCGTGGTGGGAAGCCCACACACGCCCAGCACACACTTCGTGTCCCAGAACCAGCCCTCTGAGTCCTCGCCGTGGTCTGCCGGGTGAGCTCTCCCCGCCATCACGCCTAGCCACTCTGCAGCCTCACCCGTGTTGGCCGGGGCAGAATCCTCAGCTCCCCAGACCAGCTAATGGGAACGCCTCGGGCCTGGGTGTGGTGATGTGAGGTCCCCTCCCAACTGGAACCTGTCTCCGTGGCCTGCACCTGCGGTGGCCAGGCATCTGCCTCAGTCATGGTTGCCTGCCGAGATTGGCCACCCAGTCTAGACCCTAGCAGTCCTGAATCCAGACCACAGCGGCTGTGCTGACACCAGCTGACGTCTTTGGCAAGATGGCACCCGGTGTCGGTACAGAGCAGAGGGTGCCTTCCTACCCTCTGTGCCGCCCCGTTCTGACATTTGCAGGCACAGTTTGCAGTCTGCCCCGATAGTCTTTGTCCCCTGGATCCTGACGCCTGCCCGTGTTCTCAGCGGGAACCCCGCAGCCGCTGGTCTTTGCACGGAGGGACCGTCTGACCGCAGGCTGCCTGCAGACACTGACGGCCGCTCCTGTGTGTTTGAAGGAAACGCAACAGGAAAGGGGAGAAGCATGGCAAGGGCCTGCGGCACTTCTCCATGAAGGTGTGCGAGAAGGTGCAGCGCAAGGGCACCACCTCCTACAACGAGGTGGCCGATGAGCTGGTGGCTGAGTTCAGCGCCGCCGACAACCACATCCTGCCCAACGAGTCGGTAAGGCTGCACGCTCGGCAGGAGGTTCGGCACAGCCTCAGAGGCGCCCGGGTCTGAGTTCCCAGAGGGCAGGGCCTGTGCCTCCCGCGGCCACACGGCCCCAGCACGGCACTCCTCAGAGCGCTGGCAGGGCTGTTGCTGTGTCCCCAGGCCTACGACCAGAAGAACATACGGCGGCGCGTCTACGATGCTTTGAACGTGCTAATGGCCATGAACATCATCTCCAAGGAGAAGAAGGAGATCAAGTGGATCGGACTGCCCACCAATTCTGCCCAGGAGTGCCAGAATCTGGAGGTGGGCTGCCGCTGGGTCCCCACTGCTGTCCCGGTCACTCAGGAGGCGCAGCCCGTCGCCTGCACCTGTGAATGACCCCGTGTGTCTTGGACTGTTGTGGGGTCGTTTTGCATCTGGTGGCGGATGTGCTGATACGGTCGCCGCTGCTTGGCCATGGGCGTGAGCGCAGCCGGCCACCCAGTCTAGACCCTAGCAATGTGCCTCTCAGTCCACGTTGGCAGCACTTGCAAGGAAGAGGAGGGCTGGGAGTCCTTCCAGGTCCAGGCCTGGCTCATGTCTAGGCCCATCACTCTGACGAGGTTTGGGGTGGTCTTTTGGCGAGAGCTGGCCCCAGGTGCCGTGCCGAAGGGGTGAGGCCCGGGCCCTGGTGACGCTCCTCCGTCTGCAGGTGGAGAGGCAGCGGCGGCTGGAGAGGATCAAGCAGAAGCAGTCACAGCTCCAGGAGCTCATCCTGCAGGTAGCGGCTCCCGCACCGCGACCCTGTGTGCGGGTGGCCCTGCTGGGAGGCTCTGCTGAAGGTCCTCCCGTGGACCTTCACACGTGACACCGAGCGCGTCCCCAGGAGTGGCGGCTCCGCCTGTGCCGTGTGAGCTTCCTTTGGAGCAGGGACCTAGTGGCCAGGGCACAGTTCCCACAGAGCAGCACTCAGGACCCCTTCGCAGGCCAGGCCCGTTCTGAGGACGAGGTCTGAGCCGGGGGGCGTGGCGATGTGGTACCTGCCATTTGGGCAGCACAGATGGCCGGGTTGGCGACTGTACCAGATGGCCCTGGAGCTGGACTTCCCCATGGAGAAACAGGGTCAGCGTCTACCATGGGGGTGACAGTGAAGGTGACATGCTTGTAGGGCAGGCTAATACCCTGAGCAAGGTGTGCTAGAACCTTCCAGGGGGAGTGGTGAAGAGGTTGGGGCTCACAGGCCACCGGCCTGGGGGCGCTGTGGATGTCCAGTGGCACCCAGAGGCCAGAGTGGGGCAGGCCTCAGCCCTCTGCAGCGCCACGTCTACTGCTAAGACCCCGCTGTGACTCCCTGAGGGCTGTGTGCAGGACCCGCAGCCCAGAGGCAGCCCAGAATGCTGGGCCTGGCCTGATCCCACCTGAAGAAAGTCGGGGGCAGCAGGACCCTGCAAGGCCTGGCCTCCTGCCCTGGACAGTGGCAGGAGGCGTTTGGTCCCTTGTTGTGGCCTGGGTGACCGTCCCCAGTGGCTGCACCTGCTGGCAAGAGGAGCTGGAGCCCAGCTTCGGGAGCCTGGGACCCGGGCCCTTGGTGCGGCCTTGTTCCAGGACCAAGGTCCTTCGCAGAGGTCAGTCCTGCCTCTGCATATGGCAGGTGGCCGCACGCGCGGCACGTCGTGTGCCCTCCACTCCTTGCCTTCTCCCTCTGGGGATGTCCTCCAAGGCCTCTGTTTCTCTGTGTCTCTCCCTGCATCAGGGCAGAGGGCCAGCCGGGGCCTGGTCTCGCGTGCCAGCAGCCCCTGCATCCACAGGGTGGTGTGGACACCTCAGAGAGAAGGGCTTCCCTGCTGTGGCCACGGCCATGTGGGTCACCTGCCCCTCTTTTTCAGCAAATTGCCTTCAAGAACTTGGTGCAGAGAAACCGCCAGGCGGAGCAGCAGGCCCGACGGCCGCCCCCGCCCAACTCGGTCATCCACCTGCCCTTCATCATCGTCAACACCAGTAGGAAGACGGTCATCGACTGCAGCATCTCCAATGACAAGTGCGTGGCGGGCACCCTCGCGGGAAGAAGCCCACTGGAGCATCCTTAGTGCTCGTTGCTAGCACTGTTGGGAACGTGTGCTGTCCCCTGGCGGCCACGGGCAGCGTGACTGCTGGCGGGACGTCTGTGTGCTGGGCAGTGCCTGGCCATGGACAGCCATTCACAGACTGGCCCCAGCTCTCATCCTTTGTTTCTCAGTTCTTAAGTTTTGTACAGAGACGCGGCCACGAGAACCGGGGGTGGGTATGGCTGGGGTGGCCGGGCCTAGCCAGCGAGCGTGGCCTCACGGGAAGCCCGCTCACGCGCCTCCCCCCGCAGGTTCGAGTATCTGTTCAACTTCGACAACACGTTCGAGATCCATGACGACATAGAAGTGCTCAAGCGCATGGGCCTGGCCTGCGGGCTGGAGTCTGGAAGGTGCTCCGCCGAGGACCTCGAGGTGGCCAGAAGTCTGGTGCCAAAGGCTCTGGAACCGTACGTGACAGGTCAGTCCTGCCCTGGGCCTGCATCTGGCTGTGATAGACCCGAACACGAGTCCCGCAGGTGTGGCTGCCGCCAGCTGTGCAGCATTCGAGCCCCTGGGGGCTCTGGTCTGTGCGAGGGTCTCGAGCAAAGGAAGGGTCGTCTGCAAACAGAGCCCAGGTGGGGGGACTGTTCTGGGGTGCCAGGGCAGTGGGCAGCCAGGACGGCTGCTGACTTGGGTTGCGGTTCCTGTTGGGGGCGCAGGGGGAGGAGCAGCTCTGCTCTGTCCCCGTCTGGTGACCTCTTGGCTGCAGTATTGGGGTTTTGGCTGCAGGCTTTCGGGATGGCTTTGGTGGGCGCAGAGATGCCCACCCTCCTGTGGTCCTCAGCCCATAGGACTCCCTCCTGAGGGTCAGGGATCGCTTCTCCCAGGCATGTGACCGTCTGACCTGACCCATGGCTGGCCCTGGCGGGCCATGCACGGGGCCCTGGGCGCTGGGGGGGGTGGTGGGCTCGTGTGGGCGCAGGCTTCCCTCGTCACCCGCCACTCTGTCCTTGCTCCCTTGCACTCTCTGGGCTTTGCTGCCTGGGCCTCCTTTTCCTCCTCTTTGCAGAAATGGCTCAGGGATCCATCGGAGGTGTGTTCCTCACCACAGCAGGCTCCACCTCCAACGGCACAAGGCTCTCTGCCAGGTGAGCCAGGTGGGGGCAGGTGGGGGCGGTGAGGGCGGGACCCTGCACCGGGGCACAGCCCAGGGAGCCCACTGACCCTGTCCCCGTGAGAAGAGCTTTCTTTCTCCCTGGTTTCTCACCCTCCAAGTCAGGAGCCGTGGGAGGCTTCGGCTTTGACCAAGTGGCCCTGGGAAGTGGGAGACCCCATGCCCGCCGCCTCAGTGACCAGGGCTTCCAGGATCTCGTTTGATTTTCTTGGCATGTGTCTGAGACCCCGCGGGGTGCAGTTGTTTTTTTTTCAACTTTGCGTTTTATAGTATGTGTCTTTCTGTTACTAAGGACTTCTATTTAAGTAAATGTGTGGTTAGCTTTGGGGCCAGCATCCCCAGAGCAGAAGGCCATCCCTGGGTGTGTGTCCAGTGCTCTGACGGGGAGTGGGTGGCAGCCTTCACAGTGAGGGCCTAGGGGTGGTCTCACCGACTTTGAAATGACCCCCCCAGACCTCCCGTGGTGGCTGTAGGGCAGGCTTACACGTCACTGGATGCTGACACTATTTCTTAGAGTCTCGGTAAGTTAGCAGGCAGGGTAGAGCTGATAAGTGCTGGCCTGTCCGTGGTGTGACGGATAAGTGCTCCGCAGCCACCGGTGTGAGGGGCAGGCCATGCAGGTGGGGCAAGCCATTGTGGCACAGGTGACACGGTGTGGGACGTGCTGTGGTGTCAGTTAGGTGGCAGTACAGCAGAGACTTGGGTGGCATCTTGCAGGCCTGTCTCTTCATCCTGAATTTCTGCCTCGTGGACGTCAGTCTGCAGAATGGCTGGCCAGGGTTGCTTCTGAGCTGGACCCTGGCGTCAGGTTTCATCTCAGGTTTCCCTCTTCGTGGGTCGGCCTTCCCCGGCTTGTCTGCTTCACGAGAGCACTGATTTGGGCTCCCAGCTCGGGAGGCGGAGGCAGGAGGTGGCAGGTTCAGGCCAGCTGGGCAGAGTGGTGAGGCCCTGTCTCAGAATAAAGAGGGCTGCGTTGTGGGTCAGTGTGGAGCAACCTGGACTTAACCCCGAGAACTGCAGAAAATGGAAGCCAGTCCCAAGGGTGGGGCTCGGGTGCCAGTGCTCGCAGCCCGTCCTGCTCGGCTCTGGCTGGCGCTCTGCGGAGCATAGCTGGTGTGATTCTTACTGAAGTGCTGGTCCCAGAGGCCACGTCGGACCTGGTGGTGCTCATGCTGCTGGAGGGTGTGCAGGGCTGACCACGGGGCAGGGCAGCCACAGCCCAGGGCAGCCACAGCCCAGGGTCGGGTTTTCTGGTACTGCCCGTTTGGGGTTCTGATCCACAAAACCACATTTTCACACACGCCCGCCCTTCGGGTGCTTGCCCGGCGTGGGCTCTGCAGCGGCGCCCACCCAGCCTGGGTTGCCACTTCCAGCCTGGCTCCTGTGGCCTCACACACTGCGCCCCCTGCCTTCCCGAGCCCTGGGAGGGCTCCTCTGGCTCCTGTGTGCTGGGGCATCGGTTGTGCGGGCTGGGACAGGTGTCTGGTGCCACTGTGACAGCTTGAGGCTTTGCCATGACACCTGAGCTTTTGTTTCTCCTGCATCATTTAGAAACCCAAGCCTGTTGGGGACACGTGTGGCCTGTCCTGGGGTTGGGCAGGTGGGCCACGCCGCTGACTGCCCTGTTTGGCCCCGTCCCTGCAGTGACCTGAGCAATGGAGCGGACGGGATGCTGGCCACAAGCTCCAACGGGTCTCAGTACAGCGGCTCCCGGGTGGAGACCCCTGTGTCCTGCGTCGGGGAGGATGAGGACGAGGAGGACGAGTTCAACGAGAACGAGGAGGAGGACTGACCCTGCAGGTCCCCACCAGCTTCACGGGACGCTGCGCAGAGGAGAGAAGCTGCTTTAGTGTGGGGTTGTGTTTCTTTTTGGCTACTCCCAAGAAGATGATGCTGGTCAACCACGGAATCGAGGAGCAAGGACTGCCCAGGTCCCCACCCTGCCGCGGACGCCACCACCCCTGCTGACGCGGCGCCTGCACTTACGTCCACGGGAGTCCAGTCCTGCCCGACAGTGCTCGCTGGGCCTGCTGAGCCCTGCTGTGCCCGCCCAGCAGTGCTCACTGGCTGTCCCCGTGGACGTGCCCAGCAGCTCGTTTGCAGTGTCCAGGGCGCCATCAGGAGACCCAGAAGGTCTCCCGTCTCAGACAGGCAGCGCGCACAGGACAGGCCTGAGGGCGGAGACCTTGCGACTCGCTTCTCCGTGAGCTCCGCCGGCCCCACGGCCTGCGTGCGCACGTCCTCTCTACTGCAGCCGCAGATCCCAAGTCCTTCCTCTCTGTGTGTTCTTGGGTAAGTTTACAGCTACGCTGGTGCAGCTCGGAAACTGTCTGGAAGGTTCATTGCTTATGGTAAAATTCGCCTGATTTCTTACAGGCCGCGTTTGGAAACTTTTTATTCTATAGTTGTTTACATACTTATAAGTCTATCATTTAAAGACATGTACTGAAACAAATGTTGTATTTGTTTCTGAGCATCTTCCTGTAATCTATTATAAAGTTGAAATTAAACATAGAGAATGTTTTAACAGTTTTTTAACTCAAAATTTGTCAATCATTTTTAATAGTTCTTTTTTTATAAAAAGAAAAAGGAATTTAAGGACAGGCAGTAGTCTCTTTTAAAATTTATTCACAGAAAACCGTTAACTGCACAGTTGCTGTTAGCTGCCTGTTCTGAAACAATAGTCTTTTTATTGAAACACAAATAAAATTTTCTGTAATATTTTATGGAATATGAAGAGACTTTAATTGTTTGACCTGTTTAACTTGGCACTGTTAGTTTTTATTAATAAAACGCGCATGGGCATTTTAAACAAGCTGTGTCTCTGGTTTGGGGTGGTCTGGATTGTTTGGGCTCCACTGAGGACCTGGGGCGGAGCAGCAGGAGCGTGGTCAGCTGGGGCTCCTGCTGCCCCTGCTGCCCTAGCAGTGTGGGGGCCAGGAAAGGGGCTGAGGTGGGTGCGGCCTGTGGGCGCCTGGGCTGCTTCCCGAGTGTCCATGGTGCAGAGGACATTTGTTCCTTGACTGCTTTTTAGAAGCTGAGGCCAATTTGAGATTTGACTTTCATTAAAAGAATAAGATTATGAGAGCACTTCAGAAAGCTGGCGGAGCTGGGGAGAGCTCCAGGGGGGAGCACAGCGTCTCCCCACCTGGACAATGGTCTCGTGCAGAAGACTTGGCCAGATGTGACTCTTCAGGAGCTCTGGAAGGCCTGTAGCTTCCAGGTTGGGAGGCAGATGGTAGTTAGTGCTGGTCCCGTTCAGCTCAGCCCAGCAGCGTTCCCCACCACCCGGCAGGCAGCTGGGCTCGTGTCCTGGGGGAGCCCAACCATAGGAGGTGGGAGCTGGGGTGACAGGAACTAGCCAGCTCTCTGGGGTCTGCTCTGCCTGCTGACCACAGGCACAGATGAGGTGGCCGGGCTCTGGGGGGTGCAGCAGCCTGTGGGGCAAGTCCCTCCCCTGGCTGAAGTGACTTCCGGGGGACATGAAGGTTGGTGCCCTCCTTCTCCCATCCTTCCCCTTCCTTTTTCTCTTTCCCCTTTGGGAGTCAGACACTGAATCTGGGGCATTTCCCAGCACTGTGTTCGCAGGAAATGCAGAAAGAACTGCACGCCCACAAACAGGCCCAGAAGAGACCCGGGAAGACTGTCAGTCTGCACATCAGGCCGATCCCATTGCCGACAGCTGACCACTGTCCACAGCCAGCTCAGAGCCCAGCAGCCCCGGGGAGTGGGGGGGGTTCTGCTTCTCAGTTGCATGATAACGGATTCAAACTTCTAGTTTCAGCAAAAAGACAAAAGCTACAAGGAAACAGGAAAGTGCGCCCTATTTAAAGAAGTGAAAGCAACAGACTTGGTCTCTGAAAAAGAAGTGGTGGCAGATACCTTGACAGGTCCTGAGATACTTGAAAACCCTCTCTTGAAGATGCTCAAAGAACAAGGAAGGATGTGGAGAAAGTCAACAGCACGTATGAACCAAAGGAAGACACCAATAGAGGGGCAGAAAACCCAGCAAGAAGCCAAGAGGAGATCCTGGGGCTGAGACGGCTAACAACTCAAGTGGGGAATTCCCTAGAGGGAGTTAGAGGTGGCACCAGCAAACTAGAAGACAGGACAGTGGAGATCACAGAGACAAAGGCACCAAAGGAAAGTCGAGAAAAAGCCAAGTCTACGGGATGTGGGACTCCTAGATGACAAACGTACACAGCTTGGGAGACTCACAAGAGAAGGGCAGAAAGAATACCCAAGGGTATAGTGGTGGGCAGTCACGCAGTTTGATGGAAAGATAGGATTATGAACCTCCAAGAAGTTTTAAGGAATTCTAAGTAAGATGAACCCAAGAAACCCATGTACTGTAGTTAGACTTTTGAACAGTCTTGGAAACAGCAGTTGTCGCACACAGGCTTCCTTAATAACATGATGCAGAGATCTGTCATCTTGGGGCCATGAGCCAGTAGGCAAATACCCTGAAAATGCTGGAAGAACCCTGTGTTGGCAAAATGGCCCTTCAACAGAGAGATTAAAGCATTCCCAGATAGAAGCCCAGGGCTTCACCGCCACAGGCCTGCCCTGCGGTCAGTGCACGAGAGTCCTGTAGGGTGAAATGCAGGGAAGCCAGAGGGTAACCTGAAGCCAGATGGAGTCAGGAGCTCAGTGGACGTAAGGATGTGGCAGTTAACAAAAGCTGGTCCTGCCATGTTGGTCTGTTTTCTACATAATTTAAGAGACTACTCTGTTTAAAAGAAAAATTTGTTTTTGTGCAGATGACGTACTGGGATGATTTCCCAGTATCAAACCCAGAGGTGTGGGACAGCTGTAAGGGGCCATTTCATAGGCTGTGGGAGGTGAGCCTGGGTCCATGAATGGGTCACAACGTTACCAGCCGCACAGAACAGTTCTACAGTGTATACACCCAGGAAATAAGGAAGGAGCTCGAATATTCTCAACCAGAAAAATCAACTGAACGCGAAGACAGTGGTTCAAGAAATGCGGGACGAGAAAAGCCTAAAGGGTAAACCATTAGAAGATGATGATGAGTAGTTAATTCTCCCAGGACAGACTGGCAGACAGATAAGATGCAAGATCAGTCTATGTTGTTCATCAGATTTCTCTCTTTAGTTCTGAGGTCAAATAGATTACAGTAAAAGCGTGGATGCAGGCAGTCTCTGAGAAAGAGGTGGCCATGCTGATATAAGACAAAATAGGACTCGAATCAAGGAGATCGTAAAAGACAGGACATTGGTACTGAAACAAGGTTCAGTGAGGAAGGACATAGAGCAGCTATAAAGATCCACGTGTCCAAGGGTCAGTCCTAAGGACAAAGGAAGCCAAAGTGAAGGGCAGGTGATGTTGGATACCTCACTCGATAATGGGTACAGCAGCCAGCAGAGGTGTCAGGAAAAGAGGACACAGTCCACCAGGCAGACCCCACCCACAGGACTCCCCGACTCCACAACCAGGCAGACCCCGCCCACAGGACTCCCCGACTCCACAACCAGGGAGACCCCACCCACAGGACTCCCCGACTCCACAACCAGGGAGACCCTGCCCACAGGACTCCCCCACTCCACAACCAGGGAGACCCCACCCACAGGACTCCCCGACTCCACAACCAGGGAGACCCCACCCACAGGACTCCCCCACTCCACAACCAGGGAGACCCCGCCCACAGGACTCCCCCACTCCACAACCAGGGAGACCCCGCCCACAGGACTCCCCCACTCCACAACCAGGGAGACCCCAACCACAGGACTCCCCCACTCCACAACCAGGGAGACCCCGCCCACAGGACTCCCCCACTCCACAACCAGGGAGACCCCGCCCACAGGACTCCCCCACTCCACAACCAGGGAGACCCCACCCACAGGACTCCCCGACTCCACAACCAGGGAGACCCCGCCCACAGGACTCCCCCACTCCACAACCAGGGAGACCCCGCCCACAGGACTCCCCCACTCCACAACCAGGGAGACCCCAACCACAGGACTCCCCCACTCCACAACCAGGGAGACCCCGCCCACAGGACTCCCCCACTCCACAACCAGGGAGACCCCGCCCACAGGACTCCCCCACTCCACAACCAGGGAGACCCCGCCCACAGGACTCCCCCACTCCACAACCAGGGAGACCCCGCCCACAGGACTCCCCGACTCCACAACCAGGGAGACCCCAACCACAGGACTCCCCCACTCCACAACCAGGGAGACCCCGCCCACAGGACTCCCCCACTCCACAACCAGGGAGACCCCAACCACAGGACTCCCCCACTCCACAACCAGGGAGACCCCGCCCACAGGACTCCCCCACTCCACAACCAGGGAGACCCCAACCACAGGACTCCCCCACTCCACAACCAGGCAGACCCCGCCCACAGGACTCCCCCACTCCACAACCAGGGAGACCCCAACCACAGGACTCCCCCACTCCACAACCAGGGAGACCCCGCCCACAGGACTCCCCGACTCCACAACCAGGGAGACCCCAACCACAGGACTCCCCCACTCCACAACCAGGGAGACCCCGCCCACAGGACTCCCCCACTCCACAACCAGGGAGACCCCGCCCACAGGACTCCCCCACTCCACAACCAGGGAGACCCCAACCACAGGACTCCCCCACTCCACAACCAGGGAGACCCCGCCCACAGGACTCCCCGACTCCACAACCAGGGAGACCCCAACCACAGGACTCCCCCACTCCACAACCAGGGAGACCCCGCCCACAGGACTCCCCCACTCCACAACCAGGGAGACCCCAACCACAGGACTCCCCCACTCCACAACCAGGGAGACCCCGCCCACAGGACTCCCCCACTCCACAACCAGGGAGACCCCGCCCACAGGACTCCCCCACTCCACAACCAGGGAGACCCCAACCACAGGACTCCCCCACTCCACAACCAGGCAGACCCCGCCCACAGGACTCCCCCACTCCACAACCAGGCAGACCCCGCCCACAGGACTCCCCCACTCCACAACCAGGCAGACCCCGCCCACAGGACTCCCCAACAGCCAAGGCGAGTGCCCAAGAAAGTCCCCAGGGCGCCAGCGAGTCTCCACACATGGGAAGAGGCAGACTCAGAAAGTGTTTCACTGACCTCGACAGATGAAGTTAGGAATCAGGGACAAGCTGGGAAGTTCTCAGATTGGGGAAATCAACACATTCTGAAGTAACGGAAGCAGGAACACAGGGAACAGCACATCATTAGAGACAAATGAAGACAAAGCGTCATGCCAAGACTGAGGGGCTCAAGCAGGGCCATGCCGGGGTTCCATAGCTAGAAGCACATTAGGAAGAAGAGAAAGCTCACGTTAGCAACTTACCTCTGCAAGTTCAGGAACTAGGAGAGGGTCAGGCTAAGCCCAAAGTCAGCCAAGGAAAGGCACAATTCAAATCAGAACAGAGGTGAATGAAATGGAGAATAGTAAAATACAGAAAGATCCACAAAACCAGGAGGTCATCTGTGAAAAGTCCAACAGAATTGACAAAGCTCTAGCTGGATTACTAGTAGGAAAGGAAAAAAAAAAGATCAGAAATGCAAGTGGCATTTTTATGGGTTCTGTAGAAGCAAGGATGTGAGAGAATGCCGTGAACAAGTGTGCCAACAAACCTGGAAGCCAGGTGAAACAGGCAGCTTCCTAGAAACCAACCCGCCGAGAGGACATCAGAAGAGAAAGTCTCTGTTCTCCAAATCTCCCAGCAGAGAAAACAGTGTCACCAGTGGTTTTTACCGAATATTCAGAAAATAACACCAGTCCTCAAACTTCTTGAAAAAATATTGAAAGTAAAAGCATGAAAAAGACACTCCATGCAGGCAGGAGGACACTCACTGACTCTCCTGTGAAGCCAGCGTCACCTGGCTCCAACAGCCACAAGGGCCCTGCGAGGGGAGGAAGGCTCTGGCCAGTGCGCTTACAAGCACTGGTATGGGAGACCTTCTGGCGGCTCCCAGGGGCGGGCCCAGCCCACCACCAATTTCTTCTTTCGGGGTTCTAGTAGAATCCAAAGACTGAGATCCAAGGAGCACCATGAGAGTACCAGTAGGATTTACTGACGATCAAAACTTGTGCAGTAAAAGAAAGGTCTGTGAGCGTGTTTTCTCGGAAGATGTGCGGGTCCCGGGGTTTATATAGCACACACGGCCCTGCTAGGGGTCCAGACTTATGCAGATTGTGCTGAAGATGTACCAGTGCTATTGGCCCAAACTTCAGCCAGCTGGGGTTTGGAACATACTAATGCTACTGGTCAGCTCTGGAGTCCTGCTTCCATTCAGGTCTGCCCACCTCCATGTTCTCCTGGCGGGTCAGGAATGGGAGGTTGGGGTCACAGGCTGCAGCGCTGTGTTGAGCCTGCTCCTGCAGCGGGCTCTGCACTGTGCCAGGCCTGGCCGCCCTGCAGTGGCAGTTGGGTGGTCTTGGCCCCCTCAGGGCACTGAATTGCTGTGCCTGCCTGGGGGGCTCCGTGTTGCCACGGGGGTGCTCCACACCCCTCTCCCACCCACCCAGGCCGCCCTCCACCAGTGGCCCCGCTGGGCCGGGAGCTGTATCTAAATGACGTCCTGCGAGGTGGCCAGACTGAAGGCCTCTGCCTAAGGGCAGGAGGTGGTGCCCACCTCTGCCGCTCTCTTCAGCCTGGTGCTGCAAGGTCCAACCAGGGCCACCAGAAAGGAGAAACACGGTGCCCTGTTGGGAAGGAGGAAGCAGAGCTTGCCAGTTGCAGGTGACAGACAGCCTTCTGTGTTGAAGACCCCGAGGCCCCTACCGCGCTGTTAGGAGAGCCACAGAGGGCCAGACGCGTGAGCAAGGCGTGGTGCTTCTGTGCCTGACGAAGCGGCTGGCAGGAAGCCGGCTGCACAGTACTGTCCCACGTGCCACAGGGGTGAAGGACTTGCTGAGAGGAGTCAAGACCAGGGAGAAGAGGCACTGGGTGTCCAGGACTGGACACAGCACTGTGAGTCCGCTTCCCCAGCGTGGTCTTGGGCCCTGTTGGAATCCTGGGCTTTGTCTGCAGGAAGTCTCAGGGCTTCGGGAATCCCAGGAATCCCCAAGAGCATCCTGCAGGAGCAGAGACGGAGA
The DNA here is from genome assembly GCF_964194105.1 of Spermophilus citellus. Taxonomy (NCBI): domain Eukaryota; kingdom Metazoa; phylum Chordata; class Mammalia; order Rodentia; family Sciuridae; genus Spermophilus; species Spermophilus citellus. Next base: position 552,813 of record NC_138182.1, on the reverse strand, counting down.
ACTTCATTCTTCACTCCTTACTTCAAACCTGCCACAGCCACCATCACCAACGCCTAGACGCCCGCAGGAGAGCCAGGACGCTCGCATCTGAGCCAGTTTCTGACGGAGGTCCCAAGGCGGTCGCAGGGGTGCTGGGGCAGGTGGTCCACAGGCAGTTGCGTGGAGCCCACTCTGTGTGGCCACGCATGGACATGAGACGGGAGGACAGTGACCACAGCACTGTGAGCTTGTGGATGGATGCTGGTCTGGACAGGGTGCCCTCAGCCCAGGTGATCAGGGAGCCACAGGCGGCGGGGAAGTCGGAAAGCCACACCTGGTCGGGCTCCATGCAGAAGGTGGAGACAGACAGACAGGCTCCATGCAGAAGGTGGAGACAGACAGACAGACAGACAGGCTCCCCTCCAAGGAAGGGTCAGGGGCCAAGAGTCAGCACCATAATCACCCTGAAAGTGTAAAGTGACATAGAGACACTGCCGCCTGCCCACCAGGATGGCTGCTTGGCCACCGCCAAGAGAAGAGGAGGGGGCCTGGCCGTGGCTCTGTGGAAGGCTTGGCCCTGCAGGAGGAATGGAGGTTCTGGTAGGTGAGCCCGGGGGCGGAGGACAGCCCATGGGGTGTGCCCTCAAGCGGGGTTCAACCCCTGCCCCTTTGCTCTGCTTCCTGGCCAGGCGCTCCTGCCTGAAGCAGTGGACCCACTGGTCACCTTTCCTTTCCAGGGCCTTTCCCCTTGGTAAGTTGCTGTGTCTCGGGTACTTGTCATAGTGGCAGACAGCTGACTGGCACGAGTGTGTGGAGAAGCTGGGGGGGGGGATGTCACTGCGGAAGACAGATGGCTGCTCTTAGCTACAACCGAGTGCTCTCTGGTACACAGCTCCACTTCTGGGTCCTCAGGGCAGCTCCCGGCCGGAGCCACACACCAACCTTCATGCTGCGGTGCTCACGATAGCCTGCACCAGGCCTCCGCGGCCCCTCCTCGCGAGCCCCTGTGACTCTTGTGTGTGGTGACGGGGCTGGCCGTGGGGGCCCAGGGTCTGCAGACTCCTGTCTGGAACCACTGCCCCCTGAGTCCAGTCTTCTTCCGTCGGACCCGGGCTTCCTGTCAGGAGCCGCCTTCCCTTCTGCCTCTGCTGCAGTGAGGCCTTGGCCACCTGGCTGGCCCCTGTCACCCTGCCCCGTGATGTGCAGGAGGTGCGAGCCTCACCTCCGTATTGGAAGGAAACACTCCAATGACAAGTTGACCCCGAGCGGACCTCCCATGCCCAGAGTCCAGCTGCCCAGCACAGCGTCGCTGGAGCTCAGATGGCAGGACGTGGCCCTGTACCCGAGGGCTGAGCCGGAGTCCCACAGGAGCCCCTGAGCCGTGCTAGGGAGGGCTGTGCCCTGCGGCCTCCCCGACCAGCCACGGGACCCCTTCGTCTGTCACCTTGTTCCTGGTACTGTGGGGCCTGCTGTGTTCTCTGCCCCGGCTGCCCCACCCTGCCCTTCCTGTGAGGGGCACCTGGGGGGCAGGCTGTTCTGGGACCTGGACACAGTGAGTCAGTCTCTGATCCCGCACACTCGCAGCCCGCAGTGCAGGCGTCTGGTCCCGCCCAGTCAGCCTCGTGGGAGACCCCAGGTTGGGGGCTTCGTGGCTGTGTGTCAGGGTGGCGTTCAGTGCCACCTGCTGCAGCTCTCCTTGCAGCGGGCACCATGGGGCTCGGCCCTGGGCCTCGCATGGCTGTTGGAGGAGTCCAGCAGCCTCTGAGGGCAGGTTTGCCTGTGGGCTGCACAATCTCAGGTTTCTGTGAAGGGGTGAGTTTTGGAGGAGGAATCATCCAGGGAAGCTGACCAGTGCCCAGGTGACCTGGCTTCTTGACCCCATGTTATGGGCTCCTGACTCCCTCTCCTGCCTCCCTCTGACGCCAGCCTCCCAGCGGCCCCCTCAGCAGGCCTTCGTCTTTTCCCTGGGCTGAACTTAAGCTTTGAAAGGGTTTTCCAAGAAGGAAGCATTTGATTTTAGTCCGTTTTCTCCCTGTCAGGACAGAGGGACGGTTTTAGGAGAGTGAGAGTCACTGGAACATGCTTTATTTTTACAGCTCGAGACTTGTATTCTTAGGAGCGAGAGTTCGAGGCACGGACGTGAGCATCCCCACGGCAGTGCCTGGTGGCTTACAGTGCAGCGGGGCTGGTTCCTGCTGAACACCACAGGCCCAGGGAGAGGTGCCGTCCGTGAGGCTGAGGCCTGACGTCCCAGGCCTCGCCCCCCGCCACTTGAGCCTCCACCACAGCCTCCAGTTCCCTCTGGCACAGGGTGACCTCAGCGGGAACAGCAGCGACCCCTGTGGGTGACAGGAGCGCCTCTCCAGCAGCCCAGAGCAGCAGGGTCGCAGGTGACCTGCAGGGCCAGGGAGGTAGGCCTGGAGCCCAGTGGCTGCCTCACTCCTGGATTCTGAGTTTGAATTCCACCTTCCCTTCGTAGGGGTCATGGGGGTTGTCGAAGGTCACGTGCTCCGCGAGAATCTTGCACACGATGACGACCTCTGTGTTGGTGGGGACGTTGAGCAGCTTTGCTGCCACCAGAGGGTTGCTGTAGTGGGGCTGGAGTGGAGGCCGGGGTGAGATGTGGGGAACCCGTGGTACAAAAGCCCAGCCAGGCAAGTGCAGGGGGGGCGTGGTGACCCGGGACTCCTCCCCCACGGTCCCCATGCTGGTCTGGAGGGACACAGTGTGGGCTGACCGTGGCCAGAGCTGCCTGCGGCACAGAGGGGACGCTCTGAGCGGTCTGTGCGGTGGGAGGGGCTCTGAGCGCTGTGCTGTCGGAGAGTGGGACACGCGTGTCTCTGCGCCATCACGAGAATGCTGTTTGGGAGGCGGCAGGCCGTGCACGGGAGGGGCACGTCACGGTCTTGGCTGGGGTTTTAGAGGAGAACGGTCATGCTTTTCTTTGGGGCCACTGCAGGCTGCGGAGCGAGGCCATACCTACCTGGGCTTTCTTCCCGTAGTAGGGGAAGTAGTGCAGGCTGAAGGTGCCGTTGGGCGGGTAGTAGGCCACCTGCAGGGGCCCTGCACCCCGGGGGGGCCCGTCCTGTGGGGAGAGCCAGGGCTGGGTTGGGTGCCGGGTGGAGCCTGTGCACAGGACCACCTGCTAGCGCGGGCCCCACGGCTTTCACGTGCCTGCCCGGGTGTCCTGCAGTGACGGGGGCTGGCTTGGAGTTGGTGGCTCTCCAGAAAGTGTCCACGCCTCCTTGCGGCACATGTTGGGCTTGTTGGGGGAGCTCAAGCTCGTCAGAGAACGAATGAGGGGCCCGTGGCCCGTGTTACCCCCAGCCGGCCCACACCATGCCCGCACCACCCAGGAGAAAGTCCAAACAGACTGCTGCCCACCCCCCACCAGGACAGAGGGCCTCGCTGGACGCCACCTAGGGCCACCTGGTGGGACGTGTCCTGTCGGTGGGCCGAAGGCCACATGTGGACCTGTTGGGCAGCTCAGTGCTAAAAACAAACCCTAGAATATGTCAGTGGCAGTAGTTTTGGGAAAAAAACTGGGATTTGCCTGCCACCCCACAGCCGTCCCCTACTGGCCTGATTGAATGGCCATGACTGTTAGGGACCTGAAAGACTTCTGTAAATAATCCAGTAAGAGGACAAGGCAACATGGTACAATGTGGTCTCTCCAGACTGGGGGCACCTTGGAGAGCTGGTGAGATGTCGCAGGTGCCCCACAGGCCACAGTGAGAGGCCGCACCTCAACATACGCTCGCACCACATGCCTGGCCTTGGGCAGCTGCCTGGGCGTGTCCCCATGAGCCTCCAGTGGCTATACTTACCAAGAAAGTGCAGTCCACTCGGGGGGCCGTGTCGTTGCTGGGCAGGAACCTGACGATCTGGAAGGAGAGGTGTGTGCCCTTGTGTGGGCAGTGCCGTGGCTGCTGCCCCTCCGAGGAGCCCGTGCAGGTCACCCACACACTTGGAGCCAGGCCCCAGGTGCAGGGGTCGGAGTGGGACTGGGTCCTGGTCACGCCACGTGTGGCCTCAGTGTGCTGTGGGTGGGTGGCTGAGCAGGGTGGTGTGGGTGGGCTGGCTTCTTCGGGCCCACGCTCGAGGCCCCTCAGGATGTGCACACCTGCCTCCCGGCCCCTGCCCCACTTCTCCAGCCCCAGCCGCCCCTCCTGAGCTCTGGGCGGGATCTGCCACTGATGGACATGCAGCTGCTGTGGTCCCAAGGGAGCCTGGTCACGGTCCTCCTGCTAGGCAGCCCTGGGGACACTCTGGCCAGCCACAGGTTCCCGTGATGAGTACCGTGCCCAAGTGTACAGCTCCCTCAGGGCACTGCCGAGAGTCCCAGGGCCAGCCAGTCTCTGGATCAGTGATCCTGCCCCTTTGCCTGGCCAGTTGCTGCCCCCAGGCCTCAGCCTCCACGTCACCCCCATTGTCCCACCAGGCCAGCTGCATTCTGCACTCTGCTGTCTGCCCATGTCTGTTCTCACAGGCAGGAGGGATGGCCCCAGCCTTGGACACCATTCCCGGCCCCAGCACCTCCCACTGTGCTGAGCGGAGGGCCCCTCTGTGCCCGACCCTGGGGGTCCCTGATCCTGGTGGAGGCTCCTGGCCCCTCCCAGCCCCTGCCTGGCCCTGGCATCCCCTTAACTGCCCTGCGTCCTGCTCCTCAGCACCTCGCGGAGGGCTGAGCAGGTGGCTTAACTCATGGTCAAGAGTCTAGGGTGAGGGGACAAGCCCCGCGCCAAGGGCAGGAGCAGACCCAGGCTCCGCCTCTTGCCGAGGCAGAGGAGGCCAGCCCTCGAGGCTCACCCTGTTCATCTTAATGATGAAACACGGCTTTCCTTCCCCAAAGCCGAAGTCAGGGTCCGGCAGGCCGGAGCAGTTCTGCAGCATGTCTGTGGTGAACTTGCAGGAGAACTTGGTGTGGTTGGGAGCCCTGAAGCTCTCCTGGAAGAAGTACTGCTCAGACGTGCAGTCGACGTTGTCCTGCTGGGCCGCGGGGGAGTAGCCTGGGGGAACAGGGGCCTGCCAGCGCCGTCCTGCCTCCGCCCTCTGGAGCCAGAGCCCAGCCCTGAGGACTTCCGCGGAGAGTGGGGAACTGGCCAGAGCGTCCCGCCTACCTGCCAGGAAGCTGTGGAGGCTGTGTGTGAGGCCCGCCCAGGAGCGGCGGTCGGAGACGTTGTAGCAGATCTGCAGCCCTCTCTCCCCGTACACGTCCGGCCTCAGGGTCACCCCTGGGGAGAGAGCGCCACAGTGTCTCCCGGAGCCCTGCCACGCGGGGTCCAGCCTGGCACAGAATGGTTGGAGGCAAGTCCAGCCTGGGAGACGGGCAGGTTGGGCTCAGGGCAGGGCCTCTCCCGGGAAGGAAGCCACAGTCAGGCTCCCGACGGAGGGCTCTGAGGACACGTGGCCCTGGGACCCCCGCCTGAGAGCCAGGAGGAGCATGGCTGCTGTGAGGTGGGGCCTGTCCCAGGAAGGTCCAGAGCCTGGCCACGAGGAGCAGGTGGCTGGCAGGACTGAGCTGTCATGGGCTCAGGGGAACTGCATCTCAGCACACAGACACTTCTCCGGTTCTGGCTCAGTCCCCAGGTGTGTGTGTGGGAGAGGAGGAGTCACAGCCACTCCTCAAGCACCCTCCTTCCCGGCCTGCGGGGCTCACCTCGCACTCTGGCCACCCCCATGCTCCCCCATTTCCAAGGCTGCTGAAAACCCCGTTCCCGGCCTCTGGTTCCGGCCACGGCACCACAGAACTTGCTGGTGCACCATGTCCACCTTGGCAGCCTGCTCCTGTCTACCTGAGCAGAGGCTGGGCTGTTTCTGGGCGTTGGAAGGCAGCAGCTCTACCTGGTTTGAAGTGCAAACCTGCGGAGCATCTTAGGGAACCACTGGAACTTCCTCCTCGGCCCCCGCAGCCAGGCCCACCTCTCCCTCTGCCCTCTCCAAGTCCTTCCTCCCTTGTCTCCAGGCCCTGCCAAGTTCCTCCTGTGTCCTCCCAGCGACGTCCGACATGCTCGTGGGCACTGGCCAGCCAGCGAGAGCGCTGTCCTCATGTCTGACGAGTGCTGTTGTGATGTTAAAGCTGAAGCCACGTCGACTTTGAGATGAGATCTGTCGCTCACGGAGAAAGCTGAGCCATCCCTGCCACGGGCGGTGGAGCACGGCTCAGGGCTGTGTCCTTCTGCGCTTACCTGGTGACTTTAGCTGGTCTTGGTAGTCAGGTGTGTACGGGTCAATGGTCTGCATCAGGACGTAGAGGCACAGGGCAAAGAGCCCCGTCATGACCACGTAGAAGGCCACGTAGTACAGGCTGATCCACACTGCAGGAGAGTGGGGCAGGAGAGGGGTCAGGAGAGTGGGGTCTGACTCCAGGGGTGGGTGGCCACCCTGTCTCCAGCAGGGCTGGCACTGCAGAGCTGCCGGGGTCCCATGGGGACACTCCTGGCCAGCAGAGCCTCACCAGGGAGGTCAGGTCCTGAAGGAGGCTCAGGGCTCACTCTGGGGGGAGTTCATGGACACTGCTGCTGGCTGAGGACCCACCCAGCAGGGGCATCCCTGGGTGGCTTTGGGCAGGCCTGAGGGCAGCGAGGGCATTCTGTCCCCTGCAGTGGGTGGGAGGCCACCTGGACCTGTTCTCCCCATCTCCAGGAAGGGTGTAGGCACCCACTGTGGCCATGAGGGAGGGAGGGACTGCAGCCTGCTGGCCTCACCCTGCAGCGTCTGGCTCACAGAGCGGAGGGCAGCCTCTGGGGAGCAGGAGGCCTCCGGGGCCATCTGGGGACCCTGGCTTCCTGCTGAGGGGCAGGGTCTACACAGATAGGGACCCCCATAGCAAACAGGACCCTTGGGGCCGAGGGAAGGGCGCCTCGGGGGGCAAGACACCAGGCCTGTTCTCGGGCCCCTGGTCTAAAGGCCGTACCAGCGACCAGAGGGAAAGGGGTCCCGGCCTCCAGGGTCACGAGAGCCAGGCCACTCACTAGGGCCGGGGGAAGCCAGCTCTCCCGGAGCCAGCGAGCACAGAGAAATGCCAGCAGGCCTGACGGACGCTCCCAGGGGAGGGGCAGCTCCAGGGCAAGGGCCAACGCCGGGATGTCACCGTCACCCACAGGCTTGGGCCAGTGACACGCACAGGTCAGGCCTGAGAGGGTGACGTGTGACGAGGTGTGATGAAGAACAGGCAGACACCCGCCCCCGAGTGCCCACTGGGAGAGCCCCCTCCCCGTGGATGCCGCAGGGGCTCTGGTCCCTGCTGGGGCCAGCTGGGCTGGCCGCATGCCCTCCCTCCCGCAGGGTCCTGTGTGAGCGCCCACCTGGCTGTCCAGGGCCACTGCTGCTTCCCACCAGAACCCGGCAGCCACAGCCTCTCCTGCAGTCTGGTCCTCCTGGCCAGTGGTCTTCTGCCCCCTTCCCACACCACCCTGGACGGGCGCCCTGAGCAGCGCCCCGCCGGGCCCTCACGTACCCCACCGGATCGGGGTGCGGCCCAGCATCTGCCCCGTGTCGGGGTTCCAGCAGTAGTTCTGGAACTCAGCCATGCGCTGGCTGCAGGACTTTTTCTCCTGCAGCGCGGCCATGTCCCTGGTGATGCCTGCTCCTGCTGAGACGGGGCAGTGGCCCTGCGGTCTTATAGTCTCCTGGGCGTCAAAGGCACCAGGAGGCCTTATCAGCTCTCCAAACACGGGGCTGCTCCCCAGGTGCTCCCCTGCTATCACGCCTCCTCCCTGTCCCAGGCACCCGGGTGGCCCCCAGGACACCCTTGGGGTGCCCTTGGCAGGCGCTGCTCTGATAGCGATCAAGGGCACGTGTCTCCCTCAGGAGGCAACACTCAGAGCAGCGGAGGCCAGGCCAGGCCTGGGCACAGCCCTCCACTCCCGGGCTTGCTGCCTCCAGCGGCCTGGCAGGGAGGGTGGCCTCCTGCCTGTGGCCCCAAGGCTCCGGGTCAGGGAAGCACCCCCAGCCGTGGCATCTGCAGCTGCCTCCCAGCAGGCGGTGTGGTCACGTGGGGCAATTCTCACGCTCTCAGAGCCCATGAGGACAGTTGGGGTGCAGGTGTGGGTGTGAATGGGCCACATGTGGAGGGCAGAAAGCCTGATGCTGCCCAGCTGAGACTGCCCAGGAGACGGAAGAGCTCTGGGGCCACCCCGAGGGTCTAGCCTGGACTCCTGTTGGTGTCCTAATGAACCATCCTGTGCCTGACCTCAGGCCCTGTGCCCACTGCTGACTCGGAGCCTCAGGGTAGTGCTGTGTGGACTGAGGCTCTGGGCGGCAGTCCAGCTCTCACAGCCTGTGGGCCTGGACCCCAGGGTGCTGGGATCTTTGTGGCCATTGTCTCCAGACGATGTCCTTTCTGGAGGCCTGAGCTGTGTGAACAGAACAGCCTCTGCCCACGTCCCTTAGACCTCAGCAGTTTCCCCGCGACGTTTCTGAGAGCCCGGCTCTGGGCTCGGATGACGGGGACCTCGTGCCCACCCTGCTGCCCGTCTCTGGCTGGCCTAGTGCAGAGTCAGGGCTCTGGCCATCACCCAGTGGTGTCAGTGGAGACCTCACGAGGAGCCCGAAGTCCCACCTGCCTAGTTCACAAGGAGGACCTGGTCTTGTACCTGTGCACAGTCCTGGCCCAGCCCCTGGTGATGCCCGAGTCACAGATGACCAGGCCAAATAGAGGAGCCAGTGACGAGGAAGGTCAGGTTTCAATAGGTGGTCGCTCGTCACTCCGAGAACCAGGAGGGTTAAAAAGGAAGGTGCCATCTGTACCTGCCAACGTCAGGCAACGGGCGTGAGATCGATGGACCTGGATGACCAGTCCACAGCCACGACAGACAGGCCCACGGCCAGGAAAACTGGGACACCTGAGGAAAGACAAGGGAACAGGGGACACTGCAGAGAACAAAGTGGACCTGTGACCCCCGTGGCCACCACTGAGTCAGAGCCTGCAGGATCTGCCACACCCTGTAGCCCCTCGAGCCTGCTGCACGGGGCCCAGGCCTTCAGCACGGGACCTGGGGACACTCCAGGGCCAAACAAAGCAGGAGAAACAGAGAAGAGACGCCAGTGGATGTGAAACAGAGAGCGGTGGTGGGCGTCCACGAGACAAAGGCTGCTCCTTTGACAAGATCAATAGGGTTGACAAACGCCTCGTAAGAGAGCAGACACTGTCACCAGGGTCAGGAGCGAGAGGGTGTCACCCAGCTCCTGCATGGGGATCGGACTCAGGGGCCCTCGACCCTCAGGTGGCCCTATTTTCTATTTTATTTAGAGACTGGGTCTCACTGAGTTGCTTAGTGCCTCGCTTTTGCTGAGTCTGGCTTTGAACTCGCATCGTCCTGCACCGGCCTCCCCAGCTGCTGGGGTGACAGGCGTGCACCCCCACACCTGGCAACACCCATTCTTCACTCTATCTTCTAGAAAATAGAGGGCAAGAGATGCTTCCCGACCCAACTTAAGGCCAGTGTGAGCCGGATCCTAAAACCAGGTAACAGACAAGTGACCAGTGGACCAGCAGTCTTCAGGAATACCAGAGTGGGCTGCGGACCAGTGGCCCTCGAGAACAAGGACACAAATGTCCTTTAAAATGTGGGCAACTAGACATGAATTGGCGTGAACACACTTTATATAAAGATGTGAAAAATTGTGCTCTGTATGTGTAATAAGAATCGTCATACATTCCGCTGTCGTGTATTTAAAAAATAAAATCAATAAAAAAAATAAGATAAAATGTGGGCGACTGAGTCCAACAGTGTGTAAAAGCCCACTCTGTTCCAGTGGGATGCAAAGCGGGTTTGATGTCGAGAAATCCATCCCAGAAACAGCACGTTCACTCCAGACCAATGTGCAGAACCAGCTGTGTTTGTAGGGCAAAACAGGCATGTGCACGCTAGGATGAAAGTGCAGCACTGTGACAAGGCTCAGCCCAAAGGACACAAGGTGCCGATCTGACAAGACGCGAGCAGGACAGAGGTGACACCCTCTGGGTGGGCGAGGAAGTAAGTGGAGGTCGGACTCATGGAGGAACAGGTCCCAGCTCAGTAGAGACGGAGGTTCTCCAAGTTAAAATTCAGGCCTAAAATAACTCATCAACGTACAAGCCAGAAGCCAGGTGTGGGGGCGCATACCTGCGATCCCAGAAGCTTGGGAGGCTGAGGCAGGAGGACCTCAAGTTCAAAGCCAGCCTCAGCAAAACGAGATGCTCATCAACTCAGTGAGACTCTGTCTCTAAAAAAAAAATACAGCAACGAGGGCTGGGATGTGGCTCAGTGGTCGAGGGCCCCTGAGTTCAATCCTTGTTATCCCCGCTCACACTCACACACAAAATCCCAGCAAGATTACTTTGGAGATAGAGACAGGAATCATTCTAGAATTTGTACAGAAAGCCAAGGGAATAGGCAGATATTTTCTTCTACATTCTGAAGAGTTCTTGGAAAATGTTTTTGAGACAAAGAATACAGTGGGAGGTAGGTCTGCCCAGCTCCACAGCTGGTTACAGCCCCAGTGACCAGGACTGTGTCCTGAGGCCTGGGGAGGTGCAGCTCAGGGTGGACAGACCCACTGACTCCTGCAGAGGTGCAGGGGATATCCGAGGCATGGAATAGCCTTGCTCCAGGTGCAGGCAGCTGGGCCTGTAGCAGACACTGGACCCCAGCCTCACGCCTGGCCCACACGTAGCCCCTGGGCCACGAACTCTAGGTGAAATGCCAGGAAAGACACGGGAGGGTCTTCAGGAGCCACGGCTAGGGGAGTCGGGCTGGACACCAGGCCCAGCCTGTGAGAAGGCACGTGGACAGCTGGACTTCAGCAAGATGAGCCACGTCTGCTCGGTGAGCCTACATACGGAGACCACAGAGAGGCAGCGGCCGGGAGGAGACCTGGAAACCACACTCTGACAAGGGACCTGCCCAGGACACAGAAAGTGGACCCTCCAGGTGGAAGCGAGGGCATGCACAGAGGACACCAGCACGAGCCCTCAGGAAGTGCAGGTCGAAGCCACCAGGGCCACCAGCACCTGCAGGACTCTGAGGAGGCAGAGCTCCTGTGGCCATGAGGGAGGCCTGGTGGGCGGCCCCGGGGGGAGCTGCCCAGAGAGCAAACACCCCTGCCACACGACCCGAGTGACACTCAGGGACACTCACCATGTCCACAGCGGCTCCTCTCGGGCAGCTGAACACTGGAAGCAGCGGGTCGAGCAGGCCTGCTCTGGGTCCAGGGGTCTGTCGTACACGCTGACCTAGATGGCCCCCCAGAGCCATGTGAGTGCAGAGCTGGTCTGGGGGCCACTGTGTGCATCCACACAGAGAGCATCCTCGAAATGCCCAAGTGCCTCAGACTGGTGGTCCACAGGGGTGGGCAGGGCAGGCGTGTGGCCTCCGAGGCAGCACAGGGCCCTGCTGCCCTGCTGGGCTGTGCTCCGGGCTGTTACTCAGGGGCTTCTCTATGGTTCCTGCCCCGGCTGCCAATCAGCAGTCACCACCCACCAGAGGGTCAAAGGAGAAAGGACTTCCAGAGACCAGGAGTTTGGCCTCGAGGCACAGCTGCCCCTCTCGGCCACGTCTGCTAGGTCCAAGTCACCCTGGGGCAGCAGGAACCTGCCTTCATCCTGGGTGCTCTGTGGCCGGCCAGGGGCAGCGGGTCCTTTCCACAGGACACCTCTGTGCTCACCTCTAGTGTAGTCCTCTCCCTCAGCCCTGGGTCTCAGGTGGGCCATGACATGGGAGCCCCCTGGGAGCCCCCAGAGATGCGGGTCTGCACCGCCCAGGCCCACCGACATGGGATGCTCCTGCAGGGTCTCTGGGTGACTGTTCTGGCTCGGACACTGGGGGAAAGGCAGCAGAGGCCACCTGTACTAACAATACCATGAGAACCCTGTCCCCTCTGACCCTGGTGACGGGAAGGCGTTAAAGTGGTTGGCCCAAGGTCACCTCCTCCTAGGGGGCAGGGCTGACCTAGTGCAGTCTCCCGGGGACGACACGATGCTGTTCACCTCAAATATTTACTCACTAGCACCTGCCACAGTCCTGCCCGAGGCCATGGGGACGCACCGCCCAGCCGGGAGGTTCCTGCACGAGAAGGGCTGACCGCACAGTCCTCCGGCCTCCCTGGGCGCGGGCACTCTCTCTTCCTGGCCTTGTCCCCTGCCCTCTGTGAGTGGGACGACCACTCTCCGTCTCCTTCTGCAAGCCAAGCTGAGCCCTGTTGTAGGCTGGGCCCACGAGGAGCCTGCCCCTGGAGCTGGGGGCTGCCTCCTCCCAGGAGGAGCTGGCACGCCCTTGTGTGTCCCAGCTACGTCTCAAGGTGTCCCAGGGCGCCCTCCCTGAGTCAGCCGTGCCCACCTGGGTCCTGGGTGAGCCCCTGGTGGGCTGCCGCCCAGGTCCCTGCCTTGCCTGTCCTCTCCTGCCTGACTCGGGCTGTGCCCGGGCGGCTCTGAGTCTCCGGCTCCCTGGCTGGCGTCACCTGAGCAGCCCCGCTGAGGAGAAAGTGACCTGGAGCTGACCGCTCGGTGTGCCGTGCCCTCACCCCTGGACACCCCTGGACAGCTCTTGTGGGGTTCTCCTCTCTCAGCTCCTAATGGCTGGAGGTTTGCTTCTTGCTGTAATTTCCTTAGAATAAAAACGGATGACCGGCCATCCTCACAGAGGACACCGCCACTGACGCCCTGTCCTTGCTGGCCAGGGTCCCATGAGGACAGGCGCAGCCCCCTGGGGCCTGGGTTTGTCCTTCCTGTGGGAAACACAGGTGTCTGGCTGCAGGGGGCTGAGCTGCCCCTGGCTGATCCGCTTTGGGGCAGCTTAGGGGATTTCTTTTTCTGGACCCAATAGCCACCCCCAAGGTGCCCTCCCTGCCCCGGAGCTGGGATTTAGTCAGTGCTGTGTCAGCCCCGGGTCCTCCTGGGCGTCCTCACCACTGCTGGGAGCTCTTCCTGGTCCCCCCAGGGCAGGAGCCGGCCACAGGCCAAGGGCAGTGAGTCGGCGCCCAGGGCCTGGCCTTGGCCGTTGTCTCCTCAGGCCTGAGCGGGCAGGAGGCAGCGCCAGGATGGACTTTGGGTCTCTGGAGACCGTGGTGGCCAACTCTGCCTTCATCGCTGCCCGGGGCAGCTTTGACGGGAGCAGCGCCCCGTCTTCCAGGGACAAGAAGTACCGGGTCAAGCTCCGGCTGCCCCCGCTGTCCAAGTGCGAGGGCCTCCGGGGCAGCCTCGACTTGGAGTTCCAGAGTGTGTGCCGGGAGCAGCCCATCGGCAGGCGGCTCTTCCAGCAGTTTCTGAGGGCTGACCCGGGGCACGAGCCGGCTGTGGGCCTCTGGCTGGACATCGAGGACTATGACACTGTGGATGGTGACCTGCGGCTGCAGAAGGCACAGAGCATCGTGGCCACGTACCTGGACCCCCAGGCCAAGCTCTTCTGCAGCTTTCTGGATGAGGGGACCATGTCGAAGGTGAAGGGAGCGGCCGTGGGGGGCCAGGATGGGCTCTTCCAGCCACTGCTGCAGGCCACGCTGGAGCACCTGAGCCGGGGCCCCTTCCAGGAGTTCCTGGACAGCCTGCACTTCCTGAGGTTCCTGCAGTGGAAGTGGCTGGAGGCTCAGCCTGTCGGGGAGGACTGGTTCCTGGACTTCAGGGTCCTGGGGAAGGGTGGCTTTGGGGAGGTGTCTGCCTGCCAGATGAAGGCCACCGGCAAGATGTACGCCTGCAAGAAGCTGAACAAGAAGCGTCTGAAGAAGAGGAAGGGGTACCAGGTGGGCACGGCGACCAGCAGCAGGGCCTGCTCTCGTGGTCCAGATGGAGGCTGCAGGCCCTGGAGGACCTGCCAAGCTGCACGCTGCCCTCGCCACTGGCCCCGGGGCCTGTGGTCCTTCCCGGGTTCCTGGCCGGTGGACCCTGCCTGTCAGGGACTGCTCTCTGGATCTGCCCCATCTGGAAGTTCAAAGCCCGCTTACGCTGCAACAGGGGAGGTTCTGGGGAAGGAGGCCGGGCTCTGAGGGAGGCCGGGCTCTGTGAGCCACATGTCTCTCGGACTGGCCTGGCCCGGGGCTGGGGTGCGGGGTCGGCCTCCTGGGAGGACAGGAGTCAGCGTCTTGCCGACTCCTCTGCTGGCACCAGCGTGTCCAGCCAGGCAGGGTCAGTGGGAGCTGCTCAGCCTAGAAGAACGCAGCTGTGACGTGACCACTGGACGTGACCACTCCCAGCGTGGTCCGCGGCAATCTGGAAAGGGCAGTTCATGCCAGGCCATTCGTGTCTAACCCTGGCTTTAGCCTCCTGAGGGTCTTGCTGCAGGCTGAGGCGAGCCCGGCCGGTCTTGCCCTGCACCCCGGTGACCCCCGTGGTCTCAGGATAAAGCCAGACAGAGGAGCAGAGCTCTTGGGGGCAGAGGCTGGCGGGACAGGGCTGGGCGGCAGCAGGGGAGCTGGCTGGACCCAGGCAGCACCGAGAGGGAGACCAGCACCGCGGCAGGGAGACGGCAGTCGGCTGGGTGGTGGGACCCCCTGGGCTGGAGATGCCCAGAGGCCCCAGGCCCAGTCCGAGATGGCTTCTCATGCTGTCCCCCTGTGTGCCGGGTGTCCCCCTGTGTGCCGGGTGTGTGGAAAGGGTCTCAAGGGACTTCAGTTGCTTCTGAAACTGGGCACACCGTCCTGCATGAGTCTGGCCCTGTGGCCACTGGTACAGGCGGCCTGGGCCCCTCCACAGGCCTCTGGTTTCCCTCCTCTGCCCTCCAGGGCGCCATGGTCGAGAAGACCATCCTGAGCAAAGTGCACAGCAGGTTCATCGTCTCTCTGGCCTATGCTTTCGAGACCAAGACTGACCTCTGCCTGGTGATGACCATCATGAATGGAGGTGATGTAAGGTAAAGGGCCGTCCAGTCTGGTGGCCCGTGAGCTGAGCACATGTGCTTGGGCCCCATCAGAAGCCCCTCTGTCTCCAGAGCTGGTGCCTGTCTCAGGCCCACACCAGGGCAGCGATCCCCCGGTGGCCCTGGCTGGTCACGGGTGCCTCCCGGTTCTGCTCCCTGACCTGGTGCTGGGAGCCGAGGCCGGCCGAGGGCCTCGCACCTCACACAAGGGCCGGTGCGTGGTGATCGACACCCTTGGTGCCCGCCCGGGAGGGAGCTGGCCTGCACCACGAGCGGCCAATGTGGGCCGGCCGCGCCGCCACCAGCCCAGCAGCATGTGTGCCCTGACCAGTCCCTGGGCGACTCTGAGGCCAGCTGGGCTCCCAGGAAGGTCGGGGGGCCAGGGCCTGGAGCTAGCTGAGGCCTGATCTTGGCCTTGGTGGCCTCGTCTGTGAAACGGGACCCATGCCCAGGTTCACGCTGTCCTGGACCCGGCCTGGGCCGGCCCTGGAGCTGCAGGGGGCCTGGCTGGGAGGCCCACACTGCCTCTGGCACCCGCCCTCACTCCATGGGCCCCTTCTCTCTGGCTGCTTGGGTTCCAGTGAGGGCCACACAGCAGCCTTCGAGGGCCCAGGGAGGAGAGGTGGGCAGCTCTCAGGGCCGCCTGCCCCTCAGCACGTGCAGGGCTAGCAGCTGCTGCCTGCCCTCCTGTTGCCCTCAGCCAGGGCCTGGCCACCCTGCTGCTGCCCAGGGCACCACTTCCTCATAGCTATGGGCTGGGCCTCTCTTGAGACAAGGAAGGGTGGACTTCAGGCAGGACTGGGCAGAGGACGCTGCAAGTCCACCAGGGGCTCTAGGTCGGGTGAGGACCACTCATGCCTGCCGTGGGCCACGCACGTCAGCAGGGACCAGGCAGCCACTGGCCCCCGTGTGGACTGACCAGTGGCCTTGGGCTCTGGGAGGACAGGCCCCTGACCGCAGCTCCTGCCTTTGAGAGTCGTGGTTGGGGTGCAGGAAGCCGGGGCCTCCGGCTGCCTGGGCCTGTCCCGGGCAGGCTGTGGCCAGGGTGCCGGTGCTCTGCGCGTGCCACCCAGGTACCACATCTACAGCGTGGACGAGGAGAGTCCTGGCCTCCCGGAGCCGCGCGCCACCTTCTACGCGGCCCAGATGCTGAGTGGCCTGGAGCACCTGCACCAGAGACGGATCGTCTACCGCGACCTCAAACCCGAGAACGTGCTGCTGGATGACGGGGGTGAGCCGTGGGCGGCTGGGCGTGCCGCTCTTGCACCACTCCCAGCGGTCGCCCCAGGCTCTGAAGGACTGAGCGCGAGGGGGGCGGACTGTCCGGCTCCCTGTTCCGTGGGCCC
This sequence comes from Spermophilus citellus, assembly GCF_964194105.1. Lineage (NCBI taxonomy): Eukaryota > Metazoa > Chordata > Mammalia > Rodentia > Sciuridae > Spermophilus > Spermophilus citellus. The sequence goes on along the minus strand of NC_138182.1, from coordinate 536,657 downwards.
TAGGCACGGCCACTCCTGGGCCAAGGCTGGGCGGCCCTGCGCCGGACACAAGCCTGGAGCCGGAAGCTGCCTGTGCCCAGGCAGAAGTGCAGAGGCTCGAGCCAGGGCCGAGGACTGGGCACCCTGAGGTCACTGTCAGCCCTGCTGCCTGCATGCTGTGTGCCCCGGGCCCTGCAGTCAGGGTGTGTGTGGTGTGGAGTGTGGTGTGTGTGTGGTGTGTGTGTGTGTGTGGTGTGTGTGTGTGGTGTGTGTGTGGTGTGGAGTGTGGTGTGTGTGTGGTGTGTGTGTGGTGTGTGTGTGGTGTGTGTGTGTGGTGTGTGTGGTGTGGAGTGTGGTGTGTGTGTGGTGTGTGTGTGGTGTGTGTGAAGTGTGTGTGTGGTGTGTGTGTGTGGTGTATGCTGTGTGTGTGGTGTGTGCGGTGTGTGTGTGTGTGCGGTGTGTGTGTGTGTGTGGTGTGTGTGGTATGTGGTGCATGGTGTGGTGTGTGTGTGTGTCCTGGGTGTGCTGGGTGTGTGTCCTGGGTGTGCTGGGTGTGGCCTGGGTGTGCTGGGTGTGTTGTGTGTGTCCTGGGTGTGCTGTGGGTGTGTCCTGGGTGTGCTGGGTGTGTCCTGGGTGTGCTGCGTGTGTGCAGGGTGTGCTGTGGGTGTGTCCTAGGTGTGCTGTGGGTGTGCTGGGTGTGGCCTGGGTGTGCTGTGTATGTCCTGGGTGTGCTGTGTATGTCCTGGGTGTGCTGTGGGTGTGTCCTGGGTGTGCTAGGTGTGGCCTGGGTGTGCTGTGTGTGTGCAGGGTGTGCTGTGGGTGTGTCCTGGGTGTGCTGTGGGTGTGCTGGGTGTGTCCTGGGTGTGCTGTGGGTGTGTCCTGGGTGTGTCCTGGGTGTGCTGGGTGTGCTGTGGGTGTGTCCTGGGTGTGTCCTGGGTGTCCTGGGTGTGCTGTGTGTGTGTCCTGGGTGTGCTGGGTGTGTCCTGGGTGTGCTGTGGGTGTGTCCTGGGTGTGTCCTGGGTGTGCTGGGTGTGCTGTGTGTGTGTCCTGGGTGTGCTGGGTGTGGCCTGGGTGTGCTGTGGGTGTGTGCAGGGTGTGCTGTGTGTGTGTCCTGGGTGTGCTGTGCGTGTCCTGGGTGTGCTGTGGGTGTGTGCTGGGTGTGCTGTGCGTGTGTGCAGGGTGTGCTGGCTGTGCTGCCTGTGTGGCCAGGGTGCCCGCGGGCAGCGGCCTGCCAGGCCCCCCGAGTGACCGCAGCGCGCTGTTCCAGGCAACGTCCGCATCTCGGACCTGGGGCTGGCCGTGGAGCTGCCGGAGGGGCAGAGCAAGACCAGGGGCTACGCAGGGACGCCAGGTGAGGTGCGGTGGGCCTGGAGCGGTCAACAGCCAGGGTCCACTGGCTGCCCCTGGGGCCGCCCCGTGACAGCCTCCTGCCTGCTGAAGCCACCCGCTGGGGCGTGATGAGCAGGGGCCCAGGGCAGGACCTCAGGGCCTGGGCTGCAGAGAATGGGTCTGCCCCGAGTGCTGGCTCGGGGAGTTGGGCCTGGGGCCACTGCGGGGTGTCCACACACAGGCGTGTCACATGCACACACACACACACACACACACACACTTGTGAACGTATCCATGACCCTGCCTGTGTGTGTCTGGGTGTGCAGGTATCTGACACGTGCCTCTGCATGCAGGTCTGTGCACTGGTGCCATCTGTGTGTCTGGCATGTGCGCGTGTGTGTCTGTCCTGTGTGTCCTGTGTGTGTGTCCCCGCGGGCAGGGAAGGAGCGGCAGAGCTGAGAAGGGCAGAGTCTAGTGGAGACCCCTTATTAGTGCTGTGTGACCTTGGGTGATTTGCTTAACGTCTCTGGCCGTGGGTTCTGATATACACCATGGACACCACGGGAGGTGTGGTGTGGAAGTAGCTGCTTGCCTGGTGACTGCCGCAGCCAGAACAGAGGTGGACCCTGCCTGCAGGGATGCGATAGCTGCATGGCCACTAGGGGGCCCCGTGGCCCGCGCTCTGCCGTCAACCTGCGGGTCAGGAGCCAGTCTCTGGCCTTGACTCCCAGCAGCTCCCTGGTCAGCTGAGGCTGGCGGCAGAGGCCGGGCCTGGCTCCCTGCCAAGGTCTCTGTTGGCTGAGGATGGTGTCTTCCGTGTGCAGGGCGGGCACAGGGTGAGGTGCCCGGGCGCTCAGGACCCACCACAGCATGTGGCTGGGCGAGCCACACGTCCCGTCTGTGGGCCCAGGGCCTGGACGGGCAGGATGGGCTGCTCCGGGCCGGGGAGTGGTCCCTGGGGCTGCGCCACACTGACACTCAGCTCTAGCTGTGTCTCTGCTACCAGTGTGCTGGCCCTGGTCGGTGCCCAGGGGTCCGCGGGGGAGGTGGGCAGGACCCTCTGTGAGGGAACCACCTGACCCCCAGGCGAGGATGGTGGGGGCTGCGAGGGGCTGGCCCCAGGCCAGGTTGGCCGTAGTGGCAGTTCAGTGCAGGCCTGTGGGCCCAGCTGGCCACTTGCCTCCTGGTCAGCCGGAGCAAGCTCTGCTCTCCTCTGCACAGTGAGGTGACTGGTGGCCCTGGTAGGTGCAGGAGTGGGGTCAGCTCAGCAGGTGCTGGACAGGTGCTGCCAGACAGTGCCCGGGCTGAGGTCTCCCTGCAGGACGCCAGGCCTGCTCTGGGGGCGTCCCGTGGGCCTCGGCCGGGCCAAGGTGCCTGGCCCGTTCCTGGGGTGCCTGGCTGTCCTTCTGGGGTGCCTGGCCAGGGTCTGTGCTCTCGGGTCCTGGCCTGGAGTGAGTGAGAAGCCCGCAGGGCCATCTCTGCCCCAAGAGCTCTGCCCACGGCTGGGCTTGCCCGGCGTGTCCTGCAGGGTCCGGGGGGGAGAGGAGACCCCACCCCCTGGGTGCAGGGCTCGGGTTCCCGGCCATGGGACACTTGGCCCAGGGAACACGGCTGAGCCGGGGCACTGTCCTTGTCAAGACCGGGGTGCTGCGGCCTCCAGGGGTGGAGACCAGCAGGTGCCAGTGTCCCCAAGGGTCAGCAGTGCTGAGACCTGCGGGGTGCGGCCCGTCTCAACCTGCAGCTGTGTCCCGCAGGCTTCATGGCCCCCGAGCTCCTGCGTGGCGAGGAGTACGACTTCTCTGTGGACTACTTCGCCCTGGGGGCCACCCTGTACGAGATGATCGCGGCTAGAGGTCCTTTCCGAGCCCGAGGAGAGAAGGTGGGCGCTGCCCAGCGGGGGTCTTGCCATGGCCCTCGTTGGCTGGGACATCGTGGGGTGGTTCAGAGGACCACTGGGGGTGCAGGCTCAGGTCAGGTCTTGCTCCTGGTGTGGCTCTCGAGGGTGACACCCTAGGACCCTAGGACCATCCAGGCTGCCAGCTCCCCAGGCTGCAGGTCCTTTTGCCCCAGAATGAGAGGTGGCAGAGGAAGCGTCCCCACAGAGCCTGCTGCCCTCCCCTTCTGAGTGGCAGACTGAGACCTGAGACTCATTCATGGGCCCTGTTCACAAAAGGGCTGCTGCTGCACCATCCCAAGGCCTGGCCACCCACAGCTCTGTAGCTCCCTGGCTGCTAGGCCGCTGTTGGGCACACAGGTCACAGTGGCTCATGCTCCTGGGTCAGCTGCTACTTTTCAATTTAGTACAGCAAGCTCCCCTCCTCCCCACACTTCAAAAGCCTGCTGCCCAGCATGGGCACAGAGCTGACCTGAATGGAGGGAGGTGGACATCTCGTGGCTCCTGTTCAGCCCCGTCCCCCAAAGCATCTCAGAACTTTGGCTTTCCTGCAACTCAAACAAGAAAGAGCCCCTGAAGGTGGCTCTGCCTGGCTCATGGCCAGCAGGGTGGCTCTAGTCTATTCCCTCCACAGGTGTGGACGGAGCTCAGGGGCTGTGCGGCCGAGGCAGGGCAGAGCTAGAGCCAGGGCCAGGATCTCTGTGGTGTCCTGCCAATGGGAGCAGCACCTCACAGTGCCCTCAAATGCAGTCTGTCCAGCTCTGAACCCACCACCCCATGACTGCCTGGGGGCCTGGCCCTGACTGGTGGGGTTCAGTCCCTATGCTGGTCTCCCCAGGATGGCGTTGGAACAGGCTGAATTCTGAGCTCCTGGTGGTCAGTGTCCACGCCCCCCGTGCTCAGTCACTCTGCATCCACCTCTGCCAGTGTGCAGAGGCCTGGCCCGCGGGTGGGCTGGGAGTCGGGGAGGAGCGTCCAGCCTGGCCCGCGGGTGGTGTCGGGGAGGAGCGTCCAGCCTGGCCTGCGGGTGGGCTGGGTGTCGGGGAGGAGCGTCCAGCCTGGCCTGCGGGTGGTGTCGGGGAGGAGCGTCCAGCCTGGCCCGCGGGTGGGCTGGGTGTCGGGGAGGAGCGTCCAGCCTGGCCTGCGGGTGGGCTGGGTGTCGGGGAGGAGCGTCCAGCCTGGCCCGCGGGTGGGCTGGGGTGTCGGGGAGGAGCGTCCAGCCTGGCCTGCGGGTGGGCTGCTGGGGTGTCGGGGAGGAGTGTCCAGCCTGGCCTGCGGGTGGGCTTGACACAGGGGGTGTGTCCACCCTGGCCGGCAGGTGGAGAACAAGGAGCTCAAGCAGCGTGTTCTCTCGGAGCCCGTGACTTACTCAGACAAGTTCGGCCAGGCCAGCAGGGACTTCTGTGAGGCCCTGCTGGAGAAGGACCCGGAGAAGCGCCTGGGCTTGAGAGATGGCTCCTGCGATGGGCTGCGGGCCCACGCCCTTTTCAAAGACATCAGCTGGAGGCAGCTAGAGGCCGGTACTGTTGGGCACCTTGGGCCTGAGGGCCTGCCTGGCCCTTGCATCCCTGCCCTGTCCAGTGGTGGGACCCCAGCTACCTCTTGCCCAGCAATGCCACCCAGCCCTCTGTCTATCCCCAGCCTGCTGGGCCTGGGCACTGCAGTGGGCGTGTGACCCTGAGTTCAGTTGAGCTTGGTGTCCACTCTGTGGCTCTGAAGGCCATAGCCATGGGAGGCGGGGTCCTCACACTGTGTGGAGAGGTGAGGTCATGACCATGGCTGTCCTCAACTGTGTGTGTCCACCTGTGTCCTCACCGGGTCTTCAAGCATGATGTGCACATTTGTGTCTGTGTGTATGTGTGCTCCTGGGTGTGTCTATGCGTGTGTGTGTCTGGGAGGGACGTGGAAGGCCAGCTGTCCCTCCAGGAGCCTGGTGGAAGACCTGGATCATCACGATACAACTGTGCCTAGGACAGAGCCGGGGGCCGGGGGCAAGCTCAGCCTCCTGGGGGAAGGGCCAGGCAGGGAAGTGGGCTCTGCGTGGGAGAGCCGTCAGGACACAGGCCCCAGGAAGGACGCGGGTCCCGGGAGCCCCAGGACTGTGCTGCGCCAGACCAGGCTGAGTCGGGGTGTCCAGCGCAGCTGGTGGGGAAGGAGCACACAGAGGCCTTGGAGGGCAGCAGCTGGCCGCCAGCCTGCACCCGTGTGTCTGTGTGAAGGCGGGGGCTAGGCGGCCCCCAAGGACCTTGTGCACCGAGGGAGGGTCTGGGGGTCTGCACACATGGGGCTTCTCAGGGACTGGCATCCTGCATCTGCTGGCTCCTGGGCATGTGAGCAGAGGCCATCTTGGGAGGGAGGGTCGGTGGGGTCAGTCAAGTCCACCTGGGCACGAGCCAGGGGCTCTGGGCCACAGGGAGGTCGAGGGAGCTGCCGAGGGGCTGAGGTCCCCAGGGGCCAGAGCAGGAGGGCTGCTCTCAGCAGGCTTTGGGGGGGTCTGGGGAGCGTGGGGCGAGGGCTGGTGGCTCATGGTACACTGCCCAGCCCGGCTTCAGGCATCCAGCTGTCCTCGCAGCACAGAGCACTGGACCTCAGGCTGGGATCTGAGAGACGCTGCTTTTCTCCTTGGCTGCTGGAGGCCCATGCTCTGTCCTCCTCACCTACGCCTCCTCTCACCTCTCCTCCTCACCTGGGCCTCCTCTCACCTGGCCTCCTCACCTGGGCCTCCTATCACCTGTGCCTCCTCTCACCTGTCCTTCTAACCTGGGCCTCCTCTCACCTGCCCTCCTAACCTGGGCCTCCTCTCACATGCCCTTTTAACCTGGCCTCCTCTCACCTGTCCTCTTCACCTGGGCCTCCTCTCACCTGCCCTCCTCACCTGGGCCTCCTCTCACCTGCCCTCCTCACCTGGGCCTCCTCTCACCTGCCCTCCTCACCTGGGCCTCCTCTCACCTGCCCTCCTCACCTGGGCCTCCTCTCACCTGCCCTCCTCACCTGGGCCTCCTCTCACCTGCCCTCCTAACCTGGGCCTCCTCTCACCTACCCTCCTAAACTGGGCCTCCTCTCACCTGCACTCCTCACCTGGGCCTCCTCACCTGGGCCTCCTCTCACCTGCGCCTCTCTCTGTACCCCACAGGAATGCTGATTCCTCCCTTCATCCCTGACTCCAGAACTGTCTATGCGAAGAGCATTCAGGACGTGGGTGCCTTTTCCACGGTCAAGGGTGTGGCCTTTGACAAAGCAGACTCGGAATTCTTCCAGGAATTTGCCTCGGGCAACTGTCCCATTCCCTGGCAGGAGGAGATGATCGAGACGGGCATCTTCCGGGAGCTGAATGTGTGGCGCCCTGACGGGCAGATGCCGGATGACATGAAGGGAGTCCCTGTGGGGGAGGCGGCCCCCGTGTGCAAGTCAGGAATGTGTCTGGTCTCCTAGCCACGTTCCGAAAGGAGCCGCTCTGGTGGACATGCAGACCTCTGGGTCAGCCCGTGGCCCCCAACGGCGGGCACCAGCTCCCTTCCCCCTCCAGACCACTCAAGGACGAGAAGCCTGCCCAGCCCAGGAGCCCCGGGCCCACCAATGTGGTCGTCCACCTTCTCGTCTTATTTCACTCAAAAGAGGCAGGAAAATATTCCAGGTGCCACAAGGCAGCAACAGATGGGCCCACGGCCTTGCAGAGATGCACGAGAGGACCGCCCTTCTGGGCAGTGCTGGCCAAGGTGCAGTCAGAAGCCTGGGGCAGCGTGGGTCTCCTGGGCCGTTGCTAATACCCCAGCCCAGGTCCCTCAGGAGGAGGCCAGCTCTCAGTGAGATGAGGGCTGGCAAACCACAGCTGCAAGAGGCTGGACTCTGGGATGGTCCTGGACTCTGGGATGGTCCCGGACTCCGTACTGGCCCTGCTCCCAGCCACCGCACTCCAGGGACTCCCACTCGGGGACATTAAGTCTTGTGGGAGTGGAAATGGTGGGACCTCCCTGGGCTTAGCTGGGAATCACTGCCTCCATGAAGTGGCAGGGAAGCTGCCTCAGGGGCCAGCACCACTAGTGGTGGACACTGTGTCCTATCTCATCTCCTCTGTCACCACCTGGGGTGGACATCTGTGTTCTCATTAACACCGCCTGTGGTATAGTTGTATAGATATCTCCTCAGTGCACAGCCCCTGTGGTGGACACTGTCCCCTCAGTGCACAGCCCCTGTGGTGGACGCCATCTCATCTCCTCCATCACCACCTGTGGTGGACGCCCGTCTCCTTGGCCCACAGAACCTGTTGTGGACACTGTTCCCTCAGTGCACAGCCCCTGTGGTGGACACTGTCCCCTCAGTGCACAGCCCCTGTGGTGGACGCCCATCTCATCTCCTCCATCACCACCTGTGGTGGACGCCTGTCTCCTTGGCCCACAGCACCTGTGGTGGACACTGTTCCCTCAGTGCACAGCCCCTGTGGTGGACACTGTCCCCTCAGTGCACAGCCCCTGTGGTGGACACTGTCCCCTCAGTGCACAGCCCCTGTGGTGGACGCCATCTCCTTGGTTCATAGCACCTGTGGTGGACGCCATCTCCTCGGTCCACAGCACCTGTGGTGGACACTGTTCCCTCAGTGCACAGCCCCTGTGGTGGACACCCATCTCATCTCCTCCATCACCACCTGTGGTGGACGCCCGTCTCCTTGGCCCACAGAACCTGTGGTGGACACTGTTCCCTCAGTGCACAGCCCCTGTGGTGGACACTGTCCCCTCAGTGCACAGCCCCTGTGGTGGACGCCCATCTCATCTCCTCCATCACCACCTGTGGTGGACGCCTGTCTCCTTGGCCCACAGCACCTGTGGTGGACACTGTTCCCTCAGTGCACAGCCCCTGTGGTGGACACTGTCCCCTCAGTGCACAGCCCCTGTGGTGGACACTGTCCCCTCAGTGCACAGCCCCTGTGGTGGACGCCATCTCCTTGGCCCACAGCACCTGTGGTGGACGCCCGTCTCCTCGGTCCACAGCCCCTGTGGTGGACGCCATCTCATCTCCTCCATCACCACCTGTGGTGGACGCCCGTCTCCTTGGCCCACAGCCCCTGTGGTGGACACTGTCCCCTCAGTGCACAGCACCTGTGGTGGACGCCATCTCATCTCTTCCATCACCACCTGAGGTGGACGCCCGTCTCCTGGGACCCACATCATGCGGTGTCCTCTCTTGCATGGCTGTCGCCGGGGCCTGATGGGCGGTGTTCCACTTCTGACCCCCTGAGACCTGCAGCTGTGGTGACCCTAGCCCCCTCACTTCCATAGTGATTCTAGAAACTTTCTGCCCTCCAGAGGGGAGCAGGGGGAGCAGGAGATGCCCTGGGGAGGTGCAGTCAGAAAGGACTCGGAGAAAAAGATGGTTCAGTTAAAGAACTATTAAAAATATTAACAAAGAGGGCAGGTTCCTTGGATCGTGGTATGAATTCCAACTTGCATTCTTTCTTTTAAAATTGAACGTACATATGCATGCATGTGTTTACATACACACACCTTAAACACAGCTACACACTCACCCCTACACACTCCTGCACACACATGCACACCTGCACACATCTGAACACACACATGTACACACATCTGCACACACAACCTCTACACAGAGCCATACACATGAATATTTCTGCCTACACCTGCACACATGCACACACCTGTACACACCTGTGCACACACTATTATGCACCCCCACACACTCCAGCATACATCCTATACATCCCTCATGTATACACCCCTGCATACATGCATGCACACACACCTGCACACGTGCACACACTTGCACATCCCCCCACCCTTACACACATCTTCATATTCCCCTACACACCCTGGCTGGTTAGGGGAGCCTTGATGGTTGGGGGAGACTCCTGGCTGGTTGAGAGATCTCCTGAAAGGGGGGCCTCCTGGCTGGGGAGCCTCCTGGCTGGGCAGCCTCCTGGTCGGCTGGGCCGGCTCCTGGCTGAGGAGTCTGCTGGTCGGCTGGGCAGCCTCCTTGTTAGCTCTGTTCCTCAAGCACAGAGGAACACCAGGTGTTACCGGGCTGTAAAGGGCGGTCGCTGGCCCAAGTGCTGGGGCACCAGAAGAACTGCAGAGGCAAACCCCCTGCCTCCTGTGGCGGAGGTCCTTGGGACGTGGGAGACATGGACTGTAGAATTCCGAGGGGTGACCGGCAGAGGTGAGACAGTGGAGAGCAGAGCAGGAAAGGAGTGTGCTAGCTCGGCTTCCGTCCCACCCGGTGGCCACAGAGGACCGCCTCCTCCCTGTTAGGAGAGACCTGGGGCCAAGCTGAGGTGAGGCTGCCCAGGGCCTCAAGCCCACTGTGGTGGGCATCCCCACAGGGCTCTGGAAGCACTGGGGTCCCTCAGGACTCGGGTTTGACGGGGTGGCACCAGGGGCACTTCAGCCCCACCCAGGTGATCGCAGTGTGCAGCACTCTTTGGAAACCCTGGTTAGAGCTGGGTCCCACCTGCCCTCGTGCCAAGTGTGATGTCCACCCTGGGTGGAACCCAGTGCCCTCACCCCAAGGGTCACTTTCCCAGCAGCTTCTGGGCCGGGGTCTAGCCCTAGGGGGGATCCAAGGGTCCTGAAGGAGGAGTGGCGTCAGCGAAAGAAGAAGAGCCGGGACGACAGGTTGCAAGTTATGAGCAGCGTCCAGAAAGATCTGCTGCCCGGGGGCCTTTGTTTTATGCCTTTTACAGGTGTCTTTTCCAGGTAGTTAATGGATAGCCTCAAAGCCTGACGCTTCTTTGACGTGCATAATTTTCAAGAGTTACAGTCTTTTCTGACCTACATTGTTACCTAAGATATTGAGTACGTTGTTCAAAATATTGTTCTGTAGCCTTAGACAGCCATGATGTAAGTGTCACATTTCCACCTCAATCTCTAGGTGCTAGGCAACGCCACAGACCACATGTCTCTGGACTTTTATTCACTTCTAACTTTAAAGCGTACCTATAATTATTTTATCAACCTTTAGCTTTAAAGCATTCTTATGATTATTGGAAAGCTTTCTTACTTTTAAACTAAAGTCCCAGTAAAACACACTTAAAATAGTGGAAGTCTAGTACTTAAAAGCCTACTACTCTGAAGTGCTTCTAAAATATATCTATATTAATTTTACATCATTTATTTTTAATTTCCAAGGTGATTTCCTTTTTTCATGTGACCTATTTAATTGCTTTCTCACAGTTTCCTTGATCCTTGGTCAAAGCATGCCAGTTCTTATGTCTCTGTAATCTTTAATAAAGGGCAGGCCTTACACCTCCACCCGTTTGTCATTTATATTAACTCTGTGTTTTCCATTTCCATCATAAGTGTCTGTGGAAGGCGAAGGAGACTGTGTTGGTTGGGGAATGTATTTCTATTAGCCTCCTGTCCTCGAGGGGGATAAGCTACACACGGTGTTCCTTGTACTGTGTCCTTCTGTAGCTAGGTGTGGTACAGGTTGTGGCTTTAGGAGGGGTTGAGGGGAGGTCATGTAAATTGTCACCATGGCTCAGGCCTGGGAATGACACCTTGTTTGTGTCCTGAGAGACACTGAAACACACCTCATGGCCTGTCCCAACGGTGCCCTTGGTCTCATCTGGGATTCTCCTGCAGTCTCGGGCAAGACGTACTGCCATTATGGATTGACATGCGCCCCGCTCTCCACGTCATGATATCATAAACAGACACTTGATCCTCCCCATGGTTCCCGTTTCCCGATAGCGCAGCCCTGCATCCCCCACGCTGGGACCCTGTCAGACAGCGGGTGCAGGAACGCCTTCACCACTTCTGTCCCATGGAAGGTGGCGGAGGAGCGGGATCTGCCAGCATGTCCACGGGAAGCCAAGGATGGGCGGAGCGTGCCGGAGCCAGGCCCTGCCTAAGGACAGGAAGAGCGGGCCCTGCCGGTGGCCGCCTGTGGACTGCAGCTTGGGGTCACTATGGTGTTGCAGAGGCTGCGTCCTCGTTGGCCGTCCTTCAGACCCGCCTAGTGGCCACGTGTTACCCTGGGGCCTTTGCTCCCTGGGCTCACCTGCCCCTGGGCCTGAAGATGAAGCTGCACCAGCAGAGGGTGGTTCTGATTCCCATGGTTCTCGGTTTTGTCTTTGGAGACAGGGTCCTGCTAAGTTGCCAGCTGGCCTCGAACTGCGGGCCACCTGCCTCAGGCTCCCAGGGGCTGGATGTCAGGTGTGGCCTCTGCTCCTGGCTGAAAGGCCTCAGTGTGGAACAGGACACTGAGGGTGAGGTGCAGTGGGCTTTCAGGCGGTGCTGACCACACAAGAGCCTGACTGGCTCTGAGAGTGACCACAGTCCCCCAAAATGCTTTTCCAAGTCCCAACTCTGCCATTTCCAAGACACATGGGCTGAAGGGTCAGTGCCAATGAGGGCAGAGGGAAGTCCGCAGAGCAGGCCCTGGGCTGGGGCCACCTGGGGTGTGAGAGCTCCCTGTGCTGCTGCAGTTCAGGGCCACTGCTGGCCAATACCTGACCCTGCCAAGTGCTCCCAGGCCCGCCGCGGCAGGGTCTTGTTTCGGAGGCTGCAGGGCCTGGTTCTCTCCTTTCAGCTGCAGGGCTGTGTGGATCTTTGTCTGAACTGAGGTGCTGGACAGGCCTGTGGTTCCCAGGGCGGGGCAGGAGGGCCTTCTCTGGGAGCACAGCTGTCCAGCCGGGGCGCCTGGCTGTGCCTTTCCTGCTCAGGTCTCTGGAAGGGATCTGGGGTATCCTCTTACACAGCTTCTAGCAGAGGGCGGAAGCCCCGTTAATGTTTAAAAACCTGAGGCTGCGGGTGCCTCCAGCCTGCCCCTGGGCTGGCCTCCCACCTCCATGCCGGCAGGTGGAGGCCCCAGCCCCCCCGCTGGCCCTGGCTTGCATTATTCAGGGGTTATTTGGTTTCAGGAGGAGTCATGTTGGACTCCACCCCCCAGGATGGGTGAGAGCTGAGCCAGGCCAGGCCCACGGCGTCTCTGCAATGACTGTCCCTCGGGAGGTCAGGGCAGGGGACCCTCGGGTGCATCTCACGCGCTCTCGTCTCCACGGCTGGCAGCTCACGTCTGCTCTTGAGTCTCACAGGCCCTGTCTTTCAAATCGACCACTGCAAGGGCCCCCACAAGTCCTCCTGCCCTAGCCGGGGAGACTCGGGCTTGGGCAGGGTTGTCTTGAATGGCCCCGGCAGGAAGTGTGGGCTGACCCAGGACATCGGGACCGACTCACTCACCTTTGACTGAGGTCTGGGGATCACCAGCTCCCATCTGAGGAGGAAATGGTGCCGTTCCTTGCCCCTGGGAACCTCTCCTACGAATAGTGGGACCTCGGGGAGCCTGAGACTCGGTGGTGCCCCTGGATTCTCTTGGCTCTGGTGCCTCTCAGGAGCTGTGCCCACTCAGCCCTGACCTCCAAGGTCCCAAACCAGGCTTGGTAGGCACACCAGTCATGCCAGCACCTGGGGAGGCAGGGGCAGGAGGATTGTGAGTTGGAGACCAGCCTGGGCAAGTCAGCAAGACCCATCTTAAAAATGTCCCTTGAGCCATCCAGTGAAGTCCCTTAGCCCCCAACCCTTAGACCTATCTGCCACAAGGTGGGGGTGGCAGGGGTGGCTGCTCATGGAACCACGTCCCACACTGCATCCATCCCCTCCAGAGAGGACTCACGGGTTCCTGCCAGGGCTTCCCAACAGCCCCCAGGTGACAGATGCCAGGCTGGCAGAGGGAGAGAGGGAGGGGTGGGGTGGGCACTTGGGACCGTCCCTGGACTCTCTGCTGGCCTTCCCTGCAGACTGCTCGTGGGATGGGGGGCTTCCCCACTGTACTGAGACTGCTGTGATCTTTCCGCTCTTTTGTTTTAGGGGAAGCCTGCACAATCCATCTTCCCAGTTACCCTCGTATCTTGCACACAGAATTTCAGGAGATACTTTTTGACTGAAGGAAAGTCTAGATCCAGGTGAATGTCCACTTTCCCTCCTGGAGGTGCAGTGCCTTGAGAGTCAGACCCACCTGGCTCGTTTCTTACTTGGTTAGCTGTTTGGCCTGGGAAAGGCACTTAGTCCTGGGCACCTCTGGGCACCAGGTGAGCAGGACCGTGGAACAGGTGCACGCAGTGTGCAGCACGTGGAGGCGCTCAGCCAGGGCAGGTCCCATCTCTGGAGCCCGTGGTGCCTTCTGAGGCCCGGGTTGAGCTCAGCCCATGTCTGGGTGTGAGGAACAGGTAGGAGTCTGGTGTCTGCCCCTTGCTCTGTGTTTATGGGAAGGCTGTCCAGGGGGAGCCGGAGGTGCGCTGGAAAGAGGGCACGAGGAACAAGAGCCAGAGCCCACCCAACCCCTCTATTTATTAAGAAAAAGACATCCGATAGAATATTCCACCCAAATAAGGGCAGGAATAGTGTTTCCAGAAACGGGGGCTGGGGGGCAGCCCCATCCCATGGGCACTTCCCGCAGCGTGCAATGCCACGTCGATACCCTCATCGCTCAAGGCTGAGGGGAGGGCCTGGCTCACGTGCAGGTGCACGCCGTCCCTCTCCTTGGAGTCTGTAGCCATTTACCCAGGCTGTGCTCAGACCACGCAGCACAGATGGCCTCATCTCATCAGTGCCTTTCGGGAGAGCTGAATCCCATGACACAGTGAAAACACCCAGGTCCCAGACTGCAGCTCCCTGAGGAGCGGGCTGGCGGCAGGCCGGAGTTGGCTGAGGCCACTGCCCGTCGGCATGGGGCTCTGGCCGGGCGTGGGAGGAGGCTCTTGGAGCATCTGACTGCAGCCTCTGGTTCCTGCCACACCAGCTCCCAGTGGACACGAGCTGACAGACAACTTCTGGCTCCTCAGACTGGGAACTGGGCTGGCATCATTCTCAAAACAAACACGAGAGCCTGTCCCTCCATGGAAGACTACTGGCAGCACTGACCCCAGGGCAGCACGGCAGGTTTCAGGTGGCAGTGGGGATTTGGGAAAGCTTGTTTGCTACTGTGAGCTTCATAGAGGCCAGTAATCCTTTAAGTGACCAGTGCATGATGCCTCAAAGTCGTGCGTGGGAACAGCACCATCCCAGAGCAGGAGGGCCTGGGGGGTTTCCACACACAGAAGAAAAGTACTGGGGCTCTCAGGGTCCACCGCCATCGACTTGGAAAGCTGTGGCTCTCTCGTTTGGGTGTCCAGAAGATGTGGGTCAGGGCTCTTCAGAGAGACAGGACAAATAGGATCAGAGCAAGACATGATCAGGCGGCAGGCGGGAGGGGATTTGCCAGGGGACTCGGCTCATGTGATTCCGGAGGCTGAGAAGCCTCACCATCTGCTGTCTGCAGCCAGAGGCCCAGGGAGGCCTGTCGTGGGGCAGGTCCCAGGCTCAGAACCAAGGCACCGGTGGATGATTCACAGGCTGAGGTCTGAGGCCTGGGGACTCTGGGTGCTGGCAAAGGCTCGGAGTCCAGGGCCCAGCCTCGGGGATGAAGCTTCGGGAGCGTGGGCAGCCTCTGCCCTGCCTGGTTCTGCCCAGGCCCAGTCTGTCCTGTGGGTTGACACACAGTGGCTCAGACGCACGCATCCACGCCGTCAGGCTCTCAGTTCTGCCCATGTCCCCCTGGTACCGTCCAGCCCACACCACCCCACGGCCTTCCCATCCGAGCGAGTGCCCGTGCTCTTCTGTTCCATGGACCTCCTGGGTCCCCGTGGCACTCACAGGGTGGGACCAGAAGGTGTGTTTCTGAGGCCCGGGTCGCAGGGCGTCTTGCTCCTGGTCTTCGGGAAGCACTGTCCTCCGCCCTAAGTTTGCTGTTGGCTGGGAGTGGACACTGCTGTCGGCTCCAAAGTCACCCTGCTCTGGTGAGGGGTGGGGTCTCTGGTGGTGAAGGGCCATTCCTGTGTCTATGGAGACAACTCTGCAGCGTCAGCCTTCATTCTGTTGTGGAGGTCAGTCACATGGACCAGGCCTGGTGGCCATTTCTGGACACCTGTTCCCTGAGGGCAGAATTCCCACTCTGGCTGGCTAGCGCGTGCCCTATGCTCTTTGCGCTGTGCCCTTGCACCTCAGTGAGGGTCCCCGTGGCCTCCAGGTGCTGTGCTGTCACCCTGGTCCCCTGAGGCCTCAGCCTGCCTCCCTGCCTTGGGTTCCCCGTCCTGGTCAGGCCACCTCCCTGCCCTGGGACCAGGACCTGGGAAGCCGGTCTCTGGGCCCTTGTGCTGCCCTCTCAGGCCCCAGGCCCACCCAGGAGGGCTCAGGCCTTGCAGCTCCTGGCTTGGCCTCTGGCCTCCTTGGGCCTCTGCATGGGGTCCCCAGACCCAGGTACCTGGGTGGCTTGTGGCCATGGGCCTTGGAGACTGGGCTCAGGTGTCCCATCTGAGGAGGCCTACTTGGGCCACCCAGCAGTGCAGGTGTGGCCCTGTTCCACGCCTGGCCCCGGCCCACCGCCGTCCGCCCCGGCATGGCCTCCGGTCTGCTGCACTCGGGCCCCCATTTCCAGAGCACGTCTGAGGCTGGGGGGTGCAGAGTGGGGCGTCTCCACTCGGTCCTGGAGGCCTTCTGGGGGACAGCGTCCCGAGCGTACTCGTGGAGAGGGACCAAGGGTGAGACAGCAGGCAGAACCGGAGGCCGGCCTTGCTTTCCAGCAGTCCCACTCCAGAGGCCCCTTCCGAGGTAGGCCCCCAAGGCCCCACCACCCGGGCTGAGCCCCCATGCAAGGGCCACCACCTCCCCACAGGCAGTGCACATGGCCAGGCTTCCCGCGAGGGGCCCTAGTGACCACAGCCTGCTGAGGGTGGTCACTCCTGTTACCCTGTTGCTGCTCACCTCCATGTGGGAATACCGCCCACCTGCTCTCCCTCCACTCTGCCAAGTGGGGTCTTCCACCCAGGGTGGCCTGCTGCTGCTTGGCAATCGGTGGTAGCACTGGTGCTGCCCACTGCACATGGCTCTTGGTGTCCTCTGCCCCTGACCACAGGTGCCTTAAGCTGTGTTGTAAGTGTGAACCAGGGTGTCTCCCTGCTGCTGTGTCCCCCCTACTCACCCCTCCTGGTGTTGCCCGTACAGGTGGTGTCCAGTGTCCACTGACCAGTGCTGGGTGTGCATCTCTGTGTGGGTGTGCAAGCTGGCCACCTTCGCAGTGGCCTGTGGGGACAGCAGGGCATGATCAACATCACCTGGTTTCCAGGTTCCTGCTCGAGGGCCCAGGTGGACTCAGGACCTCTCTGCTGTTCTAGGGCAGCAGGGCCTAGAGCCTGGGCCTCCTGTGTGTCCTCAGGGAGGGCTGAGGGCCTGCAGTCTCCCTCCCGGGTGTTGTATCCCAGGTGGCTGTGCCAGGTGTGCCCCCCGCTGTGGGAGCTCCCACACCTTCGTGCTGGTGATTCGGGACCCCAGCTTTGTGGCAGCAGCAGCAGCAGCAGCAGGAGAAGCTGTTGCTGGGCAGTCTCCAGGGCCGTTCCTGATGACGGGGGACATCTTCTCAGGGGCTGCTGCTGAGCCTTAGCTTCTGCTCAGGGCTGGAGGCTGCCTAGGGCCTCAGCGGCCAGGCAAGTGCTGCCAGTAGTCTTCCTTGGAGGGACCAGGCCTGAGCCCTCACAGACAAGTAAGCCCTCCCTCTAGCCCCCTTCTTTCCCACAGCTCCAGGGCAATGGCCAGGAGACGGGGTCAGTGGCTGTGAACCCCGGCTTCCAACACAGTCCTGTGCAAGCAAAGGACGGTGCTGCTGCCCAAGGCCCTGTGTCGGGGGTGCAGGCCAGGAGTGAGCACCCCCGTGGTGTGCTCCTGAGGGGCTCTGCACCCCACCCGCACCCTGGGCAGTGCACACTCCCACTTGCCAACGTCCAGCACGGGCTGGAGGAGAGCGGTGGTGGGACGAACGGGCCAGCAGACGGGCGGGCGGGCGGGCGGGGAGAAGAGGGCGGAGGGAGGCAGAGGGAGGGGAGGGAAGAGGGAGGGAAAGAGGCGGGGCCAGAGGGGACTGGGCCTGCTCCTGCCCCACTGTGGCCACCATCTGCTGCGCTGCTGCCCAGGGTGAGCGGAGGAGCAGCCCCTAGGGCATTGCCTCTGTGCGCCCCCAGGATGCCGTCCCCACCAGTGCCCGGGCCTCTGGCTCTGCTGGACACCACAGGTGAGCGGGTGGTGGGGGGAGTGTCCTGTGAGTCTTGAGGGGTGGGCAGCGAATGTGGGGCCAGAGGGCTAGGTCTGCAGGTCGCACCGGGCCAGTAGGACAAGGGAAAGACTCTGGCCCCAGGGGCCTGGGCCACCTGCCTCCTTGGAGTTTGTCTTGGGGCACCTGGCTCTGGCCAGGCTGCTCAGCCATACCCCTCCCTCCCTCTGCCATCCCTCCTTCCTTCCTTCACCTTTCTCTCTCCCTCCCTCTCTCCCTCTCTCTCTCTCTGCCACCTGGGATAGCAGGTCACATGTCAGCCCTTTTTATTTTTTATTTAGAGACAGGGTCTGGCTGTTACCTAGAGCCTTGCTAAGTTGCTGAGGCTGGCCTTGAACTCATGACCCTCCTGCCTCAGCCTCCTGAGCCTGGATGACAGGCGTGGACCACCATGCCTGGCTTCTCAGGCTTGGTCCCCTCCATCTCCTAGCCCCGCCCTCCCTCCCTCTCCTCTCTCCCCTGGACCTTTCCTTCCGTCTCCTCTGACTGTCTTCCTGTCTCGCTTCCCTGTACTCTGTTATTGTGACCCACCCGCTGCCCCTCTGCTCCTGGACCCAGTGTGGCCGGGAAATGCTCCTGTTGAGGAAGAAGGCAGTTTCCTGCTGCCTGACGGTGGCCAGGAACGCAGTGTTGGGAGGTGCTTGGTCGGGGCCCGCCCTCCCGGCCACTTCTCCACTTCAATTCACGGAACCTCCAATTGTTGGATTTCTGAATCAGGCGGGGGGCAGCTGTGGAACCCGGCTGGACAGGGAAAACAGGAAACCTGGTGCAGTGGCTCCCAGGGGCTCTGCCAGAGGTGGCCAGGGCTGTCCTGCAGGGTGCTCTTGCAGGACAGAGGACAGGGCATGCTCTGGAAGAGAAGGCTGTGCTGGAGGCAGGGTGGGGGTGATGGTGTCAGGCTCCACCGCCTTCAGAAGCCGACCAGCAAGAAGGGCCGCTGCTGAGCCTCCGTGGTGCTTGGTCTTACATTTCTCTCTGTTTTTTTCGTTTAAGATGTCTTTACTACATGAGAATGAAAAAGCACAGGAAATATGTTCACAGGAAAAACAGGGGAGAAAATATATGCACATAATAAAAAGGCAAGGAACTGGTATTTCCAAAGTGACAGTATTCCACGAGGCAGGTCTCCACTGACAACCACGCCTCAGACACTGGGCAGCGCAGTCCGCACAAGGTCCTCCTGATTTCTACCCGTTTCTTTCCTTTCTGCACCCTCAGGTCACCATTCCTTCCCTTTTGCCCCGAACACGGTTCCAACTGCTCTTCAGACCTGGAGTGTCTAGACTCGAGCATGTACGCCTGGGTCTTATTCTGTGGTCCTTTCAGTTTTACAGGGTGTGAGGGTTCCTTGTGAGTGCCTGGGAATCCTAGTCTGTCTCAGCTTCTCCCCTCCCCTCCCGCTCCTTCCCTCTTTCCTCCCTCCCCCTCCCTCCCTCCCCCCTTCCCTCTTCCCTCCCCCCTTCCCTCTTCCCTCCCCCTCTTCCCTCCCCCTCTTCCCTCCCTCCCCCTCTTCCCTTCCCCCCTCCCCTCCCCCCTCCTCCTCTCCCTCCCTTCCCCCTCCCTCCCTCCTTCCCTCTTCCCTCCCCTTCCCCCCTCCTCCCTCCCCCCCTTCCTCCTCCTCCCCTCCCTCCCTCCCTCCCCCACTGATCTCCGCTATTCACTTGTTGCTCTCTAAATCTGTGCCTCCTGGGTGGGTGTAGGTGCTGAGGGCCAGGCACCAGGCAGGAAGGTGAGGGCAGTCTCCCTCCTGTGCCCTTCAGCCCCTCCTTCCTACTCTGCTGCTCTCTCTTCTGTTTTCGTGGGTGCCACTCCCACCCAAGCACACCCTTCCTTTTCTTTGGTCCCTTATTTTGCTCTGGCACATATCAAACATCTGCGCTGGCTTCACTCGGCATGAAGCTCTCCGTTCCCTCGTCTTCCAGCAGGTGCCAGGGCCTCTCTCTGTGGCTGAGTAAACCCCTGTGGCACACACACCACGTCTTCATCTCTTCTTCCGTGGACGGGCGCCTGTGGATTGTGTGCTGTAGATGTTGATGTGGCTTGTGCCTGTGGCATGCTGGTTTAGGTCTTACTGTACACACCAAGGAGTGGACAGCGGGGTCACGTGGTGGTTCCTTTACTAGGTTTTTGAACCTCAAAACGAAGGTGAAGAGCAGATGAAGCAGGCTCCGGCCCCCGGGCAGGAGGACCGGTGGTGGGGGAGAAGCAGTCTTGATGTAATGTTTTGGGGAAGCTTCTTTTTAAAATCCAGGCTGGTTGATATGTTTCAGAGACCTGAGGATCTGGCTTCCTTCTGCAGGCTCCACGCACACTCCCGCTCTCTGGGCCACACCCTGGCTGGAGGCCCACCGCGGGTGCTGTGGGCAGGGGAGGCATCCCCCAGGGCAGCCAGGAGGCCAAGGGCCAGTGCTCTGGGCTGTGGCAGCCTCTGGGCACCATGTGGAAGTGAGGGCCTTGGTAAGGGTGCCCCAACCCACTCCCACCCGCAGGAGGCTCTTGGCCAGAGCTGGCCAGAGGGGGCCAGAGGGGGCCAGGCAGGCCTCCCTCAGCCCCCACAGCCTGAGCTCCACAGACCAGGCTTCACTAAGCCCATCTCAGCCACCAGGCTGCTGGGGAAGTCGGGGACAGTGACAGTTGGAATCTGCCTCCTGCTCAAGGTCTGGCTGTGGCCACCCCCTGCCCCTGGCCCAGGTCACTTGCTGGCCATTTGGGGCCTTCCCTGGAGGCCTCCAGCTGCCTCTTCACAAAGGCACCTTTCCCAGATCCTCCGTCCCTGGCCGCTCAGTTTCCTTGGAGCAGAAACACTTCCCAAGGCCCCGGCGCTGCTGCCCACGTGCAGGCAGCCTGGGCACCCCAGGGCCCAGGCTGCCAGGGCTGCTGTGCCCATGGCCACCGGTGGCCTGCAAATGGGTGTGCTCAGTCTGCAGAGGGAGTGAGGAGGGAGTGACCAGGGAGCACGGCAGTGTGCCTGCAGGTGACATTAGGAAGGCCGGAATGGTACTGGAGTGGTGCCAGGGTGTCGCGAGGGGGCAAAATTGTGACGTGTGCAGTCTAGGGGAGAAATAAAGAATGTCCACGTGCTTCTGCCCCTTTCAGTGCTTCATTCACTCAAATCACTCCATACAGGTTCACTCTATAGGTTTTTAGTAAGAAAACGACGACCCTTGATGCTGGGCACCACCATGGACATGATGAGTTCACAGCAAACAGTTCTGAGCCCTGCAAACACACTGGGTCATGACAGGCTCATGACAGCACGCCCTCTGCAGGCTGAGGTCAAAAGTCTTAAGCCTTAGGCTTCAAGTCCAGCAGACGCACACTCACTCAGCCCACGGTGACCAGGTCCTGAACCAGGGCAGGCTTTTCCTGGCGTGGAGTGGACGTGGAGTGGACGACCGGTTGAGGAGAGGGTCATAGGGAGAAGTTGCGGCGCTCACCAGGGTCCAGACCAGGCGGTAGAGTCTGAGAGCAGTGAGGATCGCCCAGAGGCTCAGGAACGATGACCAGTGGTGGGACGTCGGGTCCTCCCTCACCAGGCTCTCCAGCTCGAGTGCATCCTGGTTTCGGCTGGCTGAATCCCTGTTCATCAGCTCTATTATTTATACTAAATTTGGGGGTTCTGACCCCCCTGTCAGTCCTTATCAGCTAACACTGGATTTCTCCGTGACATCATTTACCCTGGGGTCAGAAAGTCTGGTCTGGTGGTCTCCACCCTGATCTTCTTGCCTTTCCCTCTTATCAGGAGGGACAGCCTGCCGGGGCTTCACTCTCCTTATCAGGGTGAGGAGAAGTGACTTGTCTGAGGCCGTCCTGGAGGGCTCTGTGGGTGTGCCTAATGAGACTGCAGGTTAAACTGGAGTTTTTAAAATGGAGCTGCGGAGGCTCAGGCCTAGGGCCATCCTCACACAGGGCAGTGCCAGGGAGGGGCATCCTTCAGGTGCAGACCTTCCAGAGCACCAAGCATCCACTCACACTGCTTTAGGGCCATCGGGGCTGGTGGTTGGTGGCCAGCAGGTCTGGTGGTCTGTGGCCATCAGGGCTGAAGGTCAGTGACTGGTGGTGCTTCTGGTGGAGGCTACTCTCCCACCTGTGCATGTAGGATACAGAGCGGCCTTGGAGAGAGCCCTATATTGCCCTCCTCCCTTCCGTACCAGTGACCTGGACCAGACAGTGGTGGGTCAGTGCGGCCCCCTCTCTGCACCTCGGCCTCCTCACTGTGAGCTGCCGCAGTCTGGCTGGGCACAAATAACCGAGCTGCCACAAAGCCTTATAGGTTCAAACAGCAACTACTTTATTTAAACTCTCATTGGCACTGCATGTGTGCTTTTCCACCAATGCCACCCACTCGGCCCTTCCAGCAAACCCCCACACCGGAAATCCCTCCTCCGGCACTTCCCCAACCAATGGGAACTCTCCGGGAATCCCTGGGAGAACTCCAAAGTAGCGGGCGCCTGAGGCAGCAAGAGCCGCCCCATTGCCCGACAGTAAAGGTCAAATATATAATACAATCAATCCAGCATCACAGCAATTATATACAGCTCAACTCAAATCATCATCTCAATGGTTCGCTGGCATCACCTTTCAAACATTCCCTCTGGCAAGTGGCTCTCAGCATCTCCCCCCTTCTGTTTAATTAAAAAACAAGCAATGTGGCTTAGGGACCGTGCCTGTCTTAGGTTGTCCAATATTACATATGGTCCTTACCCGTCATTGGATGAGCTGACCTCAAGGCGTCAGCCTCCTGTCTTAGGTTGGTACCATTGCAATTGGATCTTACCCGTCACTGACTACCGGTCCAGCATACAACCATACTTGTGGATAGGCCTTTGCACCAGTTGGGGGGGGGGGGGTGAGGTTCTTTGCCTCACCTCTGATGGCCCCCAAATTTGGCCTTGGTGCCAACAGAAGAGAGGAGGATGCAGAACGCCACGGCACCAAGCCAAATGACGGCTCTTTTTGGAAAAATTGAACCACCGGTGACACCATCAGCAAAGATGCCCCAGCACTACCACAATTCGCTGCACCAACAGATAGTTCCCAATGCATACAAGTGATACATAGTCCAGGCACGTTCTGCAAGCAGTTCAAAGCAGAGGAATCCATCAATATATGCATTTCCTCCCAAAGTAAATCGACTCCTTGATTGAGCATCACTTGTTGAGTTATTATTCATTGATGCATCATTTTATACAGTTTACTGTGATAGCTATCGCAGAAGCTGTAGTTTGGTTTTATCTTTGTCTTCACCAGCACTGGGATGAAGATAGGAATTCTGGCAATGATGGCTAAAAAAAATTATGTAACATTCCAGCAGGCACTAAGAAAACAATTTTCTGAATGATTTAGTATCCTGAATAGAATTAGAAATAATGAAAAGGAAAGGTGAAAGTAAACAAACAGATCTGTTAACCTCCTTTTTTGTTCACATATTAAAACAATCCTCAACAGCTGTTTACCCAATTTAAATTAAGCCGTTTAAATCATGTGAATAATAAAAATATTTGGATCCATTTTTTCATGAGTGCTCCTCATATATGATATATGGACATTCAGACATACAGACATACAACACAAAACACAGGTGTGCATACATAACATACAACACATAAGACAACACAAAACACAAGTGTGCACACATAACATACAACACATAAGACAATAGTAAAGGCCTTGTAGCTTTACACAGGTGAAATCTCCATTGAAATGTTTAAAAACTCCATAGTCAAAAAATAGAACTGATCAGAAAAACATTAACCCAGGTCTGTATGAGCTCAAAAAATAAAATAGAACTTTATGATGTGGGAAAAGGCAATAATAAAATAGATATTGAAAAAGGCACCCTGGTTACCACCTGGGTTTGATTCTTCTTTGGATATCCCATCCTTTTTCCTGTAACTTGCATATGGGTCTGAAGGTATTCCCACAAGCAAGCCCCAAGGTTTTTTACATTTGAAATAGGCCTTAATGGTGTTCATTATTCATTAGCCTCCAGGTGTGGGAGAACCACTGTTGCAGATGTAAGAATAGCCAAGCTGGAGCTCTGGCTATCAGCTGTTATGGATTTGAGCCAAATCATCTTCTTTTTGGTCTGTAGAAATTGCTTTAGTTAATCTCTCTGGAATCCAAATCAGCTGCTGTTCTCCCTGTGGAAACACACAAACAGACCCCCAACTCCAGACAATCACTGAGTCAGGACCTTTCCATTGTCCTGTTAGAATATCCTTCCAAAGTACATTGGACTTATGTACATTTTTGGGATACATATGCTTTTCCGCAGCACTAAGCCCTGATGAACCCAAATTTAAAAAGTTTAGAATAAAAAGGGTTATTTTAAGTTTATCTTTGGGGGATATATACCCCTTTCCAATTCCCTTTTTTTGCTTTAATAAGTACATTTTAATAGTTTGATGAGCTCTTTCAACTATGCCTTGTCCCTGTGGATTGTATGGGATTCCTGTTATGTGAGTAATGCCAAATGATGAGCAAAATTGTTTAAAGGAGGTAGAAGTATAACCAGGATCATTATCTGTTTTTAACTGTTTCGGAACGCCCACAGTGGCAATTTTTTTTTTTTTTAGAGAGAGTGAGAGAGGGGAGAGAGAGAGAGAATTTTCAATATTTATTTTTCAGTTCTCGGCGGACACAACATCTTTGTTGGTATGTGGTGCTGAGGATCGAACCCAGGCCGCACGCATGCCAGGCGAGCCCGCTACTGCTTGAGCCACATCCCCAGCCCTCACAGTGGCAAAATTTTGTAAGCAATGAGCTATAATATCTTTACTTTTTTCTCCGGCATGAAGGGAGCCCATCAAAAATCCAGAAGAAGTATCAACTGTAACATGCAAATATTTTAATTTTCCAAATTCTGGCAAGTGTGTGACGTCCATCTGCCAAATATCAGGTATCAGGTATCAGTCCTCTAGGATTGACTTCAAGATTAACTTGTGGTAAAAAGGTCACACAAGTTTGACATTGTTTTATTATTTGTCTAGCTTGTTCCTTAGTTATTTTAAAATGCTTTTGTAAAGTATTAGCATTGACATGGAACCATTTAAGGAAATTTATAGCTTCTTCTATTGTAGAGAAAATATGTATGTCATGTGTAGTTTTATCTACTAAATCATTGCCCAAACTAAGGGCTCCAGGCAATCCTGTATGTGCCCTAATATGTCCTATAAAGAATGGATATTTTCTATCCCAGATTAAACTTTGTATAGTGGAAAGCAAAGAGAAAACAGTACAGGAAGGGGAAATCCTACCAGCATCTTTAAGGGATACTATAGCATTAACTATATACTGACTATCAGAAAATAAATTAAATACAGAATCTTTAAACATCACAAAAGCTTGTAATACTGCATTAAGCTCTACCTTTTGAGCTGATTGTTTGGGTACTAAAAATGTAAAAGTTTGATCAGGAGTAACTACTGCTGCTGTACCATTATTTGACCCATCAGTGAATATATTTGGAGCATTCATGATAGGGGTTTTCCTTGTCATTTTAGGAAAAACTACAGGATGCTTAGACCAAAAAGACAACAAAGGATTTGATGGCAAATGATTATCAAATGAAACATTAGATTTACACATGATTATTGCCCAAGTATTTAACTCATTAGCTAACTCATCAATTTGATCCATAGTAAATGGAGTAATAATTTTATTGGGAGAAATCCCAAACACTCCCTTTGCTGCTTTTATTCCTTTGAGTATCAATTGTCCTACAGCCTCAGGATACCTAGTAAGAATAGTGTTAGGAGAATAAGATAAATGTATCCATAATAATGGACCTTCTTGCCAAAATACTCCTGTAGGAATATTTTTTGTTGGTAGTACAATAAATAATAAAGGCAAACTTATATCAATTTATCCAAATGCATATTTTCCATATGTGTTTCAATGATTTTTAATGCTTTTCTTGCTTCAGGCGTTAACATGCGGGGTGAATTTGGATCTGATGGACCTTTTAGGATATCAAATAAAGGTCCCAACTCTCCTGTTGGTATGCCTAGATAAGGCCTCATCCAATTTATGTCTCCTAATAACTTTTGAAAGTCGTTAAGTGATTTGAGTTGATCTACTCATATTTGAATTTTTGGTGGACGGACCATGGTTGAGGATAATAGAACTCCTAAATAATTAATTGGAAAATTTAATTGTACTTTATCTATTGCTATCTCTAGATTATAATTTTTTAATAAATTTGTAAGTGTGGCATAACATTCTAGCAATGTGTTTTTATCTTTGTGTGCTAATAACACATCATCCATATAGTGAAATATTTGTAGTTCAGGATTTTGATTTCTAAGTGGCTGGATTGCTTTGTTAACATAAATTTGACACATAGTCGGGCTCTTAGCCATCCCTTGAGGGAGTACTTTCCATTCATATCGCTGATCAGGACCTTCATGGATCAGTGCAGGGATAGTAAATGCAAAACGTGGACTATCCTCAGGATGAATTGGAATTGAAAAGAAACAATCTTTAATATCTATAGCTAAAACATACCAGGTTTTTGGCAAAGCAGACAATTGAGGACTCCTCGTTGAGCAGGTCCCATAATAACCATTTCATTATTAATGCCTCTTAAATCTTGAAATAATCTCCATTTACCAGATTTCTTTTTGATGACAAAAATGGGAGTATTATGGGGAGATACGGAAGGTTGTATATGTCCCTCCGCTAATTGTTGTTTGACCAGGTCATGGGCTGCTTGTATCTTTTCTTTAGTCAGAGGCCACTGAGGAACCCACACTGGTCTTTCTGATTTCCAAGTAATTTTTATTGTCTCAGTGAACCCTTCTGAAAATCCAACCCATGTCTGTCTGTTCCTTGATCTGTTTGTATTGGTGCTGCTATACCTTGTTGTTGTTCTCCTAATCTTTTTCCTTTCCTAAAACCTTGTCTAGCCATAATAGTGGGTGCATTTTGGTTGATGTTATTTGTTAATGTCAAACCTAATTGATCTAGGACATCTCGTCCCCATAAATTTATAGGAACATGATCCAATACATATGGCTGTATAGTTCCTTCACATCCTTCAGGATCCTTCCAATCTAATACCATTGCACTTCTATGGGGATTAGTTGCCACTCCTAGGCCTTGAAGCGTTTGAGTGGCTTGTTGTAATGGCCAGTGTTTTGGCCATTCTTGATGAGAGATGATGCTAAGGTCTGCACCTGTATCAAGTAGCCCATTAAATTCATGTCCTTTACTTAGTTTTAACATGGGGCGAGAATCTAAATTTAAAGATGGCATAGCCCAATCTACACCTGTGGTGCCTAATCCCCTGGAACCTCTTTCTACAGTAGGACTGGAAAATTTATCATGCAGGCTGGATATTATTAATAACTGTGCTATTCTATCTCCTGGTGAAATTACTGATGTACCTCTTGGAGAACTGGCTATAATTTTTATTTCACCTTCATAATTGGGATCAATTACCCCAGGACTTATCATAAGTCCTTTTAGAGTGGAAGAACTGCGTCCTAATAATAAGCCTACTGTTCCTTGGGGAAGAGGTCCTTTTACTCCTGTAGGAATGATTTGAACTCCCATCTCTGGAGTTAGTATTGCTCTGGCGGAGGCGCAGATGTCCAGCCCTGCGCTCCCTCTGGTTTGTCTGATGAGGGATCTAATGGATAATGTGTCCTGGGCACTACCCTGATGGTGTTGCTGGGTTCCTCCAGTGCCCCATATATTTGTGGTCATGGGCCCTGGAGCATTGGGCCCCCCTGTCCATTTTTTGGCAATGGAGCCTGATGCTTTTCTCCACAATATCATGGGTAAACACCTGGTCCTTGTCCGTTTTTTGATAACAGAGTACCCTCTATGGTGGTTCATGAACCGCATTCATTAGCCCAATGTCTCCCTCTATGGCATCCTGGGCAAATACCCGGTATTCTACCCCTTTGATACCTAGTTTTGTTAAACCCTCCTCCTATGGGACAATTCCTTTTAAAATGTCCTGTTTGTTCACAATTGTAGCATGTTTTTGGCCTGGCATCTAAAGCCTGTGGTACTGCAGCTGCCAAGACTTGCTCTTGTTCATTAATGTCTCTACATAATTTAATATATGTGTTTAAATCTCCATGTTTCCATGGTCTAATGGCCTCCCTGTACCATCTGTTTGCTTGCTCAAAGGCTAGCTGTTTAATTAATGGCATTGCTTGCTCTGTATTCCCAAAAACTCTGGTAGCTGTTTGAATAAGCCTACCTACAAATTCAGCATAAGGTTCATTAGCTCCTTGTATTACCTTAGATAATTGACCTTGTAAACCTCCATGTCCTCGTAAAGTCTTCCATGCCCTAACTGCATCTGCAGCAATTTGTGAGTATACGCCAGGACCATATGCAATTTGTTGCAGCTGACCCTCATAAGGTCCTTTTCCTAACAACATATCTAGATTTCTCTGAGGATAACCAGCTGCTCTATTTCGCCTAATTGTCTCCATTCAAAATTCCTCATTGGCAACCTTCCATAACAGGTATTGACCTCCATTTAGCACAGCTTTACACATATTAGCCCAATCTGCTGGCGTCATGTTCAAGTTGGCAATGGATTCAACCATGCTTACAGTGAAGGGTGCTTGGGGACCATAGGTTGTTACAGCCTCTTTTAGCTGCTTCACTGTTTTGAAATCTAAAACATGGTGAATTCGCTGCCCTCCCGCCTGATCAAATACAGGGCATGTTAATATTTGAGATCCTGTCTCAGGATCCCATCTATCAACTACGGGGGTTGAGGGCCCCATAGGTGGAGCTATTGGTTGGACACTTATGCCCTCTGGTGATAGAACGGTGTTAGTAGCAGCCCCCTGTTGTAACTTTTCCCCTGATGGCTTTTTCTGCTCTAAACTTTCTTCCCCTTTCTGACTATCTCGAGAGGCCTCCTCTTTTTTTCTGATCTAATATATCTTCTACCACAATCTGAACTGAAGGCTTTGGACTAGGCAAACAAAATCGTATCATCATCCACAATGGCAATGTGCCAACTGGCAGAGTTCCTGGGTTTTTCTTTTCCCTGTCCCTTAAATCTTCACCATGATGGTCCCATTGTGATATATTCAACAACTCCTCCTTAAAAAGCCATGGGCTACATTTTTGTATTGTATCAACGTATGCCCTGACTCTTTTTGGTTTTACTGGGGTGCCTCCTTTCTCTAACAATTTACTTAACCTTCTTTTGGTTTGTTTTTTGCTAATTTCTGACCCCATATTTCTGCTACAAGGATAACGCAACTCAAACAGACAACTCAAAACAAAACTGAAGCAAAACAAAACAAAAATGGAACAAATAATCGTTGTATCAATTTTTCTATTTTTTTGAAATGTATATTTGTGGTCTATCTCTATCTCTTCCTCAGGACTGAACAACTTCAAACCTTGAACCAACCATTTTTCCCAGTTTGCCTGAGAAAGTTCTAGGGACAGGCAGCTTGAAACAAAAACAAAACAAATCAAAACAAGAACACATTGTTTTTTGAAATGGTCACCAATTCTCTTGCCTTCCCTCAGGGGCGAGCAATTTCACTTACCTCTGAGCTTCAGGCATTCCCCGCATGGACCACCAAATGCTGCAGTCTGTCTGGGCACAAATAACGAGCCGCCACAAAGCCTTGTAGGTTCAAACAGCAACTACTTTATTTCAACTCTCATCAGCACTGCATGTGCGCTTTTCCGCCAACACCACCCACACAGCCCTTCCTGCAAACCCTCACACCGCAAATCCCTCCTCTGGCACTTCCCCAACCAATGGTAACTCTCCGGGAATCTCGAGAACTCCAAAGTAGCCGGCGCCTGAGGCAGCAAGAGCCGCCCCATTGCCTGACAGTAAAGGTCAAATATACAATACAATCAATCCAGCATCACAGCAATTATATACAGCTCAACTCAAATCATCATCTCAATGGTTCTCTGACGTCACCTTTTAAACATTCCCTCTGGGCTGGGGATGTGGCTCAAGCGGTAGCGCGCTCGCCTGGCATGCGTTCGGCCGGGGTTCGATCCTCAGCACCACATACCAACAAAGATGTTGTGTCCGCCGAGAACTAAAAAATAAATATTAAAAATTCTCTCTCTCTCTCTCACTCCTCTCTCTCTCTCTCTCTCTCTCTCTCTCTCTCTCTCTCTCTCTCTCCTCTCTCACTCTCTCTTAAAACAAACAAACAAACATTCCCTCTGGCAAATGCCAGGTGTCATTCTGACAGGCAGTGGCTCTCAACAGTGAGCTGCAGCAGGGACCCCTGCATTGGGAGCCTGTGCTGCTGTGAGGAGTAGATGGAGCAGGCTCCAGCCCCCAGGCCAGGGAGGATAGGTGCTTGGGGGAGAAGCAGGCATGTGCTTGTCTTGCTTTCCCGAGTTGTGCAGCTGTTAGGATTTGATTCAGCTACAAGTATTTGGCACCCACATAGAGGTTTACAGTCCAGGGATTTCCACCTGATGGAAGTCTGGAGGCAGCCACTCTAGGCTGTCTTGCCCTGTGTGGCTTCCATCCTCAAGTCCCTCATGGTCCAACATGGCTGCAGGGCTCTGCCCTCATATTTGTATCCCAGGAAGCAGTCCCAGTGGAGGGGAGTCTGAAGGAACAGCTCTCAGGATCCTCCTGGAGGTACCCTGAATCCCCTGGCTGAGCTGCTGCCTGTGCAGAAGGGTCTCTGCGTGTGCTGCCTGTCATACCAGCATCCAACAGGGCAGGGCTGGGTCCAGGCAGCCTCAGCCACTTTCATTGCCGGCCTGGTGGGCAACCTTTCTCTGGTGACCCTGAGCTTCTCACCAGAGGGGCAGCCAAGATGCTCCCAGCCTCAGGCGCGATGTGACAGTGGCCCAGAGGGCCTGTGGGCAGGTGTGTGGTCCCGAGTGCAGCGCCTGCTTGATCTGGCCCAGGCCCAGGCCAAACTTCCCATAGGTGAGTCACTAGGCTAGCTGCCCACGGGCAGGATGCTCTTCCTGCATGACCATGCTCAGGCAGCCTGGCGCGCAGTAGGTGCTCAGTGAAGGGCCGGGTGTGGTTGCTGCTCTGTGGGTCACAGGACAAATGTCCTCAGGGCGGCAGGCAAGGAGCCCAGGACACCAACTCCACTGTTGCTGGGGGAGCCAGCCACGCTGTGCCCACTGCGTGCCACGCAGCCAGGGCAGGGAGCGGTCCTGCCTGGACAGCATCCGTGAGCACACTGTGGCCTGTCCAGGCAGCAGGAGCCCAGAGGACCTCACACCAGGGCCCGAGGAGGGCAGGCGGGTGGGAATCAGGTTCCCATGATACCGCCGTCCCCGTGGGTCCTGCTCCCCAGTGTGGAAGGAGAACACTGGAGAGGCCCCTGAGGCTGCCCATGAAGGGTCACATAGACTCTCCTGGGAGGGGAGGGGCCACAGCTGGTGTCCTGGTGTCCCCAGGAGCGAGGTGTCCTGCCTTCTCACATGTCCTGGGCTTCCTTTGCTCTCTGCCCTCTCCCCTCATCTCCCTCCTGTTACGTGACTAGGCCCAGGAGTGCCCAGGGATGCTCGGTGGGAGGCCTAAGGTGGGAACCAGGTGGGCTGAGGGGAAGGGCAGGGTGGAGCAGCCCTGGACACTCTGACTTTGGCCTTGTAGCTCCCTGTAGGGAGGGGCAACTTCTGGGACAGGTGACCTTGGCCACAGGTTGGAGCTGGGGCAGGTTCTGGATAAGGGTGGAGGAAGGGCTCTGCGGGAGTTCACATTCAGTCCCTCAGGGGACAGTCCCCAACTTCCAGACGCACTCAGAATTGGCCTCCCTGGTCCGACTGACTCGATTTACCCATCTGTCCTGATGCCTGTCTGATTCTGGCTTCACCAGGACAGGGACTCACTGCGGAACAGCAGGGGCGGAGGCGGGCAGTGCCCAGGGTCTGGGCTCGGGAGGCCTGGACACAGTCAGGGCCCACTGTTGGCGATTCCCTGTGGGGGCCAAGGTGCTCCCTGCTCCCGCTCGGAGAAAGGTGAAGGAGGTGAGGGTGGGCATGTCTGGGAGGTTCCAGGGCTGGGGCCTGGGCTGGAGGGCCCTGAGGAGGGTGCCCCGGGCCCAGGTCCCTGCCTGGGTGGCCGGAATCGAGGTGTGCCTGCCACTGGCCTCACCAGCCTCTCTGGTCCTCTGCACAGAAGGGTCTGCCAGAAGGAAGAGGACCTCCCTGTGGTCTGTGGGGTCTCTGCTCCTGGTGTCTGCCCTCATACTGACCATCGGCCTTGCTGCCACCACCAGGACGGAGAACGTGACCGTGGGAGGCTACTACCCAGGCATCATCGTGAGTCCCGGGTCCGTGGGGAGGCAGAGGGCAGGTCTTGGTGTGTCCATGGGGGGCAACCGTCCACACCAGCTCCACAGAGAGCTGGAGAGCCTACTGGTACTCTGGCTGGACAGGATGACCCCAGTGACCTCCATGTCCTACTCTGAGACAAAGGCCAGTCATGGTGGCTGGTCAGAAGACCTGAAGACAGAGTGCTGTCCTGCACCATCCAGGTGGCCTGGGGGTGACCGCAGGGTCCTCAGGAGAGGAGGGCAGGTGGTGAATGTGGAGGAGAGCCATAGCCCAGGAGTTGGGAAAGACAGGGGCCTCCCTGGAACCAGGCGGGACCAGCTCTGCACCCCAGGTTTCATCCCACACGACTGGTACCCACCAGCTCCCTGGGAAGACGGGCAAGTGCTTTGAAAGCCTCCTGCCAAGAGGCCAGCACTGAGGGTTCTGTTGGTAATGCCACACTTGGGAACAGGAGAGCCATGTGCTGACGCCACCTGCTGCCCACTGAGACACCCAGAGAGTCACATAGAAGGTCGCAGGCCGCGACCCAAACACCAAACTCTCCAAGGAACTCCCAAGGTGATTCTGCACCTGCTGATATTGCTGATGAAAGTGGCCCCAGGGCCTGCAGCTCTCCGTGACCTCGGC
The DNA here is from genome assembly GCF_964194105.1 of Spermophilus citellus. Classification (NCBI taxonomy): domain Eukaryota; kingdom Metazoa; phylum Chordata; class Mammalia; order Rodentia; family Sciuridae; genus Spermophilus; species Spermophilus citellus. The sequence goes on along the minus strand of NC_138182.1, from coordinate 504,463 downwards.
TGACTGTGGAGCAGCTGTGGGCCTCAGTCGCACTGGAGCTCTTTCTTAACAAAGCCTCTGCCCCAGAGGAGTGCTGGCCAGATTCAGCAAGGCTGGCTCCTGCTTTGGACAGCTGGGTGTGCTCACAGCAGTCGCTGCATGCTCCCTAGCTGCTGATCTAGCCGTTGCCGTTGTACCTGCGTCCCCTGTGCATCCGTGTTCCCCGTGCACCTGCGTCCCCTGTGCATCCATGTTCCCCGTGCACCTGCATCCCCTGTGCATCCATGTCCCCCTGTGCATCTGTGTCCCCTGTGCACCTGCCTCCTCCTGTGTATCCATGTCCCTCTGTGCACCTGCATCCCCTGTGCATCTGTGTCCCCTGTGCATCTGGGTCCCCTGTGCACCTGAGTCCCCTGTGCATCTGGGTCCCCCGTGCATCTGTGTCCCCCGTGCATCTGTGTCCCCTGTGCATCTGGGTCCCCTGTGCACCTGTGTCCCCTGTGCACCTGCATCCCCTGTGCATCCGTGTCCCCTGGGCATCTGTGTCCCCTGTGCATCTGCATTCTCTGTGCATCCATGTCCCCTGTGTACCTACATCCCCTGTGCATCTGTGTCCCCAGTGCACCTGTGTCCCATGTGAACCCATGTCCCCTGCACCTGTGTCCCCTATGCACCTGCGTCCCCTGTGCACCTCTGTCCCCTGTGCATCCATGTCCCCTGTGCACTTGCATCTTCCTATGCATCCGTGTCCCCTGTCCATCTGTGTCCCTTGTGCCTCCGTATCCCCTGTGCACTTGCATCCTCCTGTACATCCATGTCCCCTGTGCACCTGTGTCCCCTATGCATCCATTTCCCCTGTGCACCTGCGTCCTCTGTGCATCCATGTCTCCTGTGCATCCATATCCCCTGTGCATCTGTGTCCCCTGTGCCTCCGTATCCCCTGTGCATCCATGTCCCTCTGTGCACCTGTGTCCCCTGTGCACCTGTGTCCCATATGCACCTGTGTCCCCTGTGCACTTGCATCTTCCTGTGCATCCATGTCCCCTGTGCACCTGTGTCCCCTGTGCATCCATGTCCCCTCTGCACCTGTGTCCCCTGTGCATCCGTGTCCTCTGTGCACTGTGTCCCCTGTGCATCCATGTCCCCTGCATCTTCCTGTGCATCCGTGTCCCCTGTGTACTGTGTCTCCTGTGCATTCATATCCCCTGTGCATCCATGTCCCCTGTGCACCTGTGTCCCCTGTGCACTTGCATCTTCCTGTGCATCTGTGTCCCCTGTGCACCTGTGTCCCCTGTGCACTTGCATCTTCCTGTGCATCCGTGTCCCCTGTGCATCCATGTCCCCTGTGCACCTGCATCTTCCTGTGCATCCATGTTCCCTGTGCACCTGTGTCCCCTGTGCACTTGCATCCTCTTGTGCATCCATGTCCCCTATGCACCTGTGTCCCCTGTGCACCTGTGTCCCCTGTGCATCCATGTCCCCTGTGCATCCATGTCCCCTGTGCACCTGTGTCCCCTGTGCACTTGCATCCTCTTGTGCATCCATCCCCTGTGCACCTGTGTCCCCTCTGCACTTGTGTCCCCTGTGCACCTGTGTCCCCTGTGCACCTGCATCCCCTGTGCATCCGTGTCCCCTGTGCACCTGCGTCCCCTGTGCATCCATGTCCCCTCTGCACCTGTGTCCCCTATACACCTGTGTCCCCTGTGCATCCATTTCCCCTGCACAACTGTGTCCCCTGTGCATCCATGTCCCCTGTACACTGTGTCCCCTCTGCACCTGCATCTCCTGTGCATCCATGTCCCCTGTGCATCCGTGTCCCTGTGCACCTGCATCCTCCTGTGCATCCGTGTCCCCTGTGCACTGTGTCCCCTCTGCATCTGCGTCTCCTGTGCATCCTTGTCCCCCTGTGCACCTGCCTCCCCTGTGCACCTGTGTCCCTTGTGCACCTGTGTCCCCTGTGCATCTATGTCCCCTGTGCACCTTTGTCCCCTGTGCACCTGTGTCCCCTGTGCATCCGTGTCCCCTGTGCACCTACATGCTCCTGTGCATCCGTGTCCCCTGTGCATCCGTGTCCCCTGTGCACTGTGTCCCCTGTGCACCTGCATCCTCCTGTGCATCCGTGTCTCCTGTGCATCCATGTCCCCTATGCACTGTGTCCCCTGTGCAACTGTGTCACCTGTGCACCTGTGTCCTCTGTGCATTGTTCAGGACTGTGCCTGTACCACTGTCAACACAGCAAGCTCTTACAGGTGAAATCTCACGAGGTCCTGCACACGGGCCCTCTTTCAGCCTCTGTCCTGTTCCCTTGGGCCCTGGAAGTCAGGGCCAGTGGCTGTGAACATGCACCATCCCAAGGTTTTTGCAGACACCAAGACAGCTCGCATGGCGGAGTTTTTTGTTTCTTCGCAAGTTTCACTAATTTAAAGTTTTCCTCCCTGGAGCTGCATTCGTAACTCTAGTGGGCATTTCCCAACTTCACTCTGCCGGCCACACACGTCCTGGGCATGAACCCACTCTGTACTGACCAGAAGGAAGTTAGCTTCAGTGCAGGCAGGCCCTCTGCTCTGAGGGGCAAGGAGCTGGCTCCCACTGAGCCGCGTGCGAGGCCTGTCCCAGGTACGCGGACGCAGTCAATGCCGTTAACGCACCAGCTCCTGAAGGCTCCCCAGGGACAGGTCCCTCTGAGCAGAGACCACAAGGCTCCTGTGGTCAGTCCCGGAGCAGGCAGGGGAGGAAGGCTGTGGAACTGCAAAGCAGGGGAGCCACCCCAAGATTAGATGCTCCCACCTCCTTCCAGCCTCAGGTGCCATGGAGAGCAAGGTCTGCAGGGTCAGTGTGCATTTATCCAGTGGCCACAGAAGTGCCAGGTTAGACAGAGGCTGTCCACCAAAGCTGTCCAAGGGGTCCAGAGTAGCCTGACCTTCTCTCCACATGGTCATGCCGCTCCAACCTGTGAGCTGTGAGCAAGCTGCAGACTCTGGAGCGGTGGGGCAGCCTCTGCTCCACCCAGCCGGGCCCAGGGGTGGCTGCCCTCTGCCCCGGGTGCCGTGCCAGGGGTCTGGGTGGCACAGCCTGCACGTTGAATGAGGCTGACCGGAGCTTCTCTCTTGCTTTCTCTTGGCTCTCAGCTGGGCTTTGGCTCTTTCCTGGGAATCCTTGGCATCAACCTGGTGGAGAACAGAAGACAGATGGTAAGGCATGCACACCTTCCCGGGGACTGGAGCAGCTCCGGCCCCGGGGAGGTCCCAGCCCAGCTGGGTTCTGATGAGAGGTCCCCTGTACAGCAGCCCTGTGCCCCGTGCCTTAGTCTGAGTGAGGCAGAGCCGCACACTGGCTGTGGGGCCTGCACTGTCTCCAAGACCAGTTTCTTTGCTTCCAGTTTTTAAAAAGCCTCTTTATGAGAAATAACCCATAAATGTACCCACTCCACCTCCATGGTCCCTACTGCCCTCTGAGACATAGGCGCATCCCACGTCATCACTGGAGCATCTTCATGCCAACAAGAACCTGAAGCCTTCAGGTTCTGCCCACACCACCTGGCCCTAGCACCCGCTGACCACCTGGGGCCGCCTACCCTGGGTTTTCACGTCAAAGATGACGGAGTGTGCGGTGCGGCGTTTGGTGTCTGGCTTCTTAAATCCAGCATAATGTTCTCAAGGCCCACAGCTGTGGTTTCAAGCCCCCCCCCCACACACCGCTGTGGTGTCAAGGCCCCCCGTGCTGTTGTATGAAATCCCCGTGCTGTGGTTTCAAGCCCTCCGTGCTGTTGTATGAAATCCCCGTGCTGTGGTTTCAAGCCCCCCGTGCTGTTGTATGAAATCCCCGTGCTGTGGTTTCAAGCCCCCCGTGCTGTTGTATGAAATCCCCGTGCTGTGGTTTCAAGCCCCCCGTGCTGTTGTATGAAATCCCCGTGCTGTGGTTTCAAGCCCTCCGTGCTGTTGTATGAAATCCCTGTGCTGTGGGTCAAAGCCTCCCCATGCTGTGGTGTTGAGGCCCCCCACGCTGTAGTAGGTGTCAGAATTTCCTTTCCCTTTAAGGATGAGTACTGTCCCCTGTGTGGATGTCCCAGTGGTTGTGTCCCCTGGCCAGGTGAGGGACTTCACGATGGCCTAAGTGCAAATCTCAGGGGTACGTACGTGCTTTCCCTCTGGGTGGACGCCACGGCCAGGAGGTCCAGGTCTTGTAGTGAACCATCCTCAGTGGCTGGTGCACGGCCAGACGGTTTTCCAAGGGCCGCCCCGTTTGGCACTCCTCAGGCGGGTCAGGGCTCCAGCCTGCCCGCTGTCCTCCCCAGGGCCGCCTGGCCCTGCCTCCCTGTCCTGGCTGTGGGAGCCGTGGGGAGCCTCTGGCTTGGTGGTCCCGATGCTCCAACAACTCTCTCCTGGGCTGGGTTCTGGAGAGACGTCCTGCAGGCCGCCTGCCCTTGGTGTGGGTGGCTTTCTTTTCATCTGGAGTGGCCAGATTCAAGGCCCTGACCAGGTGTGAGAGTGGTGGCTTCCTGTTCCACCCAGCAGCTGGGTTCCAGGTCTTGATGGTGTCCTTCTTTAATTTTGGCGAAGTCTAATTCATCTATTTTTTCTTTTCTTGTTCACGTTTTGGTACCATACCCCAGAGGCACTGTGAAGTCCAGGCCTGCGGTTTCTCAGCGGATGTCCTAGTCTCCAGGCTCCGCTGAGGCCCTGACCCACACTGAGTGGGATCTGCACGTGGCGGAGGGAGGGATGGACGCCCACTCTGTTGTGTTCTTTCTCTCTGGTCAAGAGCAGCAGATCATGAATGTCAGGGTTCAGCTCTGGGCTCTCACTCCTCCCGTGCACACGGACTCAGGCCTCGGGCAGCGCCAGGCTGGAGGACGAGCTTGGTGGTGAGTGCGAGACGCAGAGGCTGCGCCCTCTGGCTCCAGTCTTCCTGGTCGGGATCCTCTTGGTGAAGCTGCTCCCTGAGGATTCCAATGGGCACAGAATCAACTGGCTGACCTCTACAGGGAGCCCACTGGGGTTCCTAGGGACAGTGCTGGACCTGGAGGTGGACATGAGGACTGTCCCCTGGTAGCAATGTGGGAACACCAGACATTTCCCATTTGTTTAGGCTTTAAGTTTCTTTCAAAAATTTTCTGTTGTTTTTGGAGTGCGAGTGAAATTTTGCTAGGTCTCTCCCGGTGTCTGAGTCTCTTCAAGTCTACGTGAAGGATACCGCCTTCTTCATTTTATGCTTGGATCATTCCTCGCCTCTGGGTCTCGTGGGTTCGTCCTGTTGAACTCTGTTGCTTCCAATAGCTTTCCAGGATTCCTAGGGATTCCTGTCCACAAGATCATCACCTGCAGTTAGGAGCAGTTTCTTCCTGCTCAGTCTGGCTTTGCCAAAAAAATGTGGAACTCACAGGGTAAGGTGGACCTGAACGTGGCCACAGCTGCCAGGGCACAGGTCTCCTGCAGACAGGTCCTCGACCCAGGTCCCCGACAGGGTCTCACCTGTGCCTCTTGGAGGTGTCCTGGGCTAACTGGGCCTGTTGAGTACATGTGCTGGCTGCTAACCCCGTCCACCCTGCGGCAGGGCCCTGTGTAGGACCTCAGCTGTGCCCTGTGTGTGCAGGTGAGCTGCTGCACAGGAGGAGGCCCAGAGCTGGGCCCACGAGGCCTCAAGGGCGGCCACGGTGCTCTTCCTTAGTAGCAGGTCAGGCGGCCGTCTCCGACATAGATAAGGAGGACTGTAGGGTCTCTAAGTATCCAGATACGGAGGAACACGGCTTTCTTGGTGGCTTTATGTTTTAGAATTCTACCGTAAAAATCATAAGCAAATGTAAAAGTAGACAAGAACAGAGTGAGCCTGGGTCCCCTGTAGGCGAGACATGCTATCAGCTCAGGGCCAGTCCTGCTGCGTCTCCCTCTGCTTCTTTCTTTCATCTAGAGGAACAAATCCCAGACCTGCACCCTTTCCTCTCCAAGGGCCTCCCTTTTTCTCTGCATGGTGGAATCTGGTCCTCAGACGTGGCTCCATCGTTATCTGAGCTGGTTACAGTGTCAGTCTCCAGAGACAGCCAGAGAACACCCCAGGGGTTGGGCCTGCTCTTTCTCCACTGATGGGCAGTTGCTCCTGCGTCTCCCAGGCAGCCACAGGCCATCAATTTCACTGCCAGCTCTAGAGTCTGCCTGGTTCCTCCCAGCCAGGGAGGCAAAGACAGTGTGCTGGCTGCCAACCCTCTGCCCCCATGCACACACACACGTGTGTACACACATGTGCATGTATACACTCTCACACATGCACATGACACACATGCATGCACACTTCCACATCTGTGCATGCACATGCTTCCCCACGTGTGTGTACACACTCACACATGTGCATGTATGCGTGCATGTCTGTGCATAATCACATAGGTCTGCACACACATTCTTTCACATGTGTGTATAGCACACTCATGTGCATGTGCACACAGGCTCACACACATGTGCGCACAATGTTCTCACATATGTGTTCATGCACATGTGTGCACAATGCAGACACACACGTGTGCACACGCTTGCACACATGTGCATGTATGTACACAGACAAGTGCGCAGAGAGGTTGGGGTGGCAGCACACGTGCCTTGCTCCAGAGCACTCTGCGCCTCAAGCCGTCCTTAGCCTCCGGCAGTCACGCCACCAGCTCAGCCAGAAGGGTTAAAGGGCAGAGCTGTGGGTGCAGGCTGGTGACCCCTGGGAGAACGGGGGGGGTGGGGCCACTGAGAAGGGCAGTGTGGCCAGCTGGAGGGTCAGGAGGGAGGTGGATGGGAGGTGTCTGTGAAGCCAGTCCTAGAGGAGAGGTGTCTGTGTCCCTTCTGGCTGGACTCCTGGCCCCTCTGGCCAGGAGGGGCTTGGGCAGGGGTGCAGTGTGAGGGAGAAGGGGTCTCGCATCAGTAGGTGCCCCGTCCTGTGAGGATCTGGGGTGGTAGACCGTCTGGGTGGCTGCTGGGGACTGAGTCCCAGACCTGGGTGCTGCGGGTGGGTTTTCACAGATCTCCCTGCCAGGGCCTCCCGGATGGCAGGGCAGCAGCCCCAGAGCCCCACTTGCTGAAGTCCTTCCAGTGACCCTTGCTCATGAATCTGTAGTCTGGGAGGCCGTGAGGAGGAGAGTGGCCTCTCCAGTTAGGAGGAGACTGACTGCCCAATGCTACTGTGGCCTGTCTGTCTGGGGACAGGGCACCCTGGACTCAGGACGGGGGCATGGGACGGCGGGGCAGGCGTGATGAAGCGACAGAGCCAGGAGGGACCGGCGTTTGGTTTCTGGGTCTGTTGGAGAGCAATCTCGAGGACACGGGGAGGAGGGCACCTTCCCCACTGAGCCGTCCGGAGGCAGCCATCTGTCCTCCAGCGCCTCCTGGGGCCGCCTGGGGCTGGCTGGGCCATGAAGGCCAGGGTGCCTCTCGGGGAACTGGCTGGTTGTGCCGTGTGCCCCTGAGCAGCTGTGAAGTAGTGCTCTGCTCCGCCGCTGAGCCTCGGGGCCGGGGGAGGCGGGCTGGAGGTTCACCCCTCTTCAGGTCTTTCTCTGAGCCTCTGGGGGAGTCGGCCCAGCAGAACCCGGTGGGGGGGGGGGCTCCCGAGGGCAGGGGTTTCACCGACTGGGGGAACTTGCTTTTGGACAAAAGCTTTTTCTGCAGGAGTGACAGAGAGGGACCGTGCCAGTCCTGATGAGGCTGCAGGGAGACCAGCATGGAGCCAGGGGAGGAAGGGCCGGGGATGAACTGCCCGGAGCAGGGAGGCGCAGCGGAAGAGGGGAGGGCTGAGGGGGAGCCTGCCACCTGCAGCCTTGTGCCTCTATTCAGGGCCACACAGGTGTCACTGGTGTGGAGGGTCGAGCTGCACCTTCAGGGTCCAGCAGTGATCAGTGCTCCCAGTTTAGCTGGGACACTCAGGTGACATGAGAACAGCCCCACTGACCTGGGGGGGCTTCACATTCTTAGCATTTCTGAGATCTTTGTCTTTCCACTGATGTGACACCTCAGGTCTTTTTTGTCCTGGGTGACTTGCACTGGCTCAGCTGAGCCCTGCCCAAGTGGCACTTCTGATTTGCTGGCCCAGGCACTGGTCCTGGGTCCAGCTGCACTCAACTCCACTGCGTCCCTCTCTGGGCCATCCTCGTGCAGCACAGCCAGAGTGGCTGGTTGATGGAGGTCTTCCCACGGTCAGAAGCCAGCCCTGCGACGACGCGTCCACAGCCATGTCCCTGGGGCAAGGCCAGAGGGGCCAGGGCTGCCCACCACGCACAGCTGTGAGTTCTGCCACAGCCCGGGCTCTCCGGGGCGTCCAGAGGCCTCGAGGGAAAGGACGGTGTGAGGTGGCACAGAAGTGGACACTCCTTCCCACATGCGTGCACACACGTGCAGCGTGCACACACACTGTGTAAGCAGCCAGAGGACGGTGGCCGAAGAGGCCCTGGGACAATTGCAGCTGGACACTGAGGAGCTTTAGGACAAGTGAGAGGACGCGGACACCTTGAGGGAGCCCTGCAGGAGGTGCGGGGACAGCGGGGCTGCTCCGGGCAGCTCAGCACCTCTGCAGATAGCACCCAGGACACGCTTCAGCACAGCCCTGGAGGCCCTGGGGGAGGGGTCACAGCGCCCGAGGGGAAACCTTGTCAGGACGCCCGGCAGGCGGGAGAGAAGGCACCCCCCGGCCGGGTCCAGCAGGAGGAAGTGCAGGGCAGGTGGCCGCAGGGGCACACGCAGGGCAGCTTGTCAAGATGGGGGCCTAGGGACAAACAAGTGAGTGCCAGCTGAACGTGGCAGGCTGCTTGCTTTCCTCTTTTCAAGGGGGTCTTTCTAACTCTGACAAAACCCAGAAGCAAGAAAAGATGCACAGTGACCCAGGAAGACAAGCATCAATCTCTTGGAAAAGCATTTTAACCCCAATCTCAAGACACGTGACAAACTAGGAGAGATTGTGATAGGTCAGACTCAGGACGTGGCTGTGTGTGCACGCACACAAGTACGCTAACGTACACAGTATATGTGTTTTTACATGTATGTGTCTGCATCCAAATGTGTGAAATGCATGTGTGTGCAGACATGGATTCATAGTATCTGCATGTGTGTACTGTGCACATGTGCATAAAGGTGTGAATCTGAGTGCACATGTATTCATAGTACCTGCATGTGTGCCCTGTACACATGTGTATGGAGGTGTGAGCCTGTGTGCACACATGTATTCATAGTACCTGCATGTGTGCCCTGTACACATGTGTATGGAGGTGTGAGCCTGTGTGCACACATGTATTTATAGTATCTGCATGTGTGCCCTGTACACATGTGTATGGAGGTGTGAGCCTGTGTGCACACATGTATTCATAGTATCTGCATGTGTGCCCTGTACACATGTGTATGGAGGTGTGAGCCTGTGTGCACACATGTATTTATAGTATCTGCATGTGTGCCCTGTACACATGTGTATGGAGGTGTGAGCCTGTGTGCACACATGTATTCATAGTACCTGCATGTGTGCCCTGTACACATGTGTATGGAGGTGTGAGCCTGTGTGCACACATGTATTCATAGTACCTGCATGTGTGCCCTGTACACATGTGTATGGAGGTGTGAGCCTGTGTGCACACATGTATTCATAGTACCTGCATGTGTGCCCTGTACACATGTGTATGGAGGTGTGAGCCTGTGTGCACACATGTATTCATAGTACCTGCATGTGTGCCCTGTACACATGTGTATGGAGGTGTGAGCCTGTGTGCACACATGTATTCATAGTACCTGCATGTGTGCCCTGTACACATGTGTATGGAGGTGTGAGCCTGTGTGCACACATACTCCTGTTGCATGCACACATGCAGTGACACAAAGCACACATGTAATGATGTGTGCATACATATTACATGTACACATAGACTCATGTGCCTCTGTATGGGTGTGTTGTGTGTGCACGCTTGCATGCTCTATAGCTTGAGGCACAAGGCCCAGAACCCAACAGGAAGCATAGAGGTCAACAGCTAATTCACAAGAAGTCACAGGAACAGCCCTGAACAAAGGAAAGGACATTCAAACTCACTCAGAATCAGAGAAACCTAAATCATTATTATTATTATTGTTATTATTATTATTGGTCCTGGGGATTGAGCTCAGGGGCACTGACCACTGTGCCACACCCCAGCCCTATTTTGTATTTTACTTAGACACAGGGTCTCACTGAGTGGCGTAGCTCCTCGCTACATTGCTGAGGCTGGCTTTGAACCTGTGATCCTCCTGCCTCAGCCTCCTGAGCCTCTGGGATTACAGGTGTGCGCCACCACGCCCAGCAGAACAACACAAATTGCAACTCACTAAAGTGTGATTTCTTGCTGCCACATGGGCGAAGGTCAGAAAGTACAGCCGCCCCTAGGGTGGGGGCTGAGGAGCAGGGCCCATGTGTCAGGGTGCAGAGCTGGGTGACCTTGAACCGTGACCAGATCCTTGGACCTTGAAGGACAATAGTGCCAAGAGTGCTTCGTGGTCTAGGAGAGGTGCTCTGCTGTCAGAAGGTGGAAGCTGGCAAAGTGCAGGTGCAGGACAAGGCAGCGGTCACTGCCCGACCCGAGGTGAGGCACCTGATGCATGTGCTCCAGCGTGGGAGAGCAGGTGTGCGGAGCACAGCAGGCCCTGGAGCAGTCCAAAGAGGAGGCTGCAAACTGAGGGAGCGTCCACAGTGGGCAGTAGTCACAGGTGTGCAGTGGGCTGCTTCTGGCTCTTGGCTCGCTGAGCACAGGACTAGAGAGTGCATGGTGCATGTGCTACCTGCACAAGGCCTGCGTCAAGCACGTGTGAGGGGGCTTGAAGTGGGAGAAGGCTGCACGGGTGTCCCAGGTCGTGGGTGCAGGGTAGGGACTGACCTTATGAAGGGTGGTGACCCTCAGGCATCCTGCTGGGCCTGGCTGGATCAGGGGCTGGTGTGCATGGGAGGGTGCAGGGGCAGGTGAAAGGAGGAAGGAGGCAGAATCCAGGCGACAGGAGTGCTGATGGGAGGTCCTTCTGGAGAGCTGACCACTCCTGCTTGTCCTCTGCTTGCAGCTGGTGGCGGCCATTGTGTTCATCAGCTTTGGTGTGGTAGCAGCCTTCTGCTGTGCTGTCGTCGACGGCGTGTTTGCTGCACAGCACATAGTGAGTACAGTCCCCACCCAGGGTGACAATGGCTCCAAAACTGGGCACCACAATGACAGTCACAAGAGGGAACAGAATCCGCTCTCATGGGGGGACATATGTGAGGAAGTGGGCTGTGGTGAGCTATCCTGCAGCAGGACATCAAGAGACAGATGGGTAGGGTGCCAAGGGAGAGCAGTGGCTGCAGGTGGACACACTAATGGGCGCACAGTGGAGTGGGAGAGGAGCGGCTGCAGGTGGACACACTGATGGGCACAGTGGAGTGGGAGAGGAGCGGCTGCAGGTGGACACACTGATGGGCGCACAGTGGAGTGGGAGAGGAGTGACTGCAGGTGGACACACTGATGGGCACAGTGGAGTGGGAGAGGAGCGGCTGCAGGTGGACACACTGATGGGCACAGTGGAGTGGGAGAGGAGTGGCTACAGGTGGACACACTAATGGGTGCACAGTGGAGTGGGAGAGGAGCGGCTGCAGGTGGACACACTGATGGGCACAGTGGAGTGGGAGAGGAGTGGCTGCAGGTGGACACACTGATGGGTGCACAGTGGAGTGGGAGAGGAGTGGCTGCAGGTGGACACACTGATGGGTGCACAGTGGAGTGGGAGAGGAGTGGCTGCAGGTGGACACACTGATGGGTGCACAGTGGAGTGGGAGAGGAGTGGCTGCAGGTGGACACACTGATGGGCACAGTGGAGTGGGAGAGGAGTGGCTGCAGGTGGACACACTGATGGGCACACAGTGGAGTGGGAGAGGAGTGGCTGCAGGTGGACACACTGATGGGCACAGTGGAGTGGGAGACGAGTGGCTGCAGGTGGACACACTGATGGGCACAGTGGAGTGGGAGAGGAGTGACTGCAGGTGGACACACGGATGGGCACAGTGGAGTGGGAGAGGAGTGACTGCAGGTGGACACACTGATGGGCACAGTGGAGTGGGAGAGGAGTGGCTGCAGGTGGACACACGGATGGGCACAGTGGAGTGGGAGAGGAGTGACTGCAGGTGGACACACTGATGGGCACAGTGGAGTGGGAGAGGAGTTGCTGCAGGTGGACACACGGATGGGCACAGTGGAGTAGGAGAGGAGTGACTGCAGGTGGACACACTGATGGGCACAGTGCAGTGGGAGAGGAGTGGCTGCAGGTGGACACACTGATGGGCACAGTGGAGTAGGAGAGGAGTGACTGCAGGTGGACACACTGATGGGCACAGTGGAGTGGGAGAGGAGTGGCTGCAGGTGGACACACTGATGGGCACAGTGGAGTGGGAGAGGAGTGGCTGCAGGTGGACACACTGATGGGCACAGTGGAGTGGGAGACGAGTGGCTGCAGGTGGACACACTGATGGGCACAGTGGAGTGGGAGACGAGTGGCTGCAGGTGGACACACTGATGGGCACAGTGGAGTGGGAGAGGAGTGGCTGCAGGTGGACACACTGATGGGCACAGTGGAGTGGGAGAGGAGTGACTGCAGGTGGACACCCTGATGGGCACAGTGGAGTGGGAGAGGAGTGGCTGCAGGTGGACACACTGATGGGCACAGTGGAGTAGGAGAGGAGTGGCTGCAGGTGGACACCCTGATGGGCACAGTGGAGTGGGAGAGGAGTGGCTGCAGGTGGACACCCTGATGGGCACAGTGGAGTGGGAGAGGAGTGGCTGCAGGTGGACACACTGATGGGCACAGTGGAGTGGGAGAGGAGTGGCTACAGGTGGACACACTAATGGGTGCACAGTGGAGTGGGAGAGGAGCGGCTGCAGGTGGACACACTGATGGGCACAGTGGAGTGGGAGAGGAGTGGCTGCAGGTGGACACACTGATGGGTGCACAGTGGAGTGGGAGAGGAGTGGCTGCAGGTGGACACACTGATGGGTGCACAGTGGAGTGGGAGAGGAGTGGCTGCAGGTGGACACACTGATGGGTGCACAGTGGAGTGGGAGAGGAGTGGCTGCAGGTGGACACACTGATGGGCACAGTGGAGTGGGAGAGGAGTGGCTGCAGGTGGACACACTGATGGGCACACAGTGGAGTGGGAGAGGAGTGGCTGCAGGTGGACACACTGATGGGCACAGTGGAGTGGGAGACGAGTGGCTGCAGGTGGACACACTGATGGGCACAGTGGAGTGGGAGAGGAGTGGCTGCAGGTGGACACACTGATGGGCACACAGTGGAGTGGGAGAGGAGTGGCTGCAAGGGGACACACTGATGGGCACAATGGAGTGGGAGAGGAGTGACTGCAGGTGGACACACGGATGGGCACAGTGGAGTGGGAGAGGAGTGGCTGCAGGTGGAAACACTGATGGGCACACAGTGGAGTGGGAGAGGAGTGACTGCAGGTGGACACACTGATGGGCACAGTGGAGTGGGAGAGGAGTGGCTGCAGGTGGACACACTGATGGGCACAGTGGAGTGGGAGAGGAGTGGCTGCAGGTGGACACACTGATGGGCACAGTGGAGTCGGAGAGGAGTGACTGCAGGTGGACACCCTGATGGGCACAGTGGAGTGGGAGAGGAGTGGCTGCAGGTGGACACACTGATGGGCACAGTGGAGTGGGAGAGGAGTGGCTGCAGGTGGACACACTGATGGGCACAGTGGAGTGGGAGAGGAGTGACTGCAGGTGGACACACTGATGGGCACACAGTGGAGTGGGAGAGGAGTGGCTGCAGGGGGACACACTGATGGGCACAGTGGAGTGGGAGAGGAGTGGCTGCAGGTGGACACACTGATGGGCACAGTGGAGTGGGAGAGGAGTGACTGCAGGTGGACACACTGATGGGTGCACAGTGGAGTGGGAGAGGAGTGGCTGCAGGTGGACACACTGATGGGCACAGTGGAGTGGGAGAGGAGTGGCTGCAGGTGGACACACTGATGGGCACAGTGGAGTGGGAGAGGAGTGGCTGCAGGGGGACACACTGATGGGCACAGTGGAGTGGGAGAGGAGTGACTGCAGGTGGACACCCTGATGGGCACAGTGCAGTGGGAGAGGAGTGGCTGCAGGTGGACACACTGATGGGCACAGTGGAGTGGGAGAGGAGTGACTGCAGGTGGACACACTGAAGGGCACAGTGGAGTGGGAGAGGAGTGACTGCAGGTGGACACACTGATGGGCACAGTGGAGTGGGAGAGGAGTGGCTGCAGGGGGACACACTGATGGGCAGAGTGGAGTGGGAGAGGAGTGACTGCAGGTGGACACACTGATGGGCACAGTCGAGTGGGAGAGGAGTGACTGCAGGTGGACACACTGATGGGCACAGTGGAGTGGGAGAGGAGTGGCTGCAGGGGGACACACTGATGGGCACAGTGGAGTGGGAGAGGAGTGACTGCAGGTGGACACCCTGATGGGCACAGTGGAGTGGGAGAGGAGTGGCTGCAGGTGGACACACTGATGGGCAAGGTGGAGTAGGAGAGGAGTGACTGCAGGGGGACACACTGATGGGCACAGTGCAGTGGGAGAGGAGTGGCTGCAGGGGGACACACTGATGGGCACAGTGGAGTGGGAGAGGAGTGGCTGCAGGTGGACACACTGATGGGCACACAGTGGAGTGGGAGAGGAGTGACTGCAGGGGGACACACTGATGGGCACAGTGCAGTGGGAGAGGAGTGGCTGCAGGTGGACACACTGATGGGCACAGTGGAGTGGGAGAGGAGTGACTGCAGGGGGACACACTGATGGGCACAGTGGAGTGGGAGAGGAGTGACTGCAGGTGGACACACGGATGGGCACAGTGGAGTGGGAGAGGAGTGACTGCAGGTGGACACCCTGATGGGCACAGTGGAGTGGGAGAGGAGTGGCTGCAGGTGGACACCTTGATGGGCACAGTGGAGTGGGAGAGGAGTGGCTGCAGGTGGACACACTGATGGGCACAGTGGAGTGGGAGAGGAGTGGCTGCAGGTGGACACACTGATGGGCACAGTGGAGTGGGAGAGGAGTGGCTGCAGGTGGACACACTGATGGGCACAGTGGAGTGGGAGAGGAGTGGCTACAGGTGGACACACTGATGGGCACAGTGGAGTGGGAGAGGAGTGGCTGCAGGTGGACACACGGATGGGCACAGTGGAGTGGGAGAGGAGTGGCTGCAGGTGGAAACACTGATGGGCACACAGTGGAGTGGGAGAGGAGTGGCTGCAGGTGGACACACTGATGGGCACAGTGGAGTGGGAGAGGAGTGACTGCAGGTGGACACACTGATGGGCACAGTGGAGTAGGAGAGGAGTGGCTGCAGGTGGACACACTGATAGGCACACAGTGGAGTGGGAGAGGAGTGGCTGCAGGTGGACACACTGATGGGCACAGTGGAGTGGGAGAGGAGTGGCTGCAGGTGGACACACTGATGGGCACAGTGGAGTGGGAGAGGAGTGGCTGCAGGTGGTCACACTGATGGACACACAGTGGAGTGGGAGAGGAGTGGCTGCAGGTGGACACACTGATGGGCACAGTGGAGTGGGAGAGGAGTGGCTGCAGGTGGACACACTGATGGGCACAGTGGAGTGGGATAGGAGTGACTGCAGGTGGACACACTGATGGGCACAGTGGAGTGGGAGAGGAGTGGCTGCAGGTGGACACACTGATGGGTGCACAGTTGAGTGGGAGAGGAGTGGCTGCAGGTGGACACACTGATGGGCACAGTGGAGTGGGAGAGGAGTGACTGCAGGTGGACACACTGATGGGCACAGTGGAGTGGGAGAGGAGTTACTGCAGGTGGACACACTGATGGGCACAGTGGAGTGGGAGAGGAGTGACTGCAGGTGGACACACTGATGGGCACAGTGGAGTAGGAGAGGAGTGACTGCAGGTGGACACACTGATGGGCACAGTGGAGTGGGATAGGAGTGACTGCAGGTGGACACACTGATGGGCACAATGGAGTGGGAGAGGAGTGGCTGCAGGTGGGCACACTGATGGGCACAGTGGAGTGGGAGAGGAGTGACTGCAGGTGGACACACTGATGGGCACACAGTGGAGTGGGAGAGGAGTGGCTGCAGGGGGACACACTGATGGGCACAGTGGAGTGGGAGAGGAGTGGCTGCAGGTGGACACACTGATGGGCACACAGTGGAGTGGGAGAGGAATGGCTGCAGGTGGACACCCTGATGGGCACAGTGGAGTGGGAGAGGAGTGGCTGCAGGTGGACACACTGATGGGTGCACAGTGGAGTGGGAGAGGAGTGGCTGCAGGTGGACACACTGATGGGCACAGTGGAGTGGGAGAGGAGTGGCTGCAGGTGGACACACTGATGGGCACACAGTGGAGTGGGAGAGGAATGGCTGCAGGTGGACACACTGATGGGCACAGTGGAGTGGGAGAGGAGTGGCTGCAGGTGGACACACTGATGGGCACAGTGGAGTGGGAGAGGAGTGGCTGCAGGTGGACACACTGATGGGCACACAGTGGAGTGGGAGAGGAATGGCTGCAGGTGGACACACTGATGGGCACAGTGGAGTGGGAGAGGAGTGGCTGCAGGTGGACACACTGATGGGCACAGTGGAGTGGGAGAGGAGTGACTGCAGGTGGACACACTGATGGGCACAGTGGAGTGGGAGAGGAGTGGCTGCAGGTGGACACACGGATGGGCACAGTGGAGTGGGAGAGGAGTGACTGCAGGTGGACACACTGATGGGCACAGTGGAGTGGGAGAGGAGTTGCTGCAGGTGGACACACTGATGGGCACAGTGGAGTAGGAGAGGAGTGACTGCAGGTGGACACACTGATGGGCACAGTGGAGTGGGAGAGGAGTGGCTGCAGGTGGACACACTGATGGGCACAGTGGAGTAGGAGAGGAGTGACTGCAGGTGGACATACTGATGGGCACAGTGGAGTGGGAGACGAGTGGCTGCAGGTGGACACCCTGATGGGCACAGTGGAGTGGGAGAGGAGTGGCTGCAGGTGGACACACTGATGGGCACAGTGGAGTGGGAGAGGAGTGACTGCAGGTGGACACCCTGATGGGCACAGTGGAGTGGGAGAGGAGTGGCTGCAGGTGGACACACTGATGGGCACAGTGGAGTGGGAGAGGAGTGGCTGCAGGTGGACACACTGTTGGGCACACAGTGGAGTGGGAGAGGAGTGGCTGCAAGGGGACACACTGATGGGCACAATGGAGTGGGAGAGGAGTGACTGCAGGTGGACACACGGATGGGCACAGTGGAGTGGGAGAGGAGTGACTGCAGGTGGACACACTGATGGGCACAGTGGAGTGGGAGAGGAGTGGCTGCAGGTGGATACACTGATGGGCACAGTGGAGTGGGAGAGGAGTGGCTGCAGGTGGACACACTGATGGGTGCACAGTGGAGTGGGAGAGGAGTGGCTGCAGGTGGACACACTGATGGGCACAGTGGAGTGGGAGAGGAGTGGCTGCAGGTGGACACACTGATGGGCACAGTGGAGTGGGAGAGGAGTTACTGCAGGTGGACACACTGATGGGCACAGTGGAGTATGAGAGGAGTGACTGCAGGTGGACACACTGATGGGCACACAGTGGAGTGGGATAGGAGTGACTGCAGGTGGACACACTGATGGGCACAATGGAGTGGGAGAGGAGTGGCTGCAGGTGGGCACACTGATGGGTGCACAGTGGAGTGGGAGAGGAGTGACTGCAGGTGGACACACTGATGGGCACAGTGGAGTGGGAGAGGAGTGGCTGCAGGTGGACACACTGATGGGCACACAGTGGAGTGGGAGAGGAATGGCTGCAGGTGGACACACTGATGGGCACAGTGGAGTGGGAGAGGAGTGGCTGCAGGTGGACACACTGATGGGCACAGTGGAGTGGGAGAGGAGTGACTGCAGGTGGACACACTGATGGGCACAGTGGAGTGGGAGAGGAGTGGCTGCAGGTGGACACACTGATGGGCACAGTGGAGTGGGAGAGGAGTGACTGCAGGTGGACACACTGATGGGCACAGTGGAGTGGGAGAGGAGTGGCTGCAGGTGGACACACTGATGGGCACAGTGGAGTGGGAGAGGAGTGGCTGCAGGTGGACACACTGATGGGCACAGTGCAGTGGGAGAGGAGTGGCTGCAGGTGGACACACTGATGGGCACAGTGGAGTGGGAGAGGAGTGGCTGCAGGTGGACACACTGATGGGCACAGTGGAGTGGGAGAGGAGTGGCTGCAGGTGGCCAAGCTGGACAGGAGACCATCTGACTCAGTCCACCCTGGTGAGGCAACTGGCAGAGGAGGACGCCCCATTTCTGAATGAAGGTCTTCCCAGAGACTGATGCACCATGATGCTTCTGAGACACCATCGTCACCCAGAGTCACTTCCCACTGGGACATGTCCACATGGTGAAAGTCCACATACCGCTTTCCCTGAACACTGTCTGGGAGTTCTGACACTGCTGGCCTGAACCTCCCATGTCACACCTCCTGGCCACCTTTACCTCTGCACACCTGGTGTCTGTCCTGCATGTTCTTTTGCCCTGGTCCTGGCCTGGTGTCCCCAAGGAAGAGGACACCACAATGACAGAGATGTGACTGGGCCTGGTTTGTCCCACGCCCCAGCATCTGCTGCTGAGAGACCGAGTGTTTCCTCCTCCAGCTGGACTAGAGCGCAGAGGCCTCTCCGGTCAGAAGAAGGAGTGTGAGAAGTGGAGGGTCACAGTCAGAAAGCCAAACATGGCCGGGCCCTACCTGCTCCACACATGGCATGGCTTGTGGCATTTCTCCGTTTTCCTGTAGCTCTCGGTCTGCTCTGCTACAGCAATTGTACGCCTTTTGTAATCGTGGGTTTATGGGTCTGACTCCCTGACTGGTCTGTGAACCAGGCAGGAACTCTGCTATGTCTCGGCCTCCTTGGGTCTGAGGCTGTTGTGCTCCATGAATGTTGGAGACAGAGGGATGAGACCAGCGAGTGCCTGTGGAGGGGGTGGATCGGGACCCATGGAAAGACGGATGGAAAGAGAGATGTTTGTATGTATGGAGGAATGACAGATGTTAGTATGTATGTATGATGGACAGATGGACAGATGGAAGGATGATGGATGGTGGATGGGTGGGTGATGGTGCACAGGTGGGTGGATGGACAGATGGAAGGAGGGATGGATGATGGATGGATGGGTGGGTGGGTGGGTGATGATGCGTGGGTGGGTGGATGGGCAGATGGAAGGAGGGATGGATGATGGATGGATGGATGTGTAGGTGATGGTGCACAGGTGGGTGGATGGGCAGATGGAAGGATGATGGATGGATGATGGATGGATGGGTGGGTGGGTGGATGATGATGCGTGGGTGGGTGGATGGGCAGATGGAAGGAGGGATGGATGATGGATGATGGATGGATGGATGTGTAGGTGATGGTGCACAGGTGGGTGGATGTACAGAGGCATAGGTGAGTGAATGACTGCATGAATAGGTGGACAGCTGGGTGGGTGCTTAGTGGGCTGGTGGGATGTCTGAGTGAAATCCCTCTTGCTACCTCCCAAAGTAGAAAAAAAACAGTTTTGCTCTTAGGAACAGAGGAGGAGTCAGTGTCTGTGGTATGGTGAAGCGCTGTCTCACCCTTCTCCCTGGCTGACCCGTGGAGAAGACCTGACAGTCCAGCTGAGCGGCCCAGGGGTGCTCCTGCGCTGGGGCTTCTGCTGCCCTCCCTCTCACAGGATGCAGCTGTCTTCTCTGGCAGGCTCCGCCGGGGCCGATCTCTGTCCTCTGGGCCCTCAGCAGGCAGGTCTGAACCACCTTGACTGTCCTGATCAGGATTTCCTCTCTAGGAACCACGGCCCCTCAGTACAGGAAGATGCCAGTTCTACTCTGGCGGGGCAGGATACCTGTATGACGTCTACCAGACAGAGGTGAGCTCTGCCTGGCAGCTCGGCTTCCCTGGTGGAGCTCTGTCTGGTCACAGGGTGACAGTTTTGATGGAGGAGGTCTCCCTGTATCCCTTCCCACTGTGAGGCGGGAGATGTTTGTGCTCCAGGATCGTTTCTGGGCCAGCTGTGGCATTTCAACGTCCTGTATGCTCTTTGGAACCACAGCCATGACACTCGGAGCTGAGGTTCCTTTGTGCTGCCCCGTGTGGCCTTTCTAGTTGGCATCTGTGCTGACTCAGTGCTGCTGCCAGGCCCTGGGTGATGTGGCCCGCTGTCCTTCCTGGGCTGAGGACAGCTGCAGCGTGGTCTCATACCAGCTGAGGGATGCCAGGAAGGACAAGGGTGCTTGGTGGCCTCAGGTTGGAGGCCACCACAGGTGCACACGTGGCTTACAGCAAGTCCACATGGCTGTCCATACTGGGGCCACCGCTGTCTTGCACTCAGTTCCATGTGGCTTTGTCTGGCCATCCTATGCCAGTGCTGTGGAGATTCCTCAGTTTAAACCAACATGGCCTCTCAAACTGAGTGTCAGCGTCCGAGGAGGGGCAGAGAGTGGCCACCACCACTCCAGATCCAGAGAGGTTGTCCAGTGCTTAGGGCATCTTGGAGAGAGGCGTCTGTGTTTCACACCAGCAAGGATCTCCCTGCTGTGCCTGGATGGGGGGAGCCCTGAGAGGATCAGGAGGGTCTTGGCATGCATGGAAGGACACGGAGCCAGGGCCTCGATGGACCTGATAGTCCCTCTGTTCCCAGGTCACCTGCTACTCTTTCAATGGCAAGTGCCAACTGAAGGTGAGGAGCCACACCTGCTACTGCTGCGACCTCTACACCTGCGAGAGGTGAGGGTGCCGGGGTGGCCCCACACACGCCCACACACGCTGGCACTCGGCATCCGCAGAGCCAGGCCCATGTGGTGGCGCCTGCCGGGGGTGTGTCCTCCCCTCCTGACAGGCTTGTCCCTTCCCTGCACCTGATGCCTAGTTAATGTGGGCAAAGGCACTGAGGTTCCTCAGCCAGGAGCTGAGGCTCAGGGCCTGCCTGGGGAGGCCCTGCTGTCCTCTGCTTGTCACCTGCTGCCACCAGGGTAGCCACCAGCATGTCCTGGCACTGTCCCTCCTCAGGGCTAGAGCCCCTGGTGCCGGAGTCAGGGCCAGTGAGTTGGGACACTGGGTGTGTCCTCTGCACTGACCGGAGTGCCCCAGGTGGAAGCCTCCCTGGTCAGGCAGATGGCCAGGTGCAGATGGACCTGGGACAGCCGAGGGGCCCGCAGGGCTTGAGAAGGGTGCTGCCCCTGGGGGGAGGGCGCTGGTGTCTCCAGCAGGTGGCTGCGTGCTGCTGTGCCAGGGCTGCTGTGCCAGCGTGGGCTGCCTCTGTGGCCTGTCGGTGCCGCTCGGGGACCTCTCCCTCCCGCTGCGTTTCCCCTCTGGGCCTGGAGGGAGGCTCCAACAGGTCTGTTTGAAGCCTGGCTGTGCTCCTGCCACTGTCTCTGCAGGAGGCCCTGCGGGCCCCTCGGACCATGGAAGCCTGGCCTGGGGTGGCTGCAGCTGGGCAGCACGGGGGCTCCTGGGGTGCAGGCTGCTTGTCACCTGGGAAAGAAATGCCCACACTTCAAAAGGTGCCCTGTCACCGCCCCTGGGCTGGGGGGGCTTTATTGGTGGGGCAGGGCAGTGCCCTCAGTTGCTGCCAATTCCAGGTGGAGCCAGAGCCAGGACAGGTCTTGCCGAGGGGCAGCTGCAGACCCACCCCACGGTGGCTCCCAGCTTGGGAATGCGTGGTGGCCAGGCGCCCTTTTTTGTGCTGCCCATGAGCTTGTGGAAGCACCCCCCCCCCCAACCCGGTGCTATGCAGCGAGGCCACTGCTGCCTCTCAAGACACGGGCCTGGGGCTCGGGGGCTCAACCTGGGAGCAGCCTCTCTGGGGAACCTGAGGGGACACCCTACAGGAAGGCCAATGTGGAAATACGGGGTGCAGCTTTCCTGGGCTTCTGCCCCCTGGAGGCAGGGTGCCCACCCCGCAGCAGCTGACCCCAGGTGCATCAGCAGAGGTGCCCCCACCACACACCAGCCCTAGCCCTGTACCTGGGCTTCGCCTGCCAGGCCCGCGAGGCAGAGAAGGTGGACACCAGCCCCTGCTGGCTGCCTGTCCTGCTCAGCCCAGTGTCACTCGTGGACACCGTGACCTGCCTCACCAGCTCTCAGTGCAGCCCAGGTCCAGGGCAGGGGCACAGGTGTGGCGAGGCTTGGCTCCACGGCTGCAGGATTCATTGAGCCTACTCACTGGGTCCTTCCCAGAACTGACCAGGCCTATAGGGCCAGTGTGGACCAACGCTGGCTTCTCTGACTCAGAGGTCTGCACAGGAGTTGGTGTGGCTCTGGTGCTAACTTCCTCCCCAGATCTCAGTGCCCAGATGTGAAGTCACCTGGCCACAGTTCAGCCCTCAAGGTGGTCACTGGGCACAGGTCACCGGGACCTCGCCCTGACCCCTTGGGGTAGTCGCCTGGCCATGTTCCAGCCCACGGGGTGGTGATGCTGTTTCTCCTGTCCTCTGCAGCACAGAGCCCTCGCCCACCTACTACGAGTTTGTGGGAGTGCGTAGTTGCCAGGACGTGGTCCACCTCTACCGGCTGCTCTGGGTCTCGATGGTGCTCAACGTCTTGGGCCTGTGTGTGGGCATCATCACAGCCGCAGTCCTGGGGGCCTTCAAGGACATGGTGAGTGGCACTGTGTGTTTCCAGCCCACGGTCAGGGCCTGGTTCCTTCTGTGCTCCCTAACAGGAGCACGCTGGGCCATCTGGGCAGTGGCCGGCACCCATAACCATGGTGTGTGGGGACAGCTGGTGCTCACTGCCAGCTCGCCACGGAAATGTCCGCCTCAGCCCCTTATAGAGCCCCTAAGTCCACCTTTGCCTCAGAAATAGCCACACCCAGTCCCCACTTAAGAGATGAAGCTTAGGTCACCCGGGTCACCCAGGTCTCCTGGGGTGTTGACGGCAGCCTCCCAGGTGGCAGGTCTGGGCTGGTTTAAATAAGCTGCAGGCCAGAGGCCCTAGGGTGGCCACCGGCTCTTTCCAGTGTGGGGACCCGCTGCTCAGCCCCGTGCCTCCAGGGCTTCTATTCCCAGAAAGCTCTGTGGAGCCAGGGGAGGCCCAGCCTTCCCTGCAGGCTCCCACCTGCCCCGGGTGGGAGTTCCCCTCCAAGGAGATCTGTCGAGGATGCGCAGACTCTCCTTCAATGCCCGGGGTGCAACGCTGACCTCCCCTTCTCCCACAGGCCCCTCTCCCCCAGATGGCCTACAGTCCACCTCCTCCACCTCAGGTCCTCTACAACCCTGGCCAGCAGATCTTGGCCTACACAGGCTTCTGTCCATCGCCCCCCACGGTGCCAACCTGCTCGTCCTACCCACTGCCCCTTCAGGTAGGTGCGTGCCACCTGCATAGCCAGGTGTGTCCTGTGCACAGTGGTCACTGGTGCTGGCTGCTGCCCAGATGGTGCAGGGCCTGCAGGTGGTGGTGAGCCCGCTGGGGGCCACACAGGCCGACGTGGTGTCTGGGGCCTTGTTGCTGTCCGTGGCCCTGGCTGTGGTGTGGTTCTGCCAGCTCCTGCTGTTCTCTTCCTGGCTGTGAGCCGTCCCACCAGGCCAGAGCTGCTGAGACACAGCCGTCGCCCCAGTGGCTGGACGCCCACCAGCACAGCACAGCGAGGTCATCAGGCAGAGCACAGGTTTTCCAGAGCCCACCACCTTTCCTACAGGATGGCAACTTCACAGGGTCTGTCCGAGCAGTGCTGTGGGTCCGGGGCCTCCGTGAAGGAGGCGCCATACTCTCCTGTAGGCAGGGACTTTGCCTCCCTCAGGTCCATCTTGCCTTTGGCTGCTGCACGTGTGGGGCTGTGGTGGCCATGATGAAGCAGGCCCTGGTGGTCCAGCGGGACCCTGACTCAGTGCCTCGGCACTGGGCCTCTGGGGGGTCATCATCTGGCAGGCTTCTGGGCACTGCCAGGTGTTGGACAGGCCCTGGTCTCGGCCCTGGTGAGCAGGGACTCCTGGTTGTGACCCTCGAAGCCCTTTCACATGCTGCAGCATCACTGGGGCAGGCGGGAGCCCTGCTCCACCAGAGCCAGCTTCCTGTTCTGTGGAGGCTCCTGACAGCCTGCTGACTGGGCTTCTGGTGGTCAGTGGCAGCCGTACCTGCAGCCTGCGGGTGGGTGTCCTGTGGAAGCAGGCATCCCAGGGCACTGTGGGCAGCGGAGCTAAAGTCAGGTCTTCAGATGCTCCTTGAGGAGGGCTGCACCCCAATAGCAGATTGGTAGAAGGTGAAACCCGAGAAGAGAGTGACCACGGGGGACATGTGTGGATACCCTAGCCCTGGCAGTCTGGAGCGGAGAGTCTGTTGAGGCTCCAGGAACTGACTGCATGCAGTGGCCAGGTGGGAGCCGCACCTGAGAGCTGTGAGACCGTCTCAGCTCCAGGTCTGAAGGAGAGGTGGTGGCAGCATGTGGACCCCGAGCAGGTGTGGGACCGGAGCAGAGACCCCATCAGGTGTTCTGCAGGGACGCGGCCAGCTGTGGCTCAGGGATGTGAAGCCTCTGTGCTGGCCCCTCCTGCCCCTTCTCTCTGTGCCTGAGTCTCATCTGGAAATGAAGCCAGGGCCATGCCCTGGGGCCCTTGAACCCAAGAGGAGAGGCCAATGCAGGGTCCTCTGAGGCTGGGGAGCTGGTCCAGGCTTGTGAGTGACCGCTGGAAGGATGTGCCAGAGGAGCCCCTGGTTGGCTCCAGGGCTGGCCCCCAGAGGCCAGGTGCTGCTGCCCTGGGGAACCGCAGGCCACCTCAGGGCCAGGCCTGGTGCAGAGGGAGTCTGCCGTGGCTGGGATGGAAGGTGCCGCTGCAGGTTCAGAAGTGGCGAGACGCTGGCCAAGGACCCTGCCGTGTGGTCGCCCACAGTGGTGGGCCCGTTTGAGCTCTGGCCTCCGTCTTCCCCATGAGCTTCTCCACACCCGCCTTGGGGACGACAGAAATCACAGAAAGCGCCTGTCCGCTAGCTCCAGCCCTGAGCAGGGGCTCCACCTGCCCTCATTGCCTCATCTGGGGTTTTGCTGGACACAGGACCACAGGACAAAGCCACATCCTGCCCTGGCAGGTGCTCCCATGGACATAGGGGCACCAGGAACACGTGATGCAGCTCAGCCTGCCTGGCCAGTGCCCTCCCTCCTGACACCTGCTGCCCACAAGGAGTGACCAGGGATGAACTCTTCCCCAGCCCAGGGCTCCTATCTGGGCCTGGGCCTCGGGCTACCAGACCTTGGTGCCTTCTGTTGGTCAAGTCTGTCTGGGGGAGCACAGCAGGCCCTCCCCAGCCTGGATTCCCACCTGGGCTGCGACCCTGCTCTGGAGAGTCAGTGATCCAGGCAGGAACTCACCCCTTTATCCCAGGGCAGACCTGGGCGTCCTGGAAAAGGTACTGCTGAGCATCTACCACCAGCAGGTGTGGCTTCCGGGGCACGGGGAGATAACCAGGCCTGGGAGGAGATCTCCTCGGAACAGTGAGTAGATGCTCGGTTTCCGCCAAGAAGGCAAAGGAAGTGTTCAGTGCTCAGCTGGAGTCCTTGAGCCAAGCCCCCAGCACAACACTCAGGGAGGAGTGGCCTCTGGAGAGGGTGTGAGCCCTGAGCAAAAATAAACATTAAGGCTCCTCTTCCACACACCAGTGGATTCCTGAATGAGTGCAGGAGGGACTGGGAGAGGCAGAGCTTCACTGGAGTGATGGAAGTGAGGGGTCGGTCCACCCTGTGTTGGGCCAGTACCCTGCGAGGCCCCTTATATGGGAACTTCCTCTGTGGTTCCTGAAGCTTCCCCTGTGGTTCCTGGGGCTTCCCCTGTGGTTCCTGGGGCTTCCCCTGTGGTTCCTGGGGCTTCCTCTGTGGTTCCTGGGGCTTCCTCTGTGGTTCCTGGGCCTTCCCCTGTGGTTCCTGGGGCTTCCCCTGTGGTTCCTGGGGCTTCCCCTGTGGTTCCTGGGGCTTCCCCTGTGGTTCCTGGGGCTTCCCCTGTGGTTCCTGGGGCTTCCTCTGTGGTTCCTGAAGCTTCCTCTGTGGTTCCTGGGGCTTCCTCTTTGGTTCCTGATGCTTCCTCTGTGGTTCCTGGGGATTCCTCTGTGGTTCCTGAGAACTTCCTCTGTGGTTCCTGATGCTTCCTCTGTGGTTCCTGATGCTTCCTCTGTGGTTCCTGAGGACTTCCTCTGTGGTTCCTGGGGCTTCCTCTGTGGTTCCTGGGGCTTCCTCTGTGGTTCCTGGGCCTTCCTCTGTGGTTCCTGTGGCTTCCTCTGTGGTTCCTGATGCTTCCTCTGTGGTTCCTGAGGACTTCCTCTGTGGTTCCTGATGCTTCCTCTGTGGTTCCTGGGGCTTCCTCTGTGGTTCCTGGGGATTCCTCTGTGGTTCTTGATGCTTCCTCTGTGGTTCCTGATGGTTTCCTCTGTGGTTCC
This sequence comes from Spermophilus citellus, assembly GCF_964194105.1. Lineage (NCBI taxonomy): Eukaryota > Metazoa > Chordata > Mammalia > Rodentia > Sciuridae > Spermophilus > Spermophilus citellus. Next base: position 478,093 of record NC_138182.1, on the reverse strand, counting down.
TGGGGCTTCCTCTGTGGTTCCTGCGGCTTCCTCTGTGGTTCCTGGGGCTTCCTCTGTGGTTCCTGATGCTTCCTCTGTGGTTCCTGTGGCTTCCTCTTTGGTTCCTGATGCTTCCTCTGTGGTTCCTGGGGCTTCCTCTGTGGTTCTTGATGCTTCCTCTGTGGTTCCTGATGCTTCCTCTGTGGTTCCTGTGGCTTCCTCTTTGGTTCCTGATGCTTCCTCTGTGGTTCCTGGGGCTTCCTCTGTGGTTCTTGATGCTTCCTCTGTGGTTCCTGATGCTTCCTCTGTGGTTCCTGGGGCTTCCTCTGTGGTTCCTGGGGCTTCCTCTGTGGTTCCTGGGGCTTCCTCTGTGGTTCCTGATGCTTCCTCTGTGGTTCCTGGGGCTTCCTCTGTGGTTCCTGTGGCTTCCCCTGTGTTTCCTGGGGTTTCCTCTGTGGTTCCTGAAGCTTCCTCTGTGGTTCCTGGGGCTTCCTCTGTGGTTCCTGTGGCTTCCTCTGTGGTACCTGGGGCTTCCTCTGTGGTTCCTGATGCTTCCTCTGTGGTTCCTGTGGCTTCCTCTTTGGTTCCTGATGCTTCCTCTGTGGTTCCTGGGGCTTCCTCTGTGGTTCCTGAGAACTTCCTCTGTGGTTCCTGAGGACTTCCTCTGTGGTTCCTGATGCTTCCTTTGTGGTTCCTGAGGACTTCCTCTGTGGTTCCTGATGGTTCCTCTGTGGTTCCTGGGACTTCCTCTGTGGTTCTTGATGCTTCCTCTGTGGTTCCTGATGGTTTCCTCTGTGGTTCCTGGGGCTTCCTCTGTGGTTCCTGGGGTTTCCTCTGTGGTTCCTGGGGCTTCCTGTGTGGTTCCTGATGCTTCCTCTGTGGTTCCTGAGGACTTCCTCTGTGGTTCCTGATGCTTCCTCTGTGGTTCCTGGGGCTTCCTCTGTGGTTCCTGAGGACTTCCTCTGTGGTTCCTGGGGCTTCCTCTGTGGTTCCTGGGGTTTCCTCTGTGGTTCCTGGGGCTTCCTCTGTGGTTCCTGGGGCTTCCTCTGTGGTTCCTGATGCTTCCTCTGTGGTTCCTGGGGCTTCCTCTGTGGTTCCTGGGGCTTCCTCTGTGGTTCCTGATGCTTCCTCTGTGGTTCCTGAGGACTTCCTCTGTGGTTCCTGATGTTTTCCTCTGTGGTTCCTGGGGCTTCCTCTGTGGTTCCTGGGGCTTCCTCTGTGGTTCCTGGGGCTTCCTCTGTGGTTCCTGAGGACTTCCTCTGTGGTTCCTGGGGCTTCCTCTGTGGTTCCTGGGGCTTCCTCTGTGGTTCCTGATGCTTCCTCAGTGGTTCCTGGGGCTTCCTCTGTGGTTCCTGGGGCTTCCTCTGTGGTTCCTGATGCTTCCTCTGTGGTTCCTGAGGACTTCCTCTGTGGTTCCTGATGTTTTCCTCTGTGGTTCCTGGGGCTTCCTCTGTGGTTCCTGGGGCTTCCTCTGTGGTTCCTGATGCTTCCTCTGTGGTTCCTGGGGTTTCCTCTGTGGTTCCTGGGGCTTCCTCTGTGGTTCCTGGGGCTTCCTCTGTGGTTCCTGGGGCTTCCTCTGTGGTTCCTGATGCTTCCTCTGTGGTTCCTGGGGTTTCCTCTGTGGTTCCTGGGGCTTCCTCTGTGGTTCCTGGGGCTTCCTCTGTGGTTCCTGATGCTTCCTCTGTGGTTCCTGGGGTTTCCTCTGTGGTTCCTGGGGCTTCCTCTGTGGTTCCTGAGGACTTCCTCTGTGGTTCCTGAGGACTTCCTCTGTGGTTCCTGGGGCTTCCCCTGTGGTTCCTGGGGCTTCCCCTGTGGTTCCTGGGGCTTCCTCTGTGGTTCCTGGGGCTTCCTCTGTGGTTCCTGAGGACTTCCTCTGTGGTTCCTGAGGACTTCCTCTGTGGTTCCTGGGGCTTCCCCTGTGGTTCCTGGGGCTTCCTCTGTGGTTCCTGGGGCTTCCTCTGTGGTTCCTGGGGTTTCCTCTGTGGTTCCTGGGGCTTCCTCTGTGGTTCCTGAGGACTTCCTCTGTGGTTCCTGAGGACTTCCTCTGTGGTTCCTGAGGACTTCCTCTGTGGTTCCTGAGGACTTCCTCTGTGGTTCCTGAGGACTTCCTCTGTGGTTCCTGGGGCTTCCTCTGTGGTTCCTGGGGCTTCCCCTGTCGTTCCTGGGGCTTCCTCTGTGGTTCCTGGGGCTTCCTCTGTGGTTCCTGATGCTTCCTCTGTGGTTCCTGAGGACTTACTCTGTGGTTCCTGATGTTTTCCTCTGTGGTTCCTGGGGCTTCCTCTGTGGTTCCTGGGGCTTCCTCTGTGGTTCCTGATGCTTCCTCTGTGGTTCCTGGGGCTTCCTCTGTGGTTCCTGATGCTTCCTCTGTGGTTCCTGGGACTTCCTCTGTGGTTCCTGATGGTTTATTCTGTGGTTCCTGGGGCTTCCTCTGTGGTTCCTGGGGCTTCCTCTGTGATTCCTGAGGACTTCCTCTGTGGTTCCTGGGGCTTCCTCTGTGGTTCCTGATGCTTCCTCTGTGGTTCCTGGGACTTCCTCTGTGATTCCTGAGGACTTCCTCTGTGGTTCCTGAGGACTTCCTCTGTGATTCCTGAGGACTTCCTCTGTGGTTCCTGGGGCTTCCTCTGTGGTTCCTGGGGCTTCCTCTGTGGTTCCTGATGCTTCCTCTGTGGTTCATGATGTTTTCCTCTGTGGTTCCTGGGGCTTCCTCTGTGGTTCCTGATGCTTCCTCTGTGGTTCCTGATGTTTTCCTCTGTGGTTCCTGATGGTTTCCTCTGTGGTTCCTGGGGCTTCCTCTGTGGTTCCTGGGGCTTCCTCTGTGGTTCCTGGGGCTTCCTCTGTGGTTCCTGATGCTTCCTCTGTGGTTCCTGGGGCTTCCTCTGTGGTTCCTGGGGCTTCCCCTGTGGTTCATGATGTTTTCCTCTGTGGTTCCTGGGGTTTCCTCTGTGGTTCCTGGGGCTTCCTCTGAGATTCCTGAGGACTTCCCCTGTGGTTCCTGGGGTTTCCTCTGTGGTTCCTGGGGCTTCCTCTGTGGTTCCTGGGGCTTCCTCTGTGGTTCCTGGGGCTTCCCCTGTGGTTCCTGGGCTTCCTCTGTGGTTCCTGGGGCTTCCCCTGTGGTACCTGGGCCTTCCTCTGTGGTTCCTGGGGCTTCCCCTGTGGTTCCTGGGCCTTCCTCTGTGGTTCCTAGGGCTTTCTCTGTGGTTCCTGGGGCTTCCTCTGTGGTTCCTGGGGCTTCCTCTGTGGTTCCTGATGCTTCCTCTGTGGTTCCTGGGGTTTCCTCTGTGGTTCCTGGGGCTTCCTCTGTGGTTCCTGGGGCTTCCTCTGTGGTTCCTGATGCTTCCTCTGTGGTTCCTGGGGTTTCCTCTGTGTTTCCTGGGGCTTCTTCTGTGGTTCCTGAGGACTTCCTCTGTGGTTCCTGAGGACTTCCTCTGTGGTTCCTGGGGCTTCCCCTGTGGTTCCTGGGGCTTCCCCTGTGGTTCCTGGGGCTTCCTCTGTGGTTCCTGGGGCTTCCTCTGTGGTTCCTGAGGACTTCCTCTGTGGTTCCTGAGGACTTCCTCTGTGGTTCCTGGGGCTTCCCCTGTGGTTCCTGGGGCTTCCTCTGTGGTTCCTGGGGCTTCCTCTGTGGTTCCTGGGGTTTCCTCTGTGGTTCCTGGGGCTTCCTCTGTGGTTCCTGAGGACTTCCTCTGTGGTTCCTGAGGACTTCCTCTGTGGTTCCTGAGGACTTCCTCTGTGGTTCCTGAGGACTTCCTCTGTGGTTCCTGAGGACTTCCTCTGTGGTTCCTGGGGCTTCCCCTGTCGTTCCTGGGGCTTTCTCTGTGGTTCCTGGGGCTTCCTCTGTGGTTCCTGATGCTTCCTCTGTGGTTCCTGAGGACTTCCTCTGTGGTTCCTGATGTTTTCCTCTGTGGTTCCTGGGGCTTCCTCTGTGGTTCCTGGGGCTTCCTCTGTGGTTCCTGATGCTTCCTCTGTGGTTCCTGGGGCTTCCTCTGTGGTTCCTGATGCTTCCTCTGTGGTTCCTGATGCTTCCTCTGTGGTTCCTGATGGTTTCCTCTGTGGTTCCTGGGGCTTCCTCTGTGGTTCCTGGGGCTTCCTCTGTGATTCCTGAGGACTTCCTCTGTGGTTCCTGGGGCTTCCTCTGTGGTTCCTGATGCTTCCTCTGTGGTTCCTGGGACTTCCTCTGTGATTCCTGAGGACTTCCTCTGTGGTTCCTGAGGACTTCCTCTGTGATTCCTGAGGACTTCCTCTGTGGTTCCTGGGGCTTCCTCTGTGGTTCCTGGGGCTTCCTCTGTGGTTCCTGATGCTTCCTCTGTGGTTCATGATGTTTTCCTCTGTGGTTCCTGGGGTTTCCTCTGTGGTTCCTGGGGCTTCCTCTGAGATTCCTGAGGACTTCCTCTGTGGTTCCTGGGGCTTCCTCTGTGGTTCCTGGGGCTTCCTCTGTGGTTCCTGGGGCTTCCTCTGTGGTTCCTGATGCTTCCTCTGTGGTTCCTGGGGCTTCCTCTGTGGTTCCTGGGGCTTCCTCTGTGGTTCCTGATGCTTCCTCTGTGGTTCATGATGTTTTCCTCTGTGGTTCCTGGGGTTTCCTCTGTGGTTCCTGGGGCTTCCTCTGAGATTCCTGAGGACTTCCCCTGTGGTTCCTGGGGTTTCCTCTGTGGTTCCTGGGGCTTCCTCTGTGGTTCCTGGGGTTTCCTCTGTGGTTCCTGGGGCTTCCTCTGTGGTTCCTGGGGCTTCCCCTGTGGTTCCTGATGTTTTCCTGTGTGGTTCCTGAGGACTTCCTCTGTGGTTCCTGATGTTTTCCTCTGTGGTTCCTGGGGTTTCCTCTGTGGTTCCTGGGGCTTCCTCTGTGGTTCCTGGGATTTCCTCTGTGGTTCCTGGGGCTTCCTCTGAGGTTCCTGGGGCTTCCTCTGTGGTTCCTGATGTTTTCCTCTGTGGTTCCTGGGGCTTCCTCTGTGGTTCCTGGGGCTTCCTCTGTGGTTCCTGGGGCTTCCTCTGTGGTTCCTGAGAACTTCCTCTGTGGTTCCTGGGGCTTCCTCTGTGGTTCCTGAGAACTTCCTCTGAGGTTCCCGGGGCTTCCTCTGTGGTTCCTGATGTTTTCCTCTGTGGTTCCTGGGGCTTCCTCTGTGGTTCCTGGGGCTTCCTCTGTGGTTCCTGGGGCTTCCTCTGTTGTTCCTGAGAACTTCCTCTGAGGTTCCTGGGGCTTCCTCTGTGGTTCCTGATATTTTCCTCTGTGGTTCCTGGGGCTTCCTCTGTGGTTCCTGGGGCTTCCTCTGTGGTTCCTGATGTTTCCTCTGTGGTTCCTGAGGACTTCCTCTGTGGTTCCTGGGGCTTCCTCTGTGGTTCCTGGGGCTTCCCCTGTGGTTCCTGGGGCTTCCTCTGTGGTTCCTGGGGCTTCCTCTGTGGTTCCTGGGGCTTCCTCTGTGGTTCCTGGGGCTTCCTCTGTGGTTCCTGGGGCTTCCTCTGTGGTTCCTGGGGTTTCCTCTGTGGTTCCTGATGTTTTCCTCTGTGGTTCCTGGGGCTTCCTCTGTGGTTCCTGGGGCTTCCTCTGTGGTTCCTGGGGCTTCCTCTGTGGTTCCTGATGTTTTCCTCTGTGGTTCCTGATGCTTCCTCTGTGGTTCCTGATGCTTCCTCTGTGGTTCCTGGGGCTTCCTCTGTGGTTCCTGGGGCTTCCTCTGTGGTTCCTGATGTTTTCCTCTGTGGTTCCTGATGCTTCCTCTGTGGTTCCTGATGCTTCCTCTGTGGTTCCTGATGCTTCCTCTGTGGTTCCTGGGGCTTCCTCTCTGGTTCCTGGGGCTTCCTCTGTGGTTCCTGGGGACTTCCTCTGTGGTTCCTGGGGCTTCCCCTGTGGTTCCTGGGCCTTCCTCTGTGGTTCCTGGGGCTTCCCCTGTGGTTCCTGGGCCTTCCTCTGTGGTTCCTGGGGCTTCCCCTGTGGTTCCTGGGCCTTCCTCTGTGGTTCCTAGGGCTTTCTCTGTGGTTCCTGGGGCTTCCTCTGTGGTTCCCGATGCTTAGTCTGTGGTTCCTGGGGCTTCCCCTGTGGTTCCTGGGCCTTCCTCTGTGGTTCCTAGGGCTTTCTCTGTGGTTCCCGATGCTTCCTCTGTGGTTCCTGGGGCTTCCTCTGTGGTTCCTGAGGCTTCCTCTGTGGTTCCTGGGGTTTCCTCTGTGGTTCCTGGGGCTTCCTCTGTGGTTCCTGAGGCTTCCCCTGTGGTTCCTGGGGCTTCCTCTGTGGTTCCTGGGGCTTCCTCTGTGGTTCCTGGGGTTTCCTCTGTGGTTCCTGATGTTTTCCTCTGTGGTTCCTGGGGCTTCCTCTGTGGTTCCTGATGTTTTCCTCTGTGGTTCCTGATGCTTCCCCTGTGGTTCCTGGGCCTTCCTCTGTGGTTCCTAGGGCTTTCTCTGTGGTTCCTGGGGCTTCCTCTGTGGTTCCTGATGGTTTCCTCTGTGGTTCCTGGGGCTTCCTCTGTGGTTCCTGATGGTTTCCTCTGTGGTTCCTGGGGCTTCCTCTGTGGTTCCTGATGTTTTCCTCTGTGGTTCCTGATGCTTCCTCTGTGGTTCCTGATGCTTCCTCTGTGGTTCCTGGGGCTTCCTCTGTGGTTCCTGGGGCTTCCTCTGTGGTTCCTGATGTTTTCCTCTGTGGTTCCTGATGCTTCCTCTGTGGTTCCTGATGCTTCCTCTGTGGTTCCTGATGCTTCCTCTGTGGTTCCTGGGGCTTCCTCTCTGGTTCCTGGGGCTTCCTCTGTGGTTCCTGGGGACTTCCTCTGTGGTTCCTGGGGCTTCCCCTGTGGTTCCTGGGCCTTCCTCTGTGGTTCCTGGGGCTTCCCCTGTGGTTCCTGGGCCTTCCTCTGTGGTTCCTGGGGCTTCCCCTGTGGTTCCTGGGCCTTCCTCTGTGGTTCCTAGGGCTTTCTCTGTGGTTCCTGGGGCTTCCTCTGTGGTTCCCGATGCTTAGTCTGTGGTTCCTGGGGCTTCCCCTGTGGTTCCTGGGCCTTCCTCTGTGGTTCCTAGGGCTTTCTCTGTGGTTCCCGATGCTTCCTCTGTGGTTCCTGGGGCTTCCTCTGTGGTTCCTGAGGCTTCCTCTGTGGTTCCTGGGGTTTCCTCTGTGGTTCCTGGGGCTTCCTCTGTGGTTCCTGAGGCTTCCCCTGTGGTTCCTGGGGCTTCCTCTGTGGTTCCTGGGGCTTCCTCTGTGGTTCCTGGGGTTTCCTCTGTGGTTCCTGATGTTTTCCTCTGTGGTTCCTGGGGCTTCCTCTGTGGTTCCTGATGTTTTCCTCTGTGGTTCCTGATGCTTCCCCTGTGGTTCCTGGGCCTTCCTCTGTGGTTCCTAGGGCTTTCTCTGTGGTTCCTGGGGCTTCCTCTGTGGTTCCTGATGGTTTCCTCTGTGGTTCCTGGGGCTTCCTCTGTGGTTCCTGGGGCTTTCTCTGTGGTTCCCGATGCTTCCTCTGTGGTTCCTGGGGCTTCCTCTGTGGTTCCTGGGGCTTCCCCTGTGGTTCCTGGGGCTTCCCCTGTGGTTCCTGGCGCTTCCTCTGTGGTTCCTGGGGCTTCCTCTGTGGTTCCTGAGGCTTCCCCTGTGGTTCCTGGGGCTTCCTCTGTGGTTCCTGATGCTTCCTCTGTGGTTCCTGGGGCTTCCTCTGTGGTTCCTGGGGCTTCCTCTGTGGTTCCTGGGGCTTCCTCTGTGGTTCCTGGGGCTTCCCCTGTGGTTCCTGATGCTTCCTCTGTGGTTCTTGGGGCTTCCTCTGTGGTTCCCGATGCTTCCTCTGTGGTTCCTGGGGCTTCCCCTGTGGTTCCTGGGCCTTCCTCTGTGGTTCCTAGGGCTTTCTCTGTGGTTCCCGATGCTTCCTCTGTGGTTCCTGAGGCTTCCTCTGTGGTTCCTGGGGCTTCCTCTGTGGTTCCTGATGCTTCCTCTGTGGTTCCTGGGGCTTCCTCTGTGGTTCCTGGGGCTTCCTCTGTGGTTCCTGGGGCTTCCTCTGTGGTTCCTGAGGACTTCCTCTGTGGTTCCTGAGGCTTCCCCTGTGGTTCCTGGGGCTTCCTCTGTGGTTCCTGGGGCTTCCTCTGTGGTTCCTGAGGCTTCCCCTGTGGTTCCTGAGGCTTCCCCTGTGGTTCCTGGGGCTTCCCCTGTGGTTCCTGGGGCTTCCCCTGTGGTTCCTGGGGCTTCCTCTGTGGTTCCTGAGGCTTCCCCTGTGGTTCCTGGGGCTTCCTCTGTGGTTCCTGGGGCTTCCTCTGTGGTTCCTGGGGCTTCCTCTGTGGTTCCTGAGGCTTCCCCTGTGGTTCCTGGGACTTCCTCTGTGGTTCCTGGGGCTTCCTCTGTGGTTCCTAATGCTTCCTCTGTGGTTCCTGGGGCTTCCTCTGTGGTTCCTGCGGCTTCCTCTGTGGTTCCTGATGCTTCCTCTGTGGTTCCTGATGCTTTCTCTGTGGTTCCCGATGCTTCCTCTGTGGTTCCTGTGGCTTCCTCTGTGGTTCCTGGTGCTTCCTCTGTGGTTCCTGATGCTTCCTCTGTGGTTCCTGGGGCTTCCTCTGTGGTTCCTGGGGCTTCCCCTGTGGTTCCTGGTGCTTCCTCTGTGGTTCCTGATGCTTCCTCTGTGGTTCCTGATGCTTTCTCTGTGGTTCCCGATGCTTCCTCTGTGGTTCCTGGGGCTTCCTCTGTGGTTCCTGTGGCTTCCCCTGTGGTTCCTGGGGCTTCCTCTGTGGTTCCTGGGGTTTCCTCTGTGGTTCCCGATGCTTTCTCTGTGGTTCCTGGGGCTTCCTCTGTGGTTCCTGTGGCTTCCCCTGTGGTTCCTGATGCTTCCTCTGTGGTTCCTGATGCTTCCTCTGTGGTTCCTGGGGTTTCCTCTGTGGTTCCTGGGGCTTCCCCTGTGGTTCCTGGTGCTTCCTCTGTGGTTCCTGATGCTTCCTCTGTGGTTCCTGATGGTTTCCTCTGTGGTTCCTGGGGCTTCCCCTGTGGTTCCTGGGGCTTCCTCTGTGGTTCCTGGGGCTTCCTCTGTGGTTCCTGGGGCTTCCTCTGTGGTTCCTGGGGCTTCCTCTGTGGTACCTGGGGCTTCCTCTGTGGTTCCTGATGCTTCCTCTGTGGTTCCTGGGGCTTCCCCTGTGGTTCCTGATGCTTCCTCTGTGGTTCCTGATGGTTTCCTCTGTGGTTCCTGGGGCTTCCCCTGTGGTTCCTGGGGCTTCCTCTGTGGTTCCTGGGGCTTCCTCTGTGGTTCCTGGGGCTTCCTCTGTGGTTCCTGGGGCTTCCTCTGTGGTACCTGGGGCTTCCTCTGTGGTTCCTGATGCTTCCTCTGTGGTTCCTGGGGCTTCCTCTGTGGTTCCTGGGGCTTCCTCTGTGGTTCCTGGGGCTTCCTCTGTGGTTCCTGGGGCTTCCTCTGTGGTACCTGGGGCTTCCCCTGTGGTTCCTGATGCTTCCTCTGTGGTTCCTGGGGCTTCCCCTGTGGTTCCTGGGGTTTCCTCTGTGGTTCCCGATGCTTTCTCTGTGGTTCCTGGGGCTTCCTCTGTGGTTCCTGGGAGTTCCTCTGTGGTTCCTGGGGCTTCCTCTGTGGTTCCTGGGGCTTCCCCTGTGGTTCCTGATGCTTCCTCTGTGGTTCCTGATGCTTCCTCTGTGGTTCCTGGGGTTTCCTCTGTGGTTCCTGGGGCTTTCCCTGTGGTTCCTGGTGCTTCCTCTGTGGTTCCTGATGCTTCCTCTGTGGTTCCTGATGGTTTCCTCTGTGGTTCCTGGGGCTTCCTCTGTGGTTCCTGGGGTTTCCTCTGTGGTTCCTGGGGTTTCCTCTGTGGTTCCTGGGGTTTCCTCTGTGGTTCCTGGGGCTTCCTCTGTGGTTCCTGGGGCTTCCTCTGTGGTTCCTGATGGTTTCCTCTGTGGTTCCTGAGGACTTCCTCTGTGGTTCCTGGGGCTTCCTCTGTGGTTCCTGGGGCTTCCCCTGTGGTTCCTGATGCTTCCTCTGTGGTTCCTGATGCTTCCTCTGTGGTTCCTGGGGTTTCCTCTGTGGTTCCTGGGGCTTTCCCTGTGGTTCCTGGTGCTTCCTCTGTGGTTCCTGATGCTTCCTCTGTGGTTCCTGATGGTTTCCTCTGTGGTTCCTGGGGCTTCCTCTGTGGTTCCTGGGGTTTCCTCTGTGGTTCCTGGGGTTTCCTCTGTGGTTCCTGGGGTTTCCTCTGTGGTTCCTGGGGCTTCCTCTGTGGTTCCTGGGGCTTCCTCTGTGGTTCCTGATGGTTTCCTCTGTGGTTCCTGATGGTTTCCTCTGTGGTTCCTGGGGCTTCCCCTGTGGTTCCTGGGGTTTCCTCTGTGGTTCCTGGGGCTTCCTCTGTGGTTCCTGGGGCTTCCTCTGTGGTTCCTGGGGCTTCCTCTGTGGTTCCTGGGGCTTCCTCTGTGGTTCCTGGGGCTTCCTCTGTGGTTCCTGGGGCTTCCCCTGTGGTTCCTGGGGTTTCCTCTGTGGTTCCTGGGGCTTCCTCTGTGGTTCCTGGGGCTTCCTCTGTGGTTCCTGGGGCTTCCTCTGTGGTTCCTGGGGCTTCCTCTGTGGTTCCTGGGGCTTCCTCTGTGGTTCCTGATGCTTCCTCTGTGGTTCCTGGGACTTCCTCTGTGGTTCCTGATGCTTCCTCTGTGGTTCCTGAGAACTTCCTCTGTGGTTCCTGATGCTTCCTCTGTGGTTCCTGGGGCTTCCCCTGTGGTTCCTGGGGTTTCCTCTGTGGTTCCCGATGCTTTCTCTGTGGTTCCTGGGGCTTCCTCTGTGGTTCCTGGGAGTTCCTCTGTGGTTCCTGGGGCTTCCTCTGTGGTTCCTGGGGCTTCCCCTGTGGTTCCTGATGCTTCCTCTGTGGTTCCTGATGCTTCCTCTGTGGTTCCTGGGGTTTCCTCTGTGGTTCCTGGGGCTTCCCCTGTGGTTCCTGGTGCTTCCTCTGTGGTTCCTGATGCTTCCTCTGTGGTTCCTGATGGTTTCCTCTGTGGTTCCTGGGGCTTCCTCTGTGGTTCTGGGGTTTCCTCTGTGGTTCCTGGGGTTTCCTCTGTGGTTCCTGGGGTTTCCTCTGTGGTTCCTGGGGCTTCCTCTGTGGTTCCTGGGGCTTCCTCTGTGGTTCCTGGGGCTTCCCCTGTGGTTCCTGGTGCTTCCTCTGTGGTTCCTGGGGCTTCCTCTGTGGTTCCTGGGGACTTCCTCTGTGGTTCCTGGGGCTTCCTCTGTGGTTCCTGATGGTTTCCTCCGTGGTTCCTGGGGCTTCCTCTGTGGTTCCTGGGGTTTCCTCTGTGGTTCCTGGGGTTTCCTCTGTGGTTCCCGATGCTTCCTCTGTGGTTCCTGGGGCTTCCCCTGTGGTTCCTGGGCCTTCCTCTGTGGTTCCTAGGGCTTTCTCTGTGGTTCCCGATGCTTCCTCTGTGGTTCCTGGGGCTTCCTCTGTGGTTCCTGATGCTTCCTCTGTGGTTCCTGGGGTTTCCTCTGTGGTTCCTGGGGCTTCCTCTGTGGTTCCTGAGGCTTCCCCTGTGGTTCCTGGGGCTTCCTCTGTGGTTCCTGGGGCTTCCTCTGTGGTTCCTGGGGTTTCCTCTGTGGTTCCTGATGTTTTCCTCTGTGGTTCCTGGGGCTTCCTCTGTGGTTCCTGATGTTTTCCTCTGTGGTTCCTGATGCTTCCCCTGTGGTTCCTGGGCCTTCCTCTGTGGTTCCTAGGGCTTTCTCTGTGGTTCCTGGGGCTTCCTCTGTGGTTCCTGATGTTTTCCTCTGTGGTTCCTGATGCTTCCCCTGTGGTTCCTGGGCCTTCCTCTGTGGTTCCTAGGGCTTCCTCTGTGGTTCCTGGGGCTTCCTCTGTGGTTCCTGGGGCTTTCTCTGTGGTTCCCGATGCTTCCTCTGTGGTTCCTGGGGCTTCCTCTGTGGTTCCTGGGGCTTCCCCTGTGGTTCCTGGGGCTTCCCCTGTGGTTCCTGGCGCTTCCTCTGTGGTTCCTGGGGCTTCCTCTGTGGTTCCTGAGGCTTCCCCTGTGGTTCCTGAGGACTTCCTCTGTGGTTCCTGATGCTTCCTCTGTGGTTCCTGGGGCTTCCTCTGTGGTTCCTGGGGCTTCCTCTGTGGTTCCTGGGGTTTCCCCTGTGGTTCCTGATGCTTCCTCTGTGGTTCCTGGGGCTTCCTCTGTGGTTCCCGATGCTTCCTCTGTGGTTCCTGGGGCTTCCCCTGTGGTTCCTGGGCCTTCCTCTGTGGTTCCTAGGGCTTTCTCTGTGGTTCCCGATGCTTCCTCTGTGGTTCCTGGGGCTTCCTCTGTGGTTCCTGAGGCTTCCTCTGTGGTTCCTGGGGCTTCCTCTGTGGTTCCTGATGCTTCCTCTGTGGTTCCTGGGGCTTCCTCTGTGGTTCCTGGGGCTTCCTCTGTGGTTCCTGAGGCTTCCTCTGTGGTTCCTGGGGCTTCCTCTGTGGTTCCTGATGCTTCCTCTGTGGTTCCTGGGGCTTCCTCTGTGGTTCCTGGGGCTTCCTCTGTGGTTCCTGGGGCTTCCTCTGTGGTTCCTGAGGACTTCCTCTGTGGTTCCTGAGGCTTCCCCTGTGGTTCCTGGGGCTTCCTCTGTGGTTCCTGGGGCTTCCCCTGTGGTTCCTGGGGCTTCCCCTGTGGTTCCTGGGGCTTCCTCTGTGGTTCCTGAGGCTTCCCCTGTGGTTCCTGGGGCTTCCTCTGTGGTTCCTGGGGCTTCCTCTGTGGTTCCTAGGGCTTTCTCTGTGGTTCCCGATGCTTCCTCTGTGGTTCCTGGGGCTTCCTCTGTGGTTCCTGAGGCTTCCCCTGTGGTTCCTGGGACTTCCTCTGTGGTTCCTGGGGCTTCCTCTGTGGTTCCTAATGCTTCCTCTGTGGTTCCTGGGGCTTCCTCTGTGGTTCCTGCGGCTTCCTCTGTGGTTCCTGATGCTTCCTCTGTGGTTCCTGATGCTTTCTCTGTGGTTCCCGATGCTTCCTCTGTGGTTCCTGTGGCTTCCCCTGTGGTTCCTGGTGCTTCCTCTGTGGTTCCTGATGCTTCCTCTGTGGTTCCTGGGGCTTCCTCTGTGGTTCCTGGGGCTTCCCCTGTGGTTCCTGGGGCTTCCCCTGTGGTTCCTGAGGACTTCCTCTGTGGTTCCTGGGGCTTCCCCTGTGGTTCCTGGTGCTTCCTCTGTGGTTCCTGATGCTTCCTCTGTGGTTCCCGATGCTTCCTCTGTGGTTCCTGATGCTTTCTCTGTGGTTCCCGATGCTTCCTCTGTGGTTCCTGGGGCTTCCTCTGTGGTTCCTGTGGCTTCCCCTGTGGTTCCTGGGGCTTCCTCTGTGGTTCCTGGGGTTTCCTCTGTGGTTCCCGATGCTTTCTCTGTGGTTCCTGGGGCTTCCTCTGTGGTTCCTTTGGTTCCCCTGTGGTTCCTGATGCTTTCTCTGTGGTTCCTGATGCTTCCTCTGTGGTTCCTGGGGTTTCCTCTGTGGTTCCTGGGGCTTCCCCTGTGGTTCCTGGTGCTTCCTCTGTGGTTCCTGATGCTTCCTCTGTGGTTCCTGATGGTTTCCTCTGTGGTTCCTGGGGCTTCCCCTGTCGTTCCTGGGGCTTCCTCTGTGGTTCCTGGGGCTTCCTCTGTGGTTCCTGGGGCTTCCTCTGTGGTTCCTGGGGCTTCCTCTGTGGTACCTGGGGCTTCCTCTGTGGTTCCTGGGGCTTCCTCTGTGGTTCCTGGGGCTTCCTCTGTGGTTCCTGGGACTTCCTCTGTGGTTCCTGATGCTTCCTCTGTGGTTCCTGGGACTTCCTCTGTGGTTCCTGATGCTTCCTCTGTGGTTCCTGAGAACTTCCTCTGTGGTTCCTGATGCTTCCTCTGTGGTTCCTGGGGCTTCCCCTGTGGTTCCTGGGGTTTCCTCTGTGGTTCCCGATGCTTTCTCTGTGGTTCCTGGGGCTTCCTCTGTGGTTCCTGGGAGTTCCTCTGTGGTTCCTGGGGCTTCCTCTGTGGTTCCTGGGGCTTCCCCTGTGGTTCCTGATGCTTCCTCTGTGGTTCCTGATGCTTCCTCTGTGGTTCCTGGGGTTTCCTCTGTGGTTCCTGGGGCTTCCCCTGTGGTTCCTGGTGCTTCCTCTGTGGTTCCTGGGGTTTCCTCTGTGGTTCCTGATGGTTTCCTCTGTGGTTCCTGGGGCTTCCTCTGTGGTTCCTGGGGTTTCCTCTGTGGTTCCTGGGGTTTCCTCTGTGGTTCCTGGGGTTTCCTCTGTGGTTCCTGGGGTTTCCTCTGTGGTTCCTGGGGCTTCCTCTGTGGTTCCTGAGAACTTCCTCTGTGGTTCCTGGGGTTTCCTCTGTGGTTCCTGGGGTTTCCTCTGTGGTTCCTGGGGTTTCCTCTGTGGTTCCTGGGGCTTCCTCTGTGGTTCCTGGGGCTTCCTCTGTGGTTCCTGGGGCTTCCTCTGTGGTTCCTGGGGCTTCCTCTGTGGTTCCTGATGGTTTCCTCTGTGGTTCCTGAGGACTTCCTCTGTGGTTCCTGGGGCTTCCTCTGTGGTTCCTGGGGTTTCCTCTGTGGTTCCTGGGGCTTCCTCTGTGGTTCCTGGGGCTTCCTCTGTGGTTCCTGGGGTTTCCTCTGTGGTTCCTGGGGCTTCCTCTGTGGTTCCTGGGGTTTCCTCTGTGGTTCCTGGGGCTTCCTCTGTGGTTCCTGGGGCTTCCCCTGTGGTTCCTGGGGTTTCCTCTGTGGTTCCTGGGGCTTCCTCTGTGGTTCCTGGGGCTTCCTCTGTGGTTCCTGGGGCTTCCTCTGTGGTTCCTGGGGCTTCCTCTGTGGTTCCTGGGGCTTCCTCTGTGGTTCCTGGGGCTTCCTCTGTGGTTCCTGGGGCTTCCCCTGTGGTTCCTGGGGTTTCCTCTGTGGTTCCTGGGGCTTCCTCTGTGGTTCCTGGGGCTTCCTCTGTGGTTCCTGGGGCTTCCTCTGTGATTCCTGGGGCTTTCTCTGTGGTTCCTGGGACTTCCTCTGTGGTTCCTGGGACTTCCTCTGTGGTTCCTGATGCTTCCTCTGTGGTTCCTGGGACTTCCTCTGTGGTTCCTGATGCTTCCTCTGTGGTTCCTGAGAACTTCCTCTGTGGTTCCTGATGCTTCCTCTGTGGTTCCTGATGTTTCCTCTGTGGTTCCTGGGGCTTCCTCTCTGGTTCCTGATGCTTCCTCTGTGGTTCCTGGGGCTTCCTCTGTGATTCCTGATGCTTCCTCTGTGGTTCCTGGGGCTTCCTCTGTGGTTCCTGATGCTTCCTCTGTGGTTCCTGGGGCTTCCTCTGTGGTTCCTGGTTTTCCTCTGTGGTTCCTAAATGTGGCGTGTCCATGTCCCCATCTGCTGATGCAGTCAGCCATCACTGTGGTGTGCTTGTTTATTGCCTTGTGTTTCCCTTGAAGTATCAAATGTTGTGTGACCCTGGAGGCTGTGGCCCTGCCTTCCCCTACCTTCTGTGTCAGATCATGGCGTCCTTCTTGCTGGCCTGCAGAGAGGGGCCCACAGAGGGAGGCGCTCGGAGCACTCTCTCAGGGTCTCTTAGTGGCTTGGGAGCAGTCTGTGCCCATGAGCTGTCAGCGAGGCTGACTCTTGGCCCCTCTCTTTGTACCTTTTCTGGCTGATGGCTCCCTTGGACCCTGTGTGGGTGGACCCTGGGTCTGCATGGGCCTGTGCCAACGTGGGGCCTGCATATTCTCTGGACAGTGTGCAGGCAGGTCCCCTGCTGACTGAGGACGCCTCTGTTTAATTGCAGCCCTCCGGCACCCTTTTGGCCTCAGCCTCCACTGACCTCCATCTACCCGAGGACATGCAGCCTCCCTCTCGGGGCTCCCACCCTGGGCCTCCAGCCAACGCTCCAACACCCTGCATGCCAGCCTACTTCCTCCCTGGGGAGAAGCCACCCCCCTACACACCCTGACTTCGGGGTGGCAGATTGAAAAGTATCTTGGTTTTGCTTGTTTTTTAAAAAGCCGTCTAGAAAGCCTGCATCTGCAGCTGACCTCCTGTAGAGCTGGAGAGCTTCTGAAGGCTGTGCTATCCTCCCTTCGGGGACCCACCCTTGACCAGGAATAAAGGTGAGAGGTGAGCCAGTCGACCAGAGCCCGAGGCGGCTCTGCTTGATTCCCCTCTCAGCGCGAAGCCAGCACCCCACACTTGGCCCCAGCCTCCTCTGTTGGAAGGGGCTGCTCAGAAATCTGCCTTCACTCACGGAACCAGAAGTCCATTCTCTGCCTTCCTCTCAATCCACTGGCTGTTATCATCATGCTGCAAGGGGAATACAGCTTGGTCCATCACTGAATGAAGACCATTCTTTTAAGGAAAGGTGTTGGAGATGGGTGTTTTTGTGTGTGAGTCCCTAGGGATGCACAGGGTCCCACCTGCCCCCCGGTGCTGTGTTCTCCTGGCATTTGCTTGGAGAGTTTCCAAAGGCCTGTGCATGGCCTGTGCTTGAGGCCTGGGTCCTGCTGCCTGCTCAGTGCTGGGACACATATCTGCCACTTGCCTGCCGAGGCCGGTCTGCCCAAGTGCTGCCTACCCAGGGCTCTGAGGTCCTGCTGCTGCTCCTCACTCTGCCCAGAGACTGCACACCTGCAGCCTGCAACTGCAGGAGGCGCCACGGAACCTCCAGTCTCTGACCAAGGGAATGCCAGGGCAGATGGTCCCCAGGACCTGGCCTCCCCACTCTGTCATACACTGAGGGTCCCACAGGTGACCGCTGTGCCAGGCCCCTGTGAAGATGCTGAAGTGTCCTTGTTCTTGGAGATGGCCAGGTCCTGGCTGACCCAGCAGTCCCTGCACGGAGTCAGTGAGCTGTCAGGACAGCCCCAAAGCATGTACCGTGCTGTGTGATTCCCTCCTGTGTGATTTCCTCCGGCTGGAGCGTCTTGGACTTGTCATCCAGTGCAGGGACAGGCCAGGTCTGCCCCAGGAGGGTCCCAGAGGGACTCAGCACCTCTCCAACAGGAAGGAGGGCTACGAGGAGAGGTAGGCTCTTTCTGCCCCTCTCCCTGCCCTCCCTTGCTTCCATATCAGGATGCCTTCCCTGCGTCCCACGAATGCCCCAAGTACACAATAACCCTGTCCCCTTTCCCACTGCCTGACCGTGGCCAGTTTGTTCCATAGTTTCAGCTGCAGCACATGGGGTAGGGGTCTTTTCTCCACAACACCATCCTGCACCATTGGGAAAAAAAGACCAGGGAGCTTGGAGGGGACAGGAACCGGGAAGACGTGGCTCCTGCGCCCCCTGCTGGCCTAGAACCACACTCCGACTGGCAGACTCAGTGGCACAGGGACCTGCTCTGAACGCAGGCAGGTCCAGGACAAAGGCCATGCAGGGCACACACCAGCACATGGCAGCCCCAGGACTGGTGTGCGGAAGACGCCTGGCAACAGCCCAGGGGCTGCTGACTGGTCTCTGGGTGGCAGTAATGGCCCCGGCCTATAAACCCATAACTCTGGCTCATCATTTTGTTGAAATTAGCCTCACGAGTCTGTTTTCCAGGAGAACATGAGCTGGGTCTCCCCTGGGTGCTGACAATCTGCCGCAGTCCGGCTGCAGCAAAATAGCCGGGGGGTGACGAGCAACTTGTGTAGACTGATACAGCAGGAGTGGGAGCCGTTTATTGTAGGACAAGAGGGGTATTTATACATTCCACCCAGCTTATCTTAATTAGCATAAACTAGATACAGCAGTCAACCAATCAGGAATCTCCACACTTAATGGCTCACTGGCGCCACCTCACAAACCACTCCCCCTGGCAAAATGCCAGGCGCCATCCTGACTTGTTTACAGACTCTAACATTAATCTTGGGTGCAGCTCAGCCTCAAGTCCTCTGACCACCAGAAACCAGACCCCAACGCTCCTGACCTCCTGGAACCAGATCTCAGTGTCCCTGAGCTCTAGAAACCAGACCCCAGTGACCCTGACCTCCAGGAACCAGGTCCCAGTGACCCTGACCTCCAGGAACCAGGTCCCAGTGACCCTGACCTCCAGGAACCAGGTCCCAGTGACCCTGACCTCCAGGAACCAGGTCCCAGTGACCCTGACCTCCAGGAACCAGGTCCCAGTGACCCTGACCTCCAGGAACCAGGTCCCAGTGACCCTGACCTCTAGAAACCAGACCCCAGTGACCCTGACCTCCAGGAACCAGACCTCAGCTCCCCACAATTTCTGAGAGCGTGACTCAGCCTTCTTTTTGTCCTTGATGGTTCTTTGCAAGTCGAGGTTCAAATGTCATTTATGGAACTGTTGCAAAGGTCTGAGGTTTCAGATCCCGTGGTCAATGGCCACTCTTGCTGAATTGTTTGTCTTGTTTGGACTACATTTTTAAACTTAGCAAAAAATGACTGAGCTACTCTCAGACATGCCAAAGTCAAACCCTTTGTGTCCATTTGCTCTCGTTTAACCTGGCCATCTTGCAGGAATGTCAGGGTAGAATCTGTGGTGCAGGAAGGCCACTAGCAACTGGGAGCCAGGAGGCCAAGAGTGCGCGAGGAAGGTGGGGACGAGGTCAGCCCTCCCCAGGGACAGCCCTGGTGACCTACCTTCTCCAACAACCTTGGGCCCAGCCCACCTCAGGTCCCCCCCCCCCCCGCAATGGTCCATGCAGATCACTAATCCACGGACGGGTTGATCTACTGCTGAGGTCAGAGTCCTCATGGCCATCCACTCCCCAGGGCCCACCTCTGCACAGAGCTGCACTGGGACCAAGCCTTCATCATAGGGGTCCTTGGGGGACGTCAGGTGCAAACCTAACAAGCACTTCATGTCTGTGGTACCTTCAGAGGCCACATAGATGAAGGCCAGGGGAAGCCACAGCCTGACGTTGTCTCCTCAATGTGGCCAGCTCTGCCTGTGGAGGCAGGAGGACAGACCGTTCTCTATGGACTTGTGTAAACTTAGGGACTTTTGATAGCATACGAGGACTGCAGAGCACATGGCTCTTAACTTGATGGAGGATCATGCCAAGATGGCAGAGCCCAGGCCACAGTGACCACCCGCATTCAGCTTCCTGGGGGCTCCTGGATTCCGGGCATCTGTGCCACCCAGTCTGCTGAGGTCACACATTTCTGGACAGCCTTTGCTTTGAGCTGGTGGGGACTCCCTACGGCAGCCCTTTCCAAGTCCCCACAGTCACCTGCTCACTCTGCTCAAGTCAGATGAGGTTCTGCTGGCTGGGTTTTTCTCACGGCCTCTGCGGAGCAAAGACGGATCTCACAGGACCACAGTTTGATGGCATTTGTAAAAATCTGTTTAACCTCTCACTGATGTTAATCCTCTCTGGACCAAGTGATGCATCCTGCTCAGCACCTGTTGGTCAGGATCAGTCAGCACCAGCCTCAGGACCTGCCCCGGGCATCCATCCAGAGTGGGCAGCTTAGCAGTGTGGATGTGGCCTGCATTGCTGGTCCTAAGGAGGGGCTTGCAGGAGAGCGTGGTGGCACCTACCTACGATCCAAACTGCAGAGGCAGGAGGATCACGAGTCCCAGACCAGCCTGGGCAACTTAGCAAGACCATGTCAGAATAAAACATAAAAAGGCTGGAGTGTAGCTCAGTGACAGAGTGATTGCCTCATCTGCATGAGGCCCGGGGCAAGTCCCTAGTACTGCAGAGAGAGGTGGGGGAGGGAGATGTGCATGCAGTGGTGATGGGTCCCTCTTCTCCTCTGTGAGTAGAAGGTGAGGAGGTTAGGAAAAGCCAGGGGCATGGGGG
The DNA here is from genome assembly GCF_964194105.1 of Spermophilus citellus. Lineage (NCBI taxonomy): Eukaryota > Metazoa > Chordata > Mammalia > Rodentia > Sciuridae > Spermophilus > Spermophilus citellus. Next base: position 458,559 of record NC_138182.1, on the reverse strand, counting down.
GATGTCTTGGCAAAGACCCCTGCTGCTGGTTTGCTGACTCCAGGGCTGGAGCAAGGATGCTTCGCCCTGTGCAGTGGTCAGAACAGCAGAGATGGACTTCCAGCTGCCAAGGACTGCTACATCTCCAGGCCTCAGAGCCCTGTTCTGGGCACTGTGAGGCCTCCTCCCTGGGGCTCACACTGGGTGAAGCTATGGCCCAGTGTCCAGTGGTCCTCCATCCCTGAATTGCAGTCTGGGACCTCTGCCCACCAGAGCCATGGCCCCAAAGCCCCCCAGGCCAACCAAGCACCCAGATCCCCAAGGAATGAATGTTCCCCTCTGGTACTGACTGCGGCCAGATGCACAGAGCCTGGGGCAGGGCTGGGCGCCTGCCCGAAGCTGTGCTGAGCCATGTCTTTCAGGCCCCACGTTATTCTTCCTGGCTGGCTTTCTTACTCTTTCCTAGAGCCAAGAGCTGTTTAGAAATATTAAACTCCAAGGTCAACGATTTTATTCATGCCCACAAAAATGTCTCTTCCCTCACACAGCCACAAAGAATGTGAGCCATTCCGCCCACAGCCTGGTGGCCTCTCTTGCACCTCGGATGCCAAGCAGCTTCTCCCCAGGCTGCACCGTGAGTGGGCAGGCCCTGGTCAAGCCTCTGCCCTCAGGTCAGGGGGCCCCCTTGGCAGCCCCCTGCTCTTCGGAGCTGGGCTTGCAGGTGTGACTCCCTGGGCTCAGCTGTGGAGGGTTTGCTGAGTCCTCTTCCTGGGGGCCTCACACCCAGTGTTTGGGGTCCTCCATGGTCTCCCTGCAGGCTGAGGGGTGGTCAGTGTCCAGTGGTCCTCCATGTCTTGTCATATTGGGGCTCCATCCCTGACTCCCCAAAGCTGGCCTCAGGGTCTCAGCCAAGAGAAGCTTCACTGCAGGCAGGTGTGGGGCTTCTGCTCTGGGCTTTCCTCCAACCTGTGAAGGGTGGGCGCACTGAATGGCTCAGGTGGCAGGAGTTGTGAGTGCACCCCTTTCCGTTTCACAAAACTTGAAAATTATGAAACCTGATCTACATGCAGAAAAAATGCTGGATGAAGCTGTGCCAGGCCTGGGCCCTGCAGGAGTCTGCTGCCCGTGAGCTGGCCCTTTCTGGAGGCCAGGGTGCCCAGAGCTGGGGCTGTGCTCGGCTTCAGGCTCGTGAGGTTGCTCACCAGCGGGCAGCTCTTTGTCCTCACTTCTCAGTGTTGCAGGTGAAGCCTGGCAGAGGCAGGGCTGTCTCTGGGGGTGTGCTCTGCGAGCAGCTGCTGCAGCTGTTGCCTGTGTGTGGTGTGCGCGTGCTGGGCCTGGACGACACTCCCACTCAGGAGACTGGTTGAGACTTGTCAGAGTTGGGCTTCTACCGTCTCTGGGCTGCAGAGCCTGCGCTGTTGATTTACCAAGATGCCGATACTCAGTGTGTCTGCCGTTTGTCTTCCTCCTCCTGCCCAGCACAGTGCCACATGTAGCCCTTAGCCATGGGGCCTGCTCAGGCCTCCTGCCCATTTCGTTGTTGGGTGGTTATTCTGCCTGATGGACTTGCAGGAAGTCGTTATCCATTCTGGATGAGAGCCCTGTGTTCCTGTGTGTCCCTAGAATCTTCTAGCAGAGCTTGCAACCTTCCTTCACATTCACATGCACAACCAATCCACAGTCCTGCGAATCATGGAGGGGGCACATCACCCTTGGCTTTAAAGCAGTGGATTCAAGAGGGTGGCTTTGCCGCAGGCAGGGGGCTGCAGGGGATGGAGGGGAGCAGGGTCTGCAGACACTCCCATGGTCACACGCGAGTGAGTTGTCAGAGGCTGCCTGGCACCTTTGGGTGGAGGGGTTGCTCTAATGGCCCTGTGCACAGGACTGAACTTGAAAGGACAGAGTCCCCGGATATCCTGGAAAAGATGAACTGCAGACAGTGAAGGCTGTTCCTTAAGGAAAGAGAAACTCTGGAATAAACTCAGACCCTGAAGTCAGCACCCAACCTGTGGCCCTGCGGCCGTCAGGAGGTCCGTGCTCCCCTGCAGCCTCTTGGCTGCTCCGGCTGAACCCGAGGTGCAGAGAGAGCCATGCGATTGGCAGCCAGAGAAGGGGCCGCAGGGTTTGGCCAGCCAAGGTTTCTGCTGTGTTTGGCAGGAGGTGGAGGAAGGCCTGGCGCCCACGGAGCCTGAGAAAGCGTCAGGAAGTAGGGGTGTCACTCCCCGAGGAGGGCAGGGAAAGGCCCAGGCTTGTCCCTGGGGGTCCAGCATGGTCCAGCCGCAGAGACAGCTTCCCTTCTTCTCTGCTCTGCCCCTTGAACTCCTGAAGAGAAGGAGGGCTGGCTGGGAGGATGCTCCGAGGACATTCCATGCAGGCCTTCCAGAACCGCCTCCAGGACAGAGGGAAACCACCAGCGCCCTGGGACCCGGCAGCGCCAGGGTTGGAGGGGGCCACCCCTGGCTCCAGGGCCCCTACAGGCCGTCTCCCCACGCCTCTCGGGGCTGGCTCTTGGCTCCCTGCTGTGGGGCGAGGTGAGTCCTGTTCAGTCAGCCTGCAGATGGTGTCCATGCCCGAAACCGGGCTCTTGTGCCCAGTGGACAGCGTGGGGCACTGTCCCACGGCTTCAAGCCTTGCCTGACTCTCATCAGCCTGCCAGCCACCTACTGTCTGGAGCCAGTGCAGAGCAGGGCTCAGGGTCATCTGTGATGCGAGGGGTCCAATGTCCAGCTGGTGCTGCCAGTGTGTGAGCCAAAGGGCGGCCGTGCCCTGGAGAGCCAGCTGCCCACAGCTTGGCACTCAGCTGGGTTTCGATGTTGATGAAGGTGGCCTCATTCTTGACTTGGGCCTCCGCGGGGGTCCAGCAGTGATGGGATCCTGGCAGAGGGATGCGGCCTGGGGCGTGAGCCTTGGCTTGGTCCTCCCCTGGGCCTAGGAGGGGCAGCGGCCCACTGGCGTCTCCTTGCACACTGGCAGTTCCGTGTCCTCTAGGCAGCAGCCTCCCCGGAGGCCAGGACCGAGTTGGTGCCTTTCCGGAGGTGGCTCCCCAGGCAGCGATGACCCAGCCTCTCCTTGGCGGCTGGCGTCAAAGAGTGTCCCCGGCTCCTCCACTCCTCACTGACAGCTGGGGACTGAGGCCAGAAGCAGGTGGGCCAGCTCAGGGGAGGCACAGGGGTGGGTCGCTCCTGCCCCTGCAGGCCGCCTGGCAGGCGCAGTCCCCAGGAACTCTGTGCTGTGGCTGATGCCCACATCAAGCAGATCTGTCCCCTTCACAGAGGACAAACCCAGGCTCCTGGAGGCACGGAGCACTGCAGAGCGGCCAGCCTCAAAGCCCACTAACCCCAGTGCCGGACAACCTCATGGAGCAGAAGATGGCCAACACAGGGTTAAAAAGGTCTCTGTAAATATTTTATTTCCCATATTTTAGAGTCAGAAAGAAGCGTGTGGTAATAAAAATAATAGAGAATTATGTTCTTCAAGTCTGCTTCTCTGTGAGCTGCTGGCCCTCCCCGTGCCCACCCCTGTGGCCAGCTCCCAAGGGGCAGCCTCAGCCTCCACCAGTCCCCTATTCACAGCTATGTTACAAGGAGTGGCCCCAGGGAGAGTGCTCAGGGGTCGGGGCTGTGCTGCTCCAGGGCCGGCCTCCCACCTCCTGCCTCCTGGAAGAAGGCAGGGGGTCTTCCCAGAGGAGTCCTGCCGCAGCCTAGGGTGCGGCCAGCTCCACCGGAGGACAGGAGTGCGAGGTGATGTCGCTGTGCTTGTAGGCAGCCTCATCCAGGTCCAAAGGCCTCCGGTTGACCTCCAGCGTCATGCAGCCACGGTAGAAGGCTGTGACGGGTGCCGAAGTCACTGGCACATCTGGGCAGGGGGGCAACAAGCACATCAGTGGTCAGAGCCAGGCCCAGGAAGGCCCAGCACATCTCCCTGGGGGGGCGGCGCCAAGCGGACACAAAGCCGGCTGATCCTCGGCGCCCTCACACCCAGAGGGGCCACCTCACTGCTGGGAACCCAGAGGGGCTGTGTCCGGCCACCAGGATGGAAGTCCGGCCGATGCTGCCAGACAGGGCCCCAGCAGAGCCACAGTCCTCTCTGCCACACTCCTGGCTCTGGGCAGCGCAGGGGCAGTTTGTGGCCGGGTACCTGTCCCACCCTGGGTCTTCATGAGCCAGCGAGGTGCTGCTGGCCATCCATGCTGGACATGGAAGGGGCTGGCAGCCATGTCAGTGGCCAACAGTGGCAGGTGACCATCAGGGTCTGGGTGGTGGCCTTGCACACTTGCACACTCCCACTGGGCCTTGGCCTGCTGGGATCTGGGAGGAGGCCCCCCAGAGATGCAGGGCGGCTGGGCGAGCTCGGGCCTGCCTGGGCTCCCCAGTCAGGAGGTGGCAGCTGAGGCACGAGAGCCAGGCCGCAGGCCCTCTCCCTCCAAAGCCAAAGCTCCCCCCAGCACCGGCCTGGACTGGGGAAGCCAGGGCCCAGGGACACAGCCGTCCTCCCAGAACGCCGCAGGAAGCCCACCTGGCAGCCCCCCGACGAAGGTGAGCACGGAGCCCTGCAGGTGCCTCTCCAGGGCGGCCAGCCTCTCCTGCAGTTGGGCAGCACCCACTTCACTCTGGCCCTTGGTGCCGTCCACCTCCAGAGTGACCTTGCCATCCTTCAGGGACACGGTGACCGTGTGCTCCTGCCCGTCACACACCTTGATCTCCATCAGGGCCAGGGCAATGTCCTCAACTGCCAGGACCACCAGCTGTGGGGACACCGGGGGAGGGGTCAGGGTGACGTGGGAGTGCAGGGGTCACATGGGTCAGGGCCTTGCAGCCCAGGCCCCTACGCTAGCCACTGGGCCCCACTGCCTCTGGTACTCCATCAGGCCTCACCTACCTCTCGAGCCTCCTCCAAGACCCCAGCAGGCCAAGGTCCCGGGCAGTGTATGAGGCTGCCACCCACACCCGGCTGGTCATCCACCCCTGTGGGCCACTGACGGTGGCTGCCAGCCCCTCCCACGTCCAGCAGGGGTAGCCAGCAGCCCCTAGCTGGCTCATGCAGACCCAGGCACGTCTGTGGCCCTGAGGTGTGAGGGGCTCATAGCCCTGGGTGACCCACTCCCACTAGGAGTGAGGAGAGACCAGCTGGGAGGTGAGAGGCAATAGCAGGCAACCCCTGGCCAGCCATGGGGGACAGCTGAGCAGCTTCCCAGGGCCCCTGGTGCCTCAGGGTGGGGACGTGGGAATGGCTGTGGGCTCCCAGCCCTGTGGGTGCCTGTGCTGGGTGGCAGGGCTCTGTGCCCCGGGCCCTTCACAGTCCCTGGTGTGGGGCTTTGCTGGTGGAGCGCTTGCTGTTTATCCCAGATGCCAGGAGCCGGGTGCAAGCAAGGTGTGTGGCCGCGGCCCTCTGGGTGCACAGGCCGATTCTGTTACTGTTGAGTGCACACAGCAGGAGTGCTGGGCCCCGGGGGCAGCTTTGGACAGGAGCCCTCTCTTCTGGCCCATGTTCTCTGTGGACGGGGGAGAGGAGGGTCTGTTCCCAGGGCAGGAATGGTGCTGCCGTGCAGGGAGTCCTGGGGAGGCCCCAGCCTGGAATCAACTGGAAAAGGACGCTGGCCTGCATCACGCCGGCCAGGTGGGCAGGTCTGCCATGATCGGCCTGGGGCAGCTGGCCACATTATCCTCCACACCAGTGTGGGGGACACACCCCAGGCCCAGTGCCACCCAGTGCTGGCCTGGGAGCACACTGTCCCTCCAGCTGACTGGGCCAGCCACAGTCTGCCTTCCAGTCGTGTGGAGGTGGCCACGTGCAGCTGTGGTCCGCCAAGCACCAGGGCCCACCTGCATCCAGTGCTCAGGTCCCGGGACCCCTCCCCAGGTGGGGGTTCCCAGGCTCCGGGTGCTGGGGCTGCGCTGGCAGAGGCGCAGCCTACCTGTTTCTTGAGCTTCTTGGTGGAGTGGTAGTCCACCAGGGCCACGGAGAGTGGCACCGTGTGGTCCTGGCCCACCAGCGCCATCAGCACACCCGTGTCGGTCGCTGGACGGACACGAGCCACCACTTCTATTTCCCAGGTCGTCTCCGTCCAGGCATCCGGGGATGTCCGCGCTGCGATGAGAGTCGCGCATTACAAGGCGGCACAGATGTCGGCCACGCTTGAGTGAGTGGCGGCTGGACAGAGCGCGAGCCTGCGGGGGACGCGGCGACGCCTGCTCTCGGCAGAGGAGGCGCTGCCTGGCCCGGAGGAAGTGGGAGCCCGCCGTGGCATGAGCCCGAGGACCCTTCTGTCCTGGCCATGGCCCCGCCTGGGAAGCAGTGGAGAGGCCTGTGTAGGGGTGGCCGCCCCCTGCCACACACATTCTCCCCTGGGGGGCCTGGTTTCCAGGTTGGAGGGCCTCACGCTGACTTCATTCACACGCACACTGCCAGTCTCACGCGTGAGGCCATCGTCAGTGTGTAGCTCTGGACACACTTGGCTAGAGGGGCGGGTCCAGGCTGTCTGGGCCCCTAGACCCTCTGTGACTGGGACACTGGAGACCTTGTCCTCTGGCCCTTGTGTTTAGACCTCACCTAGAGCTGCAGACTTCTGGGGGGCACCTGGGACAGGGTCTGTGGTAAGGCCGTAAGCTCCTGCCTCCTGCCCCCTCCAACCGAGGCCCGGTGCTGCCCCTGGATCTTGTCCAGCCTCTGGCTCTCAACCCTCAGGGGTACGTGAGGAAATGCACAGGAACTGGGAAGGGCAAGAGGAGGCTTGCTGTTTACTGAGCAGGAAGGGACCAGGAGGCCTGAGCCTGCAGTACCCTGTCGGGGCCCTCCACTGGGCCAGCGCTGGTTGTCCCTCGGGGTCTGTCCTCGGCACGGGGCCTCTGACCTGAGGTCTAGGGGCCTCGCCTGCCCCAGCTGACTGTGGTGCGCCAAGAGATCTGGGCCCCGCTTTAGAGGTGCCAAGGGCTTCTGGGCTCCACCTCTGCCTTCTGGCCATCCTTGGCCCCTCCCTGGCTGCAGCACCACCAGCCCGATGGACAGCATGCCCAGAGCCCGTTCCCATGGACACAGACTATGTGGGTCCCACAGGCCCCAGGGCTCTCCTGCCCGGCCACAGCCCACCCTTTTGGAAGGTGTCCACACAGCTTGCCCCTGAGGAGGGCAGCGTCTTCCTGCCCGGCTCTCCCGGGGCTGAGGGTAAGTCTCCTTGTGGCCTGGTTCTGCTGCCGAGGCTCAGGGCGCTGGGGTGGCCCTGCTCCTCCCTGCCACACCCCCAGTGTTCCTCCTCTGAGCCCCAAGCAGCTGTCTTCCTGGGGTAGCCCCGGCTGCCTCCAGACACCCCACACCCCTCAGGCAGGTGAGTGGGGGCCAGGTGAGCCATGAGCCTCTCCATCCTGGATGCAGGGAGCTCTTCTTGCCCAGGACCCAACACCATCCTACACCGGCCTGCTCTGGACCTCCTGCTGTCTCCCCCACAGAGTGCTGCGACAGATGGCCACATGGGGGCCGAACCTGGGTTGGCCTGTGCCTTCGAGGGTGGCCTGGCCTCCTGGTGGTCCCCTGGAATTCCGACCAGTGGTCTGAGGCCCCCCCACAGTCCCTTCCATGGGTGTGACCTACCGTAGCTGAGGCTGTAGAAGGCAAACCCGCTCCCCGGGAAGAAAGACCCCCTCTCCGTCACGGAGAAGCACTGCATCTTGGAGCTCGCCTTCACCGTCTCCTGGATGGCGCTGTCCTCCCCACCAAGCCAGTTCCAGCTCCGCAGGCAGCCGTCCAGACGGGGGTTGATCTGGAAAGACAGGCCCTGTGGCGCCACCCCGACACGGGAGGCTCCTCCTGACACTGGAGGAGGCCTGTGGTCAGCCAGGGAAGCCCCACCTGGGTGGGTTCCTTCAGGAAAGGCTGAGTCCCTGTGTCCACCCAGCAGGCCTCCCCAGGGGCCAGGCAGGTGTGGGGCACTGCCCTGCCTGCACAGGGGTGCCAGCCCAGCTCCGCCATGTGGAGGCCTCCAGGGTCTCCACACAGGAGCCACGAGCCTGGTACGCGGTCTCTAGCCGACCGCAGGCCTGTGCCACAGGTCTGATGTGCTGTGCCCAGGCGGGGCATCCCAGGAGCGACCCTCCAGGGTGGGCATCAGTGCCTCTACCACCTGGGTGCCAGGCCCGTTTCCTGTGCAGAGTGGACATCCCACCCCCAAACCAAGAGTCCCAGCCACAAACCTCAGCGGGCTGCGATGGAGACCCAGGAGGGGTGAGAAAAGGCAGGATTGAAAGTAGAACCAGCCCTGGAGTGCGCTCAGAGTTGTCCAAGAGCTCATCTTTCTGTTAAAAGCGACTGCAGTGTCCGAGGACCGTCACACCACACCTTGTCGCCAGTGCAGATGAGGCTCAGGGAGGCTCAGACGGAGGTGGTGAGGTCCGGCTCAGCCTCGGGCCGACCTGGGGCCTCGGCCTTCTCTGGGCCCTCACCTGGCTCGGCCCTGGCCCTGAGCACCCCGGCACCTCCCCGCAGCGAGTGGCAGCACTCACGGGCTGGACGAGGTCCTTCTCCTTGAAGGGAACGCCTCCCACGGTGAGGTTCAGGTGATACAGGCCTCTCTGCAGCTGGAAGAGATCCCCGGCCACTGCTATCTTCATGACGGCATCCTTGTTGACCTTGACCACCAGGTTTCCTTCCAGTTCTTCAACGGAGATCTGCAGGAGACCCGTGCTGTGAGGGCAGGTGTGAGCAGCCCTTGGACCAGCCCACGTTGCCTGACCCAGGGAGCCCCACCTCCCGAGACCAGGCTCGGGTCCGGGCCAGCCCTCTGCCCCCCGGGGACAGAAGGCACAGGGGCCACACTGCCCTGGGGGCATGTGGGTCAGCACTGCACACTGAGGGCAGGGGCTGACCTCCAACACCTTCAGGACAGCAGATTTCCAGAGACCCAGTGAGGCCACGTCGTTGCGGGGAGCTCCGTGTGTCAGGGACAGGGACCATGCCTGCCCCCTACCGCAGACAGCCCCTTCAGGGCCCAGCCAGGCTGAGCCAGGGGACGCCTCTGCAGCTAGCAGGACACTCTCTCCTCTGGATGTTCTCAGTGTCTTGTGACCCCAGACACTGCCGTGCAGGGAGATGGCCTTTGGTGGTGGTGTGGCTGTGTGGGGACCCTCCTGACCACTGGGGGGACCTGACTTTGGCCAAACACAGAGCCATAGCCAAACGGAACCCTAAAGCAATCTCAAAGTTTCAACTCTTCTTGTTGCAGGAGAACTCAACAGCATGAGCCTACAGCTCAGGGGCCCTCATGCTGTGAACAGCAGGGAACTGGGCCGGCACAGTGGCCTCAGACACGCACACCCTCCTCCACAGCCTGCCTAGCTGCACTGCATCCAGGAAAACCCCAGGCTCCTGGGTGTGCTCCAGCCCCTGGGTGTCCACTCATTCTCAGCTTCCAGTCTGCAGGATGTCCCACCTCCGTGGCCCACGTGTGGTTCCCAGTCCTAAGTCCCCTCTGGCCACACTTGGCCCTGGATTCGCCCTGAGCCACTCTTCTCTGCACCTTGGGGTTCTGCCTGGAGCTCCTGCAGGATGCTGCCCCAGGGACTGGCCTGCCCTGACCACCCTCCCCATGTTAGCTCCCTGGCCTCCTGGTCTCCTACGTGTCAGGGCTGTCCTCCTGGCTGGCCTGTGTGGTTGAAGGCAGCAGAACATTTTTTTATTTCTAAATCCCTAACAGCTAATCAGTGTCTGGCATGGATTGAATGCTGAATGGACAAATAAGTTCCTCTGAAACTTTCCATGCAGAAAAGTCTTAAGTCTGTGTCTGTGCACACTGGACTCCATCCTCTGGGGACCATGCTTCCTCTCTGGCTGAGGTGGAAATGTTGGGCCCTGTGGAAAGGGCAGGGCCATGCAGGCCTCCTGCAGCTGCCCTGCTCCCGAGTGGCTGTCAGGGCATGCGATGTGAGATCGAGGACTGTCCCAGAGGCCACTCCAGCATGCTTTCCCACTGGGCCACTGTCCTTGGGCCTGTCCCCATACTGTGTGGCATGTGTGCCACCCTCCCTGGAATGGCCTCCTTTCTGGCTTAGGTCTCTGTCTAGCTGTGCTGGGAATGCCCTTCCGGCTACTCTAAGGATGGGAGGGGACCAGGACATGACTTGGCAGGTGGGAATGTGAGCAGATGTCTGCAGGGCTCTGTCTATGGAGGCCAGGGTGGAATTTTCCACTTGCTTCACTTCTAGGGAAAAGGAGTGTTTTTCTGTTTCTCTGCCCTATGGTTAGCTCCAAGCCTGCTTTACTGAAGAGCATCTCACTCACGACCTGGGATATGGGGTCTGCTGGCCAGGTGGGTCCATGTGGGCCTGGGAGTGGAAACTCTCTGTGCAGGCCCTGCGAGGGCTCCCCTGGACTTCTGTCAGGAGTGAAGGCCAGAGCGAGGGGCAGAAGGTCAGTACAGCCAGGGGCACCCAGAACCGGGACTTGGGCTTGTGGGCAAACTAAGCCAGGCCATCTTCTGTGAGCATTGAGCAGCCCTGGCCTTCGTCCCTTGCTGTGGTTGTCCCCTGGACTCTGGCCACCATGCCTGTATGAGACCTCTGAGGGCCTCATGTGAGGTGAAACAGGGCCCCTGAGTGGTACAGTGAGCCCCAGCATGTGTACCCTAATCCTAACCCTAACCCTAAGGGGCATGGGGTTCTATCTGTGGGCATCTGTCACCTGCCCAGAACCAGGGGTACCCTTGAACAAGCCGATGCACACTGGCCCAGGAGAGTCCCGGCAGCCCCACTCACAGTCTGCCACATGCCATGGTTGATGACAGGCCCGCTGCTGGTGACACGGCCGACACCGTTGTAGCGAAGCTGCAGTTCCAACCTGCCAGCCCGCAGACCCAGTACCACCCAGGTGCTGTCCCTATGGCCTCCAGCAAAGAAGAGGACCCCTTCAGGGTCAAAGGTCCGGAAGTCAAACTCAGCCACCAGCCTGCACAGACCGAGACAGAACAGAGAGGTGTGGGCCACCTAGCACTGGGCAGCAGCAACCAGAGGCTGCACCAGCCTTGGCTTGTGGCTCCTCCAGGACCCTGGGCGGCTCTGCTCTCCCGGGAGCCCCACCATCAGCACCGGCCTCCTCACCTGGTGGGCTGCAGCCTCTTGAAGCGCAGTCTGACCACAGGGGTCCCACTGAACATGCGGCCCAGATACAAGGACTTCACGCTCTTGGCCATGCTGAAGGGCACACATGGCAAGATATCCTGCCGCCAGGGGAGGGCGCATCAGGAGGGCTGCCCTGTGGCTCTCAGGGACTTGGCTGCCCACACCCGCCTCTGCCTCCCTGACTCTGAGATCCCAGAGCCTGTTATAGCCTGATGCAGGCTCCAGTGAGGAGCAGAGCTGCTGGGCACTGCCTCCACCCGGGTGCGGCCCTGTGCCGTCCCAGGTTCCCTGTGGCTCTGCTTGTCTAACCATGATTCACCTGGAGGGCCTCATGGCTGTTCTGGAGAACACTCGCTACCGTCAACTCCACACAGACTGGCTTCACCCACACCCAGAGCACAGGGCAAGGAGCGCCTGGCTGGCTGCCAGCTGCCCGTGCAGGGAGCACAGGCACCCACCCACGTTGCAGGGTGGAGCCACCCAGAGACACTGCCTCAAGTCCTGGAGCCGCACCAGGCTGGCCAGCGAGAGCCGGGTTGCTATGGAAATTCCATCAACACAGCCAAACCCCACATGGCATGGAGCTCTACCCGTAGCTCTGGGGATCCCGGAGCCTTAGGCCAAAGCCCTGGCTCTAGAAGCCTTCTGCAGACCCCATCTGCTGGAGGGCCCCATGCCTACCTCGCAGGTGTCCATGTCCGGGGACAGCTTGAGCCCCCCGCGCCCGTTGCAGTGGCACGTGTAGCTGCCGGGAGTGTTGACACAGATCTGCTCGCAGCGGCCCTGCCAGCACTCGTCCACATCTGCCAGCAAAGAGTCACACGGCGGTGTGGGGACAGCTCCAGACCATGCCAGCCCCTGTGTAGCGCGCGGGTGGGGGGACATCCCAAGTGTCTCACCAGGCGAGTGCCCAACAGCAGCCTGCTACTCCTCCCCAGAGCGGCCTCCTCTTACGGGCAAGCAAAGGCTGTGGGTGTCTGAGGAAGGTGCTCGGCCACACCACGGCTGCTCATGCCACCAGGCCCAGCTGGTGCAACCAGGGCCCCAGGAGACTGAGGGACGCTGGAGGGCCAGACTGCAGCAGAGGGCAGCAGGGAGTGCTGTGGGGCTGGGCCCACTGGTCAGCTCACTCTGGCTGTCCAGTCCCCACATGCTCCCTCCCTGGGGGCTCAGCCCTCTCATGGGTTCCAGAGCTGCCCAGCAGGGGCCAGGGTTCCTCAAGGTTGCCAGAAAGGAGTTAACAGTAGAGTCGGCCTCACTGCTGTGTGCCCAGGACATGCTGGGTCTCCACAGTGAGGAGTACCACCTTGCTGGCCAGCCTTCACACTGTGAGCTGACTCTAGGCTCGTAGACAGTCCAAGCTCAGGGTCTCTGCTCTTTATCTGTGGCACGCTGCTGGAGGGTGGGCATGTATGTGCCATGGCATGTGCAGGAGTGCAAGCACAGTGCGCTTGCATATGTGAGTCCATGTGTATGCACGTATGTTTGTGTGCTAACTCACATACACATGAGTATTATGTGCACACACACATGTGGGCATATACTCACATGCATGTTCAATCACATGAATGTGTGACTGTTGTGTGTACATGTGCATGCAAGCTTATGTGTGCAAGCATGTTTGTGTGCATTTTTGTGCACACATAAACTTGTGTGTGTGCATGCATGTAGGTATGTACGAGTGTATGTTTGAGTGCATGCACAATGTGTAGATGTGCATGTGCATGGGTGAGCCACCACGTGTTCACATGCACATATTTTATGAAAGCACGTTTGTGTACACGTGTGATCTGCATGTTAGTGAGCGTGCATGAGTGTCTCCATGGTATACGTCCATGTGTGCACACATGCATGCGTGTGCATGCCGTGTGGCATGTGCAAATTTGATTGTGCCCATGTATGTTCCCATGCATAGAGTGTACATATGTAAGCATGTTTGTCAACATGTGCATGCACGCATGCATGTGTGTATGCATACATGTGTGGGTTGCACTGTGGTGTAAGTAGCCACTAGGCAATGTGAGGGCTCAGTTTCAGAGTTCTCTTCATTGCAGGAGGTGTCCTGGCCTTTTTCCAACCCTCTGTTGGTAGAGGTTTCCTAGAACCCTGGACTGAAGTCTGTTACCAATGAAGCCTGTGCTCAGGCAGTGACTGACCCCTGTCTCTGGGCTCAGGGACGGAGGAGGAGGAGCCCATGGGGTACCTTGGCAGGCCTTCTCCTGGGAGCTGTACACGTAGCCCTCGTCACAGAGGCAGGAGTAGGAGCCTGGCAGGTTCCTGCAGCGCGTCTCCCCGCAGGCATCTGGGTCTGCACACTCGTCTATGTCTGCAAGCAAAGTCAGTGAGGCTAGGCTGTGCAGAGGAGCCTGGGACAGCTGCAGCCAGCTGCTGGGCAGACAGGTGGGAGGAGCCCCAGACACTGAGGAGGAGGACAGAGTCGGGGAGGGCACGGCCACCAAGGGTCGGCCAGCCCAGCGTCCATGTGGAGCGCCCACCCCACGCTGGGCCACATTAGCCACGTTAGACATCCGAGTTAAGAATCCACCTCGTGACCAGGTATCCTCAATTTGCTTCTAAAGCACAGGATAGAGCCGTGGCAAGGAGCTCTAGGGCTCCAGGTATGAGGAGGATGGAGGAGGGGAAGGCCGGCCTGGCCCTCAGTCATCTGTGTAGGGATGGCCTCTGGTTGTAAGGGACAGCAACTAAGGGGTGAAATGAAAACTTCTCAGAGCAGACGATGGGAACGGTGTCCCCCGTCTGATGGGATGCTCTCCAGCTCTTGACGCTGACCCCACCCCGTGGCCACCAGGATCCAACTGTCCACCACACAGGCAGCTGTGCCCCTTATCCGGAGCAAGTCCAGGAGCTCAGGGGGCACCTCTGGATCCAGGGACAGGGCAAGGTTGCCCCTGCAAGGTGGGGTGCTGCTCCTCTGTAGCCCTGGATGCCAGGGGTGGCAGGGTGCATGCCTTTGAAGTGACTTTCTGGGGTGTCCTCAGGGCACCCTGCTCTGGATTTAGACCCCCAGGAGCCTCAGGCTGATGGAAGCAGGGACAGGAGGAGGGAGGCTGAGCTGCCTCTGCTTCCTCAGGACAGGGCCGAGGGGGCCAGAGACGGGGGCTGGAGGGGCCTGAGAGACGCATGGGTGGGACCCGGGGCCTACAACACTGCCTGAGCTCCCTGCATGGCCACCTGTGGAGCCTGGACCCTGAGAGCTACACTGCAGGCCAGGCAGGGCCGGCTGCCTCTGGCCCACCCCTCAGATCTTGGGGAATGGGTGGTCTGGAGCCCTACTGTGATCTGCGTTCTGCAGCTACTAGCCTCTGAGTGATGCCTACCTCCTCCTGAGCCAGGATTGTGGTGGGGCCTGGTCACGCCTTACCTTGGCAGGTCCTGTTGTCTGAGGCCAGTGCAAAGCCACTGTGGCAGGCGCAATAGAAGCTGCCTGGCTTGTTGTGGCACACCTGGTTGCAACCCCCATTCTGCTGGCTGCACTCGTCTACATCTGGCAGGACAGAGAGAAGGGCGGAGGTGTACAGACCCCCACACTCCACCATGCTGCCCTGGGAGCGGGAGGGTGCAGGGGACCGGAGCAGCCATGGGGGCAACAGCTATAGATCAGCTCCAAGGGCTCCAGCTGCATGCAGGAGGGGGTCAGAGGCCAAAATTTGCCATGGCCAGTGCCTGAGGGTGGACACTGCCCCACACCACAAGGCCCACAAGGCCACAAGGCCAGGTCCCATTTGGAACACCCCATCCCAGTCTACCTTCCAGCATCCACATGTCGCCTGGCTGAGGCCACATGCTGCTGGGCTATGTGGGGTGGTGGGCCACGCGCATCTTCTTCCGGCCAGCCCTGCTCCCAGAGGGGCCACCCAGCTCCCTGTGTCCCCAGGAGCTCCAGGAAGCCTCAGGCGACCACACCCCAGGGCCTCTCCAGCAGGATACTGCGGGGAGGGAACCCACCGGGGCAGGACCCCAGGACAGACTCTGGCCCCCCCCGAGCCTCCATGGTGGGCAAGGTCAGAGGGCCCCACTCGGCCCTTCCGGAGGTGGTGGGCTCTCACCTTGATCACACAGCCGGCCGCCCCAGCCAGCTTGGCACAGGCAGAAGAAGTTGCCCATGAGATCCTGGCAGATTTGGGTTCCCTCTTTGTCACAAGGGTTTGGGGTGCACTGGTCAGGCAGGTCTGAGTTGAGACACAGACAGAAAGTCTTGAGAGGTCCCCAAAGCCCCAGAGCCAGGGGACAATGGCTGGAGCTTCTCCGAGGGGCTGCTGGGCAGATGTGGCTGCCAAGAGGGTCTCCAGCTCAGGGCAGGAGCAGGTGTGGGAGGTCCCAGTCCTGGGGGACTCTAGGGGACTCTGGGAAGTGGCAGAGGCCCTGAGAGGCCAAGGAGCAGGAGCTGGGCCTCGCCCCGCCCCCCCCGCCCCGGAGCAGGGCCCCCAGCCCCTGCCAACCCTAGGAGATTCCACCTGCCCCACCAGGGCCAGGCTGCCCTGGGCGGGGCAGTCATCAGCCTCTGAAGTCTTCTGTCCACAGAGCTCAGCCTCAGTGGGCACTGGCACAGGACAGAAATCCCAGACCCCAGCCCAGGCCCCACCAGCAGGAATAGCCCCTGCCCACAGCATCTCCTGAGGCTCCAGGTCAGGCGTGCACCCAGCAGTAGGCGCAGGCAGGATCCCAGCACAGCCTCAGCGAGGGGTCAAGGAAGCCGCAGGCACAGCGACCTCCCAGGGAGCGCCACACACAGGGAGGCTGCCCCGGCACAGATGGGCAGGAAAGCTTGCGTGTGAGCCACCGCGTCCTGAGGTCGGGGAAGTTAGCAGAAAGGGCTATTGTCATGCCTTGGGCTCAAAGAATCCTTTCAGGGGCTGCTGGCTGAGCAGACGAGGTGCAGCCAGCGCACAGAAGTCGGAGCCCATGCACTCTCTCCGAGACCTGGGGGGCTGCCAGGGCTCCTGTGTACAGGTGGCCAGTGGGTTGTGGCTGTGGAGGCTCTGGGGTGTCCTGGAGGAGGGTGCAGCATGGCAGGACATTGGCTTTCCAGAGTCACAGCAGGGTCCTTCCTGGACCCCGAGTGGCCTCTGCCCCAGCCTGCGGACTGGCCAGGTAGAGGCCTCCAACCAGGCCTTCTTCCATCACCCAGGGCCGCTGTCCCCAGGTGGACGCTGATGCTCACACTCCCTGCTTCCCCTCCCTCCAAGCAGAATGCTGGCTGGCGGGTTAGAGGGCGTGGCTGGGTGGCTGCAGACACCTGGACCTGGGACGCCTTGTTCCTGCTGAGGGTGGCCCTCCTCACTCCCCAGCCACCGAGACCACAGTCATCAGTCACCTGGCCGGCCCGTCCAGCCACCCAGTCGCCGTGGCGTACAGCAGAGGGCAGGGCCGGCCAGTCCCTCCCTAGCACTGCACCTGTGGCCTCCTGCAGACAAGATGTTCTCCCTGGGCCCAGGTGGCTACCCAGAGCCTCTGAGCCTGGCGACAACTTCTGGTCACAGAAGGAAACAGGCCCTGAGTGCTCAGTGACCAGCCCATGGGGACACTGTGTGACCGTTCCTCAGAAGGAAATGACACCAGAGGTCCTGGCTCCTTTTCCATGGGTGGATGGCCCACAAGTCAGGCAGCAGGGTTGAGGCTGTGGGGGCTGTGCTGTCTCTGGGCTTCTCTGCCCACCTGCTGCCCACTCAGGGTGGGGGCCTCCACAGTCCACCTCCTCTGGAACAATCTCGGCAGCCAGCAGGCACCAAGGCCTGGGGTACTCATGCCCATGTGTCCCTAATCCTTAAGAGGACCACAGCCTGTCCCCTGGCTCCCACCTGAGCTGTGCCCAGCGGCTGCAGGGAATCTGAACGAGGTGGCAAGTGGACCTCTGGTGGCAAAGCTGCACCCCTTCAACTTGCCTCAGGCTTCCTCCATACCCTCTCAGGAGATGGCCTCTGCTTTGCAAAGAGGCTCTGCACCAAGTTCAAGGGCAGCCTGTTAGGAGAGCAGGGCTCTGCCCACCTCTCTGTGGCCTGTGGCCACCTCAGTGGGTGGTTTTGTGAGGCCTTGGGCAGCACTGCCTTGCTTGGCTGGCTGTCGTGGGTGCAGCCCTCCCGAGGCTGCCTCCATTTCCCTCGCACACTGCAGCCGCCTGGCTGCACTCAGGGCCTCACAGGGTAGAGCCGCGCCTGGGGTCAGGAGAGCGGAGAGCTGCCCCCTGGGTGGAGAGGCCCTGAGAAGCGACAGGTATCAGGCATGGTGGGGGGCAGGACTGTGCCCCCAGTTACTCCCCTGGAGCCCCTGCCATGGGAGGGCAGTGGGGGAGGTCGGTGCGCATTTCCACTGACCCATTCGGCTGGGGTCAGGGTTATTTCTGAAGTACGTGCCTGTGAACTCAGTGTGGGGGCTAGCTAACTTGGCCTTGAATTTGCCTAGGACACCATACTGCCCCTTTACAAAGTCTGTCCCTTGACAGGGGGACAGTACCAACTTCTACTGGAATGGGGCTGTTCTTAGGAGAGCCCCCCACCACGGAGCCAGCACCACACGCCTGTCTCTCCATGTTCCTCCCTCGGTCTCCAGGCAACGTAGCTCCACCCACCACCGTGTCCTGTCCCTGTTGGAAACTTATCTCCGGGATAGAAGCCAAGGTCGAGCCTCTCCCTCTGCAGGTGCCCAGCCAACTTCTGTGTGATCAGGCTGACCCAGCTGGGAAAGGCAGAGGAAGAGACACACCTCTGCAGGGAGGATGGCCACTCGGCACCCTGCTCTGTATGCCGGTCACCAAGTCTCGTGTGTGTTCAGAGAGAGACCGTTCAGCCTTTCCATGTGCAGCTGCAGAGGGAACGGGAAGCCAGCAGGGACTTGGCCACACGCTCCGTCCACTGCTGGCCTTTGTTCTGGCCACGAGAAAGGAGCCTTGTTTCCCCTAAGGGGGCATCCTGCCTGGCTGGGCACATGGACCTCAGCCTGAGCACAGTTCAACACTTGCAGGGCATGGTGGGAGAGCTCAGCTGGAGAACCTGGAGCTGTCCATGCAAAGGTAAAGAAATGGAAACTGAGGCTCTTCCTGGCACAAAGAGAGCAGTCTGTGCTCAGGGCAGGGGCTCTGAGCTCGGCAGCTGCAGCCACTGCCGCCCCTGAGAGCTGCAGCCACTGCCGCCCCTGAGAGCTGCAGCCACTGCCGCCCTGAGAGCTGCAGCCACTGCCGCCCTGAGAGCTGCAGCCACTGCCGCCCTGAGAGCTGCAGCCACTGCTGCCCTGAGAGCTGCAGCCACTGCTGCCCCTGAGAGCTGCAGCCACTGCTGCCCTGAGAGCTGCAGCCACTGCTGCCCTGAGAGCTGCAGCCACTGCTGCCCCTGAGAGCTGCAGCCACTGCTGCCCTGAGAGCTGCAGCCACTGCCGCCCTGAGAGCTGCAGCCACTGCTGCCCTGAGAGCTGCAGCCACTGCTGCCCTGAGAGCTGCAGCCACTGCTCTGGACCCCGGAGGCTCACCAGGAGCCCCTGCCTGTCTAGGGCTGCATCTGGACTCTGGCAGACTCAGAAATGATCTCTGAGGCTGCTGATGACGTCTAACAAGAGTGGGTGATCAAGAATGCAGGCTCGGACATGCCCACGGACTCCAAGTAAGACTGCCAGCAAGGAACCGACAATTACAGGTGGGGCCTAGACAGTCGGGAGGGCCAGGCTCACAGGGAGAGCGACCCTCCCAGGACCCGGGTGGGGCTCCGCCAGTGCTTCTGGGCAGGAGACACAGCTGTGAGGAGCACGGGGTGTGTCTGGCCAAGCCGCAGCAGAGCTCTGTCCCCCCCTAGCCAGGGCCTCACGCCTGCCCCACTCCTCCAGGGCTCTTGCTGGGTGAGCAGTCTCCAGTCCCATCCAGAAAGTGTCATCGCAACTTGAACCACTGAGGGACTCTGGGGCCGTGAAGTAATCAGCCAAAGTGGAGAACTCCACAGACACAGGAGCCAAACCTGCCTGCTGAGGTCAGTGGTTCCCAGACACACAGCCAGCCAGAGGACACCGAAGGAGCAGCCCCACTATCGGGACCATCAGCACCAGGCTCAACTGAGGTGGGAGCAAGGTGAGCGGCAGGAGGGGTGCCTGGGCGCTCGGGGACAAGGGACACCAGGGCTCACCCTAGTGCCTATGATGATTCGCAAGTCTGGGGGTACCGCTAGACAGACTGTCACAGCAGACCTGACGGGAGGATCTCCCAGGAGGGGCAGGAGGCACAGCGGGCAGCCGGGCAGAGCAGAAGACCCTGCGTGTGCTGGACGAGCAGCCGGCCAGCAGGCAGGACGCACCCCCCTCCTACTGCACTGTTCAGACATGCTGTTGCCCCCTTGGGAAGTCAGAGTCTCCCTGTGTGCCAGGAAGGCCGGGTGTGAAGGAAGCAGATCTGGGAAGGCCCGGCGCCCACTGTGGTCACAGAGGAATTCAGAGCTCCTGCCCGCGGCCCCCTCACGTGCACACTGGAGCAGGAGGAAGGGGACGCTTACTGCGAACACACGTGGCGAAGTCAGGGCTTTTGCTGTATGGAGAGCCATGTTTGCTGACACACTCTGCAAGAGAGAAATGCACGGCACGGTCACCACCATCCTGGGAGGACGGAGCTCAGTGCGGCGCCAGGCTGCGGCAGGACACCCGCTGCCCTGGTCCTGCGGCCCTCACACACCGGCTCTCGTGAGCATGAGAGCAGAGACAGCACGGAACTTCAGCAGGCTGTCCCCGCAGAGCCACCCTGCCAGGACCCCGGCAGGAAGTCACTGTCCCAGGAGGGCTGCTCTTTCTCCTTCTCTCCAAGGGCACTGTGGCTGGCCCAGAGCCTCCTGCCCACACCCACTCACTGCTCTGATGGCTGGTGCAGTCCTGCCCTTCACACTCAACACGTGTTTCTCGAGGTTCTCTGTTTCAACCGTCAACAGGGCGACCACAGTGAGTCAGCCCTTCTGGGTGATAGCAGAAGTGCAGAGTCCTGACACCAGGAAGTGGGAGGACACCACATCAACCCTACTTCCAGGTGGTGGGTGGAGCTTGGCACCAAAGCAGAGAAGGGCCTGCAAGAACTGGCTCTGCCCCGAGGGTTGGCGATCGGGAGAAAACCTCGGCACAGGCGGACTCATGCTTCTGACCTGCTTGCTCCGGATTCCCACTCAGTCTTCTTTCTAGCAGCTACTTGGCAACGGGCTCCCTCCCAACTCACCTCTGTGACAGCTAAAGTGGTCAGACTTACCGAGGTATCTGGGGTAGAAGTAGTCCTGTGGAAAGAGAAGGCAGGCGTGAGCTCCCAGGCAGCACCGCAGGTGGCGACAGTCTGGAGGGGCAGGTGTGGACAGGCGGGCCTCAAGCCCTCGGAACCACAGCCCCTCCCCCGGCCTCTGCCAGGAAGGAGGCAGGAGGCAGTGAATGCTGAGCAGGGTCTGCAGGGTGACTGCAGAGCCTCAGTGCATTTGTTGGATCACTTCCAGGGGCCAGCCAATCGGGGTCACCCAGGGACACTTGGGAAGTGCCACTGGAAGTGTCTCAGGAGAAGGTACATTGAGGAGAAGGGTGTCCTAGGTGGAAGCAGGCTCTGCCAGGGACAGTCACCTTAGCCTGGACTCCCTGTGCCTATCGGCATCTGCACGGATCCGCATCCACTGCATCTGTGAGCCAGCTCTGCCAGGGAGGCAGGGAGGCCGCTCCCGAGGGGCCTCCACCGAGTGCACGTCGAGAGGCCATGTGCATACAAGTGGGCTGGCGGACGCTGGGCCGTGTGCCCGCGTGGCAGTGTGGACACTGGGCCATCTGCCCTGCATGGCAGTGCGGAGCCCACTGGAGACTCTGTCAGGTCTGTTGTGGGGCTCAAGCAGACTCCAGGACCTGGTCAGCCGGTCACAACGGCAGTTTGGCTCTCCACATCCCAGGCTGGAGTGACCACAGAGGGACTGTGAATGGCAGTCAGGAGGGTGCGGGTGGGGTCTGCTTCTCCATGCCCCATGGAACTGCACGCCCACCCCGATGGGAGACCCCGATGGGAGACCCCGAGGCAGGAGGTTGTGGAATCTGCTCCCGTCAGGAGCAGGAAGGGCTGGAAAGTGGAGGGTGACAGCGGCCGAGGGTCCTGGTGACCAGCAGAGCGACAGGTGCTGGGGCCCCAGCTCCCTCACCTCCCTCAGACCTCCCAGGTAGGCTCTGCACAGCAACCTGCTGCCTTCAGGTTGGCTGGGCCTCACACCCATCTACTCCTACCACTCAGCAGGAAGCACTGCCTTCCACCCAAGGCCAAGGAACCATCTGAGCACCCCATGTCCGTCAGGGCCTGGGCCCCCCTGAGAGCCCCTGGTCGCGTCCATCAGAGCAGGGACGTGACAGAGCTGGTCTTGCACCAGCCCTGCAGGGCAACCAGCTGGGCCATTCTAAGAACAAGCAGACCTGGTCCTGCTGACCCCGACCTGATTGGGACGTGAGGCAGAGCTGGCCAGCCTGGGTAGGGGCTGCGCCTCCAGGGGACAGTCTCCAGAGAGCTCCTCGCAGAACTGGGCTTGTGCAGGGCTGGGAGAGAGGTGGGGACCACTCCTCACCCTGGCACTAACTAGGAGAAGATGGTTTCCATCCACTGTTCTAAAAAGTCCAAGAACGAGTGTGGCACCAGGCATGGCTTCGACCCAGCAGTCAGCCACCGGCCAAACTCTGTCCAGGGAAGAAAGAACCCCTGCCTTGCTCAGCAGCTCCCACCACCGGCTCCTTAAAAACCATTAAGAAACTTTAGCAGTGTTTAACTCGGCAGGTGGCTGCCGGGGCATGCCCTGCAGGCTCAAGGAGCTGGAGCTGTCCATGCAAAGGTAAAGAAATGGAAACTGAGGCTCTTCCTGGCACAAAGAGAGCAGTCTGTGCTCAGGGCAGGGGCTCTGAGCTCGGCAGCTGCAGCCACTGCCGCCCCTGAGAGCTGCAGCCACTGCTGCCCTGAGAGCTGCAGCCACTGCTGCCCTGAGAGCTGCAGCCACTGCTGCCCTGAGAGCTGCAGCCACTGCCGCCCCTGAGAGCTGCAGCCACTGCTGCCCTGAGAGCTGCAGCCACTGCCGCCCCTGAGAGCTGCAGCCACTGCTGCCCTGAGAGCTGCAGCCACTGCTGCCCCTGAGAGCTGCAGCCACTGCTGCCCTGAGAGCTGCAGCCACTGCTGCCCTGAGAGCTGCAGCCACTGCTGCCCCTGAGAGCTGCAGCCACTGCTGCCCTGAGAGCTGCAGCCACTGCTGCCCTGAGAGCTGCAGCCACTGCTGCCCTGAGAGCTGCAGCCACTGCCGCCCCTGAGAGCTGCAGCCACTGCTCTGGACCCCGGAGGCTCACCAGGAGCCCCTGCCTGTCTAGGGCTGCATCTGGACTCTGGCAGACTCAGAAATGAGTCTGGACACAATGACCTTGAAGGGCAGAGGGTCTAGGACTCTGAAGCAGACCCAAGCACCTCTGTAGGCAACAGGTCCATGGCCTTTGCATCTCCGGGTGCAGAGCGGGGGGCTGGTGCGGCTCAGAAAGAAGCCTCCAGGGGAAGCCAGATCTGGAGGGGGCACCCCACCCTGGAGAGCATGACCCCCAAGACTATGCCCTCCAGGCCTGTGGCAGGGAAGGCTCAGGGGAGGGGAGGGACAGGCTAGAGGGAAGGTGTGGCTCAGCAACCAGGATACTGGGGAGGGAGGGAGGACCCGAGAGGACGTGGGAGAGAAAAGCATGTATGCTATGTGCACTCGTGTGTCTGCATGTGTGTCTGTGTGTGTCAGTGTGTGCATGTATGCTATGTGCACTCGTGTGTCTGCATGTGTGTCTGTGTGTGTCAGTGTGTGCATGTATGCTATGTGCACTCGTGTGTCTGCATGTGTGTCTGTGTGTGTCAGTGTGTCTGATTCCATGTACACGCCCTGACCTGTGTTCCACGTGTCAGTATGTGCGTGTGTCTGCGTGTGTCAGTGTCTGACTACAGGTGCACATCCTGTTTCTGTGTGTCAGTGTGTGCATGTCTGAGTACACATGCATGTCCTGTGTTCTATGTGACAGTGTGTGCGTGTCTCTGCGTGTGTTTCAGTACGTGTCTGAGTACACATGCATGTCCTGTGTTCTATGTGACAGTGTGTGCGTGTCTCTGCATGTGTTTCAGTACGTGTCTGAGTACACATGCGTGTCCTGTGTTCTATGTGACAGTGTGTGCGTGTCTCTGCGTGTGTTTCAGTGCGTGTCTGAGTACACATGCATGTCCTGACCATGTGTTTCCCATGTCAGTGTGTACGTGTGTCTGAGTACATGTGCATGCCCTGGTTGTGTGTTCTGCATGTCTCTGTTTGGGTGCGTCTGTGTGGGGGGTATGTTGGGACAGCTTTCAAGCAGGGTAGGGTGGGCATCTCAGCCTGGACATCCCTCCCCAAGTCTTTGGGGCTCCCTCTCTCCTCCTGCTAGAACTCCCCAGGCCACCCCAACAACTGGGCCTGGCCCCCAGTGGTTGTCCAAGGAGAACTGGGTGCTTCCATCAGTGGAGGAGGTAACCCTCTCTGGGCTGTTCTTGAAGAATCCGCAATCTCAGGAAAAAGGTCTTTGGAAAGTAGATGCAGTTCACACAAGGTCAGCTGGGCTTGGGCTTTTAAAACTGACCGCACCCCAAAATCCAACGGGAGAACTCACCACCAGCAGCAGAGAGGTGAGGAAGGCCGTGGGGGAGAAGGGAGGGACAGGGAAGCAGAGCTCCAGGGCAGTCCCCCCAGCTGAGCAGGGACTGCCCACCTGCCCTGCCATAAACATTTCACTTTATATCTCAAATAAAACAAGCACTAATCAGGAACCCGCTGGGTTTCCGCCTCCAGGCGGGAATCCAAGTGCCGGGAGCAGAGGGCTTTGGTAAGAGGAGAGTGCTGAGGACCAAAGCCCCGCAGTGGAGGCAACCCCGGCAGAACCACCCGGCCTCTGGGAGCTGGGCACCGGACCCTGGGGGAGGCTCAGTGCAGGAAGGGAGGGCAGTGCTGCAAAAGGGAAGCCAGATAAGAGGAGCGCGGGAGGGGACAAAATGGTCAGGAGGGCCAGGCTTGTCACCAGCAGGGACACACCCTAGGCCAAGGAATGCTGGCCAGACAGCCAGGAGGTGCTGCAGGAAGTGCTCAGAGGGAGGGCCTCCCCGCCTCAGGCAGAGGTGTGGGAAGGCCAGCAGCAGGACCGGAAAGGCCACTGGACTTCACTCCCAGCTGTGGGGAGAGCCCTGCAGGCCAAGTGCTGTCCCTCAGGCAGAGGAGAGAACCCAGCCAGGGCCCTGGAGACGGAGCTCCAGCTGCCCAGGCCCACACAGCCAGGGACGGAGGGAAGCTCCCACTCTCCCCTCCCAAGAAGAGAGCAGCTGGCCTTCCTGCCAGGAGAGGGGCCGGATGTGGGCAGGTGTGCTGGACAAGGCCTCTCACAGAGGGCCAGGACAAACTATCAGCTTCCAGTTCCCTAAATCCCTAAGTGGGCTGGCACAGGACAGGGCAGCAGGTCGACCCTGTGGGAGGGCCCTGGCCTGGCCCAGCCACTGTGCAAATCTGGCCTGGCAGGTGGTCCTCTCCTTCCTGTGCACCAGGACCCACGCTCCTCTTATCTGGACCACCCAGGAGCCCCCTTCAAAGAATGCTGAAGAGCTGTTCCCAGGCCAGACAAACCATGCCTGTGTCTTGGGAAAGCCCCAGGCTCACCAGACCTCGCAGCCCTGCCTCTGCACCCTTCCTCAGGGTATGAGCAGTCATGGGGTCTGGAGACCCCGGTCCCGGGGCCTCAGGCCTCCGCATGGGTGTGGAGCAGAATGGGGCGCAGCGGAAGGTGGACACCTGTACTGCCCAAGTCCGGCTCTGACCAGACCCAGATCCCCCCTCACCACCCGCATCCCACCCGGCCTGAGGAAAGAGAAAGGGAGCACATCAGGCCCACATCCTGCCCGGAGCTCTGGCTCCTCCACTGGCCACCAGAGGTGCAGGCAGGTAGTCTGACCATCACTGTGACAGACACAGGGCTAGCTGAGGGGACTAGAGGAGAACTCAGGTGATGGAGCACTAGCTGTGGGGACAGGAGGAGAACTCGGAAATGACAGACACCTCGATGTGAACAGGGTCTGACTCCTGATAGGCCCCATGGCCAGGCCAGCAGAGGAAGGCCCGCCCACAACACAGACAGGAGTGGCACCCACGGCCCAGGCGTTGTGTTGAAGCCATGCAGCTCTGAGTACTTATTTCTTTTTCTTTTCTTTTTACACCCTTGTAAGTAGAGTTATAATTAAATATAAAACCAAGTCACACCAGAGGGGCCTGACTCTGGCAAAAGCAGCTTGTCTGTCCGGCAGCCAGGAGAAGCCGGCTCAGGCCTGTCGGGCCTGGCAAACAGGGCTGCAGAGGGCGGGCTCCTCTGGCTCCTCAGACTGGGCTGGGCCGTGGCTTGGCAGTGCTCAGCTCTTGTCACCACAGACCCTGTCCCAGGTGAGGATGGGGTGAGAGGGTACTGCCCCGTCACATAACTCCACAGTCGGGTGATGAGTGCCTGGCAGACCTGCCTCAGCCCCAGAGACCCTCTGCGAGTGGCCTGAGTCATTCTACCAGGGTTCATCATCAAAGAAATGATAAGACAGCCAGGTTAGGAAAAGACCTGTGAACCGCTCCCCCAGAGGATGGAGGGCGGCCGCAGAGGAGGTAGCCTGCTTCTCCAGCCCTGGACTCCGAAGGGGCAAGTCTGAAGGGGCTGTCCAGCCAACCGCTAGAGATGCCAGTCAAAATAAAGACCCACGTGGGCCACAGTCCCATCCTTTTATCAAATGTGGTATTTATTTTATCTCAGAATTTTTAAAAGAAAAATTCCAGCAGAGCCAAAAAGTCAGCTCTGAAATCCCCCTAACTTGGTGGCATCCCCTGACACCAGCAGGGCCACACCACTCCAAAACCATGTGCTCTGCCCAGTGCCCATTCCTAAGTGTCCTCCACTGCTCCTGTGGAGACTCCTGTCCACTCCTGGGCTGCTGCTGCTGCCTGGTTTCCCAAAGACATTATTCATACAAGCATGTCCTGGGCCAGGGACTGCAGAGGCCAGTCCTGGGCCCTTCCCTACTCCTCCCACCCCCCCTGTGTCTGTTCTCTGCACAATTCCTGAATCATATTTTTGGACCTGCTGCTGCAAGCAATTCCAGCCCTGAGGTCTTTCAATTCCTCTTTCAGGAAAACCCTCAGGCTCTCTGGAGGAGCACCCAGATGCAGCCCCAGCCCTCACCTCCACTCCAGCTGGGGGGGGGGGGCGCTGCGGCAAAGGAAGTATTTAGGTTTTTAACCGTTGTGTTTCTTGTACACTTTGAAAACCGACTCCTGCTTTATCCTGGAGGGAGGGCCACATCTTATTTTGAGCATTTCCTTTCAAGTGCTTCTCTCAGGAGCCCCAATTATATCTGCTGCAGGGCCCCAATCATATCTGGCTCCAAGACCTGCCTCCTCTCCTAAATGGAACCTGGGGTCACCAGGGAAACTGGGGTGCCAGAGGGTCACTAAGGCGCACTGGAAGGCTGGTGCTGTGACCCTCACTGGGAGCTTCTGGGGTCTGAGTTCTGAGTGAGGCCGAGAGCCCTTCCACTAGGGCTCGCCAGAGCAGTAAGCATGGTCGGGGGCCCAGGTCCCAGTCCTTGGTGAAGCTTGATGAAGCTCCGGACCACGGAGGGCTTCCGACACAGGCCCGCCCGCCCCCGGCCTCGGACGCCCCTCACCGTCTCGGGGTCGTTTTCGAACACCTCCCGGGCCTCCTCCTTGTTGCACAGCTCCTCGACGCACTCCCGCTCCAGATGACCCTGCTTGGCCTCCTCGAAGACCTGGTAGGCACGGCGCTGCCTGGGCCGAAGGAACTGCGCGGCCTCACGCGCCCGCAGCAGCACCGCTGCCAGGGAGAGGGGGGCGCGTCAACCTGCGCCCGGGGTTGGGGGCCGTGGGGTTGGGGTGCGGCGCGGGACTGCAGCGGGGCCAGGGGTGGCGAGGGCCAGTACGCGGGGATGCATCAGCAAGACTGGGGTCTGCAGAGGGCAGGGATGCCCCAGGGGCCGGGAGGCCGCGGGATGGGGGGGGCGCAGAGGTGCCACCGGGGGCCGCGAAGTCACTGGGGACGGAGATCAGGGGGTGGGGATGCCGCAGAGGGGCTGCGATGCCGCAGGGGTCAGAGGTCAGGGGGCTGGGGGCCGGGAAGCCGCCGGGGTGCACCGGAGCCCCGTGATGTCGCGGGGACAGAGGTGTCGCAGAGGGCCGCTGGCGCCCGCCCCGAGGGCCTGCGCGGGACTCACTGTGCGCGGACTCGGAGGCCAGCAGGAGCAGCAGCAGCGCGGTGCCCAGGGCGGCGACGGGCCCGGGCGGCGGCGGCGGCATGGCGGGGCCGGGCCGGCGGGAGGCCGGGAGCGCGCGGTCAGAGCGCCCGGGAGGCCGTGGCGAGCCGCGGACACCGCGGGGCCGTGGCTCCGGTCATCCCGTCCCGGCGGCACTGAAGGTCACATCCCGCCGGCGGCGGCGGCACCGGCGCGGGGCGAGTGGGCGGGGGCGGCGGCCGGGGCGGGGCGGCCCAGCAGCGACGCGGGCCGCGGGGCCGCGCTCGGGCTGCGTCCGCGGACGCAAGGGAAAGCAGGTCACCCGCCGCTGGCGGTTCCGCGCGCGCGTCCGGGGAAAGGAGGCTCGGCGTCACTCAGACTGCGCGGCTTCGCCGGGAAGCGGAGCGTCCGAGGGAGGAGGAGGAAGCCAGAGCGGCCCCCGCTGGACCACGGAGTGGACGCCCTCCGGTCAGCACGCCTCTTGAACCTCTCGCCGCCGCTCGGTCCCGCCGCACGGCACAGCATCCCTTGTGGATTCTTCATTCTTGGGCACATTTTCTCAAGACTGGGGTGCAGGCAGTGAGGCTGTTTCTTTTTGTCGTCTGTTTTCCATAATGATGGCTGGCGAACTCCGGGGTTTCCCAGCCCAAAGCACACTGTGCTCCGTCTCAGAGACAGGACTTTCTGTCCCTTGTCTCTGAATATTTTGCAAAGTCACCGGCAACACACACACACACACACAGACACACACACGGCCCAACCCTGGCCACCACTCAGGGAGCCCTGAGGCCGTCCGTAAGCCTGGCACCCCTCCAGGAGGAGGGGACCTGGAAACCAGACCAGAGAGTCCTGCTTCTGAAATCCCCACACCCGAAAATGGTGATGAAAAGGGACAATGAGTCACCTCCACGCCCGTGGCTGCCCACTTGGCTTTCTGAGCTCATGGCTCTAATTCTTAGAAGAATGGAATGTCATTGCTAGGGGAATTTTTTTATCAGGTCCTTGGTTTGAAGGTGGGGTTAACCCTCATGGAACATGCGGATTAATGTCCCTAGGAATGATCTTCAAGGAGAACTAGAAATCAGTGAAGTCATGCACATTTGGCCTGAGAGTCCTGGGGCACTCCCAGAAAGCCTCCTGGTGCCGCAGAGTTGCCTCAGCCTACAAACACCACAGAGCTCAGAGCAGACAGAACGTTTGTGATGTTAATTTTCCTGCCCTCCCTGAAGGAGGAGCGTGGTGTCAATGAACTAGGAGCACCGCAGTGAGCCAGCTCTTGCCATGTTTGTGGGGCCTAAGCCAGGGACATGGCAGGCTTCAAGAAAGGTGAGAACTCCCATCAGAGTTTCTACATGCTGGTGAGGGTCTGAAGAAGACAGCGTGCTTCCGGAGCACTCAGCTCCCCGGCAGGTCAGTGAGAGCTTCTCTGGGCAGTCTGCAGTAGTGCAGCGCCTACATCAGGTGACCAGGCGTCAGCATGGCCTCCGCAGGATGCAGTCTTCCAGGTGCCCTGCCGGCTCTTAGCCTGGTCCACGCCCCGGCCCCCCCCATATTCTCAATGCATCTTTTCTCCCCAGGTAGCTCCCAATAGTAGTGCCTCCCATGGTACAGATGCTCAACTTGATCTAGATCACTGAGCATTGCAGGGAGCAGCTATGGAGAGCAGAGCAGGATTCCCACCCCAGAGAACTTCTGCCTAGTGACCAGTGCAGAGTGTGTGCTGTGGGTCAGAAATGGAAAACAATCTAAATAATGTGTTTCAAAAGTGGGAAGAGCCACCAGCACTATCTTGTGCCTGAGACAGCAATGAAGTGGACAGTCCAGCCCCACTAGGGGCAGGAGTTCAGACCAGGCAGCAGACACCCTATCTGGCAGCTCCTCTTTCCTGCCCAGAAAGCAGGGATGGGGTGGGGGTGGAAACGAGGTGTTGGGAGCAGTGCAGGGTCCACAAGCCCCTGCTGCTCTTGCCTTCTTGGGGTCACAACGCCACCACAATAGAACCAGCCCTGCATCCAGCACCTGCAGGCCGAGCACTTGCTGTCTTGCCTGAAAAGATGCTGGGCATTGACCAACCAATCAGTGCCTTTGCAGCTATTTTTGGGGTATAATGGAAATCACAGTGATTTTGTCAGATTTTGGCACATTTGAGACACATGTGTACACTTGTGAAGACATCACGGTCACGTTGAAGACAAGCTCAGATCCAGAAAGGTTTCCCTACAGCCTTCTGCAGTTCCTGTCTCCTGGATCCCTGCCCTGCCTTGAGTCTGGGTCCCTGGGCAAAGCCATGGCCAGCTTCCTGTCACTACGGGCTGTTCTGCGTTTCTTAGAGGGGTACATGAAAGGAAACATGTGGTGTGCATGTTCCTTTATCCTCTGTCAGTACCTGTGTCTTCGGAGCTGTCTGTGCTGGTGCGTGTATCAGCAGTGACGCTCAGTTGCGTGGGTCTGACACTGTTTATCACTCACCTCTTCATGGACATTTGGCTTGTTTCTGGAGTTTTTATCATTACAAATCTGCCATGAATATTTGTGCACAAGTCATCACATGTGACTACGTTTTCTCTTCGTGAAACACCTAGGAGCAGCATTGTAGGCACTTTTAAGGAAACTCAACCCCTCCAAGGGCTCTGCCACTTCCCATCACCACAGCAGCGTGTGTGCTGCACCTGCTGCGTGTTGGCCATGGGCAGCTTCAAGGTCTGCCTTCCAGGTCTAGAGGAGCACCCCTTGTTTAAACATGTACTTCCCCAGCAACTTAGGAACTGGAGCAAATTCTTATGAACTGCTGCCATTCAAATACCTTCTCTGGTGAAGTGTCTGTTTAAGTGTTGTTTCTTCCTTTCTTTTAGCTTGGGATGATTGCTTTTCTGATTGCTGTTTGTTGAATTTCAAGAATTCTTTGCATGTCCCTTATCAGATGTGTGGCTTGCAAATATTCCCAGTCTGTGGCTGGTGTTTTCATTCTGTCAAAATTGTCTTTCAAAGAACAGAATTTTTAAAAATTAGTGCATTTTAATGATACAGAATAATGGGTTTTGTTGTGGCATACACATACATGCAAATGATGTACTGTGGCCATAGCCACCCCAGCCCCTGGTTTCCTTCCTCTCCTCTGATAGTCTCCCTGCTACTTTCCTGTCATCCCCAGATCCCACCTATGCAGGAAAACATGTGATACCTGTCCTTGTGTGCCTGGCTCATTTGGCTTAACTTGATGGTCTCTGATTCCATTCATTTCCCTGTAAACAACACAATTTCGTTCTTTCTGGTTGCATAATAGTCCACTGTGTATATACACCACATTTTCTTTATACTCACATACACCTGGGCTGATCCTGTGACTTGGCTAATGTGAGTTGTACCATGATAAACATGGGCATGCTGGTATCTCTACAGTATGGTGGCTTTAATTCCTCCGTGTGGTATAGTGGGGTCCGTGGTGGCTCTCTTTCTAACTGGGTGAGGAGCCTCCCTTCTGGCTGGGGTGAGATGGAGTCTCAATGTGGTTTTCCTTTGCATTTCCCTGATGGTGGATGATGTGGAATATCTTTTTCGAATACTTATTGGCCACTCATAGGTCTTTCGAGAAGCATCTCTTCATTCCATTTGCCTGCTGACTGGCCAGTGTTACATGTTAGTCCTTTATCTACTCCACTCTAACCCGCTGCAGAGGACCCGCTGGCCAGCTCTCCCTCCCCCTTCTCTCCACCGGTGCCCCTAGGTGTGCACTCACTGGTGCTCTGACCTGGGTTCTCGCTCCTGCTTCCTGGAGTCTTGGGCTGGGTTCCTGGGCCTTGAGCACTTCCCCATGTTTTCTTCCAAAGTTCTGGGTCTTGTGTGAGGTCTTTGGTGCACTCTGAGTCGGCCCGTGCAGGGTGAGAGAGTCTCCTTCTTCTCCAGGTACACATCTGGTTTCCCCAGGCTCTTCTCTCCAGCCTGTGAGTGGCCCCGGTCACAGGCCAGGGTTGGGGGCCCTGTGGCTGTCTTGCGTCCCTCCTGTTCACCATACTGCTTTGTGACCATGGTCTCCAGTACACCTGAAATCAGTCTTGGGCCTCGGTTTGCCCACAGAGCAGAGCCCTGGACTTGGAATGTTTTCATTAGTGGGTTTTGCTCTTGGGGTCAGTTCTGTCGGGCCGAGTGCCACAGGATGTCTTCCAGACGCCGTGTGGCTTCATGCTGCGCGCCTGGGAGCAGGACCCGTTTGAGTTGCTGACCCTTGCGGGCTGGGAAAGTAGCTTCTATTTCCAGTATTCCATGAGGCCTTTCTTCTTAAAATCAGGGGAGAATGCTGGGAGTTGCCCGAAGTTTCTTCTGCATCTATCGATAGGGTCTTTTCCCTTTCATCAGTCCGTGCACCACTGTGATCCGTCTCCAACGTCCAGCAGGTCCTGCGTCCCTGTGGCCCACTTGGTCACGACACTCCCCCTTCAGACAGCTGCTGGTTTCCGCTTGCAAGGCCTTGTTGGGAAACTTCCCTGTCCACTCGCCTGCTTCCCGGTGGCTGCTGCTGTGTGCAGTGCGGGAGCCCTGGGCGCGCTCAAGGGAGGCTGCCTCCCTGCAGGTTGTGCTGCTCCTGGCTGGCCCCAGCGTGGGTGCCATGGTGGTTTCCATACCCAGACTGCGGTGGAGGGACCTGGTGGGACCCTGGTCACCTCTGCCTCTGTCTGTGAGTGTGAAGTCATCGATTGCTGGGCTGTGGTGGGGCACCCAAAGGTCACAGCCCTTCTGTGGAAATGCAGGCCTTGGCCAAGATGCCAGCTCGTCCCACTTTCCAGGCATTCCCAGCTCCAAAGCTCAGACTCCTGGTCCCAGGTCCATGAGGACTTCTGCCCTGCCTTGTCCCCTGGGCGAAACATTGCAGTCTGACTCTTGCAGTGGGATTCTGTGCCAAATACTCACATGCAAGAGGCTCATGGAATCTGCACCAACCCTCCACAGAAATGCTGTCCGACTCCCTGGCAGGCTGCACCTCCTGTACCCCAGGCCTGAGGTTCTGTCCTGGGTCCTGAGGCTTGGAGGGAGGGGGCAGAGGTGGGGTCCCAGGTGGTGGAGATGCCGTGGTTTCCCTGCAGCAGCAATCCTGAGCCCACTCCCCGCAGCTCCGGAGGCCTGGCCTGGCGGCTGGGGTCTCTTGTTCATGTCTCTGGGGCTGGAGCTGCCTTTGGAGGGGGCCTGGTACCAGGGTTCAGGGTGAGGCTGTGGCTTGGGCGGTAACTGCTGCTCATCTGGAAAGCTGCCCCAACACAGGGTGGCCCTGGACTGACTCCCACTGCAAGTCTGCGTCATGGATGTAAGAGACAGACTCGCAGAGGGTTCACCTTTCCCTCTGACTGGGCAGGCAAAGGCAGGCACCAGGAGAGCTCCATGCTCCTCGCTTCTGGTTGCCAGAGGGTGGACGCCGTCCTCTGCACTCAGGCCGGAGCCGTCCTTGGAGAGAACACTCTGGCTGGCCTGAGCCTGCCGCTGCTGGAGGGCTAGGAAGGGCTGCGGAGGTGGTCCTGGAGCCAACAGTCCCACTGGGCTGGGGGAAGAGCCCTATGACAGAAGGCGCCTTAGACCACCGTGCCGGGAGCACGTGAGCACTGTTATTAGAGGCAAGGAGCAGTGGCGGGCGTCTCCCATCAGAGCCCGTGGTTTGCTGATGCTGGCTTTCACAAACTGATGAGCTTTGCTTCAGTGAACGTGAAAGAGGAACCTGGGCCGACAAAGGCTGGAAGAGCTCTATAAATATTATTCTGGAGAGTGTCCAAAGCATTTACAGCAACCGTGCCACTCTTGAGGAAGGACACAGCTGTTTTCACGTAACACGGTGGTGTTGAACTTTCCAGGACAGGCAGTTGGCATAAAGCTCAAGGGCAGCTCCACTCCACCAGTCAGACTCATACCTTGAAAGGTCAAGGGTGCTGGGCATGCAGAGTCCAGGGACAGTAGGAGAGTCACAGCCTGAGAAGCCTGAAGATACAGACACGCATTCTCTAGCCATCCTGGAGTGAGAAGCCCAGGCATAGCGGGACTGGACCCCCACCTAGGGCTTGGGGGGGACCCTCCAGGGATGGCAGGGCTGGACTCCCACTCAGGGCTCCTGGGAGTCCTCCAGGGATGGCGGGGCTGGACTCCCTCCCAGGGCTTGGCGGGGACCCTCCAGGCATGGCAGGCTGGATTCCACCTTGGGCTCCAGGGTTTCCACCCTGCCAGCCCTGGGCTCCAGGTGTCTTGACTCCAGTTTACATATCTCCGCGTCTGCCGATCTTCACGCGTCTCTTGTATGTGTGTGCCTCAGTGTCCCTCTCCTCTTTGTACAGGACGCAGTGCTGCTGGATGGGGGTCCACCCTCCTTGCCTTAACTGGCTGCATCTGCATTGATCCCATTTCCAGGCGAGACTGTGTTCAGAGGCTGGGGTTAGGCCTGGTGTGTACCTAGTAGAGCTGGAAGAGACTCCTGGAATCCGCCTTCTCCCTGCTCATCTCGAAGGTGCGCTCCGCCTCTGCCTTTCCCGACCTTGCTGGGGACGCTCCTGCCCTGGAGCAGCCTGTTCCTGGCTCTGTGCTCCTGTCTCAGGGGTAGGACAGAGAGCAGCTTTGTGTTGCTGGGCCAGCTCCCAGGCAGATAGAGGACAAACCGTGTCAAGGTCTTTGGTTGACTGAGCAGAGGAGGTGGGAGCAGGCAGAGCTGGTTCCTGGAGTCTCCTGTTGAAGCAGGAATGTGAGAGCTGATTTCTGGGGGACATGCTTAGTGGACCCATAAGCTTCACGAACAGTAAGTGTAGGGACGGAGGTTTAGAGACCATCTTTTCCTTGAGATCTGTGGGTCCGTGGGAATTCAGAGTTGGGTTGCAGTTCCCGTAAGTAGCAAGGTGGACTGGCACTTGCCTGACTCGCCTTGTCCTGGATGGCTGGGGAGGGGACTCCCGTTGCTCTGTCAGTGAGCATTGCCCCTAATGCACTCCCAGGACATGTTCTAAGACTGCAGGTGGGACTGACTTTAGCTGATCCGTGTCCTGTCCTGTCCTGTCTGGTGGCAGAGTTGGTGGCTCTAAACACAGGAAGAATTGTTTGCACCACAAACCCCTTTATGATGGAGTGGCAGTTCCAGGTTATGAATTTCAAAACTTGCTTGTCAGGCAGGGTGCATGTGGAGCCGCCCCTCAGGCTGCTGGTTGTTTTGTGAACGCTGGTGCAGAATGACTTTGTGTCCGATGCTTGGGAGGTCAGTGTGGTCAGGCCCCCATGAAGAGCTGGCCGCCTGCCCCTCATTCTCACGCCCATTGACTCTAGCTCGGGTCGGCCTGGCCTGCTCCTTCCCCTGTGACTTGTGGCCCCAGGTGACTGTTGTGGCTCCTGATCCCTCGGGGTCTAGTGCCTACTTGAAATCTGGGGACTAGATTTCTCAGTCTCTCTGCTAAGATGGCACGACCCTGAAGCCCAGGAGGCACCCCGTGGAGGGCAGAGCCCCCTGAGGGACAGTGGCACAGCCCTGAAGCCCAGGAGGCACCCCGTGGAGGGCGGAGCCCCCTGAGGGACAGTGGTCTAGCCCTGAAGCCCAGGCGACGGGGCTGCTTCCTGTCCCCAGTGTCTTTCGTCCCAGGATCCCCCTTGGCCCACACCCTAACCCTGGGGCGCGGTGCCGCCTGTTTCTAGGTGCAAACCTGGCCCCTGGGTTGACTTTGCTTCCTTTAGGGCTGGGTGCTCGTCCCTAAGCAACTGGCTTCAGGTGACCAGTGAGGAGAAGCGGCCAAGGATGCGTGGGGACTTGGGTGTGGTGGCCACAGCAGGGAGAGGCCTTCCCTAGCAAAGGCCCAGCCAACAGCTCTGCTCCCTGCTGTAGCCACAGCCACAGCCAAAGGTCTCCTGGGTGGAGGTGGCTTGAGTGGAACCCCCCCGGGGCATCCCACCTCCAGGCAGCACAGCCTCCCTGAGCCCTGGGTGGGCTGTGGGAGATGCAGGAGAAGGAGACTGAGGCTGAGCCAGGACATGGGCATTTACTCTGAGAACCAGGTCTACACCAAGCAGGAGGAATGCAGTGCCCATGCTCAGAAGCCACGGTGTGCATGGGGCCCCTCTGTCACCACCCTGCAGACCTGCCTGGGAGCAGGGTGCCAGGCTCCCCTGAGGTTGGGCAAGTGGTCCCGAGAGACTGCGAGGCTGGCAGCGGGACCCAAGGTCTCCAGCCCCCCTGCCGACGCTGGCTCACCTGCACACTTGGGCTCCCACCCCGTGCCACCTGAACCCCAGGCCAATGTCCCGACTGGGCAAGGCTAGCTTTGGAAGCCATGGCCAGAGTTACATAAGGTCACCTCCACCCACCAGGGCTGTGAAAACTGGGTCTCGCCCATTACACAGTCTGTGTCTGAGGCTGAGTCTGCCCTGAGGTCTGATGCACTAATGTGAGCCACTGTGAGCTGAAGGACGTCCCGCAGATGTGACATTTGGGGACACAGTGGAGGAGGGCAGCAGTGGCTTTATACACCCTAGGCCAAGGTGGTCAAGACTCCACAGCTGGGCCGCCCAGAGCTTGGTCCCAAAACCCGAGAGAAACCTGGTCCCTGGCCCAGCTGTGCTGGTGTTGGGGCTGCGGCCCCTGGACACACCCATCTTTCCGAAAGCTGGCCCTCGGGCAGGCAGCACGTGCAGTGCCACAGGCATGCCCTCGCTGCCCACCCACACTCCCTGTGACACCCCAGCAAGGCCTTCCCATGGGCAGGGCTGCTGGCCGGCGACCATGTGCCCAGGCCTGCAGCACCCAGCTCCAGGCGACTGCTGACCTTCCTGGTGGGACAGGCACCTGGTGCAGGCCCAGAGGGAGGACCCAGCAGTGCTCCAGGCTTCCCCTGAGGCCACAGACAGGTGGCCCCTCCCTCACACCAACCTCCCTAAAACCCGGGAGGCAGAAGAGCATCAACAGCCCCCACTCAACAGAAGAGGAAAACGGGGAGACCCTTAAAACCACCTTTTGGGGGGCTCGGCCAGCAGAGATCCTGCAGGCAAACCTGGGGGGCTGCCGTGTCCTCCCCAGGTTGCTCATGCTCCAGAGCAGGGCCAGAGAGGCCCAGCCTCAGGCCCTGGGATGCACAGCATCTGCTCTTGCAGGACGGTAGTCCACCACAGAGTTTTCTGACAAGCATCTGACCTACCCTGCAGCAAGCCACAGGCCTGGGCCCCCGCTTCCTCAGGGATATTTTGAACTCATCCCAGACGTCATGTTATTGTGTCCATGAGAGTATTTCTAAAGATCAGAACTGAAACCCACACAACCTCAGTTCTATATGTCACCTGGAAAACAGCACTCAGGACCCTCGACTCCCTGGCCGGCAGCCAGCTCCTGCTGTCTCGGGTCCTCCCTCCTGCTCACAGCCGAGCTCCTCACTGTCCCAGGGGCTCCTCCTGCTCACAGCCCAGCTCCTCACTGTCCCAGGGCCTCCCTCCTGCTCACAGCCGAGCTCCTCACTGTCCCAGGGGCTCCTCCTGCTCACAGCCGAGCTCCTCACTGTCCCAGGGCCTCCCTCCTGCTCACAGCCCAGCTCCTCACTGTCCCAGGGCCTCCCTCCTGCTCACAGCCCAGCTCCTCACTGTCCCAGGGCCTCCCTCCTGCTCACAGCCGAGCTCCTCACTGTCCCAGGGGCTCCTCCTGCTCACAGCCCAGCTCCTCACTGTCCCAGGGGCTCCTCCTGCTCACAGCCCAGCTCCTCACTGTCCCAGGGCCTCCCTCCTGCTCACAGCCCAGCTCCTCACTGTCCCAGGGGCTCCTCCTGCTCACAGCCCAGCTCCTCACTGTCCCAGGGCCTCCCTCCTGCTCACAGCCCAGCTCCTCACTGTCCCAGGGCCTCCCTTCTGCTCACAGCCCAGCTCCTCACTGTCCCAGGGCCTCCCTCCTGCTCACAGCCCAGCTCCTCACTGTCCCCATGGCTTCCTTCCCTGCAGGACCTCTGGTCTCTCCCTCAGTCCTATTTTTCTTCGTCATTGGCTTCTGCCCCCCCCCCCCTTTCTGGGGTCTGGAGTTGCCCACTGGGCCAGTCCCAGCCTCGCCTGTGTGAGGACAGCGTGGCTCAGGGCTGGTGGCTATGGCTGCCTCATGCAGGGCCTGCTGGGTGGCCGCAGGTGCACAGCCTGTCCTGAGCACCGGTTTTCTGGGGCTTGGCCTCCCCGTCCGCTGCTCACCCTGATGCAGTCTGGGAAAGAAGCTGTTTCTCCTTCATTTGCTGGTTTTCAGGAGAGTGAGGGGGCTTCCATGTCTCCGTGGTGCCTTGTATTATCCCCACCTGTAGGATGTTGGGAAGACCCGGGCTTAGCTCTGCTGGATGTTTCGCCCACTGTGTGGCTCCCTGTCCCCAGCATCCCCACGTCCTTCAGCCTGTGTGCCTGATGGGAAGGTCAAAATGGTTAGTGATGTTTCCTGGACAGGGAATTCAGGATGGAAGTTGCACTCGGGGTTACCAGGAAGAACAGCTTCCCTCTGCTGCCTCAGTTACATTTCCCCACAGCTCCCCCAGGAGCAGAGCCAGACCAGGAGCAGGTCTCCGTCCTCCTCAGGGTCCCGTCCCACGCAGAAGCAGCAGAGCCAGAGCAGTTGGCCTCTGGGCCTCTCCTTGCGAGCTTCTTTTTTTTTTTCTTTTTTTTTTTTTTTTTAAAGAGAGAGTGAGAGAGGAGAGAGAGAATTTTTAATATTTATTTATTTATTTTAGTTCTCAGCGGATACAACATCTTTGTTGGTATGTGGTGCTGAGGGTCGAACCCGGGCCGCACGCATGCCAGGCGAGCGCGCTACCGCTTGAGCCACATCCCTAGCCCTCCTTGCGAGCTTCTGACATCTCACAGTGGGGGCAACCTGGGGTGGCCTGGGAACCCCCAGGCCTGCAGCCCCCAGGCCCAGTCTGGACAGAGCACAGGGTGGCTGTTTGGACCTGCTTCCGCGGCATACATGCAAGGAGACACCCAGATTCCAGATCAGGCCTGTGGCCATGTCCTCCGCCTGGGGCACTCACCCCATGGTGTCCTCCAAGGAGGGGAAGCAGCCAAACCTGGACACAGTGGGTGTTTCTTGGGGCGGTCCAGAGCCCTGAGTGTCAGGAATGTGGTTGAAGATTCCCCAAGGAATCTGCAGGCACAGAGGTGACAGTGGGCTCTGGACACTGGGAAGCTGCCGCTGAGGAGGGGCTCCCCATGGCTCTGGTCCCTACGACAGCTAGGTGGAGCAGGTCGTGCTGGGGACAAGGCCTTTGCTGGCATTACTGTACAGAAGCATCTCTTGGTGAGGTTCCCTCAGCCACAGCCCTCCTCCATCTTGAGAGCAGGCGCACAGGGCCCTCCACTCTGTCCTGGACCTCCTCTTCCCTTGGAAACCTTTTGGTCACTCAGCCCATCCAGGGGGTTTGGGTCTTCAAGTCCTCACCCTCTCCCCTGCAAAGCCCATCTGTGATGTAAGGTGCCACCCACATTCCGGGACTAGCAGGGCCAGGGGTCTGGGTTGGGGACTTGGGGCCAGGGGCCCATGTTGCTGTAGGAGGAGCAGCTGTGGGGGTTCTGCCTTGGGAGGAGCAGCCATGGGAGGAGCAGCAGTGGGAGGGGCAGCCGTGGGAGGAGCTGCTGTGGGAGGAGCAGCCGTGGGAGGAGCAGCTGTGGGAGGAGCAGCCGTGGGAGGAGCAGCCCTGGGACGGGCTGCTGTGGGAGGGGCTGCTGTGGGAGGAGCTGCTGTGGGAGGAGCACCTATGGGAGGAGCATCCATGGGAGGAGCTGCTTGGGAGGAGATGGGAGGGGCAGCCGTGGGAGGGGCTGATGTGGGAGGAGCAGCCATGGGAGGGGCTTCTGTGGGAGGAGCATCCATGGGAGGGACTGACGTGGGAGGAGCTGCTGTGGGAGGGGCATCCATGGGAGGGGCAGCCATGGGAGGGGCATCTGTGGGAGGAGCTGCTGTGGGAGGGGCATCTATGGGAGGAGCTGCTTGGGAGGGGCAGCCGTGGTAGGGGCAGCCGTGGGAGGAGCTGCTGTGTGAGGGGCTGATGTGGGAGGAGCATCCATGGGAGGAGCTGCTGTGGGAGGAGCTGCTATGGGAGGAGCAGCCGTGGGAGGGGCAGCCATGGGAGGAGCATCCATGGGAGGGGCTTCTGTGGGAGGAGCAGCCGTGGGAGGGGCTGCTGTGGGAGGGGCTGATGTGGGAGGAGCATCCATGGGAGGAGCTGCTGTGGGAGGGGCTGCTATGGGAGGAGCATCCATGGGAGGGGCTTCTGTGGGAGGGGCAGCCGTGGGAGGGGCTGCTGTGGGAGGGGCTGATGTGGGAGGAGCATCCATGGGAGGAGCTGCTGTGGGAGGGGCTGCTATGGGAGGAGCATCCATGGGAGGGGCTTCTGTGGGAGGGGCAGCCGTGGGAGGGGCTGCTATGGGAGGGGCTGACGTGGGAGGAGCAGCCGTGGGAGGAGCTGCTGTGGGAGGAGCTGCCGTGGGAGGGGCTTCTCTGGGAGGAGCATCCATGGGAGGGGCTTCTGTGGGAGGGGCAGCAAGATGCTGCCACTGGGGTCTGCGGACAGCGGCTGTGCCAGCCTCACCCCCTCCACGTGGGGGAGAGGAGCTGGGGGGACGCCGTGACTGTGGTTCTGGCTGCCTGGCTGTCCTTGCTGAAGGGCTCCAGGGCCTCCGGATGAGCGTGGGAAGAGGTGAGCAGCTGCTCTGCCCCGCTCCTGGCTGGAGAAGAAGCCACCTTCTCTGAGATCATAGCCACAGCTGTCCACCCCTTCCCTTGGAGACCTTTGGTCCCTCAGCCGGGCCAGGCCGTGAGGCTGATCCTGTATGAACGAGTCCTTCTTTGTGGAACCCTGTGAGTGGCTCAGCTAGATTTTCAATAGGACTTATCTGGAGGTAAGTCAGCCTGCACTCAGGTGTGAGCAGCAGCTCTGGGCACCTGACCCGGGCCTCCTGCTCGGCTGCTGGCCCCAGGTGAGCAGGTCATTCTTGCAGCTGCCAGGTCCGCCAGGTCCGTGGCTGCTCCCTGCGGACAGGCTGCTCCAGGAAGAGCCGTGGGGGGAGGCGCTTCCTCAGCCCTTCTGAATCCAGACATTCAGCAGGGCTTCAGGATTCCTCCAGAGCCAGCCTTCCTCCCTTGCTGCCTCTCTCCCTCTTTAGCCGCCGCACCCTCCACCCTGTGGGAGGAACCTCAGTGGTCTTACCTGGCAGATGATGGTGGTCCTGGTACCACTTGTGGAATAATCTATCACTCAGTTGTTTTGTTGTGAAGCCTCAGTGCTAATCCCAAGTGAGAGCGCCATGTCCCCTTCTCTCACAGACGAGGTGCCCAAGTGCAGGTTCCATTATTCAAGGCCACTCGCTTGAGGTCCATCCTGGTGCCCAGCAGAGACCATTGAGCCCCAGGGCCTCATGTGGCCTGTGGAAGGGTGTTCTATAGGAAGGCCTCTGTGGTGCCCAGGACCAGGTGCCCACAGGCCTGGAGCCTTCTCACCCAGCACTAAACAGGGTCCTGATTGCAGATGCAAGCCATGGGGCACTGGGTGCCCAGCAGGGCCCAGGGCGATAAGGGCTGTCTGACTCCTCATGGGGCACGTCCAGGATGTTACCCAGCATCACACCTGCATGAAGATGGGGCCCAGGGACGTCTCTGCAGGGTGTACAGGACCTCCACGCTCCTCAGACACCCAAGGGTGGCCGAGCGGCCTGCCTCCATCACTCCCGAGTTTTGAACAAGTGATGCATTTCATAGCTTAAAAATTCATTGCAATAAATTAATTGATCAGGTAAAATACAGCCTTAGGACATCCCCAAGTAAGGGTGGTGAAGTATCAGGGTTGCACAACAGGGAATGGAGAGCCGGGGAGCCTCAGTGGCTACTGGAAGCCTTCTTGCCCAGGAACTGCAGGCTGAAGGACTGTCGCTGTGAGCGTGACCTTGGGCTTCCCGCCTGGCAGGTCAGGATTCTCTCAAGTGCAGGTGTATGCAGACAGACTTCAGCAGTCCTCTTCAGTGCTGGGCAAACCAGTGGTCAGTGTGGATAGTAAGGCGTAATAAAGCTGGTCGTGGCCACACCTGCAATTCCAGCACCCTGGTGACCGAGGCAGGAGGGTCCCAAGTTCAAGGGCAACTCAGAGAAACCCTGTCCCAAAATGAAATATAAAAAGGGTGGGGATGTGGCTCAGTGGTTAGGCACCCCTGGGTTCAACACCCAGTACCAAAAAATAAAAAAAAAAAAAAAGAAAAGTAAGGTAGAGGGTGGTGTGTTTTCTGGAAAGTAGCTCAGATTGGCTAGGGGACCTCCCAGTGTCCTCTGGGAACCATGGGCGTGGCCAAGCACTCGGGAAGCCTCCCAGCCAGAGCAGGCAGAGGCCGGCCCAACCCAGGGTGTGGAGGCCTCCCTCTCCCTCCCCAGAAGGGGCCTGGCTGGCCTTGGCAGTCACCACAGGGAGGAAGTCTGGACCCCGCAGAAGGCCCCTGAGAGGCCGAGCAGAAGAGCCACTGCTGGAAAGACCAGCTGCCCCAGGAATCCAGCAGGTGCTCAGAACAGCTCTGCCAGGCAAACTCCTGTCCTGCAGATGGGCCTACCACCGAGCCTGGCCAGCAAGCATGCCAGCTGGGCGGGAGGGGCCCCTTTATCTGTAAGGCAGCACTACCCCGCTAGGGTGGGAGGAGCTCAGGGTCACACTGTGCATGATTGGCTAATTTTAGAATTGGGCGGGCAGAGGAAAGGCCTGTGGTTAAAATGGCCAGACTGGATCTTGCATCCTCATTAAGGCTATTCTGAAAGTGGACCCCGGACTTTCTACTTTTCACATTACCACGAGGAGGACGAGGATGATGGCTGTCAGACTGTCGCACAGCATGTGCACCCAGCAGGGAACCAAAGGCCCAGTGAGATAAGGGCAAAGACCGGATGGAGGACATCCCCAGCCTCAGGGAAAGGCAGGAGAGCCCCCAAGCCGGTGTCACCCCCTCAGAAGGCCCGTTGTGACACTGACAGTACTGTGGCTGGGTCTGGAGCAGAACTTCCCGCTGCTGGTGGGTGGGTGGGCCTATGGCGCCTGTGCCTGGCTGCTGGGAGGGCCTGGAGAAGGAGGCCGAGTGAGGGCCGATGCTTCGGGGAAAGCAGTTTGAAGAGTGTTTCTGACAACCTCGAGGGCTCCGCTGGATCTAGTTTTGGGAGAGGAGTGGGAGATCCTGAGCAGTCCACCCACGGGCATCTGGCTCACCCTGTCCTGATGCTGTTCCGGATGCCCACCTGGCCTTCCCCTCTCCACGCAGGACCGTTCAGGGCGTGTCTCTGCTCTTCTGCCCAGCCCAGGAGTGGAACACTCCCCTGAGTGTGGTCAGTTTATATTTTGGTTGGGGACAGGGGATTAGGGACCATAAGACCCAGGCCTGTGTGGAACCCTTCCCGGTGGACAGCCACAGAGAGGGTGTTGGGAGAGGAGAGACCTACCCATGACCCTAACTGTGCGGCTTGGCAGAGCGCCCAGTGGTTCCCTAGCACTCCTTCTTGGGCAGTACCCCTACCCTGGCCCACCCGCCCCACCAGAGGCCTGCGTTCTCCTCCACGGCAGAGATGCGGCCTGCTTGGACGGCCCTGCGCCTCTGCGCCCCCTGCTGTGCAGAGCGCTCGTCCTCCTGACATCTCACCTCATTTCCCTGCTGCAGAGCTCTGGATGGCAGGCACTGGGCTGTGCCTGTGTGGCCCAGAAAAGAGGAGTCCCAGGCCCCTGACGAGGCCCGGTTCTGAGGATGTGGCCCCGGCCCCGAGGTCAGGACTCTCACGGGCTCAACCTTGGCCCAGGTCCTGGTGGGTAGCTGGGAGTCAAGGAGCCAGGATGAGGACAGGGAGCCGCTGGGACGGCAGCTGGCGGTGGCCAGCACTGTCCTACTGAACCTGGAGATTTGAGATGAACTAAGTTCTCGCTTCACCAATTTATTTCTGGGTTTTCTGTGTCATAAATCTGCAGAATAAATTCCATGGACAATAACTGCAGGCAGGGAAGAAGAGGCGGGTAGGGCGGATCTAAGTGAGAAGAGGTAGAACTCGCCATGCCGGGGGCACCAGTGTCAGGACGCCTGCTTTTGTGTGCTAGCCATAGCTCTCCTGGCCCTGAGTGTCGGTCAAGATCTGTGTTGAACATGCTTCCAGAAAGCCCCCAAGTCCTTGGCGTGCCCTTTCGCCTTCCTGTAACTCCCTCTGCGTTTGTGGGAATGTTCCCACAGGGCCCCCGCGAGAAGAGGCCTTGAGAGACCACTGGCTCCTGCTGGTCCGTCGGCGTGGGCCCCTGACCCTGACGGCCTGACCACTGTTCATTCTTGCTCAGCGAATCCAGCTGCAGGTGGTGGAGGGGAGCCTCCGGGAAGACTTCCTGTGGGCAGGCCCTGGCCTCACGGGGGCCATCTTCAGGTGTGGGCAGCAGTCTAGAGCTGGCCCCAGGTGGCTGAGCCGTCTCAAAGCCCAAGTGTTTCTGTCTTCACACCTGGGGCTGCAGGCCCGGAGAGAGGCCTGCTCTGATCAGGCCTGAGAGGGCCGGGAGCGGGAACACTCCAGCTCTGACTGGATCTCGGGCTCCAACAGGGCCGGTGCTGGTCCAGCAAAGCCGCCGGGTACCCCTGGAGGAAGGTGGAAGCTGCTCCCAAGAGAGGGGCCGCTGAGCCTTGGTCACATGTTCCCACCATCCTCCTGTACTGTCCCCTTACCATGACCCACCAACTGCCACCATGGACCTCTGGATGGCCCTGAAGCCACGTCCCTTAACTCCCCATGTCCCTGCTGGTGGAGAACAAGGACTCAGTGTCCTTCCCCTGTGTGTCACCCTTGGCAGCAGAAGGTAACCAGAACAAGTCGATGCCCAAATACCCTGAAAGAATTTGGGGGCCAGTCTTTGAAGGGAGAATGTCGGGGAGAGATGGATGAGGATGGAGGGAACACGAGGTTAGGGGATAATCCTGAAATAAGCCCACTGTACTGACTCCCCATGTGCTTTCTCCGCCTGCAGCCCTGCCTGGCCTGAGGGGACCATGAATGACGGAGGTCAGGGGAGGAGGATGACTGGTTATCACTGGTCCTCCAACAGCCAACCTTGGTTCCCAGCAAGAGGAGTTGCTAAGGATTCCCCTGAGCTCCTGCCTCTTCCTGCCCCCGGCACATATGTGAAGAAGGAGATGTGGGGCTCTGGGGTGTATAAAAGAGCAAGACACCCACCCCACAGACACCCAGCCCTGGGCTCCCTGCTCTTTGGAGAAGTCTGCTTGTCTCTTTCTTAAATAAAACTCGGTTTCTGTGCTTGCCTCAGCATTTCTCGGGTGTGTAACCTTCCACATCAGGGGAACAAGGACCTGTTCCTGATCTCCAGGACAGTGCCATCAGGGCAGATAGCAGTGCCCCAAGTGGCTCATGGAAAGCACAGGGAAGTGCTCAGGGTTTCTCTGGGTGAAGGGACTCTGGTG
Source organism: Spermophilus citellus (assembly GCF_964194105.1). Classification (NCBI taxonomy): domain Eukaryota; kingdom Metazoa; phylum Chordata; class Mammalia; order Rodentia; family Sciuridae; genus Spermophilus; species Spermophilus citellus. The sequence goes on along the minus strand of NC_138182.1, from coordinate 413,772 downwards.
AGCGCCCCCACCCCATCCTTCTTCTTTCCTCCTTTTCCAAATTCCCTTCAGCAAGGCCCTGGGAGCTGGCCCTGACAAGTCCCCTCTGAATCTGGCTCTACCTAGGTCTGTCTTCCAGGTCCCTTATCTTCTGGGGTTCTCTCCTCCCCTGCAGTGAGTGTGCTTGAGCTAATGAGTCCTGAGACCTAGAGCCACAGCGTTGGTGGGATGCCGGCGTGGCTGCTGTCTCCAGGGCAGTGGGACAACCTAGCAGAGAGATGGGTCCCAGCATGGTAGAGCCAGGCCATCACCACGGCCACCGCCAGGCTTCCGTGGTGGGGCTGTCTTTGCCTGCTGGTGTGACTCCTAGAAACAGCATGGCCAGTTCAGTGCTCCTCCCCCACGGCTGTGGGTGTCCCCCACCTGGCTGCCAAGCTGCTTGGGCAAAGTTCTCCTGGGGTTCCAAGCAAGCATGACCTCCGATTGGCTGTGGCTGGAGGACAGGGCTTTGGGGCTTTTAACTCCCACTCTCCCAAGCATGAATACTTTCAAGGTCAAGGCCAGCTACTTTCATAATGGGGACTATTGGGGCACGTCCCCTCTGTCACCTCTGCTTGTCACCTCCGTGGTGTGCCAGAAGAGGCAGAGACCTCCAGGCAGATGGCCCAGGGCACTCTCTCCTGGGCCAGAGCACGGGCAAAGTGGGACGGATGATGTGCTAAAAGAAGGGGAACCAGCGAGGGGCTCTCAGAAGAGCCAGGAGGCTCAGAGAGCAGGACCATCCCTGTCCAGTCACCAGTGCAGGCCGCCTGGGAGGGCAGCCAGTGGAGGACCCTCAACAAGACCAAGGAAAACAGAGTGCTGGCTTGTCAGCCTCGCCCTGGCCTCTGGAGAAGAGATGGCGTGAATACTGTGGAGTCAGGGCAGGACGGTGATGTCCGCACTGCTCACTGCACAGGGCTCTGGAAGATGCATCAGGCACACCTGGCGCTGCCTGAGGTTTCGGCTGCAGACCGCAGCAGGTGAGTCCGAGGCTTCCCTTGCACATGCAGGAGGAACTGGTGGTTGTGGTGCTGACCCCAGCCCCTCCCGTGGATAGCAGGGGCACCAGGCCTGCACTGCCCTCCCAGCCCCACAGCCGCAGTGATGCTGGGTGCTGGCTGCACACTCGCAGGCTTGTCCCTCTGCTGTGGCTTTGTATAGTGTGCTAAGGTCCATCAGTCCCTCACCCACGGGCCACATGTGTGCAGCTGGCCCTGGCACAGGCACGAGAAGGTTGCCGGGAGGGGCTGCGTGCAGTCCCGCCACAGGGCGGCACCCTGAAGTGGTCCACTCCTTCAGCAGAGAGGCCCACCTCACCTAGCAGGAGGGGCTGTTTCCCTCCACAGTGGCCCCAGAGGGGTGGATGTCCCCCAGGGCAGCGCCACGGAATCCATAGGCAGGGCGTGTGTCATGGTCTGGATGTGAGGTGTCCCCAAAGCTCACATGCGGGACCATCAAGAGCATCAGGGGGAACTGGGTGGGTTCTGACAGCCTTAACCCAACCAGTGAATCAACCCCCGAGGGGGTCACTGAGTGGTAACTGGAGGCCGGTGGGGTGAAGCTGGAGGGGCTGGCCTGGGGGTTGGCTATGGGGCAGACATTTTGTTTCTGGAGTGTCTTTGCTTCCTGATCCTCAGGGAGCTGCTTCCCTCTGCCACACTCTTCCTCCCTGAGGCTCCGCCTCCCTTGAGCCCTGAGGAATAGAGCCGCTGTCTGTGGAGGGTGGTCTGAAGCCCTGAGCCTTCACACAAACTCCCCTCCTCTGCAGCTGTTCTGACAGCTCACTAAAGGAGCACGCCCCCACCCCCAGGTGGGCCGTCGCAGGCACTGGGGGGCTCCAGGTCTGCAGGGTGCCCACCCACCTGGGCTTTGCCCTCTCCTGTGCTGGCCTGGAGCCAGCTCTTGGAGGTGTTGGGGGAAGCTGGGGCCCAAACCTGACTCAGCCAGATGGTCTGCATTCAGGAAGGAGCAGCGCTCTGTCCCGGTCCGGCCAGACCTGCCCTGGGCTCTCTGCTCCACATCCCCAGGCCCGGGCCAGCCTGGGGGAGCGTGGCATTGAGAGCTCCGTGCTCTCCCGCAGGTCTGTGCCCGGCTGGCCTGGCCTTCCCTTTCTGCGGCCGTACCTGGCCTTCATTTCTTGCTGGGTCCTGCTGCACTGGTGGCACCTCCAGAATGTCCCATGGCAACAGGGACAAGGGCCCCTTGTCTAGGGGGAGGGACTGCTCACCGTTTCTGCCAAAGTGACCTTGCTCCCCGTCTGTGCTCCTGGCCTGGTGGCCCCCACATCCAGGCCCAGCACAGATGCCACAGACGTCTCTCTGGAGCTTTGGGAGCCCAAGCTCTTCCATGGCACATGAAGCCTGTGTCCCCACAGAGGGTGCCTGGTGTGGGCCGCAGCTCAGGACCCTGTGGCCGGCGTGCCTGGCTCCCTCGAGGTGGCTCCCCGACCCCTGGCAGGCAGCAGTGCCCCAGAACGACCTTCTGCCCCCCACCTCTGCTCCTTCAGCTCATCCTGAAGTCCGGAGGGTGTGGAAAGGCGCTGGGCAAAACCAGCTGGGAGCCTTTCCAGGAGGGCAGCCTGTCTGCAGAGGGCTCCTGGCTCCAGGGCCTCCGGGAGAGGCGGGGAAGCCTGCCCCAGCTGAGAAGCCCAGCCAGGAGGCTCCTTTGTCCCCTTCACGTGGCTGTCCTCTGGTGAGGCTGCTGGCCAGAGCCAGGTCAGCACTGGTTCAGAAGAGCTCTCTTTCTGACCATGTCCTGTGCCTGCGATGGATCTCTGTTAGCCTGTGTTCTCACGCAGAGCTGGTCTCGCACTCTTGGGGCAACGGGGAAGGTCATGGAATGTTCTTTTACAGTGTGGAAAGATGGGACTTGCCGAAGTTTTGTTCTTACTTTCTCTTGAAGGTTCTAAGGCTGACTTTATGGGCATGTGGATGACGTGGGAAACAGTATCCCTTCAGAGCGTGCAACGCAATGACCACAGCATGTGTCCCTAGGCCACCACAGTCCAGAGAAGCCCAGCCACCCCAGCATCAGGTGACCCCTGTGCCGTCGTCCCTTTGCTCTGGCCCCTGACCCTGGGAGGCCCTGACACCACCTGCTCACGTGGCGTCTCTGTGTTGGAGATGCTGTGATTTGCTTGTTCCTTCCCTGATGATGGACAGGTAGGTCCCTTCTAGTTCCTGTGGCTGAGTCAGGATACCGTGGCTTCTGTTCACAGAGCTCTTCACCCTCTGGAGGGATGGCCCAGGAGCAGGGTGGGCTGCTGTGTGGCAGGTGTGGCGCGAGTGTCCCCAGGCTGGACGGGCAGCTGCCGTGGACTCACCAGCTGCTCTGCGTGGGCTCCTGCAGCCTCTCCTGGTGTCCTGGGAACACTGCAGCTGGTATTCCTGCATCTCTCATGGCTGCTCCTGTCCTTCCCCACTCTGGAGTGGGTGCCTCGTGGGGTGAGGCGTGCGTTCTGAACCCACGGGGTTGAGGAGCACGCATCTGACCTACGCTCTCCTCCAAGGCCTGGAGTCTGGTTTCCTCAGTGCTGTCTTAACCAAGGCAGTTTCAACCTCCCATTCCCTGGTGACCCCCATGCTCTCCCTTCCCAGCTTGTCACAAGGGGGATCTCCCGACCACTGAGGGCAGAAGCAGCCTGGCAAGCATGGCCTTCATTCCACTGAGCCACGTCTCTGCCTCCACATGCTGATCTTTCCATGTCACTGTGTTTTCCAGGCCCTGGGACCAAGCTGGGAGCGCCTGCCCTGGGTGGCACTCTGGACGGTGCTAGGGCATACCCAGGGCTTGGCATCTATTCGGAGGAAGAGTCCTGCTCACTGGTTTTACCTGGAATGGCTTCGGTGTCAAGGTGATAGTAGTTCTGAAACTCATATGGGACATGTTCCCACCTTTATATTTCCTGCAAGAGATTCTAGTGACGGATGCCGATTCATTGAACACTGGGTAGAATCCGCCCCCAGGCTGCCTGGGTGTGGAGACATCTTTTTGGAGTTTTAAACAATAAGATTCTCTAACAAGTGGCAGGTCTATATTAGTCTGTTGAGAGAGGGGGGAACTGTGCTGTGCTGCCCTGGGGGGCCTGGAGTGGTGGCCTAGTGGTCCCACCCCTGGGTGACGTTGTGGAGCTCTGGCTGCTGTGGTCTAGTGGTCCTACCCCTGGGTGATGTTGTGGAGCTCTGGCTGCTGTGGTCAGTGGTCACACCCCTGGGTGACGTTGTGGAGCTCTGGCTGCTGTGGTCTAGTGGTCCTACCCCTGGGTGACGTTGTGAAGCTCTGGCTGCTGTGGTCTACTGGTCCTACCCCTGGGTGACGTTGTGGAGCTCTGGCTGCTGTGGTCTAGTGGTCCTACTCCTGGGTGACGTTGTGGAGCTCTGGCTGCTGTGGTCTAGTGGTCCCACCCCTGGGTGACGTTGTGGAGCTCTGGCTGCTGTGGTCTAGTGGTCCTACTCCTGGATGACGTTGTGGAGCTCTGGCTGCTGTGGTCTAGTGGTCCCACCCCTGGGTGACGTTGTGGAGCTCTGGCTGCTGTGGTCAGTGGTCCTACCCCTGGGTGACGTTGTGGAGCTCTGGTTGCTGTGGTCTAGTGGTCCTACCCCTGGGTGACATTGTGGAGCTCTGGCTGCTGTGGTCTAGTGGTCCTACTCCTGGATGACGTTGTGGAGCTCTGGCTGCTGTGGTCTAGTGGTCCTACCCCTGGGTGACGTTGTGGAGCTCTGGCTGCTGTGGTCTAGTGGTCCTACCCCTGGGTGATGTTGTGGAGCTCTGTCTGCTGTGGTCAGTGGTCCTACCCCTGGGTGATGATGTGGAGCTCTGGCTGCTGTGGTCAGTGGTCCCACCCCTGGGTGACGTTGTGGAGCTCTGGCTGCTGTGGTCTAGTGGTCCTACCCCTGGGTGACGTTGTGAAGCTCTGGCTGCTGTGGTCTACTGGTCCTACCCCTGGGTGACGTTGTGGAGCTCTGGCTGCTGTGGTCTAGTGGTCCTACTCCTGGGTGACGTTGTGGAGCTCTGGCTGCTGTGGTCTAGTGGTCCAACCCCTGGGTGACGTTGTGGAGCTCTGGCTGCTGTGGTCTAGTGGTCCTACCCCTGGGTGACGTTGTGGAGCTCTGGCTGCTGTGGTCTACTGGTCCTACCCCTAGGTGACGTTGTGGAGCTCTGGCTGCGGTGGTCTAGTGGTCCCACCCCTGGGTGATGTTGTGGAGCTCTGGCTGCTGTGGTCTAGTGGTCCCACCCCTGGGTGACGTTGTGAAGCTCTGGCTGCTGTGGTCAATGGTCCTACCCCTGGGTGACGTTGTGGAGCTCTGGCTGCTGTGGTCTAGTGGTCCCACCCCTGTGTGACGTTCTGGAGCTCTGGCTGCTGTGGTCTAGTGGTCCTACCCCTGGGTGACGTTGTGGAGCTCTGCCTGCTGTGGTCTAGTGGTCCTACCCCTGGGTGACGTTGTGGAGCTCTGGCTGCTGTGGTCAGTGGTCCTACCCCTGGGTGACGTTGTGGAGCTCTGGCTGCTGTGGTCTAGTGGTCCTACCCCTGGGTGACGTTGTGGAGCTCTGGCTGCTGTGGTCTAGTGGTCCTACCCCTGGGTGACGTTGTGGAGCTCTGGCTGCTGTGGTCTAGTGGTCCGACCCCTGGGTGATGTTGTGGAGCTCTGGCTGCTGTGGTCTAGTGGTCCCACCCCTGGGTGATGTTGTGGAGCTCTGGCTGCTGTGGTCTAGTGGTCCCACCCCTGGGTGATGTTGTGGAGCTCTGGCTGCTGTGGTCTAGTGGTCCTACCCCTGGGTGACGTTGTGGAGCTCTGGCTGCTGTGGTCAATGGTCCTACCCCTGGGTGACGTTGTGAAGCTCTGGCTGCTGTGGCCTAGTGGTCCTACCCCTGGGTGACGTTGTGGAGCTCTGGCTGCTGTGGTCAGTGGTCCCACCCCTGGGTGACGTTGTGGAGCTCTGGCTGCTGTGGTCAGTGGTCCCACCCCTGGGTGACGTTGTGGAGCTCTGGCTGCTGTGGTCAGTGGTCCCACCCCTGGGTGACGTTGTGGAGCTCTGGCTGCTGTGGTCTAGTGGTCCCACCCCTGGGTGATGTTGTGGAGCTCTGGCTGCTGTGGTCTAGTGGTCCCACCCCTGGGTGACGTTGTGAAGCTCTGGCTGCTGTGGTCAATGGTCCTAACACTGGGTGACGTTGTGGAGCTCTGGCTGCTGTGGTCTAGTGGTCCTACGCCTGGGTGACATTGTGGAGCTCTGGCTGCTGTGGTCAGTGGTCCTACCCCTGGGTGACGTTGTGGAGCTCTGGCTGCTGTGGTCTAGTGGTCCTACCCCTGGGTGACGTTGTGGAGCTCTGGCTGCTGTGGTCTAGTGGTCCCACCCCTGGGTGATGTTGTGGAGCTCTGGCTGCTGTGGCCTAGTGGTCCCACCCCTGGGTGATGTTGTGGAGCTCTGGATGCTGTGGTCAATGGTCCTACCGCTGGGTGACGTTGTGGAGCTCTGGCTGCTGTGGTCTAGTGGTCCCAGCCCTGGGTGACGTTGTGGAGCTCTGGCTGCTGTGGTCTAGTGGTCGTACCCCTGGGTGACGTTGTGGAGCTCTGGCTGCTGTGGTCTAGTGGTCCCACCCCTGGGTGACGTTGTGGAGCTCTGGCTGCTGTGGTCTAGTGGTCCCACCCCTGGGTGACGTTGTGGAGCTCTGGCTGCTGTGGTCAGTGGTCCTACCCCTGGGTGACGTAGTGGAGCTCTGGCTGCTGTGGTCTAGTGGTCCTACCCCTGGGTGATGTTGTGGAGCTCTGTCTGCTGTGGTCAGTGGTCCTACCCCTGGGTGACGTTGTGGAGCTCTGGCTGCTGTGGTCAGTGGTCCCACCCCTGGGTGACGTTGTGGAGCTCTGGCTGCTGTGGTCTAGTGGTCCTACCCCTGGGTGACGTTGTGAAGCTCTGGCTGCTGTGGTCTACTGGTCCTACCCCTGGGTGACGTTGTGGAGCTCTGGCTGCTGTGGTCTAGTGGTCCTACTCCTGGGTGACGTTGTGGAGCTCTGGCTGCTGTGGTCTAGTGGTCCAACCCCTGGGTGACGTTGTGGAGCTCTGGCTGCTGTGGTCTAGTGGTCCTACCCCTGGGTGACGTTGTGGAGCTCTGGCTGCTGTGGTCTACTGGTCCTACCCCTAGGTGACGTTGTGGAGCTCTGGCTGCGGTGGTCTAGTGGTCCCACCCCTGGGTGATGTTGTGGAGCTCTGGCTGCTGTGGTCTAGTGGTCCCACCCCTGGGTGACGTTGTGAAGCTCTGGCTGCTGTGGTCAATGGTCCTACCCCTGGGTGACGTTGTGGAGCTCTGGCTGCTGTGGTCTAGTGGTCCCACCCCTGTGTGACGTTCTGGAGCTCTGGCTGCTGTGGTCTAGTGGTCCTACCCCTGGGTGACGTTGTGGAGCTCTGCCTGCTGTGGTCTAGTGGTCCTACCCCTGGGTGACGTTGTGGAGCTCTGGCTGCTGTGGTCAGTGGTCCTACCCCTGGGTGATGTTGTGGAGCTCTGGCTGCTGTGGTCTAGTGGTCCTACCCCTGGGTGACGTTGTGGAGCTCTGGCTGCTGTGGTCTAGTGGTCCTACCCCTGGGTGACGTTGTGGAGCTCTGGCTGCTGTGGTCTAGTGGTCCGACCCCTGGGTGATGTTGTGGAGCTCTGGCTGCTGTGGTCTAGTGGTCCCACCCCTGGGTGATGTTGTGGAGCTCTGGCTGCTGTGGTCTAGTGGTCCCACCCCTGGGTGATGTTGTGGAGCTCTGGCTGCTGTGGTCTAGTGGTCCTACCCCTGGGTGACGTTGTGGAGCTCTGCCTGCTGTGGTCTAGTGGTCCTACCCCTGGGTGACGTTGTGGAGCTCTGGCTGCTGTGGTCAGTGGTCCTACCCCTGGGTGATGTTGTGGAGCTCTGGCTGCTGTGGTCTAGTGGTCCTACCCCTGGGTGACGTTGTGGAGCTCTGGCTGCTGTGGTCTAGTGGTCCTACCCCTGGGTGACGTTGTGGAGCTCTGGCTGCTGTGGTCTAGTGGTCCGACCCCTGGGTGATGTTGTGGAGCTCTGGCTGCTGTGGTCTAGTGGTCCCACCCCTGGGTGATGTTGTGGAGCTCTGGCTGCTGTGGTCTAGTGGTCCTACCCCTGGGTGACGTTGTGGAGCTCTGGCTGCTGTGGTCTAGTGGTCCGACCCCTGGGTGATGTTGTGGAGCTCTGGCTGCTGTGGTCTAGTGATCCTACCCCTGGGTGATGTTGTGGAGCTCTGGCTGCTGTGGTCTAGTGGTCCCACCCCTGGGTGACGTTGTGGAGCTCTGGCTGCTGTGGTCTAGTGGTCCCACCCCTGGGTGATGTTGTGGAGCTCTGGCTGCTGTGGTCTAGTGGTCCTACCCCTGGGTGACGTTGTGGAGCTCTGGCTGCTGTGGTCAATGGTCCTACCCCTGGGTGACGTTGTGAAGCTCTGGCTGCTGTGGCCTAGTGGTCCTACCCCTGGGTGACGTTGTGGAGCTCTGGCTGCTGTGGTCAGTGGTCCTACCCCTGGGTGACGTTGTGGAGCTCTGGCTGCTGTGGTCAGTGGTCCCACCCCTGGGTGACGTTGTGGAGCTCTGGCTGCTGTGGTCAGTGGTCCCACCCCTGGGTGACGTTGTGGAGCTCTGGCTGCTGTGGTCAGTGGTCCCACCCCTGGGTGACGTTGTGGAGCTCTGGCTGCTGTGGTCAGTGGTCCCACCCCTGGGTGACGTTGTGGAGCTCTGGCTGCTGTGGTCTAGTGGTCCCACCCCTGGGTGATGTTGTGGAGCTCTGGCTGCTGTGGTCTAGTGGTCCCACCCCTGGGTGACGTTGTGAAGCTCTGGCTGCTGTGGTCAATGGTCCTAACACTGGGTGACGTTGTGGAGCTCTGGCTGCTGTGGTCAGTGGTCCTACGCCTGGGTGACATTGTGGAGCTCTGGCTGCTGTGGTCAGTGGTCCTACCCCTGGGTGACGTTGTGGAGCTCTGGCTGCTGTGGTCTAGTGGTCCTACCCCTGGGTGACGTTGTGGAGCTCTGGCTGCTGTGGTCTAGTGGTCCCACCCCTGGGTGATGTTGTGGAGCTCTGGCTGCTGTGGTCTAGTGGTCCCACCCCTGGGTGATGTTGTGGAGCTCTGGATGCTGTGGTCAATGGTCCTACCGCTGGGTGACGTTGTGGAGCTCTGGCTGCTGTGGTCTAGTGGTCCCAGCCCTGGGTGACGTTGTGGAGCTCTGGCTGCTGTGGTCTAGTGGTCGTACCCCTGGGTGACGTTGTGGAGCTCTGGCTGCTGTGGTCTAGTGGTCCCACCCCTGGGTGACGTTGTGGAGCTCTGGCTGCTGTGGTCTAGTGGTCCCACCCCTGGGTGATGTTGTGGAGCTCTGGCTGCTGTGGTCAGTGGTCCTACCCCTGGGTGACGTTGTGGAGCTCTGGCTGCTGTGGTCTAGTGGTCCCACCCCTGGGTGACGTTGTGGAGCTCTGGCTGCTGTGGTCTAGTGGTCCCACCCCTGGGTGATGTTGTGGAGCTCTGGCTGCTGTGGTCTAGTGGTCCCACCCCTGGGTGACGTTGTGGAGCTCTGGCTGCTGTGGTCTAGTGATCCTACCCCTGGGTGATGTTGTGGAGCTCTGGCTGCTGTGGTCTAGTGGTCCTACCCCTGGGTGACGTTGTGGAGCTCTGGCTGCTGTGGTCAATGGTCCTACCGCTGGGTGACGTTGTGGAGCTCTGGCTGCTGTGGTCTAGTGGTCCCAGCCCTGGGTGACGTTGTGGAGCTCTGGCTGCTGTGGTCTAGTGGTCGTACCCCTGGGTGACGTTGTGGAGCTCTGGCTGCTGTGGTCTAGTGGTCCCACCCCTGGGTGACGTTGTGGAGCTCTGGCTGCTGTGGTCTAGTGGTCCCACCCCTGGGTGACGTTGTGGAGCTCTGGCTGCTGTGGTCTAGTGGTCCTAACCCTGGGTGACGTTGTGGAGCTCTGGCTGCTGTGGTCTAGTGGTCCCACCCCTGGGTGACGTTGTGGAGCTCTGGCTGCTGTGGCCTAGTGGTCCTACCCCTGGGAGATGTTGTGGAGCTCTGGCTGCTGTGGTCAGTGGTCCTACCCCTGGGTGACGTTGTGGAGCTCTGGCTGCTGTGGTCAATGGTCCCACCCCTGGGTGACGTTGTGGAGCTCTGGCTGTTGTGGCCTTGTGGTTCTACCCCTGGGTGATGTTGTGGAGCTCTGGCTGCTGTGGTCAGTGGTCCTACCCCTGGGTGATGTTGTGGAGCTCTGGCCGCTGTGGTCAGTGGTCCTACCCCTGGGTTACGTTGTGGAGCTCTGGCTGCTGTGGTCAGTGGTCCCACCCCTGGGTGACGTTGTGGAGCTCTGGCTGTTGTGGCCTTGTGGTTCTACCCCTGGGTGATGTTGTGGAGCTCTGGCTGCTGTGGTCAGTGGTCCTACCCCTGGGTGATGTTGTGGAGCTCTGGCCGCTGTGGTCAGTGGTCCTACCCCTGGGTTACGTTGTGGAGCTCTGGCTGCTTTGGTCAGTGGTCCTACCCCTGGGTGACGTTGTGGAGCTCTGGCTGCTGTGGTCAGTGGTCCTACCCCTGGGTGACGTTGTGGAGCTCTGGCTGCTGTGGCCCAGTGGTCCTACCCCTGGGTGACGTTGTGGACCTCTGGCTGCTGTTGCCCAGTGGTCCCATCCCTGGGTGACGTTGTGGAGCTCTGGCTACTGTGGCCCAGTGGTCCTACCCCTGGGTGACGTTGTGGAGCTCTGGCTGCTGTGGTCTAGTGGTCCTATCCCTGGGTGACGTTGTGCAGCTCTGGCTGCTGTGGTCTAATGGTCCTACCCCTGGGTGACGTTGTGGAGCTTTGGCTGCTGTGGTCTAGTGGTCCCACCCCTGGGTGACGTTGTGGAGCTCTGGCTGCTGTGGTCTAGTGGTCCTACCCCTGGGTGACGTTGTGGAGCTCTGGCTGCTGTGGTCTAATGGTCCTACCCCTGGGTGACGTTGTGGAGCTCTGGCTGCTGTGGTCTAATGGTCCTACCCCTGGGTGACGTTGTGGAGCTCTGGCTGCTGTGGTCTAATGGTCCTACCCCTGGGTGACGTTGTGGAGCTCTGGCTGCTGTGGTCTAATGGTCCTACCCCTGGGTGACGTTGTGGAGCTCTGGCTGCTGTGGTCTAGTGGTCCTACCCCTGGGTGATGTTGTGGAGCTCTGGCTGCTGTGGTCAGTGGTCCTACCCCTGGGTGACATTGTGGAGCTCTGGCTGCTGTGTCTAGTGATCCCACCCCTGGTTGATGTTGTGGAGCTCTGGCTGCTGTGGTCTAGTGGTCCCACTCCTGGGTGACGTTTTGTAGCTCTGGCTGCTGTGTTCTAGTGGTCCCACCCCTGGGTGACGTTGTGGAGTTTTGGCTGCTGTGGTCAGTGGTCTTAACCCTGGGTGATGTTGTGGAGCTCTGGCTGTTGTGGTCTAGTGGTCCCACCCCTGGGTGACGTTGTGGAGCTCTGGCTGCTGTGGTCAATAGTCCCACCCTTGGGTGACGTTGTGGAGCTCTGGCTGCTGTGGTCAGTGGTCCTACCCCTGGGTGACGTTGTGGAGCTCTGGCTGCTGTGGTCAGTGGTCCTACCCCTGGGTGACGTTGTGGAGCTCTGGCTGCTGTGGTCTAGTGGTCCTACCCCTGGGTGTCGTTGTGGAGCTCTGGCTGCTGTGGTCTAGTGGTCCTACCCCTGGGTGATGTTGTGGAACTCTGGCTGCTGTGGTCTTGTGGTCCTACCCCTGGGTGATGTTGTGGAGCTCCGACTGCTGTGATCTGGTGGTCCTACCCCTGGGTGATATTTTGGAGCTCTGGCTGCTGTCGTCTAGTGGTCCTACCCCTGGGTGATGTTGTGGAGCTCTGGCTGCTGTGGCCTAGTGGTCCCACCCCTGGGTGATGTTGTGGAGCTCTGGCTGCTGTGGCCTAGTGGTCCTACCCCTGGGTGACGTTGTGGAGCTCTGGCTGCTGTGGTCTAGTGGTCCCACCCCTGGGTGACGTTGTGGAGCTCTGGCTGCTGTGGTCTAGTGGTCCTACCCCTGGGTGATGTTGTGGAGCTCTGGCTGCTGTGATTTGGTGGTCCTACCCCTGGTGACGTTGTGGAGCTCTGGCTGTTGTGATCTGGTGGTCCTACCCCTTGGTGACGTTGTGAATCTCTGGCTGCTGTGGCCTGGTGGTGCACCCCCCCCCCTCAGTTGCTTGTGGGACTCTGTGCTGCCCTCCTGCCCACCTCTGGTGCTGTGCCCCTGGTGCCTATTCTGGATGTCGTATCTCTGTCCTGCAGCAGTAGGCTGCAGGTTGGTCTGATATGGTCTCTCAGAGGCAGCTCCTGTTTGCTCACTTTCTTCCTGTTTTTCAAGCCCTTCCTTTCTACTCCCACTTTACTAGTTTTCCTTCCGCGTTATTGTCTATTTTGCTCTTGTTTTCTGGGCTCTTGGATGAGAGTATGGCATTGATTCTGATGGTCCCTGTCCACTTAGGTGCTGTTCTGTGCACCCTCCGTCTTCCCGTGGTGTACTATACTCATCTCAGCATGCATGCCTGTTCTCTGATATCTGAGGTTTCCTCTGTGACCTGGGATCCTTTAGTGTATGCTGCTTATTTTCAGGTGTTTGGGCTTTCCTATTATCTTTCCATTACTGACTCTGGTTGACCATTTGGGCTATCCAGCCCTTTCTGTCGGCTTCCGTTATTTCAGCGTTGTCTTTCAGCCCCGGTCTATCTTGGCCGTGTTCGCTGTCTTGGGAAGGTGTTGTTCTGGTTTTCTGTACACATTGATCTGACTGTTGCTGACCGTGTTGTTGAGTTCAATATCCTTGCTGAGTTTCTCTCTGGCTGTTTTATCAGTTTTTGGAAAGAGGTGTTGGAGTCTCCAGCCACAGTTGTGGACTTTTTTTTTTCTTTCTATCCTTTCAGCTCCTTCAAGTGTTTCATAGCTCTGTTGTGGTTGCAAAGAAAATGAGGCTTCTATGTGGTTTCAGTGGATTGAACTTTGTATTATGTCCCTCTTTTTCTCTGGCAATGTTCTCTTTTCTGGAGTCTATTTTCTCTGATTTAAAACAACAGCATCTGATTTCCTTTGGTTGATGTTTGGGAGAGATGCCTTAAGTCTTTCTTCAGCTGTCATCCTGCCTCAGTTGTCAAATTAGATGAGTTTCTTGTAACTAGCATACAGTTGGGTCACAGTTTGTAGTCCATTCTTCCAATCTTTGACTTTTGATTCATGAAGTTAGACCCTTTACGTTTAGTGTACTTGTAGACACATTAGGGCTTACGTCTCCATTTTAGTTTTTGTTTTCTATTTTTCACTCCTGTTTTTTTTCTTCCTTTGTAGGTTACTTTGACAGTTTTTAGAATTCCACTTTGAATTGTCTATAGTGTTTTTATTATAAATCCTGAAGTGTCCTTTGCATGGTTGCTATAGATACAATGTTATTGATGTATACTATGGCTCAGCTGGAGGGTTTTCAGAGACTGAAACCCAGGACCCTAGGAAAGTGTCTGAAGGGCTGGTCTGTGAGAGGAGAGGGGAGGAGGAACGTGGCTGGGGGATGGTGCCCTCTGAGCCCCAACTTCTGGGTGCCCAGCTTCTCCTCAGGCCTCTTCCATCATCTGTAAACACCCAGGAGCCCTGGGGCACATCTCCAGCCAGAGAGGAGAGACAACGAGGGGGTCTGGCAGGTTTTTCTGGGGGAGTGGAGTGAATAGCTGGCCTGACTCAGCTGCTGCCAAACCTGGAGACCAGGAATAGGGAGCTAAAGACCCCCAGCCAAAGCCAAGCATGGCAGATGGGCCAAGGGCAATAGAAGTCGATCGCCTTGTGATTCTGGAGGCCCGGATTTCGCAAGAAGGCACGGCAGGGCGGCAGGTGACATCCTGCCTCCCGCCATCCTGTCTGTCATTCTCTGCTGGGGGTACATCACTCCAGTCCTGGCTCCATCATCACTGGGCACTCTGCCAATTTTCCTGGGCCACACCCATCTTCCAAGGATGAACTCATGCCGACTGGGCTGGCCACAGAGACCCCTTTCCAGACCAGGTCACGTCCTCTGCACAGGACTGGGACTTTGGCCTGTGATTTTGGGACACTATCCTTCCACAGCAGTGATGGCATACCTCCTGGCACCATGAGTGGGCAGGAAGGAGGGCACTGTGCTCCAGGGGCTGCAGGTGCTGGGCAGAGGACGACAGGGATTTCTGCTTGGCCATCCCGGGTCCACCCTCTGGGGTAGAGACAGTGTTTTCCTGTTTTGAGGAGGGTTAAGTAGCTGAATGGGGTCGCACAGGGGGCCTCCCAGGTGTGAGGTCCAGGTGCCCTTCCTATGCTTTACGTGAGCCGCCCAGGATTATCTAAGACCAGCTGGCTCCAGACGGAACAAGGGCCGTGGCCAACAGTCCACCCCTGACCTCCAGGAACCTGGGCCACGTTCCTGAGGAGCGCCTGCAAAGCCACTAGTCTCCTGTTTCTAACCAGCCACAAGCTGAGGTGAGGCTGGGGGAAGGCTGAGAGTCCATGCCAAGCTGAGGGACCCTGATGCCCAGGAACTGAAGGCCGCAGGCAGAGGTCCAGGGTGGCACTCCCTGGGCAGGAGGGGATGTCCTGACAGGAGGCAGGACCAGCAACGTGGTCTGTGGGGCCTGTGCCAAGGGAAAGCCTCCGGGGATCAGTGAGAATGTCAAGGTGGCGGCAGAGTGTCGAGGGGTGCAGGGCCTCCTGAGCATGTCCACCCAACCCTGCAGGGACTCCTGCATGGTCCTGCCACCTGTCCTCATGCACCTGGGGCTCCTGGGGCCCTCCTGGAGCCAGGGCAGGATGCTGCAGGAAGGGGTGCATGGCCAGAGCTGCCTCATGTGGCCGTATCTGACCCAGTCCCTGGACCCCGCAACTGAGCAGGTCTCAGAGGACAGCAGAGGCAAGCTCCTGCCCAGCTTCCACCCTGCAGGCCACGGCTGCTGCTGCTGAGGGGACTTCACGGGGCCAGGAAACAGCTTCCGAGTGCCTTCTTGTGGGGAGAAGGTTTGCTGATCCAGTCCTAGCATCGGGGTGACCACCTCCCAGGCCTGGCACCTAGCACCTCATGACCACATGTGTGCCATGTCCATTCTGCCTGAGCCCCAGGAAATTGTCTCCATTTCTTCAGAGAAAATGCAGCACAGAACCATCCACATTCCCCCAGCCCTGCCCCTCTGGTGCCCTGCGTGGGGGACAGGGCCACCAACACGCCCCTGACTCTCCCCCTGGTGCCCTGCGTGGGGGACAGGGCCACCAACATGCTCTGACTCTCCCCCTGGTGCCCTGCGTGGGGGACAGGGCCACCAACATGCCCTGACTCTCTCCCTGGTGCCCTGCGTGGGGGACAGGGCCACCAACACGCCCCTGACTCTTCCCCTGGTGCCCTCTTTGGGGACAGGGCCACCTGCATGACTGGACACATCTAGGAGGAAGACTTTGGAGTGTCTGTCCACAGGAGCTGGCCGGGGTGGTGGTGGCTTCATCCTTTCTTCCTGCCCAGGGTTTGGAGTGTTGGCACATGGAAAGTTTAAATATGTCAGCTCTGGGGCCACAAAGTAAACACCACATATTTTCCTAGTCTGTCCATGGATTTCATAATCAGGGCTCGGCTGAAAGGGGCTCCAGGGGATTTGAGGCTGTTGCTGCTGTAGGAAGGAGGAGGCAGGGCTGACCATGGGTGGACCATGTGGAAACCCCCACGTTGGCAGCACATGTCTTTCCTGGGCACTCTGGGGCCTTCATTCCTGTGGTGGGTGCAGAGAAAGCTCGGAGTCCACCTGACCAGCACCCGGCTCTCCGCAGCCCACGTCAGAACCTCCTGGTGTCCCAGCTGTGCTGACAGGTGGACTGGGCTCCAGGTCGGGCCGTCTTCAGCACGGAGCACCTGAGCCATGGAGGGCGGTCCTGGGGTCCCAGACTTGCTGCTGCAGCATGTTGGACCCGGCCTCACAGCAGGGCCCAGGAAGGAGCAGCCTGCCCGTGGTCAGCCAGTTAGACGGACTCTGGGGTGATTGGGAAGTGAACTCCAAGTTCGCATACACTCCCACAGCCAGTCAGGTGGGGTGGGTCAGCCAGGCCCCCAGCAGACCAGCCACACCTTTGGGTGGCCCAGCTCTGCCCCTTGAAGGACAGCCCCACACCCACATGGCCTTGGCTCACTTCAGGGGCAAGTGCTTTGAAGTCTTGAAGCTCCACAGCTGCACTTACAAAGATCCTGGTGACACTTGGAAAAGCTCTGGTTATGCCACACCAGGCTTCCAGTGCAACACCCCCCCCCCCGCCCCCAGCCAATCTGGAGAGAGAACGCTGGCACTCCCAACTGCCTCCCAGCCATCAGTGGCCTTCAGCCGGGACCAGCAGTCAGCAGCCTTGGCCAGCAGTGCACTGGGCCCTGGGCGGCCGGCCTGTGTGCTAACGTGACAAATCCCTGCTTGGCATCTGGGACCCAGGCCAGCCCAGCAGAGCCCTGCAGGTCACATTGGGAGCTGAGCTGGGAGGTCAGGAAGTTCATGGGCCACATGTCAACCCAGGTCCTCTGATCCCAGACTGTCGTTCCTGCAGTTGGGAGGGCTCCTGCCCTGGGGACTGGCGCTCCGGGCGTCCATGTGGTGGGCTTGGTGTCAGCTGTGGGCTCGCAGGTTCCTCTTGCTTCTGGAAAGCCCTTTCCAGTGAGACACCTCCCTGGGGCTCGAGCCTCTGGCAGCCAGTCAGACGCGGCTGTCCACAGCCTGGCCGAGCATGTGAGGGCAGTGAGCCGGCCAGTCTGGAGGGCTGCAAGGGAAGCCCTCAGTCTCATCTGAGGTCGCCTGAGGAGGCGAGGCAGACCCAGGTACAGGGTCACTCTCCACCAAGTAGGAAGGCTGTCCCAAGTGGAGCCCAGGGGTGAGTAGAGGCAGCGAGAGATAAGATGAGGTGACCCCTGCAGCCAGATCCAGCTGTGTCTGAAGGCCAGAAATCTCCTCTTGTGGTTATACGACTAATAAAGCCCCTTTGGCGTGATGGAAGGTGGCTCAGACTACATCTCTGCTGCTGGCACCCAGCAGTCCTGAAGACACCTTGTCATGGCACTGCCGAGTTCTGGCACCGTGGCTCCTTAGAGCGGGCCCTGTGGGCAGCACACATGTTGGGCCCCTCCCCTCTTGCTGCAGCCCTGGGGAGGGACGTAAGACGGCACTTACCTGCAGACTTTGGGGACAGCCCGGGGGGGGGGGGAGGTGGGCTGGTGCAGGCACCACAGGCGCTCGGAGCCAAGAGTGGTCTGTGGCTCTCCTGGTAGAGGGCCAAGCAGACAGCACCTGGGCCCAGCCACAGTGGCCTCCAGCAGCCCCAGGCCTGTGGACTGGGAACTCCACTGTGGACAGCTGTGCCCTACATTCGTGGCCAGCTGTGGGAAGGGGTCCTCCTGGGTGCTGGGCGGGCACTGTCTCCTCACAGGTGTGGGCTTCCCTGGGTCCTGGGCCCAGGAAGGCCTGTGTCCAGACGCAGCAGGCCCTGTCCTCCCTGCCCTGGCAGGGCCTGGGGTGGAGCTGCCTGCAGGGTTGCACCACCCCTTCTCCCAGAGGCAGAATCCCCCCCCAAACGGACGAAGCCAGTGAGACTTCAAGCACAGGCAGTCGCTCCCTCCGGCTCTCCCGGCTTGTTAAAAACACCATTTTCTCAATGGAATGTGAGCCCTGACCCTTCCCCTGCCATGGAGGTCCCATCAGCCTCTGCCCTGCCCTCCCTGGCCACTCCTGTGAACTCCAGCTTGAAGTTCGGGAACCCTACAGCCCTGGAGCCACCTATAGATATGCCCCCTGTGTGTGGGGATCACTGTATGTGTCCACCACAGTGTGTGTCCACCATGGCATGTGCCAGTCATCGCCTGTGTCTTTCACTGCACACGTGTGTCCATCACTGCCTGTGCTGGTCATGGTGGATGCTGGTCACTGTGTGTGGACAGCACACAGAGGGCCGGCTGGAAACCTCGGCTGTGCGCCTGTGCTCTTCCTTCTGAGGCAGAGTGGTTAACACCGCAGAGGCCTGAGTGCTGCCAGGTCAAGGGGTACTGGGCTCACTACAAGGGACAGGGTTCTCAGTGTGGAGGGGGAGCCACAGGGAGGTGGCCCTGGGGTCCACCAGGTGGTTCCCAGATCAGGGAAGGGTGCCGGGAGCAGCTCTCCCTCCCACTGCCCAGTGCTCTCCCTGCAGCAGGTGACCCTTCCTGACAGTCCTCAGGGCTTCTCCCATAAGGCACTTGGCCCCAGGCAGAACCCTGGTCCCAGAGGAGGGTCCCACAGGGATTTCCTGTGCGTCAGCTTCCTGAGCCCGGAGCTCGTCGTTAAGTCGGCGATGGAGGCCACCAGAGGCTCTGCCTGTGGGAGGTTGAGGCAAGATGGTGACAGGTTGGAGGCCAGCCAGGCAACGTAGCAAGGCCCTGTCTCAAAGTAAAAAATACAAAGGGCTGGGGGTGTGGCCAAGTGGTGGAGCGCCCTGTGTCCAGTCCCCAGGACCAACGTGCGCGCGCGCGCACACACACACACACACACGCACACCAAAAACCGAGGACTTCTGGGGGGACACGGAGCCAGCGGACTGGCATTCCCTGCTTGCTGGTGACAAGCAGCCGTGTGCCCTGGTCCTGGGTTTGGCTGTGACAGTGGTCCTGCCCTACGGGTCCACACCTTCCTGAGTGTGTCCTCCTGGCGCCTTCAGTAGGCTCCGGGGTCCTGGGGACTCCTGTTCACTCCCAAGGGCCTCAGAGGGAGCTGGCCTGAGCAGCCGAGGGTCTGGGAGGGCTGCTGACTTTCCTTCACTGTCGGTCTCAGGACACTGTAACTGACACACTCCGTGACACAGCAGGCGGGGCGGGTGAGGGTCCTCCTGGGCAAGGAGCACCTGTGAGCAGCCTGGAGGAGCTCCTCAGGACCCACAGCCAGCCCCACGCCCCACCCTCTGCCCAGCCATAGCTACCACTGACATGAAGTGCTGCTCTGGCTGTCACTCTGAGGTCCCCAAATCATATGCTTCTGTGTTTGTTCCTGGACTGGGTAGAAATCATCTGTGACCTCCTGCCTGAAGACACCCCAGCTCTGTCTCTGCTGTTGGCACATCTCACCAGGACTCCGCTGATGTTCCTTGGTAAGTCCCCAAACTGTCACGTGTCCCTATGTGCCGTCCCTCAAGGCATCGCGTGTCCCTGGCGTGCTGACACTGCTCGTGACTGAGGAGTGTCAGCATTCCTCTCTGAACACCATCCCCCTGGTGCCAACTGGCTGCTCTTATCCAGCCTTCTGCTGGGAGTTGGGTGGAGGTGTGGGCTCCTCTGTGGGCAGTGCTCAGGGTGCAGGCTCAGATGGGGAGTGACTGTCCCGTCAGGCTCTGGGGAGAGAACATGGGACAGGGGCTGAAGCTTGGGCTGACCATCAGACCAGTTTTTGTCCTCATTGAACCCAAGTGATGGGGCTGGGAGAGCTTCCAGGTCGGTGGACATGCCCACTTGCCAGGTGGGTGGCACTGCCCAGCTCCAGGGGATAGAGGCTGCCCCGCTGGGGCCCCTTCTGGACTCGCTCGCCCTGTGCGCCCCTGCCCGGCTCTCTGTCCTCGGCTCACCCTTCGCGCTAGGCCAGAGCATGAGCCCAAGCACTCCCCGAGTACATGAGCTATTTAGCAACTCCCTAAAAATGTTGTGGGCTGCCCTGGCCTGGGGCCAAGTTGGACAGAAGCACGGGACGCTGGGAACCCTCACGTTGCACTGCTCGCTGAAGTGAGGCATCCTGTGGGACTGCGTCCTGCCTGTGGGCCCGACACAAACTTCCAGAAGTAGGCGCCAGGGCTGCACCTGTGGTGTTGAGAGGGGACTTTGGTCGTCTGGGGAGAGCAAGCTACGTTTGGTGCCTTAATGTTGCCGTCATGTAAGCTTTCCTGTGGCCTCTGCGTTCTCCAAGGGTCGGCCAGCAGTGGACTAAGCTGGACAGGGAGCTGGACAAGCTTGTGGAAGCAGAGGAGCCACTCCTTTCCACAGCAGAACAGGAAGCACCCACTCCCAGCTGCACGTGGGCCGTAAGGGACCCTGAATATCCAGCTCTTTGAAGCAACAGCTCAGTCCACTAGGATGCTGCACCAGACCCTTGGGCTGGGTGCTGAGTAAGCAGCAGAGCAGACTGGGATAGTGCTGGAGGCTGGGAGGCC
Source organism: Spermophilus citellus (assembly GCF_964194105.1). Classification (NCBI taxonomy): domain Eukaryota; kingdom Metazoa; phylum Chordata; class Mammalia; order Rodentia; family Sciuridae; genus Spermophilus; species Spermophilus citellus. The sequence continues at coordinate 393,603 of NC_138182.1, read as the reverse complement.
AGAGACCCCGGGTCCACGGAGGCCTGTCCTTCGAGGTGCTGTCTCCCTCCTCCTGTGCCCTCCTGGAGGACAAGCAGAGGCCTCCCTAAAGCCTCTCTCATTTTAAAATTTTTGATATGGGGTCTCACTGTAAGGAATTCTTATATAAAAAACAACCCTGTTCTGGGGCTGGGCTGTAGCTCAGCGGTAGAGCACTCGCCTAGCATGTGTGCGGCCCTGGGTTCGATTCTCAGCACCACGTAAACAAAATAAAGATATTGTGGCAACTACAACTAAAACGTAAAGCTAGGCAGAGGAGTGGGCACCTCTCCAAGAGGAGATGCCAGCGAGCACACGAAAGGGTGCTACCTCCTGAGGCCTCGGGGCCAGAGCAAAGCCAGGCAGTGCCACTGAGCCCACGAAGCCCCACAGCCCTTCAAGGAGCAGGAGGCGAGGGCCAGGGAGATAGCATGTCACTAGCGGAGTGTGGAAACAGCCCCAGGACCCAGCCAAACGCCCTCTGCTCTGCCAGGCCCGGCTCCAGCTCTGCCAGGCCCGGCTATTTCCCGCCAGCCTCCCAAAGGCAGGCGTGGCCTGGACAAGCGTGCAGTCCAGACCTGCCCCTGCTGATGAAGGAATGTGGCCCAGGCCTGCGTGACCCAGACTTTGGAGAAGGAGACACTGTGTTCTTCCAGATGTTTTGAAGCCTAACTCCAAATGTGGCCAGAGTATTTAAGAGGAAAATGGGATTTCGTGGATGGTCTCCAGCAGTGGCCATTTATCGTGTAGATTCCAGAACAAGTCGGGCTTAGGTCCTGGCCTCTGTCCCTGCTGAGAAGGTGACCACATTCCTGACCTGCGAGGCCGGGTTTTGTTTTATGGGCTCTGTGAAGGGGCTGAAGCGGAAAAGCCTGTTTCTGTGGGCAGAGACTGACTTGGGAAGAAGAGTGGGGGCTGAGCTGGCTCAGGCGTAGGGCCACCTGGCCTCTCAGACCAGCAGGAAGGCTTCTGGACACTGGGCGCTGAGCCAGGTTCTGCCCAGGAGGGAGAGGAAGGCCAGCCTGGGGCATCCTGAGAAGAGGATGCCAAGCCTGGGCAGGCAGAGCCTCCTGAGCCCAAAGCAGCTGCTGCCCTCCATGCCCACTGCCCACGGTTCCCAAAGCTCGCTCATGGTGGTTCATCATGGGCCTTGGCAGCCAAGCCTGAACCTCTCTCCAGCTCCATCTGCCCCAGAAGGAGCGGGGGCCGCGGCCCTGCCTCCTCCCCGCAGCCACGCCCTGTGGAGGCCACTGCAGCTCTGTGGCAGCCTGTGGGTCCTGGTGTGAGCAGCAGGTTGACGCTTCAGTGTCCTCTGTGGGCTCGAGTTCAAATGTGCCCTGGCAGTGCCACTGTCCCACATGGCCGTTGGTGACATGTTCTTGCTCTGCTGACCTAAGTCTGTCTCGCTGACTGATGTGACTTGTTCTGCGTTTTGGGCCATGTTTGTCTTTGCTCAGGAGTGTGTGACGTACAGTGAAGTGTCCACGTGCCCATGTGCAGGCTGTGTGGTCCAACACTCTGACGCAGACGCACCCTGAGACCAGTGGTCAGGATCGCACACACGTTCCCCGCCCCTAGACTTCCACGTTTCCTGCTGTCCTCTGGCCCAGGCACCCTGGTGTCCTGTGAGGGCTCGCAGCCTCTGGTGCAGTGTGTGGCCCGGTCCCCTGCCCGGCTGCTCCTGTAGGCTCATTGCTCTGAGATCCATCCGGGCTCACTGCTCTGGTGCCGTGGGTGGGGACTATGGGTGGGCACTTGGGTTCTTCAAGAGCAGGAGCGGGCGGGCCTCAGTGAGCTCCCTGCCATGTAGTCGAGCAGCTACCAGGTGCTTCCCAGGGGCTTCTGCTCACATGCACCCGTCGCAGGTGCTGACCTGGCAGGGAGGGAGTCCACACCTGCCCCCCCACTGGGTCTCCTGACCCAGTGCCACACAGCATCACTGCGGCTCCGTTGCCATCCATGTGTCTTCCTAGATGACATGTCCAAGCCAAGTTGTCAGTCAGCTGGTCAGCTTGTGGGATCAGGAATCTAACCTAGAGGAGGAAGAGGTGCTAGGCTTGTGGTGCCAGAGGCTGCCGTCCATGGCTGCTGCCCCATTACTCTGGGCCCAGGGAAGGGCCGAGCATCGTGGCCGAAGGACATGGCTAAGGGAGGATGTCACCTTATGGCAGCTGAGGAGCAGAGAGAAGAAAGAGTGGGAACCGAGGATCTACTCACTCCAGCCAGACCGCGGGTCCTCCCAGGAGTCCTTCAATTATGAATCTGTCAAAGGGTTAACCTTCTGGAGGGTCAGAGCCCACGACATCCACCAATCCCCAAAGCCCCCACTGAAGCTGCCACATGGGGACCAGGCCTTCAGCACAGGAGCCTGTGGGATGCGCCAGGCCAACCCTAGCACATGTGCTGACCGCCGTGACTGAACGGCCAGCCTTCTGCAGAGGGGAAGCTCCCTCCTGCTCTGAACTGGAGTTCTCCAGACCTTTGCTCTGGGTGGATGTCCTCTGTTCACCGGCTTTGGCTATAAAGAGAAAAAAATCACATACATGAAACTACAACGAACAGGGAGGATCCGGAGAGGTAAGAACTGTTGACATGCTATTAAAAAAATATTGCCCAAATGGAAGGAAGCGTGACTAGAGCTGACATTGCTTCAGAGCTTTTGCTACGACACAGAAAGGATTCTGACCTACTGCAGGCTCATCATGGAGAGAGGTGTCAGGGATGGAGCTTGTGAGCAGGAGGCCTGTGGAGGAATGGTGTCCAGGCGGGGGGGCCACCTTCAGTCATGGTGCCAGGTACACTGGGGCAGCTAGCACAGAGAAAAGGGGACACAGCACCTGCTGTGTCTGGTAGGACGATGGGATCCCACTTCTTCCTGCTCCTGTACCACGATTCCCTACACGAACCATGTTCTGCCTGTCAGGTGATGGAGTCCCACCCTCTTCCTCTCCTGCGCCCTGGTCTGTGTGTCAGGTGATGGAGTCCCTCCCTCTTCCTCTCCTGCTCCCTGGTCTGTGTGTCAGGTGATGGAGTCCCACCCTCTTCCTCTCCTGCATCCTGGTCTGTGTGTCAGGTGATGGAGTCCCACCCTCTTCCTCTCCTGCTCCCTGGTCTGTGTGTCAGGAGATGGAGTCCCACCCTCTTCCTCTCCTGCTCCCAGCTCTGTGTGTCAGGTGATGGAGTCCCACCCTCTTCCTCTCCTTCTCCCTGGTATGTGTGTCAGGTGATGGAATCACACCCTCTTCCTCTCCTGCTCCCTGGTCTGTGTGTCAGGTGATGGTGTCCCACCCTCTTCCTCTCCTGCTCCCTGGTCTGTGTCAGGTGATGGTGTCCCACCCTCTTCCTCTCCTGCTCCCTGGTCTGTGTCAGGTGATGGAGTCCCACCCTCTTCCTCTCCTGCTCCCTGGTCTGTGTGTCAGGTGATGGAGTACACCCTCTTCCTCTCCTGCGCCCTGGTCTGTGTGTCAGGTGATGGAGTCCCACCCTCTTCCTCTCCTGCTCCCTGGTCTGTGTGTCAGGTGATGGAGTCCCAGCCTCTTCCTCTCCTGCTCCCTGGTCTGTGTGTCAGGTGATGGAGTCCCACCCTCTTCCTCTCGTGCTCCCTGGTCTGTGTGTCAGGTGATGGAGTCCCACCCTCTTCCTCTCCTACTCCCTGGTCTGTGTGTCAGGTGATGGAATCACACCCTCTTCCTCTCCTGCTCCCTGGTCTGTGTGTCAGGTGATGGTGTCCCACCCTCTTCCTCTCCTGCTCCCTGGTCTGTGTGTCAGGTGATGGAATCACACCCTCTTCCTCTCCTGATCCCTGGTCTGTGTGACAGGTGATGGTGTCCCACCCTCTTCCTCTCCTGCTCCCTGCTCTGTGTGTCAGGTGATGGAGTCCCACCCTCTTCCTCTCCTGCTCCCTGGTCTGTGTGTCAGGTGATGGTGTCCCACCCTCTTCCTCTCCTGCTCCCTGGTCTGTGTGTCAGGTGATGGAGTCCCACCCTCTTCCTCTGCTGCTCCCTGGTCTGTGTGTCAGGTGCTGGAGTCCCACCCTCTTCCTCTCCTTCTCCCTGGTCTGTGTGTCAGGTGATGGAGTCCCACCCTCTTCCTCTCCTGCTCCCTGGTCTGTGTGTCAGGTGATGGAGTCCCACCCTCTTCCTCTCCTGCTCCCTGGTCTGTGTGTCAGGTGATGGAGTCCCACCCTCTTCCTCTCCTGCTCCCTGGTCTGTGTGTCAGGTGATGGAGTCCCACCCTCTTCCTCTCCTGCTCCCTGGTCTGTGTGTCAGGTGATGGAGTCCCACCCTCTTCCTCTCCTGCTCCCTGGTCTGTGTGTCAGGTGATGGAGTCCCACCCTCTTCCTCTCCTGCTCCCTGGTCTGTGTGTCAGGTGATGGAGTCCCACCCTCTTCCTCTCCTGCTCCCTGGTCTGTGTGTCAGGTGATGGAGTCCCACCCTCTTCCTCTCCTGCTCCCTGGTCTGTGTGTCAGGTGATGGAGTCCCACCCTCTTCCTCTCCTGCTCCCTGGTCTGTGTGTCAGGTGATGGAATCACACCCTCTTCCTCTCCTGCTCCCTGGTCTGTGTGTCAGGTGATGGAGTCCCACCCTCTTCCTCTCCTGCTCCCTGGTCTGTGTGTCAGGTGATGGAGTCCCACCCTCTTCCTCTCCTGCTCCCTGGTCTGTGTGTCAGGTGATGGAGTCCCACCCTCTTCCTCTCCTGATACCTGGTCTGTGTGTCAGGTGATGGAGTCCCACCCTCTTCCTCTCCTGCTCCCTGGTCTGTGTGTCAGGTGATGGAGTCCCACCCTCTTCCTCTCCTGCTCCCTGGTCTGTGTGTCAGGTGATGGAGTCCCACCCTCTTCCTCTCATGCTCCCTGGTCTGTGTGTCAGGTGATGGAGTCCCACCCTCTTCCTCTCCTGCTCCCTGGTCTGTGTGTCAGGTGATGGAGTCCCACCCTCTTCCTCTCCTGCTCCCTGGTCTGTCTGTCAGGTGATGGAGTCCCACCCTCTTCCTCTCCTGCTCCCTGCTCTGTGTGTCAGGTGATGGTGTCCCACCCTCTTCCTCTCCTGCTCCCTGGTCTGTGTGTCAGGTGATGGAGTCCCACCCTCTTCCTCTCCTGCTCCCTGGTCTGTGTGTCAGGTGATGGAGTCCCACCCTCTTCCTCTCCTGCTCCCTGGTCTGTGTGTCAGGTGATGGTGTCCCACCCTCTTCCTCTCCTGCTCCCTGGTCTGTGTGTCAGATGATGGAGTCCCACCCTCTTCCTCTCCTGCTCCCTGGTCTGTGTGTCAGGTGATGGAGTCCCACCATCTTCCTCTCCTTCTCCCTGGTCTGTGTGTCAGGTGATGGAGTCCCACCCTCTTCCTCTCCTACTCCGTGGTCTGTGTGTCAGGTGATGGAGTCCCACCCTCTTCCTCTCCTGCTGCCTGGTCTGTGTGTCAGGTGATGGAGTCCCACACTCTTCCTCTCCTGCTCCCTGGTCTGTGTGTCAGGTGATGGTGTCCCACCCTCTTCCTCTCCTGCTCCCTGGTCTGTGTGTCAGGTGATGGAGTCCCACCCTCCTCCTCTCCTGCTCCCTGGTCTGTGTGTCAGGTGATGGTGTCCCACCCTCTTCCTCTCCTGCTCCCTGGTCTGTGTGTCAGGTGATGGAGTCCCACACTCTTCCTCTCCTGCTCCCTGGTCTGTGTGTCAGGTGATGGTGTCCCACCCTCTTCCTCTCCTGCTCCCTGGTCTGTGTGTCAGGTGATGGAGTCCCACCCTCCTCCTCTCCTGCTCCCTGGTATGTGTGTCAGGTGATGGAGTCCCACCCTCTTCCTCTCCTGCTCCCTGGTCTCTGTGTCAGGTGATGGAGTCCCACCCTCTTCCTCTCCTGCTCCCTGGTCTGTGTGTCAGGTGATGGAGTCCCACCCTCTTCCTCTCCTTCTCCCTGGTCTGTGTGTCAGGTGATGGAGTCCCACCCTCTTCCTCTCCTGCTCCCTGGTCTGTGTGTCAGGTGATGGAGTCCCACCCTCTTCCTCTCCTGCTCCCTGGTCTGTGTGTCAGGTGATGGAGTCCCACCCTCTTCCTCTCCTGCTCCCTGGTCTGTGTCAGGTGATGGAGTCCCACCCTCTTCCTCTCCTGCTCCCTGGTCTGTGTGTCAGGTGATGGAGTCCCACCCTCTTCCTCTCCTTCTCCCTGGTCTGTGTGTCAGGTGATGGAGTCCCACCCTCTTCCTCTCCTGCTCCCTGGTCTGTGTGTCAGGTGATGGAGTCCCACCCTCTTCCTCTCCTGCTCCCTGGTCTGTGTGTCAGGTGATGGAGTCCCACCCTCTTCCTCTCCTGCTCCCTGGTCTGTGTGTCAGGAGATGGAGTCCCACCCTCTTCCTCTCCTGCTCCCTGGTCTGTGTGTCAGGTGATGGAGTCCCACCCTCTTCCTCTCCTGCTCCCTGGTCTGTGTGTCAGGTGATGGAATCACACCCTCTTCCTCTCCTGCTCCCTGGTCTGTGTGTCAGGTGATGGAGTCCCACCCTCTTCCTCTCCTGCTCCCTGGTCTGTGTGTCAGGTGATGGAATCACACCCTCTTCCTCTCCTGCTCCCTGGTCTGTGTGTCAGGTGATGGAGTCCCACCCTCTTCCTCTCCTGCTCCCTGGTCTGTGTGTCAGGTGATGGAGTCCCACCCTCTTCCTCTCCTGCTCCCTGGTCTGTGTGTCAGGTGATGGAGTCCCACCCTCTTCCTCTCCTACTCCCTGGTCTGTGTGTCAGGTGATGGAGTCCCACCCTCTTCCTCTCCTACTCCTTGGTCTGTGTGTCAGGTGATGGAGTCCCACCCTCTTCCTCTCCTGCTCCCTGGTATGTGTGTCAGGTGATGGAGTCCCACCCTCTTCCTCTCCTGCTCCCTGGTCTGTGTGTCAGGTGATGGAGTCCCACCCTCTTCCTCTCCTGCTCCCTGGTCTGTGTGTCAGGTGATGGAGTCCCACCCTCTTCCTCTCCTGCTCCCTGGTCTGTGTGTCAGGTGATGGAGTCCCACCCTCTTCCTCTCCTGCTCCCTGGTCTGTGTGTCAGGTGATGGAGTCCCACCCTCTTCCTCTCCTGCTCCCTGGTCTGTGTGTCAGGTGATGGAGTCCCACCCTCTTCCTCTCCTGATCCCTGGTCTGTGTGTCAGGTGATGGAGTCCCACCCTCTTCCTCTCCTGCTCCCTGGTCTCTGTGTGTCAGGTGATGGAGTCCCACCCTCTGCCTCTCCTGCTCCCTGGTATGTGTGTCAGGTGATGGAGTCCCATCCTCTTCCTCTCCTGCTCCCTAGTCTGTGTGTCAGGTGATGGAGTCCCACCTTCTTCCTCTCCTGCTCCCTGGTCTGTGTGTCAGGTGATGGAGTCCCACCCTCTTCCTCTCCTGCTCCCTGGTCCGTGTGTCAGGTGATGGAGTCCCACCCTCTTCCTCTCCTGCTCCCTGGTCTGTCTGTCAGGTGATGGAGTCCCACCCTCTTCCTCTCCTGCTCCCTGGTCTGTGTGTCAGGTGATGGAGTCCCACCCTCTTCCTCTCCTGCTCCCTGGTCTGTCTGTCAGGTGATGGAGTCCCACCCTCTTCCTCTCCTGCTCCCTGGTCTGTGTGTCAGGTGATGGAGTCCCACCCTCTTCCTCTCCTGCTCCCTGGTCTGTGTGTCAGGTGATGGAGTCCCACCCTCTTCCTCTCCTGCTCCCTGGTCTGTGTGTCAGGTGATGGAGTCCCACCCTCTTCCTCTCCTGCTCCCTGGTCTGTGTGTCAGGTGATGGAGTCCCACCCTCTTCCTCTCCTGCTCCATGGTCTGTGTGTCAGGTGATGGAGTCCCACCCTCTTCCTCTCCTGCTCCCTGGTCTGTATCAGGTGATGGTGTCCCACCCTCTTCCACTCCTGCTCCCTGGTCTGTGTGTCAGGTGATGGAGTCCCACCCTCTTCCTCTCCTTCTCCCTGGTCTGTGTGTCAGGTGATGGTGTCCCACCCTCTTCCCCTCCTGCTCCCTGCTCTGTGTGTCAGGTGATGGAGTCCCACCCTCTTCCCCTCCTGCTCCCTGGTATGTGTGTCAGGTGATGGAGTCCCACCCTCTTCCTCTCCTGCTCCCTGGTCTGTGTCAAGTGATGGAGTCCCACCCTCTTCCTCTCCTGCTCCCTGGTCTGTGTGTCAGGTGATGGAGTCCCACCCTCTTCCTCTCCTGCTCCCTGGTCTGTGTGTCAGGTGATGGAGTCCCACCCTCTTCCTCTCCTGCTCCCTGGTCTGTGTGTCAGGTGATGGAGTCCCTCCCTCTTCCTCTCCTGCTCCCTGGTCTGTGTGTCAGGTGATGGAGTCCCACCCTCTTCCTCTCCTGCTCCCTGGTCTGTCTGTCAGGTGATGGAGTCCCACCCTCTTCCTCTCCTACTCCCTGGTCTGTGTGTCAGGTGATGGAGTCCCACCCTCTTCCTCTCCTGCTCCCTGGTCTGTGTGTCAGGTGATGGAGTCCCACCCTCTTCCTCTCCTGCTCCCTGGTCTGTGTGTCAGGTGATGGAGTCCCTCCCTCTTCCCCTCCTGCTCCCTGGTCTGTGTGTCAGGTGATGGAGTCCCTCCCTCTTCCCCTCCTGCTCCCTGGTCTGTGTGTCAGGTGATGGAGTCCCACCCTCTTCCTCTCCTGCTCCCTGGTCTGTGTGTCAGGTGATGGAGTCCCTCCCTCTTCCCCTCCTGCTCCCTGGTCTGTGTGTCAGGTGATGGAGTCCCACCCTCTTCCTCTCCTGCTCCCTGGTCTGTCTGTCAGGTGATGGAGTCCCACCCTCTTCCTCTCCTACTCCCTGGTCTGTGTGTCAGGTGATGGAGTCCCACCCTCTTCCTCTCCTGCTCCCTGGTCTGTGTGTCAGGTGATGGAGTCCCACCCTCTTCCTCTCCTACTCCCTGGTCTGTGTGTCAGGTGATGGAGTCCCTCCCTCTTCCTCTCCTGCTCCCTGGTCTGTGTGTCAGGTGATGGAGTCCCACCCTCTTCCTCTCCTGCTCCCTGGTCTGTGTGTCAGGTGATGGAGTCCCACCCTCTTCCTCTCCTGCTCCCTGATCTGTTTGTCAGGTGATGGAGTCCCACCCTCTTCCTCTCCTGCTCCCTGGTCTCTGTGTGTCAGGTGATGGTGTCCCACCCTCTTCCCTTTCCTTTTCCTGGTCTGTGTGTCAGGTGATGGAGTCCCACCCTCTTCCTCTCCTGCTCCCTGGTCTGTGTGTCAGGTGATGGAGTCCCACCCTCTTCCTCTCCTGCTCCCTGGTCTCTGTGTGTCAGGTGATGGTGTCCCACCCTCTTCCCTTTCCTTTTCCTGGTCTGTGTGTCAGGTGATGGAGTCCCACCCTCTTCCTCTCCTGCTCCCTGGTCTGTGTGTCAGGTGATGGAGTCCCACCCTCTTCCTCTCCTGCTCCCTGGTCTGTGTGTCAGGTGATGGAGTCCCACCCTCTTCCTCTCCTGCTCCCTGGTCTGTGTGTCAGGTGATGGTGTCCCACCCTCTTCCCTTTCCTTTTCCTGGTCTGTGTGTCAGGTGATGGAGTCCCACCCTCTTCCTCTCCTGCTCCCTGGTCTGTGTGTCAGGTGATGGAGTCCCACCTTCTTCCTCTCCTGCTCCCTGGTCTGTCTGTCAGGTGATGGAGTCCCACCCTCTTCCTCTCCTGCTCCCTGGTCTGTGTGTCAGGTGATGGTGTCCCACCCTCTTCCCTTTCCTTTTCCTGGTCTGTGTGTCAGGTGATGGAGTCCCACCCTCTTCCTCTCCTGCTCCCTGGTCTGTGTGTCAGGTGATGGAGTCCCACCCTCTTCCTCTCCTACTCCCTGGTCTGTGTGTCAGGTGATGGAGTCCCACCCTCTTCCTCTCCTGCTCCCTGGTCTGTGTGTCAGGTGATGGTGTCCCACCCTCTTCCCTTTCCTTTTCCTGGTCTGTGTGTCAGGTGATGGAGTCCCACCCTCATCCTCTCCTGCTCCCTGGTCTGTGTGTCAGGTGATGGAGTCCCAACCTCTTCCTCTCCTGCTCCCTGGTCTGTGTGTCAGGTGATGGAGTCCCACCCTCTTCCTCTCCTGCTGCCTGGTCTGTGTGTCAGGTGATGGAGTCCCACCCTCTTCCTCTCCTGCTCCCTGGTCTGTGTGTCAGGTGATGGTGTCCCACCCTCTTCCTCTCCTGCTCCCTGGTCTGTGTGTCAGGTGATGGTGTCCCACCCTCTTCCCTTTCCTTTTCCTGGTCTGTGTGTCAGGTGATGGAGTCCCACCCTCATCCTCTCCTGCTCCCTGGTCTGTGTGTCAGGTGATGGAGTCCCAGCCTCTTCCTCTCCTACTCCCTGGTCTGTGTGTCAGGTGATGGAGTCCCACCCTCTTCCTCTCCTACTCCCTGGTCTGTGTGTCAGGTGATGGAGTCCCACCCTCTTCCTCTCCTGCTCCCTGGTCTGTGTGTCAGGTGATGGAGTCCCACCCTCTTCCTCTCCTGCTCCCTGGTCTGTGTGTCAGGTGATGGAGTCCCAGCCTCTTCCTCTCCTACTCCCTGGTCTGTGTGTCAGGTGATGGAGTCCCACCCTCTTCCTCTCCTACTCCCTGGTCTGTGTGTCAGGTGATGGAGTCCCACCCTCTTCCTCTCCTGCTCCCTGGTCTGTGTGTCAGGTGATGGTGTCCCACCCTCTTCCCTTTCCTTTTCCTGGTCTGTGTGTCAGGTGATGGTGTCCCACCCTCTTCCTCTCCTGCTCCCTGGTCTGTGTGTCAGGTGATGGAGTCCCACCCTCTTCCTCTCCTGATCCCTGGTCTGTGTGTCAGGTGATGGAGTCCCACCCTCTTCCTCTCCTGCTCCCTGGTCTCTGTGTGTCAGGTGATGGAGTCCCACCCTCTGCCTCTCCTGCTCCCTGGTATGTGTGTCAGGTGATGGTGTCCCACCCTCTTCCTCTCCTGCTCCCTGGTCTGTGTGTCAGGTGATGGAGTCCCACCCTCTTCCCCTCCTGCTCCCTGCTCTGTGTGTCAGGTGATGGAGTCCCACCCTCTTCCCCTCCTGCTCCCTGGTATGTGTGTCAGGTGATGGAGTCCCACCCTCTTCCTCTCCTGCTCCCTGGTCTGTGTCAAGTGATGGAGCCCCACCCTCTTCCTCTCCTGCTCCCTGGTCTGTGTGTCAGGTGATGGAGTCCCACCCTCTTCCTCTCCTGCTCCCTGGTCTGTGTGTCAGGTGATGGTGTCCCACCCTCTTCCTCTCCTGCTCCCTGGTCTGTGTGTCAGGTGATGGAGTCCCACCCTCTTCCTCTGCTGCTCCCTGGTCTGTGTGTCAGGTGATGGAGTCCCACCCTCTTCCTCTCCTGCTCCCTGGTCTGTGTGTCAGGTGATGGAGTCCCACCCTCTTCCTCTCCTGATCCCTGGTCTGTGTGTCAGGTGATGGAGTCCCACCCTCTTCCTCTCCTGCTCCCTGGTCTCTGTGTGTCAGGTGATGGAGTCCCACCCTCTGCCTCTCCTGCTCCCTGGTGTGTGTGTCAGGTGATGGAGTCCCATCCTCTTCCTCTCCTGCTCCCTGGTCTGTGTGTCAGGTGATGGAGTCCCACCTTCTTCCTCTCCTGCTCCCTGGTCTGTGTGTCAGGTGATGGAGTCCCACCCTCTTCCTCTCCTGCTCCCTGGTCTGTGTGTCAGGTGATGGAGTCCCACCCTCTTCCTCTCCTGCTCCCTGGTCTGTCTGTCAGGTGATGGAGTCCCACCCTCTTCCTCTCCTGCTCCCTGGTCTGTGTGTCAGGTGATGGAGTCCCACCCTCTTCCTCTCCTGCTCCCTGGTCTGTGTGTCAGGTGATGGTGTCCCACCCTCTTCCTCTCCTGTTCCCTGGTCTGTGTGTCAGGTGATGGTGTCCCACCCTCTTCCTCTCCTGCTCCTGGTCTGTGTGACAGGTGATGGAGTCCCACCCTCTTCCTCTCCTGCTCCCTGGTCTGTGTGTCAGGTGATGGAGTCCCACCCTCTTCCTCTCCTCCTCCCTGGTCTGTGTGTCAGGTGATGGAATCACACCCTCTTCCTCTCCTGCTCCCTGGTCTGTGTGTCAGGTGATGGAGTCCCACCCTCTTCCTCTCCTGCTCCCTGGTCTGTGTGTCAGGTGATGGTGTCCCACCCTCTTCCTCTTCTGCTCCTGGTCTGTGTGACAGGTGATGGAGTCCCACCCTCTTCCTCTCCTGCTCCCTGGTCTGTGTGTCAGGTTATGGAGTCCCACCCTCTTCCTCTCCTGCTCCCTGGTCTGTGTGTCAGGTGATGGAGTCCCACCCTCTTCCTCTCCTCCTCCCTGGTCTGTGTGTCAGGTGATGGAGTCCCACCCTCTTCCTCTCCTGCTCCCTGGTCTGTGTGTCAGGTGATGGAGTCCCACCCTCTTCCTCTCCTGCTCCCTGGTCTGTGTGTCAGGTGATGGAGTCCCACCCTCTTCCTCTCCTGCTCCCTGGTCTGTGTGTCAGGTGATGGAGTCCCACCCTCTTCCTCTCCTTCTCCCTGGTCTGTGTGTCAGGTGATGGAGTCCCACCCTCTTCCTCTCCTTCTCCCTGGTCTGTCTGTCAGGTGATGGAGTCCCACCCTCTTCCTCTCCTGCTCCCTGGTCTGTGTGTCAGGTGATGGAGTCCCACCCTCTTCCTCTCCTGCTCCCTGGTCTGTGTGTCAGGAGATGGAGTCCCACCCTCTTCCTCTCCTGCTCCCTGGTCTGTGTGTCAGGTGATGGAGTCCCTCCCTCTTCCACTCCTGCTCCCTGGTCTGTGTGTCAGGTGATGGAGTCCCACCCTCTTCCTCTCCTGCTCCCTGGTCTGTGTGTCAGGTGATGGAGTCCCACCCTCTTCCTCTCCTGCTCCCTGGTCTGTGTGTCAGGTGATGGTGTCCCACCCTCTTCCTCTCCTACTCCCTGGTCTGTGTGTCAGGTGATGGAGTCCCTCCCTCTTCCTCTCCTGCTCCCTGGTCTGTGTGTCTGGTGATGGAGTCCCACCCTCTTCCTCTCCTGCTCCCTGGTCTGTGTGTCAGGTGATGGAGTCCCTCCCTCTCCCTCTCCTGCTCCCTGGTCTGTGTGTCAGGTGATGGAGTCCCACCCTCTTCCTCTCCTGCTCCCTGGTCTGTGTGTCAGGTGATGGAGTCCCACCCTCTTCCTCTCCTGCTCCCTGGTCTGTGTGTCAGGTGATGGAGTCCCAGCCTCTTCCTCTCCTACTCCCTGGTCTGTGTGTCAGGTGATGGAGTCCCACCCTCTTCCTCTCCTACTCCCTGGTCTGTGTGTCAGGTGATGGAGTCCCACCCTCTTCCTCTCCTGCTCCCTGGTCTGTGTGTCAGGTGATGGTGTCCCACCCTCTTCCCTTTCCTTTTCCTGGTCTGTGTGTCAGGTGATGGTGTCCCACCCTCTTCCTCTCCTGCTCCCTGGTCTGTGTGTCAGGTGATGGAGTCCCACCCTCTTCCTCTCCTGATCCCTGGTCTGTGTGTCAGGTGATGGAGTCCCACCCTCTTCCTCTCCTGCTCCCTGGTCTCTGTGTGTCAGGTGATGGAGTCCCACCCTCTGCCTCTCCTGCTCCCTGGTATGTGTGTCAGGTGATGGAGTCCCATCCTCTTCCTCTTCTGCTCCCTGGTCTGTGTGTCAGGTGATGGAGTCCCACCTTCTTCCTCTCCTGCTCCCTGGTCTGTGTGTCAGGTGATGGAGTCCCACCCTCTTCCTCTCCTGCTCCCTGGTCTGTGTGTCAGGTGATGGAGTCCCACCCTCTTCCTCTCCTGCTCCCTGGTCTGTCTGTCAGGTGATGGAGTCCCACCCTCTTCCTCTCCTGCTCCCTGGTCTGTGTGTCAGGTGATGGAGTCCCACCCTCTTCCTCTCCTGCTCCCTGGTCTGTGTGTCAGGTGATGGAGTCCCACCCTCTTCCTCTCCTCCTCCCTGGTCTGTGAGTCAGGTGATGGAGTCCCACCCTCTTCCTCTCCTGCTCCCTGGTCTGTGTGTCAGGTGATGGAGTCCCACCCTCTTCCTCTCCTTCTCCCTGGTCTGTGTGTCAGGTGATGGTGTCCCACCCTCTTCCTCTCCTGCTCCCTGGTCTGTGTGTCAGGTGATGGAGTCCCACCCTCTTCCCCTCCTGCTCCCTGCTCTGTGTGTCAGGTGATGGAGTCCCACCCTCTTCCCCTCCTGCTCCCTGGTATGTGTGTCAGGTGATGGAGTCCCACCCTCTTCCTCTCCTGCTCCCTGGTCTGTGTCAAGTGATGGAGCCCCACCCTCTTCCTCTCCTGCTCCCTGGTCTGTGTGTCAGGTGATGGAGTCCCACCCTCTTCCTCTCCTGCTCCCTGGTCTGTGTCAGGTGATGGAGTCCCACCCTCTCCCTCTCCTTCTCCCTGGTCTGTGTGTCAGGTGATGGAGTCCCACCCTCTTCCTCTCCTGCTCCCTGGTCTGTGTGTCAGGTGATGGAGTCCCACCCTCTTCCTCTCCTGCTCCCTGGTCTGTGTGTCAGGTGATGGAGTCCCACCCTCTTCCTCTCCTGCTCCCTGGTCTGTGTGTCAGGTGATGGAGTCCCTCCCTCTTCCTCTCCTGCTCCCTGGTCTGTGTGTCAGGTGATGGAGTCCCACCCTCTTCCTCTCCTGCTCCCTGGTCTGTGTGTCAGGTGATGGAGTCCCACCCTCTTCCTCTCCTGCTCCCTGGTCTGTGTGTCAGGTGATGGAGTCCCACCCTCTTCCTCTCCTGCTCCCTGGTCTGTGTGTCAGGTGATGGAGTCCCTCCCTCTCCCTCTCCTGCTCCCTGGTCTGTGTGTCAGGTGATGGAGTCCCACCCTCTTCCTCTCCTGCTCCCTGGTCTGTGTGTCAGGTGATGGAGTCCCACCCTCTTCCTCTCCTGCTCCCTGATCTGTTTGTCAGGTGATGGAGTCCCACCCTCTTCCTCTCCTGCTCCCTGGTCTCTGTGTGTCAGGTGATGGTGTCCCACCCTCTTCCCTTTCCTTTTCCTGGTCTGTGTGTCAGGTGATGGAGTCCCACCCTCTTCCTCTCCTGCTCCCTGGTCTGTGTGTCAGGTGATGGAGTCCCACCCTCTTCCTCTCCTGCTCCCTGGTCTCTGTGTGTCAGGTGATGGTGTCCCACCCTCTTCCCTTTCCTTTTCCTGGTCTGTGTGTCAGGTGATGGAGTCCCACCCTCTTCCTCTCCTGCTCCCTGATCTGTTTGTCAGGTGATGGAGTCCCACCCTCTTCCTCTCCTGCTCCCTGGTCTCTGTGTGTCAGGTGATGGTGTCCCACCCTCTTCCCTTTCCTTTTCCTGGTCTGTGTGTCAGGTGATGGAGTCCCACCCTCTTCCTCTCCTGCTCCCTGGTCTGTGTGTCAGGTGATGGTGTCCCACCCTCTTCCCTTTCCTTTTCCTGGTCTGTGTGTCAGGTGATGGAGTCCCACCCTCTTCCTCTCCTGCTCCCTGGTCTGTGTGTCAGGTGATGGAGTCCCACCCTCTTCCTCTCCTGCTCCCTGGTCTGTGTGTCAGGTGATGGAGTCCCACCCTCCTCCTCTCCTGCTCCCTGGTCTCTGTGTCAGGTGATGGAGTCCCACCCTCTTCCTCTCCTGCTCCCTGGTCTGTGTGTCAGGTGATGGTGTCCCACCCTCTTCCTCTCCTGCTCCCTGGTCTGTGTGTCAGGTGATGGAGTCCCACCCTCTTCCTCTCCTGCTCCCTGGTCTGTGTGTCAGGTGATGGAGTCCCACCCTCTTCCTCTCCTACTCCCTGGTCTGTGTGTCAGGTGATGGAGTCCCACCCTCTTCCTCTCCTGCTCCCTGGTCTGTGTGTCAGGTGATGGTGTCCCACCCTCTTCCCTTTCCTTTTCCTGGTCTGTGTGTCAGGTGATGGAGTCCCACCCTCATCCTCTCCTGCTCCCTGGTCTGTGTGTCAGGTGATGGAGTCCCAGCCTCTTCCTCTCCTACTCCCTGGTCTGTGTGTCAGGTGATGGAGTCCCACCCTCTTCCTCTCCTCCTCCCTGGTCTGTGTGTCAGGTGATGGAGTCCCACCCTCTTCCCCTCCTGCTCCCTGGTATGTGTGTCAGGTGATGGAGTCCCACCCTCTTCCTCTCCTGCTCCCTGGTCTGTGTCAAGTGATGGAGCCCCACCCTCTTCCTCTCCTGCTCCCTGGTCTGTGTGTCAGGTGATGGAGTCCCACCCTCTTCCTCTCCTGCTCCCTGGTCTGTGTCAGGTGATGGAGTCCCACCCTCTTCCTCTCCTTCTCCCTGGTCTGTGTGTCAGGTGATGGAGTCCCACCCTCTTCCTCTCCTGCTCCCTGGTCTGTGTGTCAGGTGATGGAGTCCCACCCTCTTCCTCTCCTGCTCCCTGGTCTGTGTGTCAGGTGATGGAGTCCCACCCTCTTCCTCTCCTGCTCCCTGGTCTGTGTGTCAGGTGATGGAGTCCCTCCCTCTTCCTCTCCTGCTCCCTGGTCTGTGTGTCAGGTGATGGAGTCCCACCCTCTTCCTCTCCTGCTCCCTGGTCTGTGTGTCAGGTGATGGAGTCCCACCCTCTTCCTCTCCTGCTCCCTGGTCTGTGTGTCAGGTGATGGAGTCCCACCCTCTTCCTCTCCTGCTCCCTGGTCTGTGTGTCAGGTGATGGAGTCCCTCCCTCTCCCTCTCCTGCTCCCTGGTCTGTGTGTCAGGTGATGGAGTCCCACCCTCTTCCTCTCCTGCTCCCTGGTCTGTGTGTCAGGTGATGGAGTCCCACCCTCTTCCTCTCCTGCTCCCTGATCTGTTTGTCAGGTGATGGAGTCCCACCCTCTTCCTCTCCTGCTCCCTGGTCTCTGTGTGTCAGGTGATGGTGTCCCACCCTCTTCCCTTTCCTTTTCCTGGTCTGTGTGTCAGGTGATGGAGTCCCACCCTCTTCCTCTCCTGCTCCCTGGTCTGTGTGTCAGGTGATGGAGTCCCACCCTCTTCCTCTCCTGCTCCCTGGTCTCTGTGTGTCAGGTGATGGTGTCCCACCCTCTTCCCTTTCCTTTTCCTGGTCTGTGTGTCAGGTGATGGAGTCCCACCCTCTTCCTCTCCTGCTCCCTGATCTGTTTGTCAGGTGATGGAGTCCCACCCTCTTCCTCTCCTGCTCCCTGGTCTCTGTGTGTCAGGTGATGGTGTCCCACCCTCTTCCCTTTCCTTTTCCTGGTCTGTGTGTCAGGTGATGGAGTCCCACCCTCTTCCTCTCCTGCTCCCTGGTCTGTGTGTCAGGTGATGGTGTCCCACCCTCTTCCCTTTCCTTTTCCTGGTCTGTGTGTCAGGTGATGGAGTCCCACCCTCTTCCTCTCCTGCTCCCTGGTCTGTGTGTCAGGTGATGGAGTCCCCACCCTCTTCCTCTCCTGCTCCCTGGTCTGTGTGTCAGGTGATGGAGTCCCACCCTCCTCCTCTCCTGCTCCCTGGTCTCTGTGTCAGGTGATGGAGTCCCACCCTCTTCCTCTCCTGCTCCCTGGTCTGTGTGTCAGGTGATGGTGTCCCACCCTCTTCCTCTCCTGCTCCCTGGTCTGTGTGTCAGGTGATGGAGTCCCACCCTCTTCCTCTCCTGCTCCCTGGTCTGTGTGTCAGGTGATGGAGTCCCACCCTCTTCCTCTCCTACTCCCTGGTCTGTGTGTCAGGTGATGGAGTCCCACCCTCTTCCTCTCCTGCTCCCTGGTCTGTGTGTCAGGTGATGGTGTCCCACCCTCTTCCCTTTCCTTTTCCTGGTCTGTGTGTCAGGTGATGGAGTCCCACCCTCATCCTCTCCTGCTCCCTGGTCTGTGTGTCAGGTGATGGAGTCCCAGCCTCTTCCTCTCCTACTCCCTGGTCTGTGTGTCAGGTGATGGAGTCCCACCCTCTTCCTCTCCTACTCCCTGGTCTGTGTGTCAGGTGATGGAGTCCCACCCTCTTCCTCTCCTGCTCCCTGGTCTGTGTGTCAGGTGATGGAGTCCCACCCTCTTCCTCTCCTGCTCCCTGGTCTGTGTGTCAGGTGATGGAGTCCCAGCCTCTTCCTCTCCTACTCCCTGGTCTGTGTGTCAGGTGATGGAGTCCCACCCTCTTCCTCTCCTGCTCCCTGGTCTGTGTGTCAGGTGATGGTGTCCCACCCTCTTCCTCTCCTGCTCCCTGGTCTGTGTGTCAGGTGATGGAGTCCCACCCTCTTCCTCTCCTACTCCCTGGTCTCTGTGTGTCAGGTGATGGAGTCCCACCCTCTTCCTCTCCTGCTCCCTGGTCTCTGTGTGTCAGGTGATGGAGTCCCACCCTCTTCCCCTCCTGCTCCCTGGTCTGTGTGTCAGGTGATGGTGTCCCACCCTCTTCCTCTCCTGCTCCCTGGTCTGTGTGTCAGGTGATGGAGTCCCACCCTCTTCCTCTCCTGATCCCTGGTCTGTGTGTCAGGTGATGGAGTCCCACCCTCTTCCTCTCCTGCTCCCTGGTCTCTGTGTGTCAGGTGATGGAGTCCCACCCTCTGCCTCTCCTGCTCCCTGGTATGTGTGTCAGGTGATGGTGTCCCACCCTCTTCCTCTCCTGCTCCCTGGTCTGTGTGTCAGGTGATGGAGTCCCACCCTCTTCCCCTCCTGCTCCCTGGTATGTGTGTCAGGTGATGGAGTCCCACCCTCTTCCTCTCCTGCTCCCTGGTCTGTGTCAAGTGATGGAGCCCCACCCTCTTCCTCTCCTGCTCCCTGGTCTCTGTGTGTCAGGTGATGGAGTCCCCACCCTCTTCCCCTCCTGCTCCCTGGTCTGTGTGTCAGGTGATGGTGTCCCACCCTCTTCCTCTCCTGCTCCCTGGTCTGTGTGTCAGGTGATGGAGTCCCACCCTCTTCCTCTCCTGATCCCTGGTCTGTGTGTCAGGTGATGGAGTCCCACCCTCTTCCTCTCCTGCTCCCTGGTCTCTGTGTGTCAGGTGATGGAGTCCCACCCTCTGCCTCTCCTGCTCCCTGGTATGTGTGTCAGGTGATGGTGTCCCACCCTCTTCCTCTCCTGCTCCCTGGTCTGTGTGTCAGGTGATGGAGTCCCACCCTCTTCCCCTCCTGCTCCCTGGTATGTGTGTCAGGTGATGGAGTCCCACCCTCTTCCTCTCCTGCTCCCTGGTCTGTGTCAAGTGATGGAGCCCCACCCTCTTCCTCTCCTGCTCCCTGGTCTGTGTGTCAGGTGATGGAGTCCCACCCTCTTCCTCTCCTGCTCCCTGGTCTGTGTGTCAGGTGATGGTGTCCCACCCTCTTCCTCTCCTGCTCCCTGGTCTGTGTGTCAGGTGATGGAGTCCCACCCTCTTCCTCTGCTGCTCCCTGGTCTGTGTGTCAGGTGATGGAGTCCCACCCTCTTCCTCTCCTGCTCCCTGGTCTGTGTGTCAGGTGATGGAGTCCCACCCTCTTCCTCTCCTGATCCCTGGTCTGTGTGTCAGGTGATGGAGTCCCTCCCTCTTCCTCTCCTGCTCCCTGGTCTCTGTGTGTCAGGTGATGGAGTCCCACCCTCTGCCTCTCCTGCTCCCTGGTGTGTGTGTCAGGTGATGGAGTCCCATCCTCTTCCTCTCCTGCTCCCTGGTCTGTGTGTCAGGTGATGGAGTCCCACCTTCTTCCTCTCCTGCTCCCTGGTCTGTGTGTCAGGTGATGGAGTCCCACCCTCTTCCTCTCCTGCTCCCTGGTCTGTGTGTCAGGTGATGGAGTCCCACCCTCTTCCTCTCCTGCTCCCTGGTCTGTCTGTCAGGTGATGGAGTCCCACCCTCTTCCTCTCCTGCTCCCTGGTCTGTGTGTCAGGTGATGGAGTCCCACCCTCTTCCTCTCCTGCTCCCTGGTCTGTGTGTCAGGTGATGGTGTCCCACCCTCTTCCTCTCCTGTTCCCTGGTCTGTGTGTCAGGTGATGGTGTCCCACCCTCTTCCTCTCCTGCTCCTGGTCTGTGTGACAGGTGATGGAGTCCCACCCTCTTCCTCTCCTGCTCCCTGGTCTGTGTGTCAGGTGATGGAGTCCCACCCTCTTCCTCTCCTCCTCCCTGGTCTGTGTGTCAGGTGATGGAATCACACCCTCTTCCTCTCCTGCTCCCTGGTCTGTGTGTCAGGTGATGGAGTCCCACCCTCTTCCTCTCCTGCTCCCTGGTCTGTGTGTCAGGTGATGGTGTCCCACCCTCTTCCTCTTCTGCTCCTGGTCTGTGTGACAGGTGATGGAGTCCCACCCTCTTCCTCTCCTGCTCCCTGGTCTGTGTGTCAGGTTATGGAGTCCCACCCTCTTCCTCTCCTGCTCCCTGGTCTGTGTGTCAGGTGATGGAGTCCCACCCTCTTCCTCTCCTCCTCCCTGGTCTGTGTGTCAGGTGATGGAGTCCCACCCTCTTCCTCTCCTGCTCCCTGGTCTGTGTGTCAGGTGATGGAGTCCCACCCTCTTCCTCTCCTGCTCCCTGGTCTGTGTGTCAGGTGATGGAGTCCCACCCTCTTCCTCTCCTGCTCCCTGGTCTGTGTGTCAGGTGATGGAGTCCCTCCCTCTTCCTCTCCTGCTCCCTGGTCTGTGTGTCAGGTGATGGAGTCCCACCCTCTTCCTCTCCTGCTCCCTGGTCTGTGTGTCAGGTGATGGAGTCCCACCCTCTTCCTCTCCTGCTCCCTGGTCTGTGTGTCAGGTGATGGTGTCCCACCCTCTTCCTCTCCTACTCCCTGGTCTGTGTGTCAGGTGATGGAGTCCCTCCCTCTTCCTCTCCTGCTCCCTGGTCTGTGTGTCAGGTGATGGAGTCCCACCCTCTTCCTCTCCTGCTCCCTGGTCTGTGTGTCAGGTGATGGAGTCCCTCCCTCTCCCTCTCCTGCTCCCTGGTCTGTGTGTCAGGTGATGGAGTCCCACCCTCTTCCTCTCCTGCTCCCTGGTCTGTGTGTCAGGTGATGGAGTCCCACCCTCTTCCTCTCCTGCTCCCTGATCTGTTTGTCAGGTGATGGAGTCCCACCCTCTTCCTCTCCTGCTCCCTGGTCTCTGTGTGTCAGGTGATGGTGTCCCACCCTCTTCCCTTTCCTTTTCCTGGTCTGTGTGTCAGGTGATGGAGTCCCACCCTCTTCCTCTCCTGCTCCCTGGTCTGTGTGTCAGGTGATGGAGTCCCACCCTCTTCCTCTCCTGCTCCCTGGTCTCTGTGTGTCAGGTGATGGTGTCCCACCCTCTTCCCCTTTCCTTTTCCTGGTCTGTGTGTCAGGTGATGGAGTCCCACCCTCTTCCTCTCCTGCTCCCTGATCTGTTTGTCAGGTGATGGAGTCCCACCCTCTTCCTCTCCTGCTCCCTGGTCTCTGTGTGTCAGGTGATGGTGTCCCAACCTCTTCCCTTTCCTTTTCCTGGTCTGTGTGTCAGGTGATGGAGTCCCACCCTCTTCCTCTCCTGCTCCCTGGTCTGTGTGTCAGGTGATGGTGTCCCACCCTCTTCCCTTTCCTTTTCCTGGTCTGTGTGTCAGGTGATGGAGTCCCACCCTCTTCCTCTCCTGCTCCCTGGTCTGTGTGTCAGGTGATGGAGTCCCACCCTCTTCCTCTCCTGCTCCCTGGTCTGTGTGTCAGGTGATGGAGTCCCACCCTCCTCCTCTCCTGCTCCCTGGTCTCTGTGTCAGGTGATGGAGTCCCACCCTCTTCCTCTCCTGCTCCCTGGTCTGTGTGTCAGGTGATGGTGTCCCACCCTCTTCCTCTCCTGCTCCCTGGTCTGTGTGTCAGGTGATGGAGTCCCACCCTCTTCCTCTCCTGCTCCCTGGTCTGTGTGTCAGGTGATGGAGTCCCACCCTCTTCCTCTCCTACTCCCTGGTCTGTGTGTCAGGTGATGGAGTCCCACCCTCTTCCTCTCCTGCTCCCTGGTCTGTGTGTCAGGTGATGGTGTCCCACCCTCTTCCCTTTCCTTTTCCTGGTCTGTGTGTCAGGTGATGGAGTCCCACCCTCATCCTCTCCTGCTCCCTGGTCTGTGTGTCAGGTGATGGAGTCCCAGCCTCTTCCTCTCCTACTCCCTGGTCTGTGTGTCAGGTGATGGAGTCCCACCCTCTTCCTCTCCTACTCCCTGGTCTGTGTGTCAGGTGATGGAGTCCCACCCTCTTCCTCTCCTGCTCCCTGGTCTGTGTGTCAGGTGATGGAGTCCCACCCTCTTCCTCTCCTGCTCCCTGGTCTGTGTGTCAGGTGATGGAGTCCCAGCCTCTTCCTCTCCTGCTCCCTGGTCTGTGTGTCAGGTGATGGAGTCCCACCCTCTTCCTCTCCTACTCCCTGGTCTGTGTGTCAGGTGATGGAGTCCCACCCTCTTCCTCTCCTGCTCCCTGGTCTGTGTGTCAGGTGATGGTGTCCCACCCTCTTCCCTTTCCTTTTCCTGGTCTGTGTGTCAGGTGATGGTGTCCCACCCTCTTCCTCTCCTGCTCCCTGGACTGTGTGTCAGGTGATGGAGTCCCACCCTCTTCCTCTCCTGATCCCTGGTCTGTGTGTCAGGTGATGGAGTCCCACCCTCTTCCTCTCCTGCTCCCTGGTCTCTGTGTGTCAGGTGATGGAGTCCCACCCTCTGCCTCTCCTGCTCCCTGGTATGTGTGTCAGGTGATGGAGTCCCATCCTCTTCCTCTTCTGCTCCCTGGTCTGTGTGTCAGGTGATGGAGTCCCACCTTCTTCCTCTCCTGCTCCCTGGTCTGTGTGTCAGGTGATGGAGTCCCACCCTCTTCCTCTCCTGCTCCCTGGTCTGTGTGTCAGGTGATGGAGTCCCACCCTCTTCCTCTCCTGCTCCCTGGTCTGTCTGTCAGGTGATGGAGTCCCACCCTCTTCCTCTCCTGCTCCCTGGTCTGTGTGTCAGGTGATGGAGTCCCACCCTCTTCCTCTCCTGCTCCCTGGTCTGTGTGTCAGGTGATGGAGTCCCACCCTCTTCCTCTCCTCCTCCCTGGTCTGTGAGTCAGGTGATGGAGTCCCACCCTCTTCCTCTCCTGCTCCCTGGTCTGTGTGTCAGGTGATGGAGTCCCACCCTCTTCCTCTCCTTCTCCCTGGTCTGTGTCAGGTGATGGTGTCCCACCCTCTTCCTCTCCTGCTCCCTGGTCTGTGTGTCAGGTGATGGAGTCCCACCCTCTTCCCCTCCTGCTCCCTGCTCTGTGTGTCAGGTGATGGAGTCCCACCCTCTTCCCCTCCTGCTCCCTGGTATGTGTGTCAGGTGATGGAGTCCCACCCTCTTCCTCTCCTGCTCCCTGGTCTGTGTCAAGTGATGGAGCCCCACCCTCTTCCTCTCCTGCTCCCTGGTCTGTGTGTCAGGTGATGGAGTCCCACCCTCTTCCTCTCCTGCTCCCTGGTCTGTGTGTCAGGTGATGGTGTCCCACCCTCTTCCTCTCCTGCTCCCTGGTCTGTGTGTCAGGTGATGGAGTCCCACCCTCTTCCTCTGCTGCTCCCTGGTCTGTGTGTCAGGTGATGGAGTCCCACCCTCTTCCTCTCCTGCTCCCTGGTCTGTGTGTCAGGTGATGGAGTCCCACCCTCTTCCTCTCCTGATCCCTGGTCTGTGTGTCAGGTGATGGAGTCCCACCCTCTTCCTCTCCTGCTCCCTGGTCTCTGTGTGTCAGGTGATGGAGTCCCACCCTCTGCCTCTCCTGCTCCCTGGTGTGTGTGTCAGGTGATGGAGTCCCATCCTCTTCCTCTCCTGCTCCCTGGTCTGTGTGTCAGGTGATGGAGTCCCACCTTCTTCCTCTCCTGCTCCCTGGTCTGTGTGTCAGGTGATGGAGTCCCACCCTCTTCCTCTCCTGCTCCCTGGTCTGTGTGTCAGGTGATGGAGTCCCACCCTCTTCCTCTCCTGCTCCCTGGTCTGTCTGTCAGGTGATGGAGTCCCACCCTCTTCCTCTCCTGCTCCCTGGTCTGTGTGTCAGGTGATGGAGTCCCACCCTCTTCCTCTCCTGCTCCCTGGTCTGTCTGTCAGGTGATGGAGTCCCACCCTCTTCCTCCCCTGCTCCCTGGTCTGTGTGTCAGGTGATGGAGTCCCACCCTCTTCCTCTCCTGCTCCCTGGTCTGTGTGTCAGGTGATGGAATCACACCCTCTTCCTCTCCTGCTCCCTGGTCTGTGTGTCAGGTGATGGAGTCCCACCCTCTTCCTCTCCTACTCCCTGGTCTGTGTGTCAGGTGATGGAATCACACCCTCTTCCTCTCCTGCTCCCTGGTCTGTGTGTCAGGTGATGGAGTCCCACCATCTTCCTCTCCTGCTCCCTGGTCTGTGTGTCAGGAGATGGAGTCCCACCCTCTTCCTCTCCTGCTCCCTGGTCTGTGTGTCAGGTGATGGAGTCCCACCCTCTTCCTCTCCTGCTCCCTGCTCTGTGTGTCAGGTGATGGTGTCCCACCCTCTTCCTCTCCTGCTCCCTGGTCTGTGTGTCAGGTGATGGAGTCCCACCCTCTTCCTCTCCTACTCCCTGGTCTGTGTGTCAGGTGATGGTGTCCCACCCTCTTCCTCTCCTGCTCCCTGGTCTGTGTGTCAGGTGATGGAGTCCCACCCTCTTCCTCTCCTTCTCCCTGGTCTGTGTGTCAGGTGATGGAGTCCCACCCTCTTCCTCTCCTGCTCCCTGGTCTGTGTGTCAGGTGATGGAGTCCCTCCCTCTTCCTCTCCTGCTCCCTGGTCTGTGTGTCAGGTGATGGAATCACACCCTCTTCCTCTCCTGCTCCCTGGTCTGTGTGTCAGGTGATGGAGTCCCACCCTCTTCCTCTCCTGCTCCCTGGTCTGTGTGTCAGGAGATGGAGTCCCACCCTCTTCCTCTCCTGCTCCCTGGTCTGTGTGTCAGGTGATGGAGTCCCACCCTCTTTCTCTCCTGCTCCCTGGTCTGTGTGTCAGGTGATGGAGTCCCACCCTCTTCCTCTCCTGCTCCCTGGTCTGTGTGTCAGGTGATGGAGTCCCACCCTCTTCCTCTCCTTCTCCCTGGTCTGTGTGTCAGGTGATGGAGTCCCACCCTCTTCCTCTCCTGCTCCCTGGTCTGTGTGTCAGGTGATGGAGTCCCACCCTCTTCCTCTCCTGCTCCCTGGTCTGTGTGTCAGGTGATGGAGTCCCACCCTCTTCCTCTCCTGCTCCCTGGTCTGTGTGTCAGGTGATGGAGTCCCACCCTCTTCCTCTCCTGCTCCCTGGTCTGTGTGTCAGGTGATGGAGTCCCACCCTCTTCCTCTCCTGCTCCCTGGTCTGTGTGTCAGGTGATGGAGTCCCACCCTCTTCCTCTCCTGCTCCCTGGTCTGTGTGTCAGGTGATGGTGTCCCACCCTCTTCCTCTCCTGCTCCCTGGTCTGTGTGTCAGGTGATGGAGTCCCACCCTCTTCCTCTCCTGCTCCCTGGTCTGTGTGTCAGGTGATGGAGTCCCACCCTCTTCGTCTCCTGCTCCCTGCTCTGTGTGTCAGGTGATGGAGTCCCTCCCTCTTCCTCTCCTGCTCCCTGGTCTGTGTGTCAGGTGATGGAGTCCCACCCTCTTCCTCTCCTGCTCCCTGGTCTGTGTGTCAGGTGATGGAGTCCCACCCTCTTCCTCTCCTGCTCCCAGCTCTGTGTGTCAGGTGATGGTGTCCCACCCTCTTCCTCTCCTGCTCCCTGGTCTGTGTGTCAGGTGATGGAGTCCCACCCTCTTCCTCTCCTGCTCCCTGGTCTGTGTCAGGTGATGGAGTCCCACCCTCTTCCTCTCCTTCTCCCTGGTCTGTGTGTCAGGTGATGGTGTCCCACCCTCTTCCTCTCCTGCTCCCTGGTCTGTGTGTCAGGTGATGGAGTCCCACCCTCTTCCTCTCCTGCTCCCTGCTCTGTGTGTCAGGTGATGGAGTCCCACCCTCTTCCTCTCCTGCTCCCTGGTCTGTGTGTCAGGTGATGGTGTCCCACCCTCTTCCTCTCCTGCTCCCTGGTCTGTGTGTCAGGTGATGGAGTCCCACCCTCTTCCTCTCCTGCTCCCTGGTCTGTGTGTCAGGTGATGGAGTCCCACCCTCTTCCTCTCCTGCTCCCTGGTATGTGTGTCAGGTGATGGAGTCCCACCCTCTTCCTCTCCTACTCCCTGGTCTGTGTGTCAGGTGATGGAATCACACCCTCTTCCTCTCCTGCTCCCTGGTCTGTGTGTCAGGTGATGGTGTCCCACCCTCTTCCTCTCCTACTCCCTGGTCTGTGTGTCAGGTGATGGAGTCCCACCCTCTTCCTCCCCTGCTCCCTGGTCTGTGTGTCAGGTGACGGAGTCCCACCCTCTTCCTCTCCTGCTCCCTGGTCTGTGTGTCAGGTGATGGAGTCCCACCCTCTTCCTCTCCTGCTCCCTGGTCTGTGTGTCAGGTGATGGAGTCCCACCCTCTTCCTCTCCTGCTCCCTGGTCTGTGTGTCAGGTGATGGTGTCCCACCCTCTTCCTCTCCTGCTCCCTGGTCTGTGTGTCAGGTGATGGTGTCCCACCCTCTTCCTCTCCTGCTCCCTGGTCTGTGTGTCAGGTGATGGTGTCCCACCCTCTTCCTCTCCTGCTCCCTGGTGTGTGTGTCAGGTGATGGAGTCCCACCCTCTTCCTCTCCTGCTCCCTGGTCTGTGTGTCAGGTGATGGAGTCCCACCCTCTTCCTCTCCTGCTCCCTGGTCTGTGTGTCAGGTGATGGAGTCCCACCCTCTTCCTCTCCTGCTCCCTGGTCTGTGTGTCAGGTGATGGAGTCCCACCCTCTTCCTCTCCTGCTCCCTGCTCTGTGTGTCAGGTGATGGAGTCCCACCCTCTTCCTCTCCTGCTCCCTGGTCTGTGTGTCAGGTGATGGAGTCCCACCCTCTTCCTCTCCTGCTCCCTGGTCTGTGTGTCAGGAGATGGAGTCCCACCCTCTTCCTCTCCTGCTCCCAGCTCTGTGTGTCAGGTGATGGAGTCCCACCCTCTTCCTCTCCTACTCCCTGGTCTGTGTGTCAGGTGATGGAATCACACCCTCTTCCTCTCCTGCTCCCTGGTCTGTGTGTCAGGTGATGGTGTCCCACCCTCTTCCTCTCCTGCTCCCTGGTCTGTGTCAGGTGATGGAGTCCCACCCTCTTCCTCTCCTGCTCCCTGGTCTGTGTGTCAGGAGATGGAGTCCCACCCTCTTCCTCTCCTGCTCCCTGGTCTGTGTGTCAGGTGATGGAGTCCCACCCTCTTCCTCTCCTGCTCCCTGGTCTGTGTGTCAGGTGATGGAGTCCCACCCTCTTCCTCTCCTGCTCCCTGGTATGTGTGTCAGGTGATGGAGTCCCACCCTCTTCCTCTCCTACTCCCTGGTCTGTGTGTCAGGTGATGGAATCACACCCTCTTCCTCTCCTGCTCCCTGGTCTGTGTGTCAGGTGATGGTGTCCCACCCTCTTCCTCTCCTACTCCCTGGTCTGTGTGTCAGGTGATGGAGTCCCACCCTCTTCCTCTCCTACTCCCTGGTCTGTGTGTCAGGTGATGGAATCACACCCTCTTCCTCTCCTGCTCCCTGGTCTGTGTGTCAGGTGATGGTGTCCCACCCTCTTCCTCTCCTGCTCCCTGGTCTGTGTGTCAGGTGATGGAGTCCCACCCTCTTCCTCTCCTGCTCCCTGGTCTGTGTGTCAGGTGATGGAGTCCCACCCTCTTCCTCTCCTGCTCCCTGCTCTGTGTGTCAGGTGATGGAGTCCCACCCTCTTCCTCTCCTGCTCCCTGGTCTGTGTGTCAGGTGATGGAGTCCCACCCTCTTCCTCTCCTGCTCCCTGGTCTGTCTGTCAGGTGATGGAGTCCCACCCTCTTCCTCCCCTGCTCCCTGGTCTGTGTGTCAGGTGATGGAGTCCCACCTTCTTCCTCTCCTGCTCCCTGGTCTGTGTGTCAGGTGATGGAGTCCCACCCTCTTCCTCTCCTGCTCCCTGGTCTGTGTGTCAGGTGATGGAGTCCCACCCTCTTCCTCTCCTGCTCCCTGGTCTGTGTGTCAGGTGATGGTGTCCCACCCTCTTCCTCTCCTGCTCCCTGGTCTGTGTGTCAGGTGATGGAGTCCCACCCTCTTCCTCTCCTGCTCCCTGGTCTGTGTGTCAGGTGATGCAGTCCCACCCTCTTCCTCTCCTCCTCCCTGGTCTGTGTGTCAGGTGATGGAGTCCCACCCTCTTCCTCTCCTGCTCCCTGGTCTGTGTGTCAGGTGATGGTGTCCCACCCTCTTCCTCTCCTGCTCCCTGGTCTGTGTGTCAGGTGATGGAGTCCCACCCTCTTCCTCTCCTGCTCCCTGGTCTGTGTGTCAGGTGATGGAGTCCCACCCTCTTCCTCTCCTCCTCCCTGGTCTGTGTGTCAGGTGATGGAGTCCCACCCTCTTCCTCTCCTGCTCCCTGGTCTGTGTGTCAGGTGATGGAGTCCCACCCTCTTCCTCTCCTGCTCCCTGGTCTGTGTGTCAGGTGATGGAGTCCCACCCTCTTCCTCTCCTACTCCCTGGTCTGTGTGTCAGGTGATGGTGTCCCACCCTCTTCCTCTCCTGCATCCTGGTCTGTGTGTCAGGTGATGGAGTCCCACCCTCTTCCTCTCCTGCTCCCTGGTCTGTGTGTCAGGTGATGGAATCACACCCTCTTCCTCTCCTGCTCCCTGGTCTGTGTGTCAGGTGATGGAGTCCCACCCTCTTCCTCTCCTACTCCCTGGTCTGTGTGTCAGGTGATGGAATCACACCCTCTTCCTCTCCTGCTCCCTGGTCTGTGTGTCAGGTGATGGAGTCCCACCCTCTTCCTCTCCTGCTCCCTGGTCTGTGTGTCAGGTGATGGAGTCCCACCCTCTTCCTCTCCTGCTCCCTGGTCTGTGTGTCAGGTGATGGAGTCCCACCCTCTTCCTCTCCTGCTCCCTGGTCTGTGTGTCAGGTGATGGTGTCCCACCCTCTTCCTCTCCTACTCCCTGGTCTGTGTGTCAGGTGATGGAGTCCCACCCTCTTCCTCTCCTACTCCCTGGTCTGTGTGTCAGGTGATGGAATCACACCCTCTTCCTCTCCTGCTCCCTGGTCTGTGTGTCAGGTGATGGAGTCCCACCCTCTTTCTCTCCTGCTCCCTGGTCTGTGTGTCAGGTGATGGAGTCCCACCCTCTTCCTCTCCTGCTCCCTGGTCTGTGTCAGGTGATGGAGTCCCACCCTCTTCCTCTCCTTCTCCCTGGTCTGTGTGTCAGGTGATGGAGTCCCACCCTCTTCCTCTCCTGCTCCCTGGTCTGTGTGTCAGGTGATGGAGTCCCACCCTCTTCCTCTCCTGCTCCCTGGTCTCTGTGTGTCAGGTGATGGTGTCCCACCCTCTTCCCTTTCCTTTTCCTGGTCTGTGTGTCAGGTGATGGAGTCCCACCCTCTTCCTCTCCTGCTCCCTGGTCTGTGTGTCAGGTGATGGAGTCCCACCCTCTTCCTCTCCTGCTCCCTGGTCTGTGTGTCAGGTGATGGTGTCCCACCCTCTTCCCTTTCCTTTTCCTGGTCTGTGTGTCAGGTGATGGAGTCCCACCCTCTTCCTCTCCTGCTCCCTGGTCTGTGTGTCAGGTGATGGAGTCCCACCCTCTTCCTCTCCTGCTCCCTGGTCTGTGTGTCAGGTGATGGTGTCCCACCCTCTTCCTCTCCTGCTCCCTGGTCTGTGTGTCAGGTGATGGAGTCCCACCCTCTTCCTCTCCTGCTCCCTGGTCTGTGTGTCAGGTGATGCAGTCCCACCCTCTTCCTCTCCTCCTCCCTGGTCTGTGTGTCAGGTGATGGAGTCCCACCCTCTTCCTCTCCTGCTCCCTGGTCTGTGTGTCAGGTGATGGTGTCCCACCCTCTTCCTCTCCTGCTCCCTGGTCTGTGTGTCAGGTGATGGAGTCCCACCCTCTTCCTCTCCTGCTCCCTGGTCTGTGTGTCAGGTGATGGAGTCCCACCCTCTTCCTCTCCTCCTCCCTGGTCTGTGTGTCAGGTGATGGAGTCCCACCCTCTTCCTCTCCTGCTCCCTGGTCTGTGTGTCAGGTGATGGAGTCCCACCCTCTTCCTCTCCTGCTCCCTGGTCTGTGTGTCAGGTGATGGAGTCCCACCCTCTTCCTCTCCTACTCCCTGGTCTGTGTGTCAGGTGATGGTGTCCCACCCTCTTCCTCTCCTGCATCCTGGTCTGTGTGTCAGGTGATGGAGTCCCACCCTCTTCCTCTCCTGCTCCCTGGTCTGTGTGTCAGGTGATGGAATCACACCCTCTTCCTCTCCTGCTCCCTGGTCTGTGTGTCAGGTGATGGAGTCCCACCCTCTGCCTCTCCTACTCCCTGGTCTGTGTGTCAGGTGATGGAATCACACCCTCTTCCTCTCCTGCTCCCTGGTCTGTGTGTCAGGTGATGGAGTCCCACCCTCTTCCTCTCCTGCTCCCTGGTCTGTGTGTCAGGTGATGGAGTCCCACCCTCTTCCTCTCCTGCTCCCTGGTCTGTGTGTCAGGTGATGGAGTCCCACCCTCTTCCTCTCCTGCTCCCTGGTCTGTGTGTCAGGTGATGGTGTCCCACCCTCTTCCTCTCCTACTCCCTGGTCTGTGTGTCAGGTGATGGAGTCCCACCCTCTTCCTCTCCTACTCCCTGGTCTGTGTGTCAGGTGATGGAATCACACCCTCTTCCTCTCCTGCTCCCTGGTCTGTGTGTCAGGTGATGGAGTCCCACCCTCTTTCTCTCCTGCTCCCTGGTCTGTGTGTCAGGTGATGGAGTCCCACCCTCTTCCTCTCCTTCTCCCTGGTCTGTGTCAGGTGATGGAGTCCCACCCTCTTCCTCTCCTTCTCCCTGGTCTGTGTGTCAGGTGATGGAGTCCCACCCTCTTCCTCTCCTGCTCCCTGGTCTGTGTGTCAGGTGATGGAGTCCCACCCTCTTCCTCTCCTGCTCCCTGGTCTCTGTGTGTCAGGTGATGGTGTCCCACCCTCTTCCCTTTCCTTTTCCTGGTCTGTGTGTCAGGTGATGGAGTCCCACCCTCTTCCTCTCCTGCTCCCTGGTCTGTGTGTCAGGTGATGGAGTCCCACCCTCTTCCTCTCCTGCTCCCTGGTCTGTGTGTCAGGTGATGGTGTCCCACCCTCTTCCCTTTCCTTTTCCTGGTCTGTGTGTCAGGTGATGGAGTCCCACCCTCTTCCTCTCCTGCTCCCTGCTCTGTGTGTCAGGTGATGGAGTCCCACCCTCTTCCTCTCCTGCTCCCTGGTCTGTGTGTCAGGTGATGGAGTCCCACCCTCTTCCTCTCCTCCTCCCTGGTCTGTGTGTCAGGTGATGGAGTCCCACCCTCTTCCTCTCCTGCTCCCTGGTCTGTGTGTCAGGTGATGGAGTCCCACCCTCTTCCTCTCCTGCTCCCTGGTCTCTGTGTCAGGTGATGGTGTCCCACCCTCTTCCTCTCCTGCTCCCTGGTGTGTGTGTCAGGTGATGGAGTCCCACCCTCTTCCTCTCCTTCTCCCTGGTCTGTGTGTCAGGTGATGGTGTCCCACCCTCTTCCTCTCCTGCTCCCTGGTCTGTGTGTCAGGTGATGGAGTCCCACCCTCTTCCTCTCCTGCTCCCTGCTCTGTGTGTCAGGTGATGGAGTCCCACCCTCTTCCTCTCCTGCTCCCTGGTCTGTGTGTCAGGTGATGGTGTCCCACCCTCTTCCTCTCCTGCTCCCTGGTGTGTGTGTCAGGTGATGGAGTCCCACCCTCTTCCTCTCCTGCTCCCTGGTCTGTGTGTCAGGTGATGGTGTCCCACCCTCTTCCTCTCCTGCTCCCTGGTCTGTGTGTCAGGTGATGGAGTCCCACCCTCTTCCTCTCCTGCTCCCTGCTCTGTGTGTCAGGTGATGGAGTCCCACCCTCTTCCTCTCCTGCTCCCTGGTCTGTGTGTCAGGTGATGGAGTCCCACCCTCTTCCTCTCCTGCTCCCTGGTCTGTGTCAGGTGATGGAGTCCCACCCTCTTCCTCTCCTAGTCCCTGGTCTGTGTGTCAGGTGATGGAGTCCCACCCTCTTCCTCTCCTGCTCCCTGGTCTGTGTGTCAGGTGATGGTGTCCCACCCTCTTCCTCTCCTTCTCCCTGGTCTGTGTGTCAGGTGATGGAGTCCCACCCTCTTCCTCTCCTGCTCCCTGGTCTGTGTCAGGTGATGGAGTCCCACCCTCTTCCTCTCCTACTCCCTGGTCTGTGTGTCAGGTGATGGAATCACACCCTCTTCCTCTCCTGCTCCCTGGTCTGTGTGTCAGGTGATGGAGTCCCACCCTCTTCCTCTCCTGCTCCCTGGTCTGTCTGTCAGGTGATGGAGTCCCACCCTCTTCCTCCCCTGCTCCCTGGTCTGTGTGTCAGGTGATGGAGTCCCACCCTCTTCCTCTCCTGCTCCCTGGTCTGTGTGTCAGGTGATGGAATCACACCCTCTTCCTCTCCTGCTCCCTGGTCTGTGTGTCAGGTGATGGAGTCCCACCCTCTTCCTCTCCTACTCCCTGGTCTGTGTGTCAGGTGATGGAATCACACCCTCTTCCTCTCCTGCTCCCTGGTCTGTGTGTCAGGTGATGGAGTCCCACCATCTTCCTCTCCTGCTCCCTGGTCTGTGTGTCAGGAGATGGAGTCCCACCCTCTTCCTCTCCTGCTCCCTGGTCTGTGTGTCAGGTGATGGAGTCCCACCCTCTTCCTCTCCTGCTCCCTGCTCTGTGTGTCAGGTGATGGTGTCCCACCCTCTTCCTCTCCTACTCCCTGGTCTGTGTGTCAGGTGATGGAGTCCCACCCTCTTCCTCTCCTACTCCCTGGTCTGTGTGTCAGGTGATGGTGTCCCACCCTCTTCCTCTCCTGCTCCCTGGTCTGTGTGTCAGGTGATGGTGTCCCACCCTCTTCCTCTCCTACTCCCTGGTCTGTGTGTCAGGTGATGGAGTCCCACCCTCTTCCTCTCCTACTCCCTGGTCTGTGTGTCAGGTGATGGAGTCCCACCCTCTTCCTCTCCTGCTCCCTGGTCTGTGTGTCAGGAGATGGAGTCCCACCCTCTTCCTCTCCTGCTCCCTGGTCTGTGTGTCAGGTGATGGAGTCCCACCCTCTTTCTCTCCTGCTCCCTGGTCTGTGTGTCAGGTGATGGAGTCCCACCCTCTTCCTCTCCTGCTCCCTGGTCTGTGTGTCAGGTGATGGAGTCCCACCCTCTTCCTCTCCTTCTCCCTGGTCTGTGTGTCAGGTGATGGAGTCCCACCCTCTTCCTCTCCTGCTCCCTGGTCTGTGTGTCAGGTGATGGAGTCCCACCCTCTTCCTCTCCTGCTCCCTGGTCTGTGTGTCAGGTGATGGAGTCCCACCCTCTTCCTCTCCTGCTCCCTGGTCTGTGTGTCAGGTGATGGAGTCCCACCCTCTTCCTCTCCTGCTCCCTGGTCTGTGTGTCAGGTGATGGAGTCCCACCCTCTTCCTCTCCTGCTCCCTGGTCTGTGTGTCAGGTGATGGAGTCCCACCCTCTTCCTCTCCTGCTCCCTGGTCTGTGTGTCAGGTGATGGTGTCCCACCCTCTTCCTCTCCTGCTCCCTGGTCTGTGTGTCAGGTGATGGAGTCCCACCCTCTTCCTCTCCTGCTCCCTGGTCTGTGTGTCAGGTGATGGAGTCCCACCCTCTTCGTCTCCTGCTCCCTGCTCTGTGTGTCAGGTGATGGAGTCCCTCCCTCTTCCTCTCCTGCTCCCTGGTCTGTGTGTCAGGTGATGGAGTCCCACCCTCTTCCTCTCCTGCTCCCTGGTCTGTGTGTCAGGTGATGGAGTCCCACCCTCTTCCTCTCCTGCTCCCAGCTCTGTGTGTCAGGTGATGGTGTCCCACCCTCTTCCTCTCCTGCTCCCTGGTCTGTGTGTCAGGTGATGGAGTCCCACCCTCTTCCTCTCCTGCTCCCTGGTCTGTGTCAGGTGATGGAGTCCCACCCTCTTCCTCTCCTGCTCCCTGGTCTGTGTGTCAGGTGATGGTGTCCCACCCTCTTCCTCTCCTGCTCCCTGGTCTGTGTGTCAGGTGATGGAGTCCCACCCTCTTCCTCTCCTGCTCCCTGCTCTGTGTGTCAGGTGATGGAGTCCCACCCTCTTCCTCTCCTGCTCCCTGGTCTGTGTGTCAGGTGATGGTGTCCCACCCTCTTCCTCTCCTGCTCCCTGGTCTGTGTGTCAGGTGATGGAGTCCCACCCTCTTCCTCTCCTGCTCCCTGGTCTGTGTGTCAGGTGATGGAGTCCCACCCTCTTCCTCTCCTGCTCCCTGGTATGTGTGTCAGGTGATGGAGTCCCACCCTCTTCCTCTCCTACTCCCTGGTCTGTGTGTCAGGTGATGGAATCACACCCTCTTCCTCTCCTGCTCCCTGGTCTGTGTGTCAGGTGATGGTGTCCCACCCTCTTCCTCTCCTACTCCCTGGTCTGTGTGTCAGGTGATGGAGTCCCACCCTCTTCCTCCCCTGCTCCCTGGTCTGTGTGTCAGGTGACGGAGTCCCACCCTCTTCCTCTCCTGCTCCCTGGTCTGTGTGTCAGGTGATGGAGTCCCACCCTCTTCCTCTCCTGCTCCCTGGTCTGTGTGTCAGGTGATGGAGTCCCACCCTCTTCCTCTCCTGCTCCCTGGTCTGTGTGTCAGGTGATGGTGTCCCACCCTCTTCCTCTCCTGCTCCCTGGTCTGTGTGTCAGGTGATGGTGTCCCACCCTCTTCCTCTCCTGCTCCCTGGTCTGTGTGTCAGGTGATGGTGTCCCACCCTCTTCCTCTCCTGCTCCCTGGTGTGTGTGTCAGGTGATGGAGTCCCACCCTCTTCCTCTCCTGCTCCCTGGTCTGTGTGTCAGGTGATGGAGTCCCACCCTCTTCCTCTCCTGCTCCCTGGTCTGTGTGTCAGGTGATGGAGTCCCACCCTCTTCCTCTCCTGCTCCCTGGTCTGTGTGTCAGGTGATGGAGTCCCACCCTCTTCCTCTCCTGCTCCCTGCTCTGTGTGTCAGGTGATGGAGTCCCACCCTCTTCCTCTCCTGCTCCCTGGTCTGTGTGTCAGGTGATGGAGTCCCACCCTCTTCCTCTCCTGCTCCCTGGTCTGTGTGTCAGGAGATGGAGTCCCACCCTCTTCCTCTCCTGCTCCCAGCTCTGTGTGTCAGGTGATGGAGTCCCACCCTCTTCCTCTCCTACTCCCTGGTCTGTGTGTCAGGTGATGGAATCACACCCTCTTCCTCTCCTGCTCCCTGGTCTGTGTGTCAGGTGATGGTGTCCCACCCTCTTCCTCTCCTGCTCCCTGGTCTGTGTCAGGTGATGGAGTCCCACCCTCTTCCTCTCCTGCTCCCTGGTCTGTGTGTCAGGAGATGGAGTCCCACCCTCTTCCTCTCCTGCTCCCTGGTCTGTGTGTCAGGTGATGGAGTCCCACCCTCTTCCTCTCCTGCTCCCTGGTCTGTGTGTCAGGTGATGGAGTCCCACCCTCTTCCTCTCCTGCTCCCTGGTATGTGTGTCAGGTGATGGAGTCCCACCCTCTTCCTCTCCTACTCCCTGGTCTGTGTGTCAGGTGATGGAATCACACCCTCTTCCTCTCCTGCTCCCTGGTCTGTGTGTCAGGTGATGGTGTCCCACCCTCTTCCTCTCCTACTCCCTGGTCTGTGTGTCAGGTGATGGAGTCCCACCCTCTTCCTCTCCTACTCCCTGGTCTGTGTGTCAGGTGATGGAATCACACCCTCTTCCTCTCCTGCTCCCTGGTCTGTGTGTCAGGTGATGGTGTCCCACCCTCTTCCTCTCCTGCTCCCTGGTCTGTGTGTCAGGTGATGGAGTCCCACCCTCTTCCTCTCCTGCTCCCTGGTCTGTGTGTCAGGTGATGGAGTCCCACCCTCTTCCTCTCCTGCTCCCTGCTCTGTGTGTCAGGTGATGGAGTCCCACCCTCTTCCTCTCCTGCTCCCTGGTCTGTGTGTCAGGTGATGGAGTCCCACCCTCTTCCTCTCCTGCTCCCTGGTCTGTCTGTCAGGTGATGGAGTCCCACCCTCTTCCTCCCCTGCTCCCTGGTCTGTGTGTCAGGTGATGGAGTCCCACCTTCTTCCTCTCCTGCTCCCTGGTCTGTGTGTCAGGTGATGGAGTCCCAGCCTCTTCCTCTCCTGCTCCCTGGTCTGTGTGTCAGGTGATGGAGTCCCACCCTCTTCCTCTCCTGCTCCCTGGTCTGTGTGTCAGGTGATGGTGTCCCACCCTCTTCCTCTCCTGCTCCCTGGTCTGTGTGTCAGGTGATGGAGTCCCACCCTCTTCCTCTCCTGCTCCCTGGTCTGTGTGTCAGGTGATGCAGTCCCACCCTCTTCCTCTCCTCCTCCCTGGTCTGTGTGTCAGGTGATGGAGTCCCACCCTCTTCCTCTCCTGCTCCCTGGTCTGTGTGTCAGGTGATGGTGTCCCACCCTCTTCCTCTCCTGCTCCCTGGTCTGTGTGTCAGGTGATGGAGTCCCACCCTCTTCCTCTCCTGCTCCCTGGTCTGTGTGTCAGGTGATGGAGTCCCACCCTCTTCCTCTCCTCCTCCCTGGTCTGTGTGTCAGGTGATGGAGTCCCACCCTGTTCCTCTCCTGCTCCCTGGTCTGTGTGTCAGGTGATGGAGTCCCACCCTCTTCCTCTCCTGCTCCCTGGTCTGTGTGTCAGGTGATGGAGTCCCACCCTCTTCCTCTCCTACTCCCTGGTCTGTGTGTCAGGTGATGGTGTCCCACCCTCTTCCTCTCCTGCATCCTGGTCTGTGTGTCAGGTGATGGAGTCCCACCCTCTTCCTCTCCTGCTCCCTGGTCTGTGTGTCAGGTGATGGAGTCCCACCCTCTTCCTCTCCTCCTCCCTGGTCTGTGAGTCAGGTGATGGAGTCCCACCCTCTTCCTCTCCTGCTCCCTGGTCTGTGTGTCAGGTGATGGAGTCCCACCCTCTTCCTCTCCTTCTCCCTGGTCTGTGTCAGGTGATGGTGTCCCACCCTCTTCCTCTCCTGCTCCCTGGTCTGTGTGTCAGGTGATGGAGTCCCACCCTCTTCCCCTCCTGCTCCCTGCTCTGTGTGTCAGGTGATGGAGTCCCACCCTCTTCCCCTCCTGCTCCCTGGTATGTGTGTCAGGTGATGGAGTCCCACCCTCTTCCTCTCCTGCTCCCTGGTCTGTGTCAAGTGATGGAGCCCCACCCTCTTCCTCTCCTGCTCCCTGGTCTGTGTGTCAGGTGATGGAGTCCCACCCTCTTCCTCTCCTGCTCCCTGGTCTGTGTGTCAGGTGATGGTGTCCCACCCTCTTCCTCTCCTGCTCCCTGGTCTGTGTGTCAGGTGATGGAGTCCCACCCTCTTCCTCTGCTGCTCCCTGGTCTGTGTGTCAGGTGATGGAGTCCCACCCTCTTCCTCTCCTGCTCCCTGGTCTGTGTGTCAGGTGATGGAGTCCCACCCTCTTCCTCTCCTGATCCCTGGTCTGTGTGTCAGGTGATGGAGTCCCACCCTCTTCCTCTCCTGCTCCCTGGTCTCTGTGTGTCAGGTGATGGAGTCCCACCCTCTGCCTCTCCTGCTCCCTGGTGTGTGTGTCAGGTGATGGTGTCCCACCCTCTTCCTCTCCTGCTCCCTGGTCTGTGTGTCAGGTGATGGAGTCCCACCCTCTTCCTCTCCTGCTCCCTGGTCTGTGTGTCAGGTGATGGAGTCCCACCCTCTTCCTCTCCTGCTCCCTGGTCTGTGTGTCATGTGATGGAGTCCCACCCTCTTCCTCTCCTGCTCCCTGGTCTGTCTGTCAGGTGATGGAGTCCCACCCTCTTCCTCTCCTGCTCCCAGCTCTGTGTGTCAGGTGATGGTGTCCCACCCTCTTCCTCTCCTGCTCCCTGGTCTGTGTGTCAGGTGATGGAGTCACACCCTCTTCCTCTCCTGCTCCCTGGTCTGTGTGTCAGGTGATGGAGTCCCACCCTCTTCCTCTCTTGCTCCCTGGTCTGTGTGTCAGGTGATGGAGTCCCACCCTCTTCCTCTCCTGCTCCCTGGTCTGTGTGTCAGGTGATGGAGTCCCACCCTCTTCCTCTCCTGCTCCCAGCTCTGTGTGTCAGGTGATGGAGTCCCACCCTCTTCCTCTCCTGCTCCCTGGTCTGTGTGTCAGGTGATGGAGTCCCACCCTCTTCCTCTCCTACTCCCTGGTCTGTGTGTCAGGTGATGGAGTCCCACCCTCTTCCTCTCCTACTCCCTGGTCTGTGTGTCAGGTGATGGAGTCCCACCCTCTTCCTCTCCTACTCCCTGGTCTGTGTGTCAGGTGATGGAGTCCCACCCTCTTCCTCTCCTACTCCCTGGTATGTGTGTCAGGTGATGGAGTCCCACCCTCTTCCTCTCCTGCTCCCTGGTCTGTGTGTCAGGTGATGGAGTCCCACCCTCTGCCTCTCCTACTCCCTGGTCTGTGTGTCAGGTGATGGAGTCCCACCCTCTTCCTCTCCTACTCCCTGGTCTGTGTGTCAGGAGATGGAGTCCCACCCTCTTCCTCTCCTGCTCCCAGCTCTGTGTGTCAGGTGATGGAGTCCCACCCTCTTCCTCTCCTGCTCCCTGGTCTGTGTGTCAGGTGATGGTGTCCCACCCTCTTCCTCTCCTACTCCCTGGTCTGTGTGTCAGGTGATGGAGTCCCACCCTCTTCCTCTCCTGCTCCCTGGTCTGTGTCAGGTGATGGAGTCCCACCCTCTTCCTCTCCTACTCCCTGGTCTGTGTGTCAGGTGATGGAATCACACCCTCTTCCTCTCCTGCTCCCTGGTCTGTGTGTCAGGTGATGGAGTCCCACCCTCTTCCTCTCCTGCTCCCTGGTCTGTCTGTCAGGTGATGGAGTCCCACCCTCTTCCTCCCCTGCTCCCTGGTCTGTGTGTCAGGTGATGGAGTCCCACCCTCTTCCTCTCCTGCTCCCTGGTCTGTGTGTCAGGTGATGGAATCACACCCTCTTCCTCTCCTGCTCCCTGGTCTGTGTGTCAGGTGATGGAGTCCCACCCTCTTCCTCTCCTACTCCCTGGTCTGTGTGTCAGGTGATGGAATCACACCCTCTTCCTCTCCTGCTCCCTGGTCTGTGTGTCAGGTGATGGAGTCCCACCATCTTCCTCTCCTGCTCCCTGGTCTGTGTGTCAGGAGATGGAGTCCCACCCTCTTCCTCTCCTGCTCCCTGGTCTGTGTGTCAGGTGATGGAGTCCCACCCTCTTCCTCTCCTGCTCCCTGCTCTGTGTGTCAGGTGATGGTGTCCCACCCTCTTCCTCTCCTACTCCCTGGTCTGTGTGTCAGGTGATGGAGTCCCACCCTCTTCCTCTCCTACTCCCTGGTCTGTGTGTCAGGTGATGGTGTCCCACCCTCTTCCTCTCCTGCTCCCTGGTCTGTGTGTCAGGTGATGGAGTCCCACCCTCTTCCTCTCCTTCTCCCTGGTCTGTGTGTCAGGTGATGGAGTCCCACCCTCTTCCTCTCCTGCTCCCTGGTCTGTGTGTCAGGTGATGGAGTCCCTCCCTCTTCCTCTCCTGCTCCCTGGTCTGTGTGTCAGGTGATGGAATCACACCCTCTTCCTCTCCTGCTCCCTGGTCTGTGTGTCAGGTGATGGAGTCCCACCCTCTTTCTCTCCTGCTCCCTGGTCTGTGTGTCAGGTGATGGAGTCCCACCCTCTTCCTCTCCTGCTCCCTGGTCTGTGTGTCAGGTGATGGAGTCCCACCCTCTTCCTCTCCTTCTCCCTGGTCTGTGTGTCAGGTGATGGAGTCCCACCCTCTTCCTCTCCTGCTCCCTGGTCTGTGTGTCAGGTGATGGAGTCCCACCCTCTTCCTCTCCTGCTCCCTGGTCTGTGTGTCAGGTGATGGAGTCCCACCCTCTTCCTCTCCTGCTCCCTGGTCTGTGTGTCAGGTGATGGAGTCCCACCCTCTTCCTCTCCTGCTCCCTGGTCTGTGTGTCAGGTGATGGAGTCCCACCCTCTTCCTCTCC
Source organism: Spermophilus citellus (assembly GCF_964194105.1). NCBI lineage: Eukaryota > Metazoa > Chordata > Mammalia > Rodentia > Sciuridae > Spermophilus > Spermophilus citellus. The sequence goes on along the minus strand of NC_138182.1, from coordinate 354,134 downwards.
TGCTCCCTGGTCTGTGTGTCAGGTGATGGAGTCCCACCCTCTTCCTCTCCTGCTCCCTGGTCTGTGTGTCAGGTGATGGTGTCCCACCCTCTTCCTCTCCTGCTCCCTGGTCTGTGTGTCAGGTGATGGAGTCCCACCCTCTTCCTCTCCTGCTCCCTGGTCTGTGTGTCAGGTGATGGAGTCCCACCCTCTTCCTCTCCTGCTCCCTGCTCTGTGTGTCAGGTGATGGAGTCCCTCCCTCTTCCTCTCCTGCTCCCTGGTCTGTGTGTCAGGTGATGGAGTCCCACCCTCTTCCTCTCCTGCTCCCTGGTCTGTGTGTCAGGTGATGGAGTCCCACCCTCTTCCTCTCCTGCTCCCAGCTCTGTGTGTCAGGTGATGGTGTCCCACCCTCTTCCTCTCCTGCTCCCTGGTCTGTGTGTCAGGTGATGGAGTCCCACCCTCTTCCTCTCCTGCTCCCTGGTCTGTGTGTCAGGTGATGGAGTCCCACCCTCTTCCTCTCTTGCTCCCTGGTCTGTGTGTCAGGTGATGGAGTCCCACCCTCTTCCTCTCCTGCTCCCTGGTCTGTGTGTCAGGTGATGGAGTCCCACCCTCTTCCTCTCCTGCTCCCAGCTCTGTGTGTCAGGTGATGGAGTCCCACCCTCTTCCTCTCCTGCTCCCTGGTCTGTGTGTCAGGTGATGGAGTCCCACCCTCTTCCTCTCCTACTCCCTGGTCTGTGTGTCAGGTGATGGAGTCCCACCCTCTTCCTCTCCTACTCCCTGGTCTGTGTGTCAGGTGATGGAGTCCCACCCTCTTCCTCTCCTACTCCCTGGTCTGTGTGTCAGGTGATGGTGTCCCACCCTCTTCCTCTCCTGCTCCCTGGTCTGTGTGTCAGGAGATGGAGTCCCACCCTCTTCCTCTCCTGCTCCCAGCTCTGTGTGTCAGGTGATGGAGTCCCACCCTCTTCCTCTCCTACTCCCTGGTCTGTGTGTCAGGTGATGGTGTCCCACCCTCTTCCTCTCCTGCTCCCTGGTCTGTGTGTCAGGTGATGGTGTCCCACCCTCTTCCTCTCCTGCTCCCTGGTCTGTGTGTCAGGTGATGGTGTCCCACCCTCTTCCTCTCCTGCTCCCTGGTCTGTGTGTCAGGTGATGGAGTCCCACCCTCTTCCTCTCCTGCTCCCTGGTCTGTGTGTCAGGTGATGGAGTCCCACCCTCTTCCTCTCCTGCTCCCTGGTCTTTGTGTCAGGTGATGGAGTCCCACCCTCTTCCTCTCCTGCTCCCTGCTCTGTGTGTCAGGTGATGGAGTCCCACCCTCTTCCTCTCCTGCTCCCTGGTCTTTGTGTCAGGTGATGGAGTCCCACCCTCTTCCTCTCCTGCTCCCTGCTCTGTGTGTCAGGTGATGGTGTTCCACCCTCTTCCTCTCCTGCTCCCTGGTCTGTGTGTCAGGTGATGGAGTCCCACCCTCTTCCTCTCCTGCTCCCTGGTCTGTGTGTCAGGTGATGGAGTCCCACCCTCTTCCTCTCCTGCTCCCTGGTCTCTGTGTGTCAGGTGATGGAGTCCCACCCTCTTCCTCTCCTACTCCCTGGTCTGTGTGTCAGGTGATGGAGTCCCACCCTCTTCCTCTCCTGCTCCCTGGTCTGTGTGTCAGGTGATGGAGTCCCACCCTCTTCCTCTCCTGCTCCCTCTTCTGTGTCAGGTGATGGAGTCCCACCCTCTTCCTCTTTTGCTCCCTGGTCTGTGTGTCAGGTGATGGAGTCCCACCCTCTTCCTCTCCTGCTCCCTGGTCTGTGTGTCAGGTGATGGAGTCCCACCCTCTTCCTCTCCTGCTCCCTGGTCTCTGTGTGTCAGGTGATGGAGTCCCACCCTCTTCCTCTCCTGCTCCCTGGTCTGTGTGTCAGGTGATGGAGTCCCACCCTCTTCCTCTCCTGCTCCCTGGTCTGTGTCAGGTGATGGAGTCCCACCCTCTTCCTCTCCTGCTCCCTGCTCTCTGTGTCAGGTGATGGAGTCCCACCCTCTTCCTCTCCTACTCCCTGGTCTGTGTGTCAGGTGATGGAGTCCCACCCTCTTCCTCTCCTGCTCCCTGGTCTGTGTGTCAGGTGATGGAGTCCCACCCTCTTCCTCTCCTGCTCCCTGGTCTGTGTGTCAGGTGATGGAGTCCCACCCTCTTCCTCTCTTGCTCCCTGGTCTGTGTGTCAGGTGATGGAGTCCCACCCTCTTCCTCTCCTGCTCCCTGGTCTGTGTGTCAGGTGATGGAGTCCCACCCTCTTCCTCTCCTGCTCCCTGGTCTGTGTGTCAGGTGATGGAGTCCCACCCTCTTCCTCTCCTGTTACCTGGTCTGTGTGTCAGGTGATGGAGTCCCACCCTCTTCCTCTCCTACTCCCTGGTCTGTGTGTCAGGTGATGCTGTTCCACCCTCTTCCCTTTCCTTTTCCTGGTCTGTAGGTTGATAGTATTTCCTTCTCTTCTCCTATTCTTCAGTTAGGATGCCTACATCCTACCCTCTTTCTCTAGCATCTTAGCCCAGGTGTAGTTATTCATTTTCACAGTTAAAAGCAATAAGACCACAGGTATTGTACTCTTTTTTTAACTTTTGAGATGAGGTCTCTCTGAGGTGGTCTCACATCAGAACCCTCCCGATTCCATCGTTTTAGGAGCTGCTCTCTCGAATGCACACCACCAGGCCCCGCTTCTTGGATAATTTATATGCAATAAGGGTCCAAGATAACACCATGGTAAAATAAAGGTTTATATCATATTATCAGATTTATGTTGAGGTAGGAGCTCTTGCCTTTAACTCATACAACACACACACACACACACACACACACACACACACACAACTGGAAATGGATTAAATGCCTCAGTGTAAATTCTAGAACTATTGAATTCTGCAAGGAAACAAGAGAAAGCCTCTTGCGTGGGGTGCACAGTTTTCTTAGCTAGAGCCCAGGAAGCCGAAGCTGTTTTGAAGAGTGATATGACCTCACTGAATTAAGAACTGCTCTTCTGAAGTCACCATTAAGGAAAAGAAAGGGCCCATGAACGTGCATGTCCTCAGACTCCCTGGTGGCACCAGGCTCAGGAGGGCCTGCTGTGTGCAGTGGTTAAGTGAGACCCACTTCCCTCCAGAGTACTGATGGAGGAGCAGAGCTGCCCTTTCCCTGGCCATGGGCTCCACTCCTACACATATGCCCAAAGAGATGCAGCGCTGTCCACACAAGGACATGCATGCACAGGTATTTCAATGCCCAGACCCATGAACACTGGATGCTGGTGCCTGGTGGAGTGCACATGCGGTTCCTGGCATAGGGAATGTGACCACATGCAGTCACACTGCCCAGTCCCCCATGGGACTCTGAGCCTGTGAATCCACTTGTGGCGAGGCCAGGTGGAGAGAGGGGCTATGGAAGAGCCCTGAGTGTGGCCGAGGTGGTGAGCAGGTTTGGAGCAGGCTGGTTCAGGGTAAAGGTCCTCTGTGGGGCACAGACCAGGACAAACCATTTCAGGGGCATCTTGTTGGGCGCGAGCCACCAGCTGGGTCTTGGAGAGGGACAGTTCTCCTAACCCAGTAATCCCTTCCACCAGCATCTGTGTGGGGTGTCCCCTGGCTTGACCCTGTGCGTTCTGGTCTGCTCTGCTTCCCCATCCCTGGTCTCTTTCTGTTTGGCGCAACCCAGTGAGACCCTGTCTCAAGATTAAAAAAAAAAAAAAGAGCTGGAGGTGTGCTCAGTGGTAGAGGGCCTGGGTTTAATACCAGCACTGTGAAAAAAAGGAGAAAGAGAAGGGTCCTGGGGGCTGGGCTGCTCCCTGCACAGGCCAACTGGGGCTACCAGGGACCTAGAGACGATGCTCTTCCCAGGGCCTCTGCTGTGCCCTATGCAGTCCAACCAGGCCTACCAGGGACCGAAGATGGCCCTCTTTCCAGGGTTCAGCTGCTCCCACAGATGGCTCCCTCTGAGAGCTCCAGGGAGTGTCCCTCTGGTGTGCTGGAGAGCTGCTTTGCAGCTCTGAGGTCTGGCATAGGGGCCACTGGCTCCCAAACCCTTCAATAAGCCAAAGGGTCCATGTTTGCCACTTATCAGCGCCTGCCCATTCCTGGAGAACCAAAGACCAGGCTGACCGAGACACACCCTGGAGGTGAAGAGGAAGCCTAGCCTTTGTCTCTGGGCCAGGCCCAGGGCTTCTGGGATCCCTGAGGGTTTTCATGACACACTCTTGCCTTCACCATGATGCAGGGTTGGGGGACCCTCAGACTACTCAGGATGGGGCTGGCTACAGAAGAGCCTGCCATGATGTAATTGCAAGACTTCCCTGGAGGGCAGGACGGAGCCAAGCCCATGGTGGAGGCCTTCTCAGTCAGGGGTGTGTGCAGCTGGACTGGTGCTGAGAGGAAGTGGTGCTGTGGATCCCAGGGGCCCAGCATGCAGGACGCGTGGCTGCAAGGGAAGAGCGTGGTCTGCTGCTGCTTGGGCTGACATGGGCAGTCTGGGGGATGGAGCCCCATTTTCTGGGTTTCCCTTAACTCCAGGGGTGGGCTCCACGTGTGCTAAGCCGTGATAGGAAGGAACGGCAGGTGGGATTTGTGCTCTCCCTGTGTGCACAGTTGGAACACAGATTCACAAACACACAGGACCCAGCCTGCCAACCCAGGTCTTTGTTCTTCCCGTCTTGACTCTGGAAGAAGGCTGCTTGCTCTTGGCTGAGCTGAAAGCATCCGACAGATACGCCTCATATACCAGGGTCTCCACACAGGCACACAGGAAAACACACGGTCACAAATTGCTTCCCCTTGCTGTTCTGCCTTGTGGGAAAACATCAGACCTCGGGTACAGCTCCCAACAGCAGAAGTGGATTCTGGGCGGCTGAGATTGGGGAACCAGACTGGAGATGAAAATCTAGCCACAAGAATGACGAGGAGGTTACCAAGAAAGAGGGGTACTCGCAAGAGAGGGGGCAACCAGGGAGACCCAATCGAGAGCATACCATGACCTGTCCTGAGTGACGCCATGATGTGTACAACAGGACCTCTGTCCAACAAAGTAACTCAGGGCAGCAAAAGCATGAAAGACACTATCCTACACACCATGGAGTCGCTCGGGGCAGGCACAGAATAAGAATTGCTATTCTACATACCATGGAGTCACTAGGCCGGCCATAGCCTAAGGAATACTGTTCGAAAAACCATGGAGTCACCAGGGAAGGCACAGCCTGAAGACAGCATTCCACACACCATGGAGTCACTAGGGCAGGCACAGCCTGAGGACTGCTGTTCTGCACACCATGGAGTCACTAGGGCAGGTGCAGCCTGAGGACTGCTGTTCTACACACCATGGAGTCACTAGGACAGGCGCAGCCTGAGGACTGCTGTACTACACACCATGGAGTCACTAGGGCAGGCACAGCCTGAGGACTGCTGTTCAACATACCATGGAGTCACTCAGGGCAGGCACAGCCTGAGGACTGCTGTTCTACACACCATGGGGTCACTAGAGCAGGAACAGCCTGAGGACTGCTGTTCCACACACCATGGAGTCACTAGGGCAGGCACAGCCTGAGGACTGCTGTTCCACACACCATGGAGTCACAAGGACAGGCACAGCCTGAAGACAGCTTTCCACACACCATGGAGTCACTAGGGCAGGCACAGCCTGAGAGCTGTTGTCCTACAAACCATGGTGTCACTAGAACATGCACAGCCTGAGGACTGCTGTTCTACACACCATGGAGTCACTAGGGCAGGCACAGCCTGAGGACTGCTGTTCAGCATAACATGGAATCACTAGGGCAGGCACAGCCTGAGGACTGCTGTTCTGCACACCATGGAGTCACTAGGACGGGCACAGCCTGAGGACTGCTGTTCTACACACCATGGAGTCACTCAGGGCAGTTGCAGCCTGTGGACTGCTGTTGTGCACACCATGGAGTCACTAGGGCAGGCACAGCCTGAGGACTGCTGTTCCACACACGATGGAGTCACCAGGACAGGTGCAGCCTGCGGACTGCTGTTCTGTACACCATGGAGTCACTAGGGCAGGTGCAGCCTGCGTACTGCTGTACTGTACACCATGGAGTCACTAGGGCAGGCACAGCCTGAGAGCTGCTGTTCTACACACCATGGAGTCACTAGGGCAAGCACAGCCTGAGGACTGCTGTTCTACACACCATGGAGTCACTAGGGCAGGCACAGCCAGAGGACTGCTGTTCTACACACCATGGAGTCACTAGGGCAAGCACAGCCTGAGAGCTGCTGTTCTACACACCATGGAGTCACTAGGGCAGGCACAGCCAGAGGACTGCTGTTCTACACACCATGGAGTCACTAGGGCAGGCACAGCCTGAGGACTGCTGTTCTACACACCATGGAGTCACTAGGGCAGGCGCAGCCTGAGGACTGCTATTGTACATACCATGGAGTCACCAGGGCAGGCACAGCCTGAGGACTGCTGTTCTACACACCATGGAGTCACTAGGGCAGGCACAGCCAGAGGACTGCTGTTCTACACACCATGGAGTCACTAGGGCAAGCACAGCCTGAGAGCTGCTGTTCTACACACCATGGAGTCACTAGGGCAGGCACAGCCAGAGGACTGCTGTTCTACACACCATGGAGTCACTAGGGCAGGCACAGCCTGAGGACTGCTGTTCTACACACCATGGAGTCACTAGGGCAGGCGCAGCCTGAGGACTGCTATTGTACATACCATGGAGTCACCAGGGCAGGCACAGCCTGAGGACTGCTGTTCAACACACCATGGAGTCACTAGGGCAAGCACAGCCTGAGGACTGCTATTGTACACACCACGGAGTCACCAGGGCAGGCACAGCCTGAGGACTGCTGTTCTACACACCATGGAGTCACTAGGGAAGGCACAGCCTGAGGACTGCTATTCTACACACCATGGAGAAACTAGGGCAGTCACATCCTGAGGACTGCTGTTCTACACCATGGAGTCACTAGGGCAGGCACAGCCTGAGGACTGCTATTATACTCACCATGGAGTCACTAGGGCAGGCACAGCCTGAGGACTGCTGTTCTACACACCATGGAGTCACTAGGGCAGGCACAGCCTGAGGACTGCTGTTCTGTACACCATGGAGTCACTAGGGCAGGCACAGCCTGAGGACTGCTGTTCTACACACCATGGAGTCACTCAGGGCAGGCACAGCCTGAGGACTGCTGTTCTACACACCATGGAGTCACTAGGGCAAGTACAGCCTGAGGACTGCTGTTCTACACACCATGGAGTCACTAGGGCAGGCACAGCCTGAGGACTGCTGTTCTACACACCATGGAGTCACCAGGGCAGGCACAGCCTGAGAGCTGCTGTTCTACACACCATGGAGTCACTAAGGGCAGGCACAGCCTGAGGACTGCTGTCCTACACACCATGGAGTCATCAGCCTAGGCACAGCCTGAGGACTGCTGTTCTACACCATGGAGTCACTCAGGGCAGGCACAGCCTGAGGACTGCTGTTCTACACACCATGGAGTCACTCAGGGCAGGTGCAGCCTGAGGACTGTTGTCCTACACACCATGGAGTCACTCAGGTCAGGCGCAGCCTCAGGACTCCTCTTCTACACACCATGGAGTCACTAGGGCAGGCACATCCTGAGGACTGCTGTTCTATACACCATGGAGTCACGCAGGGCAGGCACAGCCTGAGGACTGCTGTTCTACACACCATGGGGTCACTCAGGGCCGGCGCAGCCTGAGGACTGCTATTCTACACACCATGGAGTCACTAGGGCAGGCACAGCCTGAGGACTGCTGTTCTACACACCATGGAGTCACCAGGACAGGCACAGCCTGAGGACTGCTGTTCTACACACCATGGAGTCACTCAGGGCAGGCACAGCCTGAGGACTGCTGTCCTACACACCATGGAGTCACTAGGGCAGGCGCAGCCTGAGGACTGCTGTTCTACACACCATGGAGTCACTAGGGCAGGCACAGCCTAAGAGCTGCTGTCCTACACACCATGGAGTCACTAGGGCAGGCACAGCCTGAGGACTGCTGTCCTACACACCATGGAGTCACTCAGGGCAGGGACAGCCTGAGGACTGCTGTTCTACACACCATGGAGTCACTAGGGTAGGCACAGTGTGAGGACTGCTGTTCCACACACCATGGAGTCACTAGGGCAGGCGCAGCCTGAGGACTGCTGTCCTACACACTACGGAGTCACTAGGGCAGGCGCAGCCTGAGGACTGCTGTTCTACACACCATGGAGTCACTAGGGCAGGCGCAGCCTGAGGACTGCTGTTCTACACACCATGGAGTCACTAGGGCAGGCACAGCCTGAGGACTGCTGTTCTACACACCATGGAGTCACTAGGGCAGGTGCAGCCTGAGGACTTCTGTTCTACACACCATGGAGTCACTAGGGCAGGCACAGCCTGAGGACTGCTGTTCTGCACACCATGGAGTCACTAGGGCAGGTGCAGCCTGAGGACTGCTGTTCTACACACCATGGAGTCACTAGGACAGGCGCAGCCTAAGGACTGCTGTTCTACACACCATGGAGTCACTAGGACAGGCGCAGCCTGAGGACTGCTGTACTACACACCATGGAGTCACTAGGGCAGGCACAGCCTGAGGACTGCTGTTCAACATACCATGGAGTCACTCAGGGCAGGCACAGCCTGAGGACTGCTGTTCTACACACCATGGGGTCACTAGAGCAGGAACAGCCTGAGGACTGCTGTTCCACACACCATGGAGTCACTAGGGCAGGCACAGCCTGAGGACTGCTGTTCTACACACCATGGAGTCACTAGGGCAGGTACAGCCTGAGGACTGCTGTTCTACACACCATGGAGTCACTAGGGCAGGCACAGCCAGAGGACTGCTGTTCTACACACCATGGAGTCACCAGGACAGGCACAGCCTGAGGACTGCTGTTCTACACACCATGGAGTCACTCAGGGCAGGCACAGCCTGAGGACTGCTGTCCTACACACCATGGAGTCACTAGGGCAGGCGCAGCCTGAGGACTGCTGTTCCACACCATGGAGTCACTCAGGGCAGGCGCAGCCTGAGGACTGCTGTCCTACACACTACGGAGTCACTAGGGCAGGCGCAGCCTGAGGACTGCTGTTCTACACACCATGGAGTCACTAGGGCAGACACAGCCTGAGGACTGCTGTCCTACACACCATGGAGTCAGCAGGGCAGGCACAGCCTGAGGACTGCTGTTCTACACACCATGGGGTCACTCAGGGCAGGCACAGCCTGAGGACTGCTGTCCTACACACCATGGAGTCACTAGGGCAGGCACAGCCTGAGGACTGCTGTTCTACACACCACAGAGTCACTAGGACAGGAACAGCCTGAGGACTGCTGTTCTACACATTATGGAGTCACTCAGGGCAGGTACAGCGTGAGGACTGCTGTTCTACACACCACGGAGTCACCAGGGCAGGCACAGCCTGAGGACTGCTGTCCTACACACCATGGAGTCACTCAGGGCAGGCGCAGCCTGAGGACTGCTGTCCTACACACTACGGAGTCACTAGGGCAGGCGCAGCCTGAGGACTGCTCTTCTACACACCATGGAGTCACTAGGGCAGGCACAGCCTGAGGACTGCTGTTCCACACACCATGGAGTCACTCAGGGCAGGTGCAGCCTGAGGACTGCTGTTCTACACACCATGGAGTCACTAGGGCAGGCACAGCCTGAGGACTGCTGTTCTACGCACCATGGAGTCACTCAGGGCAGGCACAGCCTGAGGACTGCTGTTCTACACACCATGGAGTCACTCAGGGCAGGCACAGCCTGGGGACTGCTGTTCTGTAATCCATGGAGTCACTCAGGGCAGGCACAGCCTGAGGACTGCTGTTCTGTACACCATGGAGTCACTCAGGGCAGGCACAGCCTGAGGACTGCTGTTCTACACACTATGGAGTCACTAGCGCAGGCACAGCCTGAGGACTGCTGTTCTAGACACTATGGAGTCACTAGGGCAGGCACAGCCTGAGGACTGCTGTTCTAGACACTATGGAGTCACTCAGGGCAGGCGCAGCCTGAGGACTGCTCTTCTACACACCATGTAGTCACTAGGGCAGGCACAGCCTGAGGACTGCTGTTCTACACACCATGGAGTCACTAAGGGCAGGCACAGCCTGAGGACTGCTGTTCCACACACCATGGAGTCACTCAGGGCAGGCACAGCCTGAGGACTGCTGTTCTACACACCATGGAGTCACTAGGGTAGGCACAGCCTGAGGACTGCTGCTGTCCACACCATGGAGTCACTAGGGCAGGCACAGCCTGAGGACTGCTGTTCTGCACACCATGGAGTCACTAGGACAGGCGCAGCCTGAGGACTGCTGTACTACACACCATGGAGTCACTCAGGGCAGGCACACCCTGAGGACTCCTGTTCTATACACCATGGAGTCACTCAGGGCAGGCGCAGCCTGAGGACTGCTGTTCTACACACCATGGAGTCACTAGGGTAGGCACAGCCTGAGGACTGCTGCTGTCCACACCATGGAGTCACTAGGGCAGGCACAGCCTGAGGACTGCTGTCCTACACACCATGGAGTCACTCAGGGCAGGCACAGCCTGAGGACTGCTGTCCTACACACCATGCAGTCATCAGCGTAGGCACAGCCTGAGGACTGCTGTTCTACACCATGGAGTCACTCAGGGCAGGCACAGCCTGAGGACTGCTGTTCTACACACCATGGAGTCACTCAGGGCAGGTGCAGCCTGAGGACTGCTGTCCTACACACCATGGAGTCACTCAGGTCAGGCGCAGCCTGAGGACTGCTGATCCACATACCATGGAGTCACCAGGACAGGTGCAGCCTGTGGACTGCTGTTTTGCACACCGTGGAGTCACTAGGACAGGCACAGCCTGAGGACTGCTGATCCACACACCATGGAGTCACCAGGGCAGGCACAGCCTGAGGACTGCTGTTTCAGGCACCATGGAGTCACCAGGGTAGGCACAGCCTGAGGACTGCTGTTCCACACAGCCTGGAGTCACTAGGACAGGCACAGCCTGAGGACTGCTGTTCCACACAGCCTGGAGTCACTAGGACAGGCACAGCCTGAGGACTACTGTTCTACACACCATGGAGTCACTAGGGCAGGCACAGCCTGAGGACTGCTGTTCCACACAGCCTGGAGTCACTAGGACAGGCACAGCCTGAGGACTGCTGTTCTATACACCATGGAGTCACCAGGGCAGGTGCAGCCTGTGGACTGCTGTTCTACACCATGGCGTCACCAGGACAGGTGTAGCCTGTGGACTTCTGTCCTACACAGCTTTGGGTCTCTAGGCAGGTCTAGCCTGAGGACTGCTATGAGGATAGGGTCTCCTTGATTGAGGACAGTGTCTCCCTACTTGGGGACAGGGCCTCCCTGGGCAGAGAGGTATGGATGAATTGACCTATTGGGACAGAGACCCGTTGCAGATGTGTCCTGTCTTAGAGGTTTGGCGTTTTCCTGAGGGGTTAGCATTCCTGCCATGAGGGCCCCTTGTGGCAAGACCATGGAGGACTGGGCTGGTTGAGGGCCATTTTCTTTGGAGGATGGATCATGCTGGCTATAGCGCTGTGGAGGTCCACCCACTGCCCAGCTGCCCGCTGCCCTTCCCTTTGCACTTCTGGGTTTGCTAGTGTGAAATGGTCTTCCTTTCCTATTGATCCCTCCAGTGTCTGTCAGAACCAAACTGGATGAATGAATTGGGCTCCTCCCGGGGGCTGGCTCTGCCCTCCACCGGACACTCTCCCACCCTGCAGAGGGCCCCAGTCAGTGGGCTGAGTCCCCCAATATTCCATGATTAGGCTTGCCCAGTTGTTGAGAAGACCCTGAGAATTTCAGCTTGGATCACCCCCTCCGGAGGCCCCCCAGTCCAGCATTGTCTCTGCCCCTGCACCCCCGGGTATCCCTAGGGGAATTCTGAGTCCCAGGGGGAGCCTCGGCTGTAGGGAGGAATAGGGAAGCAGGAGGTCCCCCTCCCCAGTGTGTCTCCCTGGACATCTCTCCAGGGGACTTCTTGCACTCCCCTGCCTTCTGGTAGTCAGAGATCAGATGTGCTGCCTTGCAGTGCCCTGCCTGCCATGGCCCACAGACATCTGTCCTCCCCTGGCCTGCACATCCCCCTGTCCCTTGTGGGGCACTCGGGGACTGATGTCTTCCTTTGAGGGGTTGGGCTTCTGCTTCTTGTTTTGTGCAGAGCTTGTGGGGATTTGCTTTGGGGCCCCACAGTCAAGCTGGTCAGGACCCAGGCCCCCCAGGCAGAGCCTGGCCCCCGAGGCTCCAATGCAGAGTCATAACTAAGTGCCAGCCACCAAGCACATCCTGGCCTGTCCTTTAATGAATAAGCAGTGGAGGAGTGTAAATTTTGTGGTAGGTCGAGTCCAGTGCAGCAGCCCCTCTTGGATGGTGTTTCCTAGGACTGAAAGCAGAGCCGTGTGGGGAAGCCTGCCACCAGGGGGCGCTGTTGTCCAGCCGAGACCTGCAGACCTGCAGGACCTGGTGCAAACAGAGGGGCTGCTTCCTGAAGGTCACAGGACAGGACTGACTCAGGACCACCTGCAGCAGCCACAAGCCGCGCAGCAGGCAGCCAACACCTGTCCTGGCTGCCAGAAGAGGCACCCTCGTCTCCTTACCCACCAAGGGACATGGGGCCCACCAGTGCAGGCAGAATGCTCTAGAAGGGCCTGGGCCTCTGCCTGCTCCCTAAAGGCTCCCTAAAGGCTACTCATGGCACCGTGAGGGACCCAGGCTGCTCACTGCTTGCAGGCCCCACAGTCTGTGTGACCTTTTCCCAAGGGTGGGAACTGCTCGGAGCCTGGACCAGGAATAAGGGTCAGTTTTCCAGAGGACTTGGCTAGTTTCAGGAACTCCACGTGACTGAGTTGAAATGGAGGAGGGCTGTACCCTGCAGCACCCTGCTTGGCCTGCCTGGGGCTTGGGGTTTGGGTTATGAGAACCTCCCTGAGCATTGAGCCTCTTGGAGCCAGGAGTCAGGAAAGCTGGGGATGCTGGGGAGTGGGGGACAGGCATCCTGACCACTGCCCAAGGGGAGGTCCCTCTCTCCTCTCCAAGTTGAGCGCATACAGCTCCCCAGTGCAGCACTGGGATCCCCGTCCTGTAGTTCCGTCAGGGCTACTCCAAGCAACTGTCAGAGGAGGATGTCAGGCTGCTGGGCGGCTTCCCCCACTGCAGGGTCCTGTACCAGCACCTGGCCCCTCAGCAGTTCTGAGTGTGGTCACCGACAGTCTCTGACCACATGGCCTGCAAGGCTGAGCCACACTCCTGCCCCTTTCCACACCTCAGAGAAAGTGTGTCCAGCCAACTTACCCTGCGTCTTTTGAAGTATGACGTCGCACCCAGTGTCCAGGGCTTTGGGCGATGGTCTCAGGGCTGCACTCTTGGGGAGGGTTGGGAGCCTCTGGCATCACTGCTTCCTCTGACCCTCATTCTCAGCTCTGGCCCATCCCAAGAGAGTCCCTGGGAGCCTGGTCCGAGGGGTCCTGGGAAGGGCACAGGGTGTGTGACCACCGGTGCTCTCCCCACCCCACCCCTCCCTCTTCTCCCGGAGCTAAGTACCTTCTCCAGGGCTGCTGCGCACCCCTTCGCCTTCCTTTTGGTGGGGTAAGGGATACAGCACACCCAGCTGGTCCTGGTCCTAGAGGCCAAAAGTAGGGTGTTGTGGTAAGAAAAGACCCTACCTGGCCCTGCCGGGCACCGGCGGGTGCTCCAGCCTGCTCCCCCCTTGGACTGTGCTCACTCCACCCCCCAGGGCACTCTGTCCACAGCCTGGAGGCTATGGCAGAAGCAGACCCCAGCAGAGCCAGTCTGCTACCCTGTCCTCCAGCTAGCCCCAGGTCTCCTGTTCTCTGCCAGAGGGAACCTTCAATATGAGAGATCAGGGAGGAGCTAAGCCTGCCCAGGGGCTCCAAAGCCAGGAGGCCAGAAGGGAGCCACTTGGAAAATGGCAGCCAGCCCTTTCCCCTGCAGCGAGGCAGCAGCCCCCCCCCTTTCCCTCTGCAGGAGCCCTGGACTCAGAGCCAAACACACGGGGTTTAATCCCATCATCTCAGTAGGGTAGGGTCAGAGGGGAAATAGGGTGCTTGCCTCTCAGTCCCTTCAGTCTAATGAATGCTTGACCTCTGTGTGCACCCACATGAGGGGCACTGGGGGTCCAGTGTGCCCTGCAGAGAGGACAAGCCCTGCCCTCATCCCCGTGCAAGCCCACAGGCCTCACTCACTCGTCTTCTGACAAATCCCCTATGTCCATCTCGCCCCACTTCTCTTCTCTCACAGCACAGGTGGTCACCTGTGGGAGAGGCAGGCAGGTTCAGAGGGTTTGGGGTGTCCATCTGTGGGGTCTGCCAAGGACTAGGCCAGGGGAGGTGGGTCCCAGAGGCCATGCCTCGAGCACCCTCCACCTGACAGGGATCCCAACTGGTGCAACTCTGCTGCTGGCTGAACCCCCTGGAATCCCTGGAACTCAGGGGACGCCCAGGAGGAGCCTGGTGGGGACTTAATAAGCTCTTTGCACAGTAGGGTGTGATCTGAGGGCAAAGAGTGCACCATGGAGAATAACCAACTCTCAGACAGAACTTAAACTCTCCAGAGAGAACTTCGAGAAACTCGAAAAATGGTGACTGCTGGCCAGAGCAGAGAATTGGACCCTCGTGTTGGAAGGCCCTAGAGGAGCCTTATGTCAACTTCGTCTTTTTATTATGGTGGTGACAATGTGATGATGCTGACAATGGGAATAATGGTGCTGGTGCTGGTGCTGGTGACAGTGGCTATCCAGGTATGGTGATGAAGATGGTGATGGTGATGTGAGGGTGGTCATGCTGATGGTGGGGATGGTGACAGTGGTTATCAGGATACAGTGATGAAGAAGATGGTGATAATTATAATGACAGTGATGGTGATGGTGTAATGGTGACAGTAATGAAGGTGGTGATGGTGATGGTATAATGGTGACAGTAAAGATGGTGGTGATGGTGGTGATGGTGATGATGATGGTGATGGTGGTGGTGATGGTGGTGATGGTGGTGATGACGATGGTGATGGTGATGGTGTAATGGTGATAGTAAAGATGGTGGTGATGGTGATGGTGATTGTGATGGTGTAATGGTGACAGTAAGGATGATGGTGATGGTGATGATGTAACGGTGACAGTAAAGATGGTGGTGATGGTGATGGTGATGGTGTAATGGTGACAGTAAGGATGATGGTGATGGTGATGGTGTAACGGTGACAGTAAAGATGGTGGTGATGGTGATGATGATCGTGATGGTGTAATGGTGACAGTAATGATGATGGTGATGGTGATCATGATGGTGTAATGGTGACAGTAAAGATGGTGGTGATGGTGATGATGATCGTGATGGTGTAATGGTGACAGTAAGGATGATGGTGATCGTGATGGTGTAATGGTGACAGTAATGATGATGGAGATGGTGATCATGATGGTGTAATGGTGACAGCAATGATGATGGTGATGGTGATGGTGATGGTGTAATGGTGACAGTAAGGATGATGGTGATGGTGATCATGATGGTGTAATGTTGACAGTAATGATGATGGTGATGGTGATCATGATGGTGTAATGGTGACAGTAATGATGATGGTGATGGTGATGGTGATGGTGTAATGGTGACAGTAAGGATGATGGTGATGGTGATCATGATGGTGTAATGGTGACAGTAATGATGATGGTGATGGTGATCATGATGGTGTAATGGTGACAGTAATGATGATGGTGATGGTGATGGTGATGGTGTAATGGTGACAGTAAGGATGATGGTGATCGTGATGGTGTAATGGTGACAGTAATGATGATGGTGATGGTGATCATGATGGTGTAATGGTGACAGCAATGATGATGGTGATGGTGATGGTGATGGTGTAATGGTGACAGTAAGGATGATGGTGATGGTGATCATGATGGTGTAATGGTGACAGCAATGATGATGGTGATGGTGATGGTGATGGTGTAATGGTGACAGTAAGGATGATGGTGATGGTGATCATGATGGTGTAATGTTGACAGTAATGATGATGGTGATGGTGATGGTGATGGTGTAATGGTGACAGTAAGGATGATGGTGATGGTGATGGTGATGGTGTAATGGTGACAGTAATGATGATGGTGATGGTGGTGAGGTACAGATAATGATGCCACTGTGGGTCATGGTGGTAGTGGGGATGGTAGTGCTGATGGGAGATGATGTGATGACAGTGGGGATGAGGAGTGGTGCTGGTGGGGATGACAGTGATGCTGCTGGTGGTGGGGGGGTGAGGGTGATGATGGTGATGACAGTGCTGGAGATGACAATGTTGATGGTTGTGATAGTCATGGTGGTGATACTTCATACTGTGGATTTCTGGGTATGGTGCACTCTTCTGAGATCTCTACAAAACAACTTGGGGGTACTGCTACAGTCTCTTTTGGGCAGAGGAGACAATTGAGGCACAGAAGGTATTTTTTGGGTTCAAATCTCCAGGCTTCACCCTTTCTACTACCTGGTGTGATCCCACAAGAGGTTCTGGAGACAATGGGTTACCCAGGCCCTAGAATACAGCCCCAGGGTACATGGGAGTGGGAATAAGGGAGGCCAAGTCGCATCACCGTGGAGCATCCAAGGAGCTGTTGGTCCTGGGACTCTGCCTCACCCTCTGAACAGGCCTGCTGTGGGCAAGTCCCCCAAACCTGCCCAGCCTAGTCTGGGTACAGGCACTTTCTGGGTAGGTGGTGAGGGGTTTAATCTGTACCTCCTCGGCATGATCTCCCAGGTCAATCTCCACGAATGCAGATGGTTTCTGTGGGTGGAAATCACAGAGCTGGGGTGAGCTGTGAAGAAAGCAGACTTCCTGGAAGGGGCTGCAGCTCCTGGCCTTGGGCAGCCAGGCAGGCCAGGGCAGGTTCCACCAGGGTTATCAGATGCTGGTGATGCTCAGGGTGGGGGGTCCTGCAAAGCTGGTTGGAGGGCTAATGGCAGTGTGGCCATGAGGTATCTGTGGGGCTGACTCTGGCAGGGAGCGAGAGGGAGGAATATGGCCTTCCCATCCACCCTACTCACTTCCCATCATGTACCTGAGACTTCAGAGGGTCTCCCACACCTTCACCCACCAGGGCCTCTGGGCAGTGGCCATGCCCCGGGGAGGTACCTCCCAGGCCTGCTCAGCTGGATTCTGCCTCCAGAGATTCACCTGGAGTCACACTGCACCCGGTGGCAAAGACTCACACTGGGGTGCAGTGGCCCTGCAGTTTAGCTAATAGCTGCCTCAGGGTCTCCATCTGGGCACTTTGGCTGGCCCATAACCACACTAAGGGTGGTCTGTTGTAAAATCCTGGTAAGCAACATGTCCACCCTCTCCACAACTAGCACACGGTCTGGGAAGGAGATTAGAATCAACCTTCCTGCATCAAGTGTCTGTGAGAATCCCTAACACTGCATCTGGGCAGGCGGCTCTGGGTGTGTTCTCCTAGGCCAAGGTCGGCTGAATGTCAGCTCCTCTCAGGACCCAACTCCATTAGTGCCTGCACTGTTTGGCAAGTGGGCGAGGATGCCCTGGGATAGCAGGGCCAAGCTTGGACCCTGGCCTCTCTGGATGGAGGGGAGGGCCGGGGGCAGCTCTACAGCGTGGATTCTGCTGAGGTGACCCCAGGACCACCAGTCTGCAGGGCGCTCATGGCTGGGCGGGCTGGCTCCTGTCACCAAAGGAAGCTCTTGCCTCTTTTTCCAGAAGATCATTCAGCTTCATGGACTCCAGCTCTTGTTCCTGCAAGTCAAAGAAGACACCCACAGGTCGATATCAGCAGACCCCCATCAAGATGACGGAGGGCCCCGGGCACCAAGTGGGGCTCACCTCAGCCTCCAGGACGCAGCTGCCTGCACATGCTCCTGCCTGCTCCTCCTTGGTGCTGGTCTCTGAGTCGCTCTTCTCAACCTCTGACTCTGTTTTCCCACATTCATGGTCCAGGCTTCCCAGGGCATCCTGATTCTTTTTCTTCCTGTCTTCCTCTAGATTTGCCTGACTGTGAGAGAAGGGAAACAGGCAGGGAAAGGTGTCATGGGATGAGGAGATTGACCTGTCCTTGCCTTGGGTTCCTCGTGCCAGTGCTGGGTAACAGGCACCCAGCTGAGGTGAGTCTGTGAGGGGCCCTTCTGTGGGTGAGGGTCTGGACCTGAGGTTCCCTCCTGGCACTGAAAGCCAGCCTACCCTCTTGTTTAGACACACCCTGAATGGCAGTATCCTGCTGGCAATGGCTATTTACAGTTAACTGGGCTTATCGAGAAAGCAGGTCCCACCTGCTCAAAGGACCAAAATATGCTGTACAGAGGTGACTACCATCAGTAAGTGCATGGCTACCTCTGCCTGAAGACCAGCTGCCATGGAGACCGGGCGGGGCTGGGTCGGTGCCAGTCACCCACACCACCTGGGTGACCCTCCCTGCAGCACTTTGTTGAATCTAGGGTGCAGGGAGGGGCTTCTCCAGCATCGGGTGGGGAGACATGGGTGGGGTAAAGGCAAGCATTTCACTGTACCCCCAAGAGGACAGTGGGCCTCCTGGCTTAGCCCTGCCACCCACACTCAGCTGGGCAGGGAGGGTGCTCCAGGCCTCCCCCAGGCCCCCTGCCCTCCAGCCACACTTGTGGCCGAGCACCCTGGTCTCCACAAGGCCTCTCCTGGTCCATGGTGGTGAGTTGGATTTTGATATCCAAGAAAAATTCTTGGGAGATTCAGGGACTGAAGCCTCCTGGGTGGGTGGAGCAGAGGGCAGTGCTGTGCTTGGTGAGAGGTCCGTCTGGGGCGGCCTTCCTCTGTGGAGCCATTTGGGCCTGCTCCCACCCAAACAGATGAGACCTCTTTGGGTCCAGCACCTCCTTTCCAGGGTGGTTTGTGGGGTTGTTGGCTCTGACACTTGGGCCAGCTGGAATGGGCCGCAAGGAGGGGACAGAGGGTCCTGTTTCTGTGGGGAGTCCCTCCCAATAAACGTGAATCCTTGGGGATCCAACATGGCCGCCGACGAGGAAGCAGCGATTCTAATGTCTCCACAGTAACGGGATCAAAAAGACCCTTTGGAACAGCGGCAGTCTACCTACTGAGGAACTTCTAGCAAAATTCCATGAAGGGGGTCCTGCCGGGAATTGGTAGGTTTATTAAAAGTGTCAGTTTGTGGCTGCTGGGACTCGGGGCCTGGGGACTGCGGTACTTGCCGGAGAGGGGCTGTCGCCTCCCCGGCCCCGGGCACCGCCGGAGCCGCGAGCCGGAGAGACATGGCTGCTGTGCGGCCAGAAGCCGGGAACGCCGGGGGCAGAGAGAGCGACCGGGGCAGCGCTGGCAGTGGAGGCCGGCGGAGAGAGGCACGGGAGCCCGAGGCTGAGACACACCGGAGGGAGCAGAGGGAGAGCCCCGCCATCATCCCGAGATAGCGAGAAGAGGAAGATGGCGGCGGGAAGTGAGTAAGCCTCTCTGTGCTCCGTGCCCCGCGCCACAGCGTCTGAAAAGCTGAGACAGACAGCTGTGACTCTGCATTAATCCATCCAGCTGAGGCGGCTGGTCAGCCCTTCCCATCATACGGAGGTGGATGCCTGCCGGGCCTTCGTGGGTAGTGGCCGCAGGTTCCAGGCGGGGCTTGGGAGAGACAGTGGGGACCCGCCCGTTGCGTTGGTCGCCCGGCAGGGGGAGGCGAACTGTCGCCGTTTGCGGGGGATACCACTGTGGCGGAGGGCTGGCGTTGCAGGACTGCGGCGAAGAAGATAACTTCATTGAAGCCTGCTGCTACAGGTGTGTAACCCCCTAGCTTTCCCTCTCCACGCATCGGGGAAACCTTAAGGGCCCCTCCCAGCTCTCCCGTGAGTGCTACAGTCAGCCCGAGGGAGTCAGAGGTGGGGCGGGACCCACAGCGCGGAACTGCCGCTCCCACCAGGGCTGACTGCTGAGGTCTCTTGCACCAGCTACGGGGGAGTGGCTACCGGAGGGCAAGTAAAATTTGCTGAGGATTCTCAGCCCCAAGCTCTACAAACTTAGGGTCTGAGGGAATGGCAAACTGGAGGAGTGAGCCCAGTCATTCATGAAAACAGGGCTCCCGGGAGCAGCAGACCCGGCCTGTAGCCAGTATTGTGGTGAGAGGAGCCTGGCTAGAGGAAAAGTGGAAGTGATTGGACACAAGAGGAGGCCCTAGGAACTCAGGATTGGAGACTCGCCCAGTCTGGGAGGAGCTGCTGCACAGTGATTGGTTCCCGCGTACTGACAGGAGAGACTTGACCTGGTGGGCACAGCGCCACCTACTGGAAGAGAAGCTAATCAAACTCTAAGACGGCATTTATTAGTTGTTTTTTTTTTCTTTTTTTTTGATTTGGGTTTTTCTTTCATCCTCATTTTTCTATCTTGTTTTTTTTCTTTTTCTTCTTCCTCTTCTTTCTCTTCTAATTTTAATTTTAGTTTTTTTAATTATTATTATTATTTTTTTAAACTTTTTTTTTTCTTTTTTTAGTTCCTATTTCTTTCTTTTGTCTTTTCATTTTTCTTATCCCCCCTTCCTTGAATTCTATCTGCCTACTCTCATTCTCTTTAGTGACTTCTTCCCTTCCCTTCTAATACCTTTCCTCCCAAGCATCAAATAAATTTATAGGAGTAAACAGTAACTCAGCAGTCAAACAGAACAAGAAGCAACATGAGCAGCTTCAAGAAACAAGGAAGAAAAGGAGTACAAACAACGCAGGACAGCCTAAATATTCAGGAGGACCTAGAGTCATTAGGAAAATGGTCATATAAAGACCTCAAGGAACACCTTAGACAGATGGAATGGAACCTTAAAGAGGATACAAGACAGCAAATTCAAGCAGCAAAAGAACACATTGAGAATGAATTACATAAACAGCTAAAAGAAGAAGTTAAGCATCTTTATCAGGAGATAGAGATTATAAAAAATAATCAAACAATAATTCTAGAAATGAAGGAAACGATAAACCAAATTAAAAACTCAATTGAGAGTATCACTAACAGAGTGGAGCAAGTAGAAGCCAGAACGTCAGATAATGAAGACAAAATATACCATCTTGAAAAGAGTCTAGCCAACTCAGAAAGGCTGGTAAAAAATCACGAGAAAAACATCCAAGAGTTATGGGATAACATGAAGAAACCAAACTTACGAGTCATCGGGATAGAAGAAGGTACAGAGATTCAAACCAAGGGAATGAGAAACCTGCTGAATGAAATAATTACAGAAAACTTTCCAGAAATAAAAAAGGAAACAGATATACAAATTGAAGATGCATACAGGACACCGAGCACACAAAATCACAGTAGACCAACGCCAAGACACATTGTTATGAAGATATCCAATATACAGAACAAAGAGAAAATATTAAAAGCTACAAGAGAAAGGAGACAGATTACATTTAGGGGTAAACCAATACGGTTAACAACGGATTTTTCATCACAGACACTGAAAGCAAGAAGGTCATGGAACAATGTATTTCAAACTCTGAAAGACAATGGATGCCAACCAAGAATTCTGTATCCAGCAAAGTTAAGCTTCAGGTATGACAATGAAATAAAGATCTTTCATGATAAACAAAAGTTAAAAGAATTTGCAGCCAGAAAACTAGCATTGCAAAGCATTTTGAGCAAAACACTACACAAGGAAGAAATGAAAAACAATAACCAAAACCATCAGTGGGAAGTGCCTCGGTAAAGACAGAGGGCGACGGGAAAGATAATCACGGAGAAACAAACTAAATTTTTTTTTAAAAAAGGATAAACAATCAAACATGGATGGAAGTTCAAACCATATATCAATAGTAACTCTGAATGTTAATGGCTTAAACTCTCCAATAAAGCGACATAGGCTGGTATCATGGATTAAAAAAACAAACCCAACAATATGCTGCCTCCAGGAGACACATCTGATTGGAAAAGACATACACAGGCTGAAGGTGAAAGGATGGGAAAAAAATATACCACGCACACAGTTCTCGTAAGCAAGCAGGGGTGGCCATCCTCATATCGAATAAAATCGACTTCAAGACTAAGTTAATCAAAAGGGATAAGGAAGGTCATTATATACTGTTAAAAGGAACCATTCACCAACAAGACATAACAATTATCAATATTTATGCACCAAATAATGGTGCTGCGACATCCATAAAACAAATTCTCCTCAAGTTCAAGAATCAAATAGACCACAACACAATAATTATGGGTGACTTCAACACACCTCTCTCACCATTGGACAGATCCTCCAAACAAAAGTTGAATAAAGAAACTATAGAACTCAATATCACAATCAATAACCTAGACTTAACTGACATATATAGAATATATCAACCATCATCAAATGGATATACTTTTTTCTCAGCAGCACATGGATCCTTCTCAAAAATAGACCATATATTATGCCATAGGGCAACCCTCAGTAAATATAAAGGGGTGGAGATAATACCTTGCATTTTATCTGATCATAATGGAATGAAACTGGAAATCAATGATAAAAGAAGGAAGGAAAAATCCTACATCACATGGAAAATGAACAATATGTTACTGAATGATCAATGGGTTACAGAAGACATAAAGGAGGAAATCAAAAAATTCTTAGAGATAAATGAAAATACAGACACAACATATCGGAATCTATGGGACACAATGAAAGCAGTTTTAAGAGGAAAATCCATCGCCTGGTGGTCATTCCTCAAAAAAAGAAAAAACCAACAAATAAATGAGCTCACACTTCATCTCAAAGCCCTAGAAAAGGAAGAGCAAAACAACAGCAAATGTAGCAGAAGACTAGAAATAATTAAAATCAGAGCGGAAATCAATGAAATTGAAACAAAAGAAACTATTGAAAAAATTAACAAAACTAAAAGTTGGTTCTTCGAAAAAATAAATAAGATCAACAGACCTTTAGCCATGCTAACGAAGAGAAGAAGAGAGAGAACTCAAATTACTAACATATGGGATGAAAAAGGCAATATCACAACAGATGCTACAGAAATACAGAAGACAATTAGAAATTATTTTGAAAACCTATTCCAACAAAATAGAAGATAGTGAAGACATCGATAAATTTCTTAAGTCATATGATTTACCCAGACTGAGTCAGGAGGATACACACAATTTGAACAGACCAATATCAATGGATGAAATAGAAGAAGCCATCAAAAGACTACCAACCAAGAAAAGCCCAGGACCGGATGGGTATACAGCGGAGTTTTACAAAACCTTGAAAGAAGAATTAATACCAATACTTTTCAAGTTATTTCAGGAAATAGAAAAAGAGGGAGCTCTTCCAAATTCATTCTATGAGGCCAACATCACCCTGATTCCGAAACCAGACAAAGACACCTCAAAGAAAGAAAACTGCAGAACAATATCTCTAATGAACCTAGATGCAAAAATCCTCAATAAAATTCTGGCGAATCGAATACAAAAACACATCAAAAAAATTGTGCACCATGATCAAGTAGGATTCATCCCTGGGATGCAAGGATGGTTCAACATACGGAAATCAATAAATGTGATTCACCACATCAATAGGCTTAAAGATAAGAACCATATGATCATCTCGATTGATGCAGAGAAAGCATTTGACAAAGTACAGCATCCCTTTATGTTCAAAACATTAGAAAAATTAGGGATAACAGGAACTTACCTTGACATTGTAAAAGCTATCTATGCTAAGCCTCAGGCTAGCATCATTCTGAATGGACAAAAGTTGAAGGCATTCCCTCTAAAATCCGGAACAAGACAGGGATGCCCTCTATCTCCACTTCTATTCAATATAGTTCTCGAAACACTGGCCAGAGCAATTAGACAGACGAAAGAAATTAAAGGCATAAAAATTGGAAAAGAAGAACTTAAATTATCACTATTTGCAGATGACATGATTCTATACCTAGAAGACCCAAAAGGGTCTACAAAGAAACTACTAGAACTAATAAATGAATTCAGCAAAGTGGCAGGATATAAAATCAACACGCATAAATCAAAGGCATTTCTGTATATCAGCGACAAAACTTCTGAAACAGAAATGAGGAAAAACACTCCATTCACAATATCCTCAAAAAAAATAAAATACTTGGGAATTAACCTAACAAAAGAGGTGAAAGATTTATATAATGAAAACTACAGAACCCTAAAGAGAGAAGTTGATGAAGATCTTAGAAGATGGAAAAATATACCCTGTTCATGGATAGGCAGAACTAACATCATCAAAATGGCGATATTACCAAAAGTTCTCTATAGGTTTAATGCAATGCCAATCAAAATCCCAACGGCATATCTTGTAGAAATTGATAAAGCAATCATGAAATTCATATGGAAAAATAAAAGACCCAGAATAGCAAAAGCAATTCTAAACAGGAAGTGTGAATCAGGTGGTATAGCGATACCAGATTTCAAACAATATTACAGAGCAATAGTGACAAAAACAGCATGGTACTGGTACCAAAACAGGCGGGTGGACCAATGGTTTAGAATAGAGGACATAGAGACTAATCCACAAAGTTACAACTATCTTATATTTGATAAAGGGGCTAAAAGCATGCAATGGAGGAAGGATAGCATCTTCAACAAATGGTGTTGGGAAAACTGGAAATCCATATGCAACAAAATGAAACTGAATCCCTTTCTCTCGCCATGCACAAAAGTTAACTCAAAATGGATCAAGGAGCTTGATATCAAACCAGAGACTCTGCGTCTGATAGAAGAAAAAGTTGGCTCCGATCTACAGATTGTGGGGTCGGGCTCCAAATTCCTTAATAGGACACCCATAGCACAAGAGTTAACAACAAGAATCAACAAATGGGACTTAATTAAACTTAAAAGTTTTTTCTCAGCAAGAGAAACAATAAGAGAGGTAAATAGGGAGCCCACATCCTGGGAACAAATTTTTACTCCTCACACTTCAGATAGAGCCCTAATATCCAGAGTATACAAAGAACTCAAAAAATTAGACAATAAGATAACAAATAACCCAATCAACAAATGGGCCAAGGACCTGAACAGACACTTCTCAGAGGAGGATATACAATCAATCAATAAGTACATGAAAAAATGCTCACCATCTCTAGCAGTCAGAGAAATGCAAATCAAAACCACCCTAAGATACCATCTCACTCTAGTAAGATTGGCAGCCACTATGAAGTCAAACAACAACAAGTGCTGGCGAGGATGTGGAGAAAAGGGTACACTTGTACATTGCTGGTGGGATTACAAATTGGTGCGGCCAATTTGGAAAGCAGTTTGGAGATTCCTGGGAAAGCTGGGAATGGAACCACCATTTGACCCTGCTATTGCCCTTCTCGGACTATTCCCTGAAGACCTTAAAAGAGCATGCTACAGGGATACTGCTACATCGATGTTCATAGCAGCACAATTCACAATTGCTAGACTGTTGAACCAACCCAGATGCCCCTTAATAGATGAATGGATAAAAAAAATGTGGCATCTATACACAATGGAGTACTATGCAGCAATAAAAAATGACAAAATCATAGAATTTGCAGGGAAATGGACGGCACTAGAGCAGATTATGCTTAGTGGAGCTAGCCAATCCCTAAAAAACAAATACCAAATGTCTTCTTTGATATAATGAGAGCAAATATGAACAGAGCAGGGAGGAAGAGGGGGAAGAAAAGAGTAACATTAATCAGTGACATGAGATGGGAGGGAAAGGGAGAGAAAAGGGAAATTGCATGGAAATGAAGGGAGACCCTCATTGCTATACAAAATTACATATAAGAGGTTGTGAGGGGAATGGGAAAATAAACAAGGAGAGAAATGAATTACAGTAGATGGGGTAGAGAGAGAAGAAGGGAGGGGAGGGGAGGGGGGATAGTAGGGGATAGGTAAGGTAGCAGAATACAACAATTACTAATAGGGCATTATGTAAAATTGTGGATGTGTAACTGACGTGATTCTGCAATCTGCATTTGTGGTAAAATTGGGGGTTCATAACCCACTTCAATCTAATGTATGAAGTATGATATGTCAAGAGCTTTGTAATGTTGTGAACAACCAATAAAAATTAAAAAAAAATAAAATAAAAATGCTTCCAATAAGACTTCCAAGACTATTTTCTCCAGATCTGGAGCAAAGGTCAGCCAACTGTGACCCTAGGGCCAAATTTGGCCTATGAACTCTTTTTGTAAATAAAGTTTTATTGGAACAACAACAACAAAATAAACGTGAATCCTTGAAACGCCCCCCCCCCCCCCACAGGCCCTCAGGTGGATCTTCTCAGGACACCGGCTCCTTGGGTCCCTCTCAAGCCTGACCTTGGTGGGGGTCTGTTCTTGCGCACACACACACACACACACACACACACCTGCTTACCAGATGGTATCGTCTGCGTCCCTCCTTGGGTCTTGCCCCTGGTCTTCAGACTCTGAGAAGCAAGGACCGTGTTGGTCAGTATCATCGGCACATGGGCCCTGGCTCCTGAGACCAGCCTGCCCCAGCCCGGGGCTTGCCACCTGCAGGCACGGTCCTGGTCTGAAGCTCCACCTGGCAGCAGGGGGAGTGGCCATCATGAACTGGGACCCCATCTCGTCTGCAGCACAGGCCTCTCCCAGCTCTGCCATCTCTGTGGGACTCAGGCGCCTCACAGTGAACGTCAGAGGCCCGAGGACTTAGAAACCCCTGTCCCAGCACAGTGACAGGAACAGGATGGGGGAGGGCGCCTCTGCTCCTGCTGGTCACCCCAGGCTTCCTTTGCAGGAAGACAGAAGGAGGTGGGATGGCCACCAGTTCTCTGGCCCCCACCAGGTGCTCTTAACAGTCCCCTCTCCTAGGCAGGGCCCAGGAGCACCCTGAATCTGCCTGAGGTGAGGGAACCCTGTGCGCTTCCTGGTGATTCTGGAGAGGATGGGCCTCCTCAACCTGCCAGCTTCCTGACTTAGGTCCCTGGCACATGCTGTGGGTGTGCAAGCCCTTTAAGGAGAGGCAGGTTAGGATCAGGGTTAGGTGACTGGGCTCTCGGGTGCCGCCCCAGGCCTGGGTGCCAGGGGCCTCTCCTGTCCTGTGTGGCCCGGACTCGAGCCAGGTCTGAGTGCTGTGACTGCGCTCCCTGCTGCAGCCCCTTCTCCTGCAAACCACCAGGAGCAGCCCAGGGAACTCATCATTCATTTATTTATTGTCTGGTCCCGGGGTTGAACGCCGTGATACTCTACCAGTGAGCTCTGCCCCCAGCCCCTTTTAGTTTTTAATTTAGGTCTGTTTCCCAGGCTGGCCTTGAACATGGGATGCTCCTGCCTGAGCCTCTGGGTGACTGGGATAAGGGGCGTGTGCCACCCCAACGGTGGCCGGGGAGTCCCAAAGCTTCAAACAATGGTTCTGATGGAAGAACACCCAGGACACTGGGGACTGGGGATCGCCCTGTCCTGGAGGGCTTCCTGCAGGGACTGGCCAGCGGCAAGCCCTGAGCCCAGCCCAGTGGGCCAGGGAAGACCTGCAGATGGAGGAGCCTTCTGGCCAGCCATCCCTTGCTGGATGCCACGTCCACTCTGCCCGTCCTCCGGGGTCATGCTCCATGGACACCAGGCGTCCTGCTACCTGTTCCTGCTGGGGGGCTCACCCCTCCTACCCAGGGCATCAGCCTGAGGCTGGGTCCTTTGTCATCTGTCTCAGGGCTGCTGCTTGAGGTCGCTGAGGACAAGACCTGGAGGCCATTCCTGCTGCTTCCTGACCAGCCTGTGAGTGGCCTGTCAAAGCAGGTGAGGAAGGCCTGCCTGGGCGGAGGGGACGTCCCACTGCTCTTGAGCTTACTGTGGGATTGAAGTTCTCGGGAACATCTGGCAAGGAGTCGGGGGGGGGGGGGTTCCACAGTCCAGGCAGCCTGGAACCGGAAGCACCCTGTTCTTGGGGACGCACCGGTGGGTGTCCTCAGCATCCATCCCTTCCTGAGCTGCTGGTCCAGGCAGCCCTGGGCCCTCCAGCAGGAGACCCTCCTACCCTCCTACCTGGCTCCCTGCGCAGCTTCCTGATGCGGCTTGGGGGGTCTCCCTTCTGGTGCAAGCCACCCATGCTCCGGCTCCTCTGGAGTTCGGCCCCCTCACTGGCTGCCTTGAGATGTCCAGGGGCCACTCCTGAGGGCAGGGCCCCAGGGCCTGGCCGGTGCCTCCTGTGTGTGGCTGGATCCTTCTCCATTCTGCCTGCGGGAGGAGGGAGCTGTGGCCTGCACAGCCTCACACTGAGGGCATTGCTGCCCTTCTCTCCCTGTTGTCCCTTCTCCAGGGAGTCGCCAGAATGGGGGTGGTTGTCGTGGAGCTGCTGTGACATCACTGCAGGTCAGGGGTCAAGGGCCAGCAGGCCCAGCCCAGAGCAGCCATCCCCGCCAGCTAGGGCTTGGAGCAGGACTAGGCTGCCTGGGTTTCTCCTGCAGATGAGGGTAGGTGGTGGCCTGGGCCAGGAACCCACGTGGGGCTGAGTCAGACTCAGGAAAATGAAGGAGAGGGCAAGGCCAGAGGATTCCTGCCCCAGAGAGTGACGTGGAGGTGCTCTGCTGAGAGGAGGGCTTGGAGAGCCCTCTCTGTGGCAGACTGGAATTGTGCTGATGTGAAAACCAGCCTGTATAGGACAACAGCCGGTGGCTCCACCCGGAACGCGCCCCTTCAGCTCTACAGACTGTGTCCCTGGCAAGGTCGGGTCGGCGCCTCTGACTGAGGCTGCTCCTGTCAACTCACAGACGCTGTCATCTCTGTGTCTGCACGTGGCCATCCCTGTAGGTCTCTGTCCTGACTTCTTTTTTATTATTTTGTTTTACTTATTTACTTTTTGGTACTGGGGATTGAGCCCAGGGGCGCTTAACTCTGAGCCACTCCCCCATCTCTTTTTTAAAAATATATATTTTATTTAGAGATAGGGTCTGGCTGAGTTGCTTAGGGACTCACTAAGTTGCTGGGGCTGTTTTTGAACTTGTGATCCTCCTGCCTCAGCCTCTGGAGCCGCTGGGATTACAGATAGGCACCACCATTCTGGGCCTGACTCTTATAGGAACCCAGCAGACTGGATGAGCTCTTCTTACGGGAACCCCAGCAGCTGGACGAGGCTCATTCCAACACCTCATATCACCTCTTACCTCCGCCGAGGCCTGTTTCCACATATAGCCTCACTCTGAGGTGCTGGGTGTGGGGTCTTCAACATGTGACTTGGGGGCACATTCAGCCCAGTGCAGCCCAACAGGAGAGCCCTGCTCCTCTGCTCAGCCACACAGAGCAGGGATAGGGAGGGAAACCGCCCTGCACCTGGAGGGCTAGGTGGGTGAGGCTGTGGATCCCACTGAGGCAGGTCCTGGGGAGGAGTAGGCATTCAGCCTTGTCACCCTTGCCTGACACCAGGGGGCCCAGAGGTGGGGCTGTTCCCCCGGGGTAAAGAGAGAGCTTGGTGTCACGGTGCGCAGTGGGGGGGCAGTGGGAAGACCAGGATTAGCTGGACCAGGTCTGCGTGGGAGCTGCTGTCCTCCAAAAACTGTTGCTGGGGCCTCTTCTTCTCCTCAGGAGAAGGGGAGGTCAGAGTACCTTCCTGGCACTGCTGGTTTTTAAAGTGCCTTGGGCTCAAAATAACTCTTCTGCCCAAGGAGCTTACTTTGAGGGGCTTGTTCTGCACCCTCAGGGGACCCGCTGATGCACATACCTCCTAACCACCAGCTTACCCAGGATGAGGCTCATGGGCACCTGGAGGAAGCCAGGGAGCCTCCACACCCGGGTCCTCCTGGGGCAGCCTAGAGCCTCTTGCGTCCCAGAGGCCACAGGTCACTGGCCCAAGGCTAGTGAGCAAGAGGAATGAGCAGAATGACGGGTCTCCAAGGAGCCTCTGTACCCCTCATGGGGAACACGGGGCCTTTAGGGCATCTCCTTCCTCCAGGGCCAGCCTCCTACCTCCGTGTTCCTTCTCATCCTGACTCTGATTTCATACACCCCAGTGTGAACTGGGTCCTCTGGTCCTGGTGCTGCCCAGAGCCCAGCCCGGGATGCTCACCAGGGCTGAAAAGAGGGCCACGCCTTCCCTGCCCCACCCCCGACCTCCTGTGGATGGAGGAGGCTAACCAGGGACAATCCAGCCTCCGCCTTTTGATGGCTCCCAAGGAATGTCTGACTTGAGTCCCAGAGGCAGACCCAAGACCTTCCTCCTGATGGAGCCAACTGATGGAATTAAAAAGAGAGAGAGGGAAACCAAATGGAGAGAAGAAAGAAATAAAGAAATCAGAAGCAACTCAGCAAACTCTGTCTCTAAATAAAATACAAAATAGGGCTGGGGATGTGGCTCAGTGGTTGAGTGTCCCTGAATTCAATCCCCAGTAACCCCCCAGCAAAAAAAAAAAAAAAAAAAAGGTAAAGAAAAACAAAATGGAGAAAAGAATAAAGAAATTAGAAACCACATCAGCCATCCCTGGCCCCAGCCACGGGGTCTTCGCCTATACCGCCCTTTGACCCTCTCCTGGCCTCAGGAGGGGCAGCAGAAGAGCAGACAGCAGCTCCCCCCGTCCCGGGGGTGCCCATCCCTCCACCCCCAGGGCCACGGCTCAGCTCCATGCATCTTCAGACTGCGCAGCTGAGCTCCTGGTGCAGTCTGCCCTCCCCTCTCCTGGGGATTGTCTAAAGGCCTGGGCAACACCTCTCCTGAAGGCACTGCGGGCCAAGTTCCCACCCAAAGCCCCACATGTCACCTGAATGTCACCTGCCAGAGGGATGCCACTTGTCATCAGACCCTCTCTTGTCACCTGCCACTCCCCACCTGGTGCCCCTACCCAACGAGCGCAGTGACCCGTGGGCTCCTGTGGAAAACAGGCCAGTCCTCAGAAAGAATAAAACCTCTGTTTTAATTGGCCAGTAAAATACATTGCAAATTATTAGTATTTTATAAACAGAAACATTGTTACAAATCCCTGTTAAAAATCGCAGCCTGAGAGCATGTGTCCTCCACTACTTCTGTGACAAGAAATCATGTGACTATCTATCCCTAGATGAAAAGCCTGGACCAGGAAGTCCACATGTGCCTCAGTGCTTCCCCAGGACCCCCTGCCACAGGCCAGGGGTGCTGGAGAGCAAGGTCTGCAGCAGCAGTGTGCCATCAAGCTGAAGAGGTCTGCCCTCCTGCCCCGACCCTCCTGTCCCAAGACAGCAGCTCTGGCCGTGGCCATGCCCTTCACCTCCTGGGGCTCCGGAGACGGGGCCGCAGCAGTCCCTGGGAGACCTTCTGGCAGCTGGGGACACAGTTCCTGGCTATCTGCCTCTCAGAGCCCTCTTGAGCAGGTAAAGGTTTCAATGTTCTAAGTTACCTTATATCAAAGAGCTGATTAAAAACACTCCTTTAAAAACATTAAGAAAGACGGCTTGAAAAATGCACTTTTCAAAAATTTTCCCCCAACCTCCCCATGGGGTGGCAGGCAAGTGGACTACGGTTCCCAACACCAACCCGTAGTAGGACAGGCTGTGCTGGGACTGGGGACTGACCCACAGTAGGACAGCTGTGCTGGGACTGGACACTGACCCATAGTAGGACAGCTGTGCTGGGGCTGGGGCTGGCCAGTCAGCCAGAGGAGACTGAATCTTGCCTCTCCCTGCCTGGACTCTGCAGAAGGTACCCAGGCCCCCAAAGCCCAGGACCCTCAGGGATTCCAGCCACAAAACTGGTCCTTCAGCCAGGAGCAGACAGGGAGGCCTCTGTCACAGCCATGGGGGCAGGAGGCTTGTAGGGATGGAGTGACACTGTTCATGTCTGGAGGGGTGCAGCAGAAGAGCCAGGGCCAGAGGAGGGACTGGATGACTCCTGGGCAGTCCAAGCTTCCTGACCATTCGTCTGACCCCTGCACCTCCACAGAACAAAGGGAATGAGAAGACCATGACCCCACACTCCAGAGGCCAGTCAGACCACTCGGCACTGGCAGGTGAGGAAAGCAGGAGTGAAGAGTTCTGCATGGAGACTGTGGTGCCCTGGCAGCCAGGACTGGTCCTGTGGGAGCTGCTGGGCTGTAGAGGCTCCATCGGCTCTGCTTCCCTCTGCTGCTCAGGGTGGTGGGTGGCCTTGTGTAGCAGGTTGGTGCCACCCGAGAAGACTGCACATACTTCAAATGGAATGGGTGGAGATCTCGGACTGTTGTCGGATGTAGTTCTGGAAACTCTTGTCTCCAATGGGGTGCTCCCTGGAAGATGGGGAGAGGATGAAGTTACACCCCAGCTGCTCCTAGGCACAGGCGAGCAGAAGAGGCTCCCACCCAGGCGCTCCCTGGAAGAGAGGCAGAGAAGAGGCTCCCTCCCTCCTCTGGGTGCTCCCAGAAGATGAGGGTGAAGAGGCTCTGTACTCTGTGTGTCCCTGGAAGAAGTGGGGATGGACTGCTTCATGAACAGGAGGTCCCCACTCTGGGTGCTCCCTGGAAGAGGAGGAGATGAGGCCATGACCCCAGAGTGCCCCTGGAAGAGGAGGAGATGAGGCCATGACCCCAGAGTGCCCCTGGAAGAGGAGGGGATGAGGCCATGACCCCAGAGTGCCCCTGGAAGAGGAGGGGATGAGGCTATGACCCCAGAGCGCCCCTGGAAGAGGAGGAGATGAGGCCATGACCCCAGAGTGCCCCTGGAAGAGGAGGGGATGAGGCCATGACCCCAGAGTGCCCCTGGAAGAGGAGGAGATGAGGCCATGACCCCAGAGTGCCCCTGGAAGAGGAGGGGATGAGGCCATGACCCCAGAGTGCCCCTGGAAGAGGAGGAGATGAGGCCATGACCCCAGAGTGCCCCTGGAAGAGGAGGGGATGAGGCTATGACCCCAGAGTGCCCCTGGAAGAGGAGGGGATGAGGCTATGACCCCAGAGCACCCCTGGAAGAGGAGGGGATGAGGCTATGACCCCAGAGCGCTCCTGGAAGAGGAGGGGATGAGGCTATGACCCCAGAGTGCCCCTGGAAGAGGAGGGGATGAGGCTATGACCCCAGAGCACCCCTGGAAGAGGAGGGGATGAGGCTATGACCCCAGAGCGCTCCTGGAAGAGGAGGGGCAGAGGAAGCTCCATTGCCCACTTCTGAGTGCTCCCTGGAAGGGGAGGAGGAGGCTTCTCCCCCTGGGTGCTCCCTGGAAGGAAAGAGGTGCTGTGTGTATGCCATGTGCAGTTTGCACACACGTGCGCAGAATCCACACGCAAGGTGGTACCTGCAGCCTGCACACATGTTGGCGTGCAGTGTACCCCTGCTGCAGATCACATGTTGTGATGCATGAGGTTCACGTGTGTAGGCTGGACTTGTGTGCACCCGGAGTGTGGTACACTCTGGAGTGTGTGTGCTGAGCGTGGGGAAGGCGGGCTCTGTCCACCTGTGGCTGAAGAATGCCCAGTGCTGGGTAGTGGGTGTCTGGGGTGGGTCGCTGCCTGCTCTGGGTGCAACACCTCCCCTAGAACAGGCTTCTGCTTCCTGGGCTGTGGTCAGCCCCCTGGCTTTGGACTGCAAGGCTGCTGACGTTAGGAGGGAGGCCTCCAGAAAGGGTGTGGGCTCCCTGCCAGGTGTGTCCAAGACCTGCCTCAATGCCGGAGGCCCTAGAGGTGCTCAGGCTCTATCCAGCAGGACGTGGGGAGTGTCCCTCTCCCTGAGCTTCACTTGATCCTTCCCAGAACCCCGGCCTCTTCCCTGCAGGCTCACCCACCCATTCTAGGCTGTGTGGTGGCTCTGTCATGGCGTCCCTTGGCACCTGCTGGATGGGCACAGTCAAGACGCCCACTCCCCCTGGCTCTGGGCTCTTCTAGCCCTCACCTCATTTCACTCAATCTCCCATGACCTCTGCTCCTGTGAAGAAGTGGGGGTGGAAGCCAGGCTACCTGCCAGCCATAGCTGGTGATGGGTCGGTGTGGTCCACCTGACTCAGTCCTGAGCATCCGCCTGCCCTACCCCCTCCCTCCTGGGACAAGAATGTGGCCACTCCAGAGCCAGCCTGTGCCAGTGACCTGGGAGATGGCAGAGGGCGTGTGATGCAGAGGCCAGACCCTGGCCGAGACAGGCTGGGGAGGCCCGGCCTCCTCCCCAGGTGGGCCCCATCAGAGGTCTGAGGTGGACTGGCCACGCCCTGCCCACAGCCTCATCCCCGAGGCACTCACTGACTCCCGTATCTGGTCTTCTTGAACTTGTCCCTCCTGTACTGCGCGTGCTCCTGTTCCAGGGCCCCCACGCCTGCGATGACCTGCTTCAGTGTCTTGTAGGTCTCCCGGGGGTCGTCAATGAGGAACGTGGAGCACTCCTCCTGCTCCGGGCCGTCGTACACAGACTTGCTCCCACAGGCCTCTGTGGGGGCAGGGATGTCACTGTGGGTGTCCCTGTGGCCACCCCCCCTCGTGGGGTGTCTGCCAGGGCATGCATCTCCCACGGCAGTCCCCTCCGGGAACGGCTGGCCCCGGGCGCGTGGGTGAGAGCAGCGTGAGTGTCCACCCTGCAGCCCCTGGGCCCAGCCTGTCTCGGCGCAGCCGCCCTCTCCTCGCAGGTCCAGCTGGCTAACTGCACAGTCGAGTGAGAAGACGGCTGTGGAGGAAGGTGGCGGGCGCTAGAGGGTGTCCCAGCCCTCCTGGGAGGTGCTGATGAGGATGCAGCAGCCAAGGCTGTTCCTCAAGGCCTGACTAGGCGGGAGGACCGAGCAGGAGGCAGAGATGGCGGCGTCCCTGAGCCAATCTGTCTCACGAGGACACAAAATAACAACTAAAACCACCTTCTCCCTGGCCCCTGGACCTGGTGCCCTGTGAACAGTGTCCGTGAACTGATCAAGGTGAAATGGAGTCCTGGGGACCAGGCCGTGCAGGAGACTGGCTCCGTCTCACATGAGCAGCCTCCCCAAAGCCCTAACAAGCAGGTACCTGTGTCACTGCACGGATGGACACATGGCCTGTCCCCAGCACACCCGGCAAGCCTGCCGTCCCCCACAGAGATGTCTTACTCTTGCCACCATCGTGACAAGCCATTCTGCGCTGGCTGACCTTCCCAGCCCAGCACTAGCCCTCAGGACAGAATGGCCTGACCCTGCACTGAGTCTGCAGATGTGGGGCCACAGAGACCTAGCCACAGGAGCGCCAGGAGGGGCCAGGGTCTGACCACGGCCTGTGGCCAAGGCCATGGCAACACAGCCCTCCAGCACCAAAGGCTAGGACTTGGGCAGAAAGGGACTTGTTACACGAACGGGCACAGGCCCCATGGTCATGTGTCTGGGGAGACAGTGTCTCGCAGCCATCAGAGCTGCCCAACTAGAAGGCTGTCAAGAAGCAGAGGCTTGGAGGATGCAGGGACTCCACGCCCTGTAAGGTGCCTGTGGGCAGAGTGAGCTGAGAGTCTAGCTGCGTTGACAGCAATGAGCCCTTGCTATCAAGACAGTTTGTTGGCTATTGGGAGGAAGGATGAGAGCATAATTGTTTCCATTTGTCTATCTGTCCATTTTTTATTCATCCATCCACTTACCTATCCATGCATCATGCATTCATCCACCCACCTATCCATCCATCCATCCATCTATATACCTGTCTGTTCCTCCCTCCTTCCTCCTTCTTCCCTTGCTCCCTCCCTCCCTCCTCTCTGGCCATCCATCCATCCATCCATCCATCTATACACCTTTCCTTCCTTCCTCTCTTCCTTCCTCCCTCCATCCCTTCCTCCCTCCCTCCATCCCTTCCTCCCTCCCTCCTGTCTGGCCATCCATCCATTCATCCATTCATTTATACACCTGTCCTTCCTTCCTTCCCCCCTCCCCCTCCCTCCCTCTCTCCCATCTGGCCAACCATCCATCCATCCATCCATCCATCTGTTTATACACCTGTCTCTTCCTTCTTTCCTCCCTTCCCCCTCCCTCCCCCCTCCCATCTGGCCATCCATCCATCCATCCATCCATCTATCTATATACTCCTTCCTTCCTTCCTTCCTTCCTTCCTTCATTCCTTCCTTCCTTCCTTCCTTCCTTCCTTCCTTCCTCTCTCCCTCCCTCCCGTCTGGCCATCATTCCTTCCTTCCTTCCTTCCATCCATCCATCCATCCAACAGGACAAGTACCCCCTTTGTGCCAAGTCCTGGGGTAAAAAGGATGTTTCCTTTGCTCTCAAAAGGCCCCAGATAACAACTAAAAGTGAACAGACCAGAAAGGGCTGCACTTGAGTGATGGGGTGAACCCAGGCTGTGGGGCTGGGGGGCTGGAGAAAGCTCCCAGGAGGAACAGACTCACAGGAAGGGCAGGCACTGGCTGGACTGAAGTAGGAGGGCACTCCAGGTAGAGGGCAGAGGCCATTCACAGTGTGCAGCACTGTGGTGCAGGCAGGGCCAGGCCCTGCGCATGCTGTGCTTGCTGGGCACCATGCTACCGCTGGGTGTGCACAGGCAGGTGAGCCTGTGTGAGCCTGGAGCCTGTTCTCACACACGGGCGGGACGTGATGCCCAGGGCCCCGTGCATGGCCAGCCAAGGTGCAGCTGGCCTTCTAGGCTGGGTCAGGAAAGCAGGGAGGAAGCAAGGCTAACGGGCTCGATCCCAGACTTTCTCCCGTGTTTTGTTCTGTGGGCTGAGAGCTGTTTTGTGATCTACATGAGCATATCTGAGTTCTCCCAGACCCCGCATGGAGAAGATACCCCTGCCTCCCTCCTTGGATCTGCCTGCCACCGAGGAACAGACCAGGTCCCATGCCACCTAATCTGTCCTGCCCAGACTGTTGAACTTCTAGTTCTGTTAAGCTATGAAATGTTACACACATCTCTCTAGAGTGCTGGCTAGCCAGCAAACAGCTTCCCATCACCAGGGCTGTAGCCTGCCCACGGACGCCCCACAGACACCAGAGCTCTACCAGGCTCCCCTGCAGATGGCCCTGTGCCTGAGACAGCTCCCTGGCCCGACACGTGCAGGGGCTGTGGTCACCTTGCATCTTCTCCAGCTTGCCCATGTACAGGTTGAACAAGGAGTAGATGCGCTCCGTCTCGCGGTCCCCGTCAATGTCCAGCTGGATGTTTGCTGGGAGGCCACTGCCCAGATAGGGAAAGAATAAAAAGAAAAAACATGACTTAGACAATGCTTTTACTCATATTACTTTTAAGAAAATCCAGTAAGAAAGAAATTGGAGAGAACATATTTAAAACCTTATCCTGACCTTGGTGACAGGGTGGCCCCAGGCTGGCTTAGGACAGGTATAGAATGTGAGAGAGAACAGTCCAGCCTCCACAGCTGGGGCCTCTTGGAACCCATGGATCCAGACCAACCATGGTGGACAGGGCAGAAATGACCTGGTGTAAGGCTTGGGCTACATCCCCAGAGGTTCACCTGCCCAGAGGACAGGAGAGAGGTCTTGGGGACTGACAGGTGTGGCCCTGGCTTCTGCATCTATCACCCTCCACGGCTTTGGGGAGCAAATGGCCAGATGTGAAGGTTGTGTGACAAGTACACTTCGGGGGGCTTGTCACATGAGGCTGTCATACTCCTCATATGACAAGACAGAGAGAGCTAATCAGGGGCCCTGCCGAGGGAGGCCAGGCACCCTGGCCACCTTCCCTTCTCTAATAGCCACAGGAGGCCCAGCTGCCATGACTGGCCTCAGTTTCCATGCAGAGGTGCTGGTGGAGGGACTGGGTGGGGCTCTGAGCAGGAGATGGAGCACTTCCAGGCTCTCAGGAGAAATGGGACGCCTCGGCTTCAAGCCCTCCTTTGCCTGCTGACCACTTCCCCAAGGTCAGCTCTGCCCCAGCAGGGGCTAGGGAGGAACCTCCATGGCCTGGAGCTCCCTGCAGGTACACGGCCTCCCAGAGGCTCACACCCTGGTGCTCTCTCAGTGGGGACTCTGCAGAGGACATGAGATCTGCCTGGCTGGGCCCCCTGGCTGAACTCCCTGGACAGCAGCCAGGTGACTGTGCTTGGCTGAGTGGGGGTGGTGGGTGCCGGGTGCTGCAGGGGCCCAGACCTACCCAGTGCAGGGGGTGCAGCCGGCCGCAGTGTCGGAGGAGGCCCTGCAGCACAGCCAGTGGCCGTTCAGGTAGGCAGACGGGTGGAAGACGGTGAGGCGTGCCTGGTTGCACTGGCTCACCTTGGTGAGGATGTCGATCCAGTCCTTGGCCTCCACACAGTTGCTGGCCTGGATGTACAGCGCACGCTCTGGCTGGATGACCTGGAACATCTGAGGACACAGTGTGGGCTCAGGAGGGCTACTAGAGGAGCTCTGAGAAAGCTCGAGAGCCACAGGCATTCAGACACCATCAATGGCTTGAAAAGGGACACTTGGCTGGATGGGCCCCAAGGGGCCAGGGCTGAGGCAAACCTGGATGGGCCCAGGGCCTTCCTGCAGCTCTGCCACAGGATGGGGCTGTGGGAACAGAAGAGGCAGAGCTGGGGAGGCCACCAGGGCGAGCCTAGCCAGGCACACTCTGCCCTGCAGCCTCAGAAGCCTCGGCTGAAATCCCCTACCCACCTGCTTTCTCTCCTGGGACTGCAGGGCTGGCCACAGGTGTCATGAAGCTCTGCCTGTCCACCTGGCTGGCACATGAAGCCCTGCCTCAGGGCCTGGCAAGCTGTTCTTGCCCTCTGGTACCCTGGTGCCCACCTGACCACATGGGACTGCTCCACTGAGGGGCTTCTTCCTCATGAGGCTTCTCAGGGCCACCTTTGCCTCTCTCTCCACAAACATTACTAAGTGCCAGCAACTGTCCTGGGTCCCAGGGACATGCTACTTGCAGCCAGGGGGAAGGATGAAAGCAAACGGCAAGTCAGAGCTAGGGCCTAACAGGTCAGGAGAGACTGAGCAGTCCTCTGGCTGAGCTCTGGAGCAGGCTAAGTTAACTAGGCAGAGCAGGGAAAGGGTCAATGAGGTGGAGCGCAGAAAGGGGACAGATGGCTTCCCAGGCAGAAGACAGTGGGAACAAAGGTCCTGGAGCCAGAGGGGTCAGGTGACCCCAGAAGCACAGGCCAAGCTGCACCCAGATGGTGCTTGGAGAGGTGGGCAGACCAGAGCTTGGCAGGACTCAGGTGGCTATCCAAGGTGATAGCCCTTCTGGGCTGGGGGAGTTCTGGCTCCATATTCCTGGGTGAATAGCTGGGGCCTCACGAGGAGATGGGCACACCCTGTGCCCCCGGCCCCGTGTGTGTAAACCCCACCTCTGCATGAGTGTGCTCATGGCTACGATCCCCATGGACAGCACCCTGACCATTATTTTGGGCTGGGCACTCACAGGGGCCAGAAAGCCAAGCTGATGGACAACTAGAAAACAAGCTGCCTCTAGGCATGTAGAACATCAGGCCTGAGTCACCAAGCAGGGCGGGGAAGGTCTGAGAGCAGGGGACAGAGGAAGCCCTCAGTGCACCCGTCTGGGAAGGAGCAGGGTGGCCACTGTGAATACGATGGGGATGTGCTGGCCTGGCCAGAGTGAGATTTCTGGTGTGGGCCACTGCAATGTGGTTCTGAAGAGAACTGTTTTTAGGAAGCATACACTGAAGTACTCGTGCAGTTCAGGAAAGATGCAGCCATCACACACAGAGGAGTGAGGACACCAAGGATGACCAAGCACACAGGGTAAAGTGAAGCCAGATCAAGGGTACCTGGGACCCCTCGTTCTGTCCTTGTGCATCCTTCTCTAAGTTCAAAATTACACCAGAGCAAAACAAGGTTTGAGAGGAAGTCCCAACAGGCTCAGGACCTATTCCTGACATCCTTTAAGGGGTCTTTTTTCCAAGTAAAATCAACTTTCCTCCTCCAAGTTGTTGTCGTGGTATTTTGGTCACAACAATGAAAAGGTTAATAGCACTGAAGTTGGCACTGAGAGGTGAAGTGTGACGGCACCTCACCACGTGGTTCAGGAGCCTTGGAACTGATTTGCGGGAGGAGTTTGGAAAGTTTGGAGATGCAGACTGGAGAAGTAGAGTTTGTTTAATGGGAGATTCTGGTGGAGTTTAGAAGACCAGGATGCCAATAGGAATGTGGACAGCAAAGACTGCTCCTGAGGTTTCAAGGGGGAATGAGGGCTGAGCCCTTCAATTTGTATTCTGACAAAGAATTGCCTACATTTTGCTCAAGTCCTGAGGCTTTCTGTCAGGCCGAGTACAGAGGTGGGGAACTAATCAATCTGGCAACGGAAATTTCCAGGCAGCAGAGCATTCAGGCTATGGCATGGGCATTGCTGGCTGCTTTTAACCAGATTTACAGTGAGAAATAGAAAGAAAGAGCAGAACCGAAAGATCTGAAAAACTTGAAATTTGGGCAGAAAAATATGTGCACAACTGGGGCCCAGGAAGGAGTGATCACTTAAGAAATCAGTGACACTAAAAGGTGTTGTAACTTGGCACGTGGATCATAAGAGAGATGATTTGAGGGCATCTCAGCAAGACCCCACCCCTCACAGGCTCAGACTTTCATCTGAGAGGAGTGCCTCAGTACCAGCTCATCTAGGTCTGCCTGGGAACTGTCTCCCCAGGACGTGGCCTCCGAGTTCAGCTGCCCAGGTACTCAGAAGCCACTGCAGCCATGGTCTAAGGGTCTCTGCCCCTGCTCAAGCCCCGGGAGGTCTTGGCATCACCGAGGGGTCTGGTTCTGCAGGCACACAGAATGCAAGAGTCCTGGAGCAACAGAGGCTTCCCTCAGATTCCAAAGGCAGGTCTGGGAGGCAGGCAGCAGGTGGCAGGGCAGGAGTCCCTGCAGGCAGCCCTGGAGGGCCACGTGTGGCACCATGGGAGTAAAGCTGCAGCTTCAGCTGAGACCTGGGGATGAAGAGATTCCAGGAGCAGGGAACATCACCGTGGAAAGCTCAGACAGGGAGCAGAGCCAGCCAGGAGTGGCCACGGGGACCATAGGTAGCAGGGCCACCAGGCAGGGCTGCCCAAGCCGAGTCCCAGATAGCAGACATGGAGCCTCAGGATTTAATCTGTGCCCTGCTGGGTGTGGGTCTTGCTGCAGCCTGATCCTTCCTTTCTATGTCCCTAATTTCTCTTTTGGAATGGGAATGATTGCCCTGCACCATTATGTAAGTTTTTGGTTTTTTAAAAATTTTCAGGGCTCAGAGCTGTTGGCCTGGTGTCTAAGAGAAGACTTTGGACTTGGCTTTTGAGCCAGGCTGGAACTGGTGAGACGATGTGGACTCTTGGAAAGGGACTGAACACAGGTAAGATGCACGTGGCCTGTGGGGACCAGGGGTGGAATGTCGGGGTTTGGGTCTTAAGTGTTCCCCAAAGTCCACGTGTAGAAGGCTCAGACTCTGATGGTGGAGCCTCAGGGGGGGCAGTGAGGTGGCTGGGACGCGCCCTCAAGGAGGCTGTTGGGATCCGACCCCTTCCCGGTCAGCACTGCCTCCAGCTGCCACCACAGACTCCCTGCTGTGCCACTCTGCTTCACCACAGGGCCAAAGCCACAAGGCCAAGTGACCAGGGAAACTGTGAGGCAAAATCGGGCTTTCCTGCCTCTAGGTTGATTATCTGAGGTGCTGGTCACAGTTAGGGAAAGCTGACTAACACAGGCCAGGCCCCTTGGCCTCTGGAACTGGCCCGAGAAGCACCTGGCACAGCTCAGCCCCCAGCTCCCCTCAGGTTCTTCCCTGGGCCTGGTGAGCACAGGAGAAGGGAGATCCAGGCCTGGAGCCAGGTGGTGGGACGCACCTGGGGGAGAGGTCTGCACTCACATTTTTCATCCGGAAGGACTCTTCCTCCAGCCTCTCCACGGCCAGGATGTTCTCGATGGGGATGCTGCAGAGCGGCTGGTCTCCTGTGGCAGAGAGGGCATGAGTGCTGTGCCTGGCCTGGAGGTGGTGTGCCCTCCTCGCTAGCCAGACACTGGAGGACCCCAGAGGCCACAGGCCTGCATCCAGCCCAGGGCCACATCTTTAGGAGAGGAAGTCATTTGCTAGAATTTCCTCAGGTGAGCTGCTCAGACCCAGGAGAAACCAGCCCCACGGGCCAGTGGGGAGGCGGAGAGGGACATCAAGTACAGCCAGGAGGCCTCCCCAACAGGTGGGCCCTGCGCTCTGGTGGGTGGGAGTGGGATTCCTGCAGAGGAGTCTTCCCCACCTTTGCCAGGGGCTACAGGACAAGGACATGTGCTTGGGGACAAACCTGCCTGCCAGGCTTCCCCAGAGTAGCCGTCGCCCAGCAGGACCTGGAGAAGGCTCGGAGCCCTCCGAGCAGAGTGGGAGACCCGTAGTGGGGGCCACTCTTGTTACCTTTGCTCTTCTGGTAGGTGAATTCGTGGTTGGTCAGGCGAAACCACCTCTTCTTGAAGTTCTTCATCCCAAAGCGTTTTCTCCCCTGAGCCCTCTTGATCATGAACCTGTCACAAAGGCACTCAGTGGTCACTGAGTGTCAGGCCCCCTTGTCATGCCACGGTGCGCAGGCAGACAGGTGCACAGTGCTGCTCCCCTCTACTTCCGTCAACAGGTTAGAAGGGGGAGTACGTGCCTCTGCCTTGAGCACCCCAACCTGCAAGGCCACACAGGGCACCAGCCCCCACCCATCCAGCACCGACTGACCAGCTTCCTATCGCCTGGCCTTCTGCAGGAAGTGCAGCCAGGGTCACAGGGCCACACAGACATGCTCTGGAGCCAGAGCTGGGGGAGGGGGCACGGCCAGCCTGGGGGTGGGTGGTGCCTGCTGGGTGCGGAAGCCCATGGCCTTCCTGTGTCCAGGCCACCTGGTTCGGGCTGCTTCTGTCGGACCTCGGCCTCCCCCACCCAACACCCTCCTGGCGGCCCCTGGAGCCTCACGGGAGTGAGGGATTCCTGACCACAGCCAGCAGCCAACAGGAAGAGAAGGAAATACCCATCGGTGGATGGAGGGCAGAGGCAGAGCAGAGCGAGCTGCAGATGGCCAGGCCACTGGACCAGGAGATGTATGTTCTGTTGGAGGAATGTGGAGCGGAGCTGGGGATGCTGGGCGGCACAAGGCCTCACAGTGTGCGCCAGAGAACTGGGCACAGGTGCACTTGTGAGAGCCGGGGCGCTCCTGGCAACAGTCTGGAGGGAGCTAAGGGCAAGACCTTCTGCCATGGTCTGGGCAGAAACTGAGGCCAACTGGGTCCACAGCCAGCAACACAGCGTGCTGCTGTCCTCCCAAGACTGGGGAAGCCAGGAGGGCAGCTGAGACCCCAAGGGGCCCCATGCAGCCTCCACACACACTGATCAGCTGGGCACCACTATCCTTAAAGGTCAGAAAATGCTTCTAAGAGATCTTCAGTCACGGGACAGATGAGCCGTGGGTAGAAGGTCTTACAAACATGCTGCTACGGGATTTTGTGGGAACACTATTTTCTGAGGGCCCTGCATACATGGGGTTTATGCAAATTCTGTGCACATACATTCCTAGAAACCTCTAGCTGATTGGGCACAGAGGAGCAGGTGCATGCAGCCGGAGGGTGTCGGCAGTTCTCTGAAGAAAGGGTCTGTGAGGGTCACTCACTCAAGCTTTGGTCCAGACACCTCATTCACGAGTGACCATTTCTAACCACAACCATGCACCCGTGGAACAGGGGAGGTAGGAGCCACTGGGAGCCAAGCTGCAAACAGGGTGTGCCACCCCACGTGAGCACAGTTGGTTCAACCCTAAGCCCCTAGAGCTGGCTCATGGCTCTGCATCTTGGCAGGTGACAACACGAGGAGGGTCACGAAGAGCAGGAGTATCGGCATACCCCGGCAGGGAGTGAACCTCACCCCGAGTCTACAGTGTGCACAAGCACAGGACAAAATGACCACCCAGAGCAAGACGGCAGACACCCACCCCCAAGA
The DNA here is from genome assembly GCF_964194105.1 of Spermophilus citellus. Classification (NCBI taxonomy): domain Eukaryota; kingdom Metazoa; phylum Chordata; class Mammalia; order Rodentia; family Sciuridae; genus Spermophilus; species Spermophilus citellus. Next base: position 310,499 of record NC_138182.1, on the reverse strand, counting down.
TGACACTGCAGGTGACAATCAGTTGGGGAGCAGAAGGTGGCAGCTTAATTGGGGGTAGAAGCCTAAGGGTCTTAGTGGACCAGAACCTCAGTGAGTCGTGTGCTGCAGCCACTTCAGAGCTGGAGGAACTTGGCTGCGCTGCAGAGGCCCAGGGCAGGTTCACAACCCCTGCACCAGGAGGTCACTCTACGACCGCCACACCCCACATACAGTGTGCAAGCCAGGAAGCATCACAGAAGGCTGTAGGCTTGCTCAGTGTGCACTGTGTGGAACCACCTGTGCTTTCATCGACACGTGGCTGCTTTAAAAGAAAAACAGCGACAGGGCCAGGGTCCAGGGGCAGCTCCTGGGTCTGGGGGCACGGTGAAGCTGAGAGCCTCAGAGTTGCAGCTTGGCAGGAACTGGGTGGATCTGCCCAAGTTCACGTCGATGAGGGGCAAATGTGTGGTGCCGCCCCTGGAGCCCCAGACCCCCGGGTGAGGTCAAGGTAGGAAATGCCCCTGCTGAGGTAGAACCTCGAGAGGTCACAGCACTTCCACCTACAGGACCTCCAAGATACCGCAGGGAATCCTGGCTGAAGGCCTTTGGGACCAAGTGCCCATCTCATTTCCTGTGACCCTGGTTTCCTGACAGAAGACCCCTCAGAAGCAAGAGTGGACACTCTGCAAAGCCCACAGAGAAGAGGCCCTGAGCAACCACAGTGGGCTGTGCCTCCCCAGAGGAGCCTGGTAGGGAAAGGATGAGGAGGCGGGACCCCACCCCACCCCAGGCCAGGGGCTAGGAAAGGTCCAGGTTGACCCTAACTTGCAAGCCATTGTCCACCGGGGCCAGACCAGAGCTCTGGGGCCTCAAGTCAAGGACAGGCAGCTGTGCAGCATGGCTGGAAGTCCACCCAGGTCCGACGGAGGCCTTACCCTTCCTTGAGCAGGATGGGCTGCTCGACACTCTTGGGGTCCCTTCGCCCAGAGGATGAAATCAGATCCAGGAACTAAAGCAGGGAGGAAATGAGGCCATGAGAAGGGGAGCCCCTCTGCAGCCGGCTCCCTGACAGTGACGGCTCCCTCCTCCAGCCCTCTCTCCCACCCTGGGGAAGAGAGCAGGAGAGTCCTGGGGCCCGTGGGAGTCTCCAGGCAGAGCCCTGCCCCGACCCTGCCAGGCCTGTCCACGGGGAGCTAGGCACTGGGAAGCTCTGCACCCTACAGGCGCCCAAGACACACGGCAGAGGCAGGCCCAGCCTGGCCCCGCTGTTCTTCCTGGCCATGAGTGGTCCCACCTGGGGATGGGGTTTGGCACTGACTTCCTGCCCCATCCGAGGGCCTCTCAGGTCCCTCCCACCAACAGGGTGCTCTGAGCTCCAACCCCTTCTACCCTCTGATTTGAGAGGGTGGGGATGGCCAAGCTACAGGCTGCAGGGCACTCTCCACCGTGTCCTCGACAGAGCTGGGACAGAGGCACCAGGGACTGTGGCCATGATGGGACAGGACTGTGCTGCAGGTATGGACGTCAGCCAACAATCGGCTCAAGGGTGGCTGCAGGGAACCCAGGTGGCCCTGGACCTGCCCCACAGTGGACAGCCAGCAGGGCATGATCCGCCTGCATGCCTACAGGCCACCATGTGTGAGGTCCCCGAGTGCGGGTTCCCTGCACACATGTGTACCTACGTTCTTCACCGCATCTGCGTACTTCTGCTCGTTGAAGAACTCATAGAAGGTCGCCATGTACGACTCCTTGAAACTGGCCTGAAATGAAGCCGGGTGCAAGGTGATGCCTGGGGGTTTTGGTGGGTGGCCCAGATCTGGCTCAGGTGCCTGTGGTCAGCCCGGGTGGTGCCCGAGAGGACCAGTGTCTGCTCTGGCTGAAGTCCTGGCTCAGGCTCCTGGACCAGGTGCTCTAGTGCCTCCGGGAGCAGGCCCCTGCTGGCTAGGGCTGCCCTGCCCAGGGGCTGAGTCACAGCCTGGGGACCCAGGAAACCTCTCTGGCCACCACTCGGAGTGTGGTGCAGATGAGTGCCCTTTCTGTGGGGTCCCCTGTGGTGGGGATGTACACAGGAGGTGGGGTCTGCGAAGACCTGGAGTCCCCACAGCCTGGGTGTGGGTGGAAGAGCCACTGCCTCTGGGCCTCCACAGAAGCTGCCTCGTCTTCAGGGATCCCACCTGAGGCCCTGGAGGTCAGGGAGGGAGCTCCTGCAGACCCCTTCACCTGGCCCTGGACAGTTCATAGACCCAGGCAGGATTGGCAGCCAGCTCTGGCCCGAGGGCCTGCTTTTCAAGCTGTGGGTCAGGAGGCCTGCTGGCCTGGAAATAGGATGGGAGTCAAGGGGTAGAAGACCCTTAGGGACAGGGACCCTCTAGCACCGCACCTGCCTGAGTGATAATGACAGAGAGTGCAGGCTGTCACCAAGGCTGTGGCTGGGCTCTGCTCCTCCTGCCAAGGAAGCCCCCCACCCACAGGTGCACCCACGTAGCATCCTGGGGGCTCACGGTTGAGGTGACCTTCCCAGCTCTGCAACTAGGGGACCAGGAGCAAAGTTGAGGTGGGACAATCGGTTAGGAGGCCTGGCTACCTTCCCAGGTGACTGAGAGAAGTCAGAGGAACTCGGCCCCTAGCATTGTGGGCACCCCCGAGGGCAGAGACACGGGAGGCACTGGAAGGCTGGGGTGTCTCCCACTCCTGTCCCTGGGGTTCCGCTCCCGAGTGTGAAATGCTTCATCTACGCTTTCTAAAGAGAGAAACAAAGCAGAGCTCCTGGAAGGGTGGAAACAGACTCACAGACTTGGACTTGGACAAGCTGCCGAGAGTCTGGATGGTCTTTGAGATAAGTGTCAGGGTTCTTGACGTCTGTGGGTCCTGTCGGAGGCAGGAGAAGAGAAACCTGGCCTTGTTCCAGTTTTAGGACGCGCTGCGATCGATCCCAGAGTTACACAGAGGACAAAATGGGTGGCATTGTCCAAAAGCTGCCATGGCCTAAGCAGGCACTGGGGTGACCTGGATAATTCCTGGTCTCGGGCTCCAGAAGGTCCCTGTCACCTGGGACGGTGTCTCCCCCCAGATGGCCTGCATTTCAGCTGGGTGCTGGACCCTAGCACCGTGAACAGAGAAGGGCTCCCTCCTCCAGCCCTCCCACCTGGTATGCCAGAGTCACTCTGCACAGGCAGAGGGTGCTGGCTTCAATCAGAGGGAAGCAGAAAGGGCCACCACGCAAAGTCTCTCCAGCCTCTCCCCCTGGGAACCCTCAACTGGCACCTCAGCACCAGAGAGGGCCTGCCACATGTTTGACACAAAGAGATGCATGAATGTGTACAGAATTGGAAGCACACCATGGTATTCACAGGGCCTATGGTGACAGCCAAGGCCCCCGTCACAACACCCAACTGTTGATCCCTCCAGCAACACAGAGAAGTTGGGGCAGAAAGTCTGCTGAACGTCTCTGTGGACAGACAAGAGGCAGCCCTCCCTTTCACACCTTCTCCCCTGCTGACGTGTGGGCAGGCTCAGGGGACTGGCCAGACTAGGGGGGGGACAGGTTAGCTCACGGGCTGACCTCTTACCGTGTGATGAGGTGTCAGCTGGAAGAGGTTGGGGGAGAGAATGGCAGGAGCAAAGAACCTCAGGAAAATGAAGCTGCTCACGGCTGTGTACCGCACGTCCAGGTCATCTGGGGACAGAGGACGCCGCTTCAGTGGGGTGCCACAGCACAGCCACCCAAAGATTCCTATCATCCTGGCCCTCCTCAGGCCTCGTGCCTGGCCCCAGTCTTGTCTGTCTTACGGTCACCATGGGCACCATCTGGAGTCATAACCCTGACCCACCAGCCTCGGGGGTCTCACTGGTGGTTGGCTCTCACCTGGGGTGGGAGGACAGTTCTGTTCATTATTTTTACTTCCTATTTGTTCTTGGGAAATGCTTCCTTGACCCTCCGAGAGTGGGGATGGTATCCTCTGGGGCTGGGAGGACACACTCACCAGGATCAGAGGCCCCAGGAAGAAAGACCTGGAAGCAGCTCGGATATGAGCTGTGACTTCAGTGGAACATCCTACCCTGCCATGACATGGGAGGTGTGGGAAGGTGGTAACATGGCGGTGCAGGGAGATGTGTGCAGGCGGGAGTGGTGGGCTTGAGTGGTCCATGCAGGAGGGGACAAGGGGTCCAGGGAGGTGTGTGCAGGGAGGGAGTGGTGGGCATGAGGGGTCCGTGCAGGAGGGGACAAGGGGTACAGGGAGGTGTGTGCAGGGAGGGAGGTGGGGGATTGAGGGGTCCATGCAGGAGGGGACAAGGGGTCCAGGGAGGCGTGTGCAGGCGGGAGGTGGGGGATTGAGGGGTCCGTGCAGGAGGGGACAAGGGGTACAGGGAGGTGTGTGCAGGGAGGGAGGTGGGGGATTGAGGGGTCCGTGCAGGAGGGGACAAGGGGTACAGGGAGGTGTGTGCAGGGAGGGAGTGGTGGGCATGAGGGGTCCATGCAGGAGGGGACAAGAGGTACAGGAAGGTGTGTGCAGGGGGGAGGTGGGGGATTGAAGGGTCCGTGCAGGAGGGGACAAGGGGTCCAGGGAGGCGTGTGCAGGGGGGAGGTGGGGGATTGAAGGGTCCATGCAGGAGGGGACAAGGGGTACAGGAAGGTGTGTGCAGGGAGGGAGGTGGGGGATTGAGGGGTCCGTGCAGGAGGGATCAAGGGGTACAGGAAGGTGTGTGCAGGGAGGGAGGTGGGGGATTGAGGGGTCCGTGCAGGAGGGGACAAGGGGTACAGGAAGGTGTGTGCAGGGGGGAGGTGGGGGATTGAGGGGTCCGTGCAGGAGGGGACAAGGGGTACAGGAAGGTGTGTGCAGGGAGGGAGGTGGGGGATTGAAGGGTCCGTGCAGGAGGGGACAAGGGGTACAGGAAGGTGTGTGCAGGGAGGGAGGTGGGGGATTGAAGGGTCCGTGCAGGAGGGGACAAGGGGTACAGGGAGGTTGTGCAGGGGGGAGGTGGGGGATTGAAGGGTCCGTGCAGGAGGGGACAAGGGGTACAGGAAGGTGTGTGCAGGGAGGGAGGTGGGGGATTGAAGGGTCCGTGCAGGAGGGGACAAGGGGTACAGGGAGGTGTGTGCAGGGGGGAGTGGCGGATTGAAGGGTCCGTGCAGGAGGGGACAAGGGGTCCAGGGAGGTGTGTGCAGGGAGGGAGGTGGGGGATTGAGGGGTCCGTGCAGGAGGGGACAAGGGGTACAGGAAGGTGTGTGCAGGGAGGGAGGTGGGGGATTGAAGGGTCCGTGCAGGAGGGGACAAGGGGTCCAGGGAGGTGTGTGCAGGGAGGGAGGTGGGGGATTGAAGGGTCCGTGCAGGAGGGGACAAGGGGTACAGGGAGGTGTGTGCAGGGAGGGAGGTGGGGGATTGAAGGGTCCGTGCAGGAGGGGACAAGGGGTACAGGGAGGTTGTGCAGGGGGGAGGTGGGGGATTGAAGGGTCCATGCAGGAGGGGACAAGGGGTACAGGGAGGTTGTGCAGGGGGGAGGTGGGGGATTGAAGGGTCCGTGCAGGAGGGGACAAGGGGTACAGGAAGGTGTGTGCAGGGAGGGAGGTGGGGGATTGAAGGGTCCGTGCAGGAGGGGACAAGGGGTACAGGGAGGTGTGTGCAGGGGGGAGGTGGGGGATTGAAGGGTCCATGCAGGAGGGGACAAGGGGTACAGGGAGGTTGTGCAGGGGGGAGGTGGGGGATTGAAGGGTCCGTGCAGGAGGGGACAAGGGGTCCAGGGAGATGTGTGCAGGGAGGGAGGTGGGGGATTGAGGGATCCATGCAGGAGGGGACAAGGGGTCCAGGGAGATGTGTGCAGGGAGGGAGGTGGGGGATTGAGGGGTCCGTGGAGGAGGGGACAAGGGGTCCAGGGAGGTGTGTGCAGGGAGGGAGGTGGGGGATTGAGGGGTCCGTGCAGGAGGGGACAAGGGGTACAGGAAGGTGTGTGCAGGGAGTGAGGTGGGGGATTGAGGGGTCCGTGCAGGAGGGGACAAGGGGTACAGGAAGGTGTGTGCAGGGAGGGAGTGGTGGGCATGAGGGGTCCGTGCAGGAGGGGACAAGGGGTACAGGAAGGTGTGTGCAGGGTGGGAGGTGGGGGATTGAGGGATCCATGCAGGAGGGGACAAGGGGTACAGGGAGATGTGAGGAGGGCCAGGAGGTGGGCACGTGAGGGTCCGTGCAGGAGGGGACAAGGGGTGCAGGGAGTTGTGAGGAGGGCCAGGAGGTGGGGACGTGAGGGTCCGTGCAGGAGGGGACAAGGGGTACAGGGAGGTGTGTGCAGGGAGGGAGGTGGGAGATTGAGGGGTCTGTGCAGGAGGGGACAAGGGGTACAGGAAGGTGTGTGCAGGGTGGGAGGTGGGGGATTGAGGGATCCATGCAGGAGGGGACAAGGGGTACAGGGAGATGTGAGGAGGGCCAGGAGGTGGGCACGTGAGGGTCCGTGCAGGAGGGGACAAGGGGTGCAGGGAGTTGTGAGGAGGGCCAGGAGGTGGGGACGTGAGGGTCCGTGCAGGAGGGGACAAGGGGTACAGGGAGGTGTGTGCAGGGAGGGAGGTGGGAGATTGAGGGGTCTGTGCAGGAGGGGACAAGGGGTACAGGGAGTTGTGTGCAGGGAGGGAGTGGTGGGCATGAGGGATCCATGCAGGAGGGGACAAGAGGTACAGGGAGTTGTGTGCAGGGAGGGAGTGGTGGGCATGAGGGATCCATGCAGGAGGGGACAAGGGGTACAGGAAGGTGTGTGCAGGGAGGGAGTGGTGGGCATGAGGGATCCATGCAGGAGGGGACAAGGGGTCCAGGGAGATGTGTGCAGGGAGGGAGGTGGGAGATTGAGGGATCCATGCAGGAGGGGACAAGGGGTACAGGGAGTTGTGTGCAGGGAGGGAGTGGTGGGCATGAGGGATCCATGCAGGAGGGGACAAGGGGTACAGGAAGGTGTGTGCAGGGAGGGAGTGGTGGGCATGAGGGATCCATGCAGGAGGGGACAAGGGGTCCAGGGAGATGTGTGCAGGGAGGGAGGTGGGGGATTGAGGGGTCCGTGCAGGAGGGGACAAGGGGTCCAGGGAGGTGTGTGCAGGGAGGGAGGTGGGGGATTGAGGGGTCCGTGCAGGAGGGGACAAGGGGTACAGGAAGGTGTGTGCAGGGAGGGAGGTGGGGGATTGAGGGGTCCGTGCAGGAGGGGACAAGGGGTACAGGAAGGTGTGTGCAGGGAGGGAGTGGTGGGCATGAGGGGTCCGTGCAGGAGGGGACAAGGGGTACAGGAAGGTGTGTGCAGGGTGGGAGGTGGGGGATTGAGGGATCCATGCAGGAGGGGACAAGGGGTACAGGGAGATGTGAGGAGGGCCAGGAGGTGGGCACGTGAGGGTCCGTGCAGGAGGGGACAAGGGGTGCAGGGAGTTGTGAGGAGGGCCAGGAGGTGGGGACGTGAGGGTCCGTGCAGGAGGGGACAAGGGGTACAGGGAGGTGTGTGCAGGGAGGGAGGTGGGAGATTGAGGGGTCTGTGCAGGAGGGGACAAGGGGTACAGGGAGTTGTGTGCAGGGAGGGAGTGGTGGGCATGAGGGATCCATGCAGGAGGGGACAAGGGGTACAGGGAGTTGTGTGCAGGGAGGGAGTGGTGGGCATGAGGGATCCATGCAGGAGGGGACAAGGGGTACAGGAAGGTGTGTGCAGGGAGGGAGTGGTGGGCATGAGGGATCCATGCAGGAGGGGACAAGGGGTCCAGGGAGATGTGTGCAGGGAGGGAGGTGGGGGATTGAGGGGTCCGTGCAGGAGGGGACAAGGGGTACAGGGAGGTGTGTGCAGGGAGGGAGGTGGGGGATTGAGGGGTCCGTGCAGGAGGGGACAAGGGGTACAGGAAGGTGTGTGCAGGGAGTGAGGTGGGGGATTGAGGGGTCCGTGCAGGAGGGGACAAGGGGTACAGGGAGATGTGTGCAGGGAGGGAGTGGTGGGCATGAGGGGTCCATGCAGGAGGGGACAAGGGGTACAGGGAGGTGTGTGCAGGGAGGGAGGTGGGGGATTGAGGGGTCCATGCAGGAGGGGACAAGGGGTACAGGGAGATGTGTGCAGGGAGGGAGTGGTGGGCATGAGGGGTCCGTGCAGGAGGGGACAAGGGGTGCAGGGAGTTGTGAGGAGGGCCAGGAGGTGGGCACGTGAGGGTCCGTGCAGGAGGGGACAAGGGGTGCAGGGAGTTGTGAGGAGGGCCAGGAGGTGGGGACGTGAGGGTCCGTGCAGGAGGGGACAAGGGGTCCAGGGAGGTGTGTGCAGGGAGGGAGGTGGGAGATTGAGGGGTCTGTGCAGGAGGGGACAAGGGGTACAGGGAGTTGTGTGCAGGGAGGGAGGTGGGAGATTGAGGGGTCTGTGCAGGAGGGGACAAGGGGTACAGGGAGTTGTGTGCAGGGAGGGAGTGGTGGGCATGAGGGATCCGTGCAGGAGGGGACAAGGGGTACAGGAAGGTGTGTGCAGGGAGGGAGTGGTGGGCATGAGGGATCCATGCAGGAGGGGACAAGGGGTACAGGAAGGTGTGTGCAGGGAGGGAGGTGGGGGATTGAGGGGTCCGTGCAGGAGGGGACAAGGGGTACAGGGAGGTGTGTGCAGGGAGGGAGGTGGGGGATTGAGGGGTCCGTGCAGGAGGGGACAAGGGGTACAGGAAGGTGTGTGCAGGGAGTGAGGTGGGGGATTGAGGGGTCCGTGCAGGAGGGGACAAGGGGTACAGGAAGGTGTGTGCAGGGAGGGAGTGGTGGGCATGAGGGATCCATGCAGGAGGGGACAAGGGGTCCAGGGAGGTGTGTGCAGGGAGGGAGGTGGGGGATTGAGGGGTCCGTGCAGGAGGGGACAAGGGGTACAGGGAGGTGTGTGCAGGGAGGGAGGTGGGGGATTGAGGGGTCCGTGCAGGAGGGGACAAGGGGTACAGGAAGGTGTGTGCAGGGAGTGAGGTGGGGGATTGAGGGGTCCGTGCAGGAGGGGACAAGGGGTACAGGGAGATGTGTGCAGGGAGGGAGTGGTGGGCATGAGGGGTCCATGCAGGAGGGGACAAGGGGTACAGGGAGGTGTGTGCAGGGAGGGAGGTGGGGGATTGAGGGGTCCGTGCAGGAGGGGACAAGGGGTACAGGGAGATGTGTGCAGGGAGGGAGGTGGGGGATTGAGGGGTCCGTGCAGGAGGGGACAAGGGGTACAGGAAGGTGTGTGCAGGGAGTGAGGTGGGGGATTGAGGGGTCCGTGCAGGAGGGGACAAGGGGTACAGGAAGGTGTGTGCAGGGAGGGAGTGGTGGGCATGAGGGATCCATGCAGGAGGGGACAAGGGGTCCAGGGAGGTGTGTGCAGGGAGGGAGGTGGGGGATTGAGGGGTCCGTGCAGGAGGGGACAAGGGGTACAGGGAGGTGTGTGCAGGGAGGGAGGTGGGGGATTGAGGGGTCCGTGCAGGAGGGGACAAGGGGTACAGGAAGGTGTGTGCAGGGAGTGAGGTGGGGGATTGAGGGGTCCGTGCAGGAGGGGACAAGGGGTACAGGGAGATGTGTGCAGGGAGGGAGTGGTGGGCATGAGGGGTCCATGCAGGAGGGGACAAGGGGTACAGGGAGGTGTGTGCAGGGAGGGAGGTGGGGGATTGAGGGGTCCGTGCAGGAGGGGACAAGGGGTGCAGGGAGTTGTGAGGAGGGCCAGGAGGTGGGCACGTGAGGGTCCGTGCAGGAGGGGACAAGGGGTGCAGGGAGTTGTGAGGAGGGCCAGGAGGTGGACACGTGAGGGTCCGTGCAGGAGGGGACAAGGGGTGCAGGGAGTTGTGAGGAGGGCCAGGAGGTGGGCACGTGAGGGTCCGTGCAGGAGGGGACAAGGGGTGCAGGGAGTTGTGAGGAGGGCCAGGAGGTGGGCACGTGAGGGTCCGTGCAGGAGGGGACAAGGGGTGCAGGGAGTTGTGAGGAGGGCCAGGAGGTGGGCACGTGAGGGTCTGTGCAGGAGGGACCAATGGTGCATGGAGGTGTGTGCAGGGTAGGGGGTAAGGACTTGAGGGGTCTGTGCAGCAGGGACAAGGGGTGCAGGGAGGCGTGTGCAGGTTTGTGGTGAGGGCTCATGGGGCCTGGGGTGTAGGAGGGAATGCCCCTCCTCCAGGAGCCAGCGTGAGGAAGATGCGTTTTATCTGATGATTGTTTTCTGTTCCTGGATTGGTCCCAGGTGAGCCTAACCTCTGAGTCAAGTCCCCAGAACTTTTTGGAACTTTTTATTTTGAGAGAGGTCTTACTAAGTTGCTTAGGGCCTCCCTAAGGTGCTGAGGTTCTGACCCTGTCATTCTCCCACCTTCGCCGAAGACACTGGGATTCCAGGTAGGTGCCAGCAGGCCTGGTGAGGAAGGGGTTTGAAAGGGGCCAGAATCACCGGCAAAGCCTCCTTGTCTAGTCCCCAAAGTGCTGCAGGTGCTTGGTGAGGGAGAGGGCCCACGAGGGCCTTGAGTCAAAGGCAGCACTGTGGGAAGGGCAGGGCAGCCAGGGCATGGAGGCCCCTCTCACCCACTGGGGACACTGGCAGCTGGAGGGCCCAGGGCAGCTGGTCGTGGGTCACCACCTGGGGCCGACCGGGCTCACCTTGGAAGCGCTTGGCGGCAGCCTCTCTCAGGGAGAAGAAGATGTCACACATGACGGTGGGGCAGCTCACCCCTGACTTGGTGATGACAGAGAAGACTCGGTCCACGTAATGCCGCAGGCTCTCCTGCAGGGGACACAGTGCCAGGCACCGTTCCCCGAGCCACGGGGAGTGCCCGAGCCAGGCCGGGAGGGACTGGCTCAGAGTGGCCACACCGCAGATGAACTTCTGTTTAAAAAGTCTGCCCTTTAAAATACACTGTGAACAGCTGCCGTGACTCGTCGTCAGGGGAGAGGTCACACCCGGCCGCCACTCGGAACCCCTCTCTCCTCCCCTGTGGGTGAGGCACCCAGCACCAGGACGTGCCTCTAAATGGGCTGGCCTCCATTTCTGCTGTTCTGGAAAATGGGGCAGAGCCCTGGGAGCAGCTTGAGCTGTCCAGTCTGGGCACCTGTGTTTGTCACAAAGGGGTCAGGCAGGGCTGGCTGAGTGGGCCATGGCCCTCCAGGCAGCTTAGGGGAGAGGAGTTGGAGGTGACAAGTTTCCACAGGCTGGTGCTTTCCCCCAGGCTCATGGCCACGGTCAGGACCTATGGCCGGGGAAGAGCTTCTGTGCCCAGCTAGCGTCCCTTCCCTGCCCGGAACAGTGTCCCAGAGGCCCAGGCAGAAGCCCCCACCAGGAGGTTTGGAAGAGTCCTGGGGACAGAGTGGTCCCTACCATGTTGCTCTCGAGGTTTTCGCCATCCCTCAGCTTCACGGGGTCTATTTCACAGCACCTGTGGCTCTGGCATATCTGGAAGGACATGAAGAAGGGGCACTGCCTGAGGCAAGGCCTCACCAGCCCTGGAAGCCAGCCGACTGCAGACCCTGCACAGGGCTGCGGGCCGGGCCTGGCCTGGACTGCAGGGCCACAAGGAGCACACCCAGCCCCCTAGCCAGGAGGCAGGGGCAGCCCTCAGTTGAGGCCACGCCAGGAGTCTTCCAGACAGATTCCCATCTGTTCAAAGATGTTTAGGTTGTTACTTAAAGCACTGCCACGACTCTGCCCACAGACCCAGCCAGAGCACTGTCTGAGGTCCCGAGATGTGAAAACTATCCTGAGGTCAGAATGTCTCAGCAGGACGTGCAGCAGGGGCCAGAGGAGGGACACAGAGGGACACAGAGGTGCTGGGGCAGCCACTAGGGGTCAGGCAAGTGAATGGCCAGTACCTGGACAGGGACTGCCACAACTGCAATGCTCAGGGGATGCAGCGACCCACAGAATGTGGGAAAGGCGGGTCCTGGGAAAAGTCAGCTTTTCTTACAAGTGCTGCTCTCTTTAACAGAATAAGGGGTTTTTAAAAGTATTTTTGTCTTTGAGAAAGCCATGAAGACTTTGGAACATGCAGAGTACGAAGCCAAGGACATGCACCACCTGGGCTGCTGGGTGCTGGCTCTGGTGGGCACCTGGCCTCACCTCCTCTATGGTGGGCTTCAGGGTGACGTGCAGGTAGTGCATGCCCGCCAGCTTCATGGTCTCGTCTATGCACTTGGAGGCCAGCGAGTTCCCTCGGAAGATGGTGTTGGGGTCCCTGGAAAACGGGGGTGGGCGGGGGTGCTGATTGTCATCGCCTGGAGGCAGAAGGAGCGGGACCCGTCCCTAGGCATGAGTCATCGAGAGTGGACAGGAGTGCTCCAGGGTCTGCTGTGAAGTGACAGGGTCTCCCTCTGCTGCCCTTGGTCAGCTCAGAGCTGGCCTCCGCCCTGAGAAGTGTTCTCAGAGAGTCCAGGCGTCTCTGCATCAAAGCCTCAGGTGCTTCAAGAGGCCAGGGGAGACAGAACTGAGTGGCCTGGACACTGTCACCTGCAGTGTCACTCCCAGGTTCTCCATCAACACGGGGAAGCAGCACCATCCTCTAGCCCTAGACTCCAGAGGGAGCTCTCACAGGGACTGCAGCTCCCAGAGCAGGAAGACGGTCCCCGGGAGAGCATCCTGTCCCTCCTTCCCAGAGGCCTCCTCAGTTCTCCCAGAGAAGTCAACGCAGTCTCAAAGAATCAAACCAGTGTGTGGCCCTGAACTCACCTGGCTCCCGGGGAACCTCAACCTTACTGCCCTCAAACCCTGTGCTTGAACCGGTTCTGGACTGCTGCCGTAGGTCGGGGCTGGATGTGGGGTGGACAGAGGGCACTGGAGGGCACTGGGGCAGGGGGCTGAGGTTGTAGGGTGGAACCATGGGACCAGAGGTCAGGGTGCAGCGACAGGATTGGGCAGGGCAGAGGGGGTGGGGCGGGTGGTGGGGGCACATGGCACTTACTGGGTCCTCTTCACCTCTGCGCTGGCGATAGCACTGATGAAGGGCACCACCCTGCCGTAGTGCAGCAGGAGCCGCACCAGCGGAATGGCTGCCTCCTGCTTTTCTCTGCACACCTCGCCCAGGATGTGGGCCGCTGACGCAGACACAGGCTGTGCAGAGACCTGGTGAGTGGCGAGCTCCCCACCACACCATCCCCTCATGGGGCACCCCACTCCCAGGAGCAGTGCCTGAGGGCCCCAGACCCCCCACTCAGGGGAGGGTGGGTCAGCGCATGAACAGCTCTTTGCCCACATCAAGACCCCCAGTGTGCACAGGCCTAGCTGTAATAGAGGGGTGGGGTCCCGGCCAGCGAGCAGACTGGGGTCTGGGCAGACCAGACACGGGTCACAGTCCTAGGTAGAAAGTCTACCCAGCAAGGCTCTGTGGCCACAGCGGCAGAGGGGCTGGGGTGATAGGCCTGGGCTGGGCCTGGCAGGGTGGTAGGCAGGCTTGGGTGCTGGGGGAGACCCCACACCAGAGTTCTGCCCTGAGGCTGGAGAGCGGGCTGCCACACACCTCCACGTCCGCAGACTTCAGCAGTAAGTCCCGCAGGGGCCTGTAGTAGTCAGAAGAAAAGACGTGGTCCTCCGTGTAGACCACGTTCAGCCTCAGTGACCCCAGGTCGTCTGGCTTCAGGCTCTTGCTGCCATTGTCTCGAGGCTGGAGGAAGTACCTGGGAGGGAGGCAGGTGCAGGTGAGGTGGAGTCCTAGGAGCCCTGCCTCAGACATCCTACGGAGCTCCAGGCCCTTCTGCAGGACACCTGAGGGCGTGGTCTCTTGGGGCACCCACAGGGCCACAGACAGAAGATAGAGTCCCTAGAAGCAGGAGGGGAGAGAAGAGGGCGAGAAGGGGAGGCAGTGCACGTTCTGGAAGGAAGAGTGGGTGAGGGCGGGGAAGCTTTGTGGTCAGGCATCGCCCTGAAGATCAACACTGCCACACGAGCCATGCTGGAGCCCTTCCACGAGGTGGTGTGGCTTCTGTGTCAGAGGGAGGTTTGGCCTGTGCAGTGGCCACGTTGCTCCAGTGGTTTCTGAGTGGAACCCTTCCCTCAGTTCTATCCAGTCTGGTCACCTCTCTCCACCTAGACTTCCCTGGTCAGGCTGCTGGAGATCCGTAGGCTGCAGGTCCTATATGAAGTCCCTTGACCTTGGGTGGGTTTCAGTGGCTACCCTGGATGGGGCTGGGACCTGCTCTGCAGAAGCAGGGGGCCTAGCTCTAGCTGGCCATGTTGTGCTGGCACTGCTCCTGTGGGACCAGCAGGAGGCCCCCTTGTTTGCGCCAATGGTGCAGCCACCTACCATGCCTCATGGGGGCTGGACTGTCGCAGCACTTTGAGTGGGATCCTCAGTTCCCCCAGAAACTCGTCTCCAAACTTGAGGTTGCTGGCGTTCCAGAGGTCGACGCTGAGAGAGAGGAGTGGCACTCAGCCCTGGGAAGAGCCTGGTGGCTACCTCTCAGGGGGGCTGTGTAAAGGCCTCCAATCCTGAAGTCATTCAGCAAAGACCGACACTGACCACAGCAAACCAGGGGTGGCTGAGGGCAGAGGCCTGCTGCTCCAGGGCAGCTGGAATCAAAGGCAGGCACTTCCCGAGCTGGGGCCTGGGGGCAGCAGACCCCAGGACTCAGCTTCTCCTGGCTGGTGGCAGAGGGCACCTTCGGGCATTGCTGCGTGCAGTGGAGCTGAGCCACTGGTCAGTGTCTGTGCCCAACCCAGGAAGGAGCAGCCCACAGCCCATGCTTTCACAGGCCCTGGCAGGGCCTCAGATCCACCCTAGGCCTGGCCTGGGGTTAACCTGTGGGACCGGCCTGGTAAGTGTGGAAGTGGCAGCCACAGGACCCTGAACTCAGATTCCACCTCTGCAAGCTGCTTACACCTGCTAGGGGAGTCGCAGAGAGGCTGGCACCCCTGCCCCAGGAAGGGGCTGTGGCCAGGTCTGCATGGAGCTGGCACTCAGACAAGCCCACACTGTGTTCCAAGGAGTCCAGCCTAGCACAGCAGAGGGCTCTCGGCCCCTTTCCTGGGAGAAGGCTTGTGTTCCCTGGGATTCTGAGCCACAGAACTAGGTCTGACTGACAGCCTGGGGCCCAGCCAGCTTTGCCCTGGGACTGACAGTCTCACAGGTGCCTGCTGGAGAGACTCTAGGAGACGCAGTGTGGTTCCTTGCCCTTACCAGTGCCAGTGAGTACGGTTCACCAAGAGGGTCAAGCTATTCCGCCAGAAACAGGTGAGCTTGTGGGGAGTGGAAAGCGCTGCTGGAGTCCTTCTACCCCACTGTGCTGGCCCCAGTGGGAGTCCTGACCAAACAACTTAGATGGCAGCAGGAGCATCCCAGGCAGCCACAGCGCAGAGGTGGAGGGCCCCCTACCTCCCCTCCCCCTCCCCCTGCATCTGCCTCTTCACAGTGGGTGGGAGGCTCCAGACCTGAGCAGAGCAGTCCCCACGCCACTGTCCTGAAGCCTCAAAGAGTATCAGTGCCCTGGAGGAAGGCTGCCCAGGAGAGCACTCACAGAAGGCCCAGCCGCCATGATGTGTGCACGGGCAGAGCAGGAAGACACACACAGGCCCCACAGGGGTGTCCAGCCCACAGACGCAGAGCCCCGAGGATGTGTGAGGGACCTGCTCAGAGAGGAGCTGCATAGCACAGATCTGCACCCAGCAGGATTCCAAAGGCCAGTGCTATGGGGGGGACGGCCCTGGTGCTTTCTAAAACTGACCTGGTCTCTGACAAGCACAGGTTGTGCCCTAAGGGCTTTAGAACAAGATCCCAAACAGAAGTGGCCACTGCGTTCCCACACATGGCCTTGGGTGGTCTTGGTGAACGAATCCGACCTTCACCCAGACACTGCCTAGGAGCCAGGAAGCGCAGCCGGCTGGCTGCAGAGCAGGTGTTCCTCACCAACCCCCAAATGTCTACAAGGTTGGATGCAGGGTCTTTGGTCAGCACTCCTATAATCCTGGTGCTAAATTACCACCAAGTGGCATTCATTTCTATCCTCGCCCCTTCTTTGAGACACTAAATAAACAACAAAGGAGCCGAGTTCAGACTGAACTGCCCAGTGGGAAGCGCGGCCTGACTTTCCACTCACCGAATTTCAAGTTTGTCCACGTCTTCCTCCTCAAAATCAAAGTGAGATTTTTTGCTGTAGCTGCAGGGTCTGGTGACCTGGTGTCAGGGAGAGAAACAGGACTTCAGACCCACAGCCCAGCCACCAGGAGTCTGTGGCACTGCATCCTGCAGCCCAGACCAGCCAGACCAGGAAGGGCTGGGGCACGATTCAGGCTTCAAGTGCCATCTCCTGACCTTGGAACTGTCCCCACAGCCCCGAGGCCACTGAGCGCCACAGCAGAGGCTGCATTCTGCCAGGAGGGGCAAAAAGTGTGCAGTGGGCGGCTTCAGCCCCCAGACCGGCAGGGCCAGGCCCTCTCTGGTCAGCTCCACTGCTCCTGCAGTTTCCCGTCCAGCCCTGGCTGGTTACGAGGACACCTATTCAAGGAGCTGCGCTCAACCCTGTGACCGGGTGCAGCCTGCTCTATTGTAGGTCCTGTAACCTCAAGAGCAGCTCCACAAGTCTGCACCCAGTGAGCATCAGAAAACGGAAAGATCAAGCATTTTGCCTCCCAATGTTGTAGGGCTTGGCAGTTCTCAAAACACAGGAGGGAGCAGAGGAACTGGAGGCCAGGTGCCGTGGTGGAGGCCCAGTGGAGGCCCAGCACACACCAGCAGCCCCACAGAGCTGGCAGTACCTGCTGCAGCCCATCATGGCCCTTCACAGGGGCACTGCCCCTCCAGGCTGGCTGTGCCTCCTCTTCGTATCAGCGGGCTGATGCAAATCTAGAAGCTTTTGGAGCTGTATTGCAATCCAGAACTTGACCAGGTCATGTTGTTTAAATCCCCGAGCCTCCAAGTTTAATTTGCAACTGTAAAGCTAGCAGTGCCCTGGGTGCGCTCCGTGTCTCCTCCTGGCTGCATGCTGCCACCCTGCTCCAGAGGTCACGTGACCTCCTGCAGGGGTCTCTGGAATGCCACTTCCCCAGGAAGCCCCTGCCCTGTCAGAGGCTCCCCTGCTAAGCAGGCTTCTGGTGCTGCTGTCAGTGTATCTGCTTGCTCTGCCCACACTGGCCTGACCACCGCCTGCTGCCCAGGGAGCACCTGCTGCCCACGGAGTGCCTGCTGCCACCGCACCGGAGCTTGCTGCTCTCAGGTGAAGGCGGCTCTGTGCAGTTCAAACTGGCTTTAGATGTGTCCTCGGGTTGATATGGAAAAACATGGACTGGGGGCTGTTGCGACTGCACCCCGTTCTGCCCTGGGGGAGCTGCACAGCCCTGGTCATGGGCCCCTTTCCTGGAGGCTTCTGCACTGGCCCAACCAGGAGGCAGGGGGGCAATGAGAAGGCCCTGGGACCTGAGGCTTCAAGCCAAATGGAGTCACTGAGGTGAGGGCAGAAGGGCTGGTCCAGCAGCATGCTGCCCTCGGGCCTGGGGCTCAAGGGAGCAGGGACCCTGCCTGAACAGCAACCCACCAGGTTGGCTCTCAGGGAGGTGCAGGTGGCATCTCCAGACCTGGGCTTTCAGTCTTGGCTAGATCACCACATGAGTTAGCCCAGTGGGTGGAGACCATGTTTTTAGCAAATGGAACCTGCTTTCTGCACATTAGAGACAGGCAGACCCAGCTGGGAAGGTGATTTGTACTGGGAAAGCTTTCCCACGTCTTCTGGCCATGGTGCACCTGCCTAGGGACCCTGAGGCTGCAGTAAACCTGCCTTCCTGCCCACCCTCCCCTGTGAATGCCCCTCTCTGCCAGAGCCTGGTGTGTGTGTAAAACATGCTGGGAAGGACACTGCCACATGCCCCTCACGCCCAGGGCGGTGTCCACCCGTGCCTGCCTGCGCAACCTCAGCCTCACCCTCCTCTAATTCTGCCACATGCTCTAAGAAGCTGCCAGCAGACCTCTGGGTCTGAATCATTTCCCCTTTTGCTTCAAACCCTCACGTTTCCGGTGAAACAAGCCTCACCCTGAGGAGGGAAACTGGGGTGGAACAGCCAGAAAAATAAAAAGCCCCAAAACCAAACAGCCGTCAAAACCCCCGTCCTGAGGACTGGGCAGCAGTAGGCTGTCACTCCCCCTGCTCTGGGCCAGGCCAGGAAGAACAAGCAGCTTTCTTCCCAGGGAGGGAGGAGAGGCCCTGGGCCGGTGGGGCAGCCCCTCCAGGTGATGGGAACATCTCACCAGAATGCTGGGTGGGCTTTCTGGCTCACCCTGCTCCAGTACCAACCTCAAAGTAAAACACTTCGTCAAACTGGGGGTTGTTGGTCTTCTTTCTCACTTTCGTCTTCTTGGCTTCTGATCTGCAGTCAAGAGAGGAAGGTTAGGACCAGAAACGACATTGTTGGCTGCAGATCTGTCTTGAAACGGAGCTATCCTGCAGTAGCTTCTGCCTTGGTTTATCTCATAAACATCCCTGTTTGTCCCACCTCCAGGTGGCATGCAAATCAGGAGCTTTCGCTGAGCCAGAAACACCAGTGTGAAGGTCACAAGGCGGCCTTCCTTCACAAAGTCATGTTAGAGCAACAAACAAAACAAAAAGGAGTCAAATTGACATATCCCACCCAAACTGCACCCGCCTCACTCTCTAGAGGAGGTGCTGGCTTTCTGGTTCCAGAGCTGGACCTGCAGCCACTCCGCAGCCCCCCAGGACCAGAAGGAAACAGGGGCAGGACAGGAAAGCCACTTGCCTGAAGGGTCCGGCCAGTGTCACGGTGGCATAGGGGTCGCACTGCCCGTTCACTATGGGCAGGCCTTGGCACTCGAGGATGCTGAGAGAGACAGGACAGTGGTCAGGGGAGGGGACCTGCAGCTGCAGGCAGACCTGGTCAGCCTCCTTCCAGGTCTGGAGGGCTCTGAGGCTGTCTCCTCACCATCTAGTGGTGGAGGTTAATAGCCAGGACGGGTCTGTGCGTCATGTCTCTGGAAGCTGCTTGGCGGAGGCCCACAGGCTTGCAGCAGGGCCCAGCCCTGCCCAGCCAGGGGCCCAGCCCTGCTCCCCACTGCCCATCAGCCTGCAGTCCATGCCACAGCCACACAGAGCCTCCGTGGAAGAGCAGAGCACCGGCTCTTCACCTGGGCCCTCAGGCCGATGGGGACCAAGAGCATATGACCTGGCGTCTTCACCTTCATTCTGCACCTGTCTCCTTTATCACCTTAAACAGGTCAGATTCCTGCCCAGGTATTTAGGGAGTGTCCATCCAATGCCGGTTATCCCCTCGTCAAGGCCAAAGACACCAAGACAGAGCATTTGAGATTAGCAGGGTGGCCCACTGTTAGAGCATCCTGTTCGGACTCCTGGGTGGTGGCCATCGCCCGACTCCTTCCAGGAGGACTGAACCTTTTGGGCAGGTCACCCATGATGAGAACCCTCAGAGGAGCAGTCACCCATGGGAACGGAATGCCCTTCACGGCCCAGGCCTCCTGGACCAGCATCTTGCAGAGCAGGTGGGGCCTGCCCCCGCGCAGCCAGGACTCCTCCCGAGCAGTACCGACTCCTAGCAAGTGTCCAGCCAGCCCGAGCCCACCAAGGCTCCTACTCAACCTAGAGTCCTGTCACCCTGGGCGTGCCTGCTGTTCCCAGCCTGGCCGTGTCACACCGTCCCTTTCCTCTGGTCACCATACTTGTCCATTTGTTTTCCTGCAAGGGGCCGGACTGGACCCATTGGGCCCCCAGAGTAGGCTTCTGGCCTAGGACTTGGGTGGCGGCCACACCACAGGCCTCTCTGCAGCACCTGGGATGGGTCCCGGATCACCACATTTGCTGCCGGAGCAAATGCCCTCTGGCTTACAGCCCCTCTGTCTCCTTGGCCTCCTCTGCTGGCCCACCAGCTCTGCGGCTCCTTTCTAGGCCGGCATCACATTTTTCATTTCGTGGAGTTTTTGAGCAGATGCTGGACATTGTGACTCTTAGTGTGCAGAATTTTCCAACACCACCCTGTGAGGAGCAGGGCTGCAGCTCAGCTCTGGGCAGTAGCCATGTCCACTCTCTGGGCTGGTCATGGAATTTGCTTCTAGGGAGGCTCTACCCTAAAGTCCCTGCCATCCTCTGGGGCCCTGGGCTGGGAGGTCGAAGAGCGCCAGCCCAACTCTTCTGGCCTCTCACACCCACCTGGGCCCAAGGACCCCACCCCGACTTGCCTGCCCTGCAAGGACTAGCGCTGGGCCCCAGCCCTCCTGTTCATTCTGGAGGTGGGTCTGTCCACTGTCCACGCACACGATGTGCGGGCCGTGTGGGTGACGTGGACCCAGTCTGGTTGCCCATCAGGTCAGGAGCCGGCATCCTACCCTGGTCCTGAGTTGACTGGCTTTCTGACCTTGGTGTCCCTGTACCTCTCCCTCCATCAGGAGAGAAGACACTGCTCCACAAGCTGCCGCCAGAGTGTCTGCTGCCCTCCAGGGCTTCCTGTTCGACCCGCATATCCCCTTTCCTCTTCCTGGCACCGTGGGCCTGTGAGGGCTGCCCCATGCCCGCAGGGCTTCCTGGCCCTCCTCACTTGTGGGCTGACTGGCGTCCCTCTTATCCTGCCCTGCTCTCCTGCTCTGCTGCTTTCTGGACAGTCTGCTTCCCTGGTTTGCTCAGATGGTCTTTGGTTACCTTCCTCTGACCATCAACTCATCCACTAAGTAAATACTTGCTGGTCCACTAATTCACCCACCAAAGACCCCTACCACCTCTTGGGCACTGTTCCAGGAAGAGGAGCAGATCGCCAGCTGGGCAGAGGTGTCCAAGAGACTCACTGCTGTTTGGCTGGCAGGGCAGCAAAGGGGGAGACGGGAAGTGAGAATTTAAGGGCTGTCTACCTGTCTCCTGCCTGCCTAACTACCTCCTCCCTACCCACCTGCTGATCTACCTGTTTGTCTGTCTACCTATCCACCTACTACCTACCTGTCTACCTACCTCTCTATCTAGAACTTTGTGTGATAAGCACGGGCTCTATTCAACAGCAGAGCTGTGTTGACGAGGCAGATCCCGTAGGCAGCAGGAGCCCCTAGGGGTGAGCATGGGGCAGCCGGTGGGATAGCAGCTCACCCAGCATCAGAGGAGTCTCAGGCCCTTCCCATCAGAGGGTCTGCATCCTCTGCAAACATTTCATGACTTCTGTGGGGTCGGGCTTGGAGTGAGGCCCAGAGGTTGAGCGTGCATTTGATGGACACCCTGAGGAAGAGCATGGAAAGTGCACAGCAGCACCTCTCACTTCTTCAGAGACCAGCATGAGGAACGCCTGCTCTGGGGCTCAAGGCAAAGATGGCCCCCAGCAGTGTACAGACATTTCAGAGCGAAAGCAGAAACAGGCTCCTACCAGGCACATGCCGAAAGCACCCACATTAGCACCCTCAGCCCTGGCCCAAACACAGGCTCTGTGCTGGGCTGCCCAAGACAGCAGAAAACCAGATTTGTTTTCTTTGAGAACAGGGATGTTCCCGTACTGTACATCATCTAGGATCGACTACACAGAAGCATCTCTGTGAACATGGGAGCATCTTGGGCACAAATGAGGACAGGAGGACAACATCACTGAGTGTCCCACCCTGGTGCTCTGGGGCGCCTAGTGCTGGACCCGCCGGCCTTTCTGGGTCTGAAGAACAAGTACACCAGTTTGCAGCTGACATCACAGGTTTTGATATGCAGCCTACCTCAAAACTCGCACCAGCGGCCGTGTGGAGCTGGTGTGGGCCTCCGCCTTCCGGCACCTGGGAAGCTGGTGGCTCCCAGCTCTGCCTGCCCTGCACTCAGGGATGCAGGGCCGCCCTCAGCCAGGGCCACGCCCTGCACCCCCTGCACTCAGCCCCGCGCTCTGACCCAGGGCTAGGCTCTGGGGGTTTCCTGAGCCTCCAAAGAGCTGCAAACCTATAGCCTGCAGCGCTTTCCTTTTTGTGATTTCCAATAATGGAAAAGGAGGTCTTCACTGGGCTTAAGGTTCTACTGGAAGCTTGAAAAGGAGTGTTCCCCGGCCGATGCCCCTCCGAAACTACTTTACCTGACAGTCGGTGGCCTGGCCAGGAGGGTGGCTTAGTCAGTCCACAAGACTCTGGTCTGTGAGCTTGGAAGTGGAAATGCACATGGGACCCTTGCCCAGGCCCCTGGGCAGGACAGCAGAGAAGGGGAACAGAAAGGGTAGAGAAAGCAGGGAAGAGGGTAAATGGAGGAGGGAGCAGGAAGTAGGGTGAATGGAGCAAGGAGGAGGTGAGTGGAGGAGGGAAGAGGGAGGAGGGTGAATGGAGGAGGGAGGAGGGTGAATGGAGGAGGGAGGAGGGTGAATGGAGGAGGGAGGAGGGTAAATGGAGGAGGGAGCAGGAAGTAGGGTGAATAGAGCAAGGAGGAGGGTGAATGGAGGAGGGATTGGGGAGGAGGGTGAATGGGGCAGGGAGGAGGGTGAATGGAGCAAGGAGGAGGGTGAATGGAGCAGGGAGCAGGGAGGAGGGTGAATAGAGCAGGGAGCAGGGAGGAGGGTAAATGGAGCATGGAGGAGGGTGAATGGAGGAGGGGTTGGGGAAGAGGGTGAATGGGGCAGGGAAGAGGGTAAATGGAGCAGGAAGGAGGGTGAATGGAGCAGGGAGGAGGGTGAATGGAGGAGGGGTTGGGGAAGAGGGTGAATGGGGCAGGGAAGAGGGTGAATGGAGCAGGGAGGAGGGTGAATGGAGCAGGGAGGAGGGTGAATGGAGCAGGGAGGAGGGTGAATAGAGCAGGGAGCAGGGAGGAGGGTGAATGGAGCAGGGAGGAGGGTGAATGGAGGAGGGGTTGGGGAAGAGGGTGAATGGGGCAGGGAAGAGGGTGAATGGAGCAGGGAGGAGGGTGAATGGAGCAGGGAGGAGGGTGAATGGAGGAGGGAGCAGGGAGGAGGGTGAATGGAGCAGGGAGGAGGGTGAATGGAGCAGGGAGCAGGGAGGAGGGTGAATAGAGCAGGGAGCAGGGAGGAGGGTGAATGGAGCAGGGAGGAGGGTGAATGGAGGAGGGGTTGGGGAAGAGGGTGAATGGGGCAGGGAAGAGGGTGAATGGAGCAGGGAGGAGGGTGAATGGAGCAGGGAGGAGGGTGAATGGAGGAGGGGTTGGGGAAGAGGGTGAATGGGGCAGGGAAGAGGGTGAATGGAGCAGGGAGGAGGGTGAATGGAGGAGGGGTTGGGGAAGAGGGTGAATGGGGCAGGGAAGAGGGTGAATGGAGCAGGGAGGAGGGTGAATGGAGCAGGGAGGAGGGTGAATGGAGGAGGGAGCAGGGAGGAGGGTGAATGGAGCAGGGAGGAGGGTGAATGGAGCAGGGAGCAGGGAGGAGGGTGAATAGAGCAGGGAGCAGGGAGGAGGGTGAATGGAGCAGGGAGGAGGGTGAATGGAGGAGGGATTGGGGAGGAGGGTGAATGGGGCAGGGAGGAGGGTGAATGGAGCAAGGAGGAGGGTGAATGGAGCAGGGAGCAGGGAGGAGGGTGAATAGAGCAGGGAGCAGGGAGGAGGGTGAATGGAGGAGGGGTTGGGGAAGAGGGTGAATGGGGCAGGGAAGAGGGTGAATGGAGCAGGGAGGAGGGTGAATGGAGCAGGGAGGAGGGTGAATGGAGGAGGGGTTGGGGAAGAGGGTGAATGGGGCAGGGAAGAGGGTGAATGGAGCAGGGAGGAGGGTGAATGGAGCAGGGAGGAGGGTGAATGGAGGAGGGAGCAGGGAGGAGGGTGAATGGAGCAGGGAGGAGGGTGAATGGAGGAGGGAGCAGGGAGCAGGAGAATAGCATGATTTTCACTAGGAGGCTGTGCTGGGGTGGGAGAGGAGAGTGGAGAGAGTGCCGTCCTTGCTGGTGAGGACATGGCAGGAGGGACAGAGTGGACATAGAGTCCCTGGGGGCCTCACTCTCTCCTGAGAGATGTCATGAGTGTGTCCCCGAGGCTCCTGGGCTGGACCTTGATCCCCAAAGGCACCTATGGGTGGGGCCCCAGGAGAGGAAGAGGCCACAGCGGGCACACTTGCTGTCTGGCCACAGGATGTCCACTTGTGAGGACGCAGCACGAGGCCTCACTAGCACTGCAGCCGGGTAAACTTCTGCTCAGGGGTTTTGTTAGCGCTCCCGGAAACGGGCTGAGACAGGCCCTGCTGTCAGAGCACACCTGGGCACCTTCGTGGAGGACAGGCTCCCCAGCAGCCCTCGCCCACCCTAGGCTCTCTGTGGAGGGACACAAGTCATGAGATCTGGGAGGGCGGGGAGAGGAGACACGCTGGCCACTCTTGGGCAGCAAAAGGAAGGACGCAGAGGGCCTGGCCAGCCAGAGGCAAGGCTTGCCCAGAGGACAGGTCTCAGCCGGTGTGTGCACCCATGGCTGGGGCAGGCTGCCAGCACCTGTGCAGAATGGAGTAGGCACCTTGAAGCCCCCTCTGGGGCCCTTCGCTTCCTGCAGTCACTGCAGGCCACCACCCTGAAGGGCCAAGAGCCCGACTTTAGACAGGTGTCTGCCCCCAAGCATCCCTGCACAAACCAAGCATCACCGTCAGGCGGCTCCAGACCTGGTAGGAGGCTGATTCCAACTGCGGACCCCTTCCTCCCTTCTGATGCCGGGGAGGCAACGCCACAACTTTGCTGAAGGCCTGCACCCACCCTGCATAGGTCTTGGCTTGCTGGGGACGGAAGGACGGGCACAAGGTCCCCAGGGGAGCTGGTCGGGACCTACCCCCTCGGTGCGTCTTACCGTGCAGCGAGCTTGTGGCAGACCACGCCTGTGTCCGTGATGACCTCGCTCAGCCTCAGCTCCAGGTGGACCTTCCCCTGCAAGGCGCAAGGACAGGAGGTCACAGAGGAGAAACGACTGCGGGAAAGCTACCTGGCCCCCAGGAGGACACCCAGTGGCGAGGCTCCAGACCCAGGACTCGGACCCTGGGACAAGGCCTCTTTGGGATAGCCAAAGTCTCCCCGTTGTGTCCACGCGCTGTTTCTGAAGAGAGGGTCCAGAGGTGTTAGGACAGACTCTCAGCAAAGCAGTTCCAGATGTGCTGCTGTCCACTCACACCACCTGAGGCTGGGCTAGCCACAACCTGTGGGCCACATGGCAAAGCCGGGGAGGTTCCCCTGGTGTCCCCTGAGCCCTGCCCCCACATGCTCCTGGAGAAGCCAGGGAACCCAAGCCAGCACCCTTGGAGGGTGCTAGAGAAGACAGCAGAGTGACTGGAACCTGAGAATGTCCCGCTGTACGTCCCTGTGATGACCCACACCCTCTCCTCAGGCAGGGTCAGGGCCTGCCTTTCTTGGCTTTTCCCCCA
This sequence comes from Spermophilus citellus, assembly GCF_964194105.1. Lineage (NCBI taxonomy): Eukaryota > Metazoa > Chordata > Mammalia > Rodentia > Sciuridae > Spermophilus > Spermophilus citellus. The sequence continues at coordinate 285,347 of NC_138182.1, read as the reverse complement.
GTTGTACGAGGATCTGAGTGATGGGCAGGCAGTATGTCCAGTGTTCAGAAGTGGACGAGAGCACCGGACAGCAGCTGCACACCCTGAGAAGGGAGGAAGCCCATGCCCCAGTGGAAAGCCAGTACCTGGAGAGCTCCGGGGTGTCCCTGCTTTGTGGCCTGATGATGACTATGTTGCCCTGAGCCTGTGGACCCTTGCTGGGTCCCCCCTGTGGCACCTGACCACTTATGGCTCACCTCCTGAGGAATGAATGGCCAGTTTCACACAGGTACCTTCAGCACCTCTGACCATCACCTGCCAGGACCTGGGTGCCCCTGTGATGTCCCCACCACTTCGTCAGGTCTGAATTCTGGGCACCAAGCAACAGGGCCTTTGCTGCCCACATGCCCTGGGCTCGCAGCCTCTCTGCGGGTTCACTGCTCTGAGGCTCACGTGACTGGGTCTGGCCTTGCTGTGACCTGGCCTGACAGCAAAGCCTGAGGGTGGTGACAGCGGGAGCCAGGAAGGTGGGGTAGGGAATCATGACCACCAGGGCTGTTTCTGCAGTTCCCTTTTATGGAGTGCTGGCCCGGCTTGGAGCTATGAGTCGACACCTAGTTCTCTCCATCTGTAAAGTGGGCACTGTGTCCTTGTCCTAGGGCTTAAGAGGGTACAGGGCCAGCACTTAGGACCAAAGGTGGGTCTTCCACCAGGAGGCAGTCTCTTGAAGTCTGGCCCCTCCACTCAAGGACCAACTCTTTTAAGACCTGATTTTGGGGGTGTCCAAGGCTGCTTGGAAGGACCAAGCTTGAATTTGTTCCAGTGGCCTCTGGCAGGTTAAGGAACGTGCTGGGTGAGATTAGCCATCCTGTGGCCAACAGCGCCAGGCAGCTTCCTTCCTGCTTCCTGTTTTCCCCAGCAGCCCCCAGTGCTGCTTGCAAGGGTGGCCGCTGGACAGCTGCTTGGCCTTCCTTTCAGGAGGCTTGGGAGAGGCGGGGCAGGGTGAAGGCAGCAAAGCTGCACACCCCGGCCCTCCTGCCTGGGAGCCACCCAGATTCAGCACTCCACTCGTCAGCACATGTGGCCTCCTTCCTGTGTGGGCAGTGGCCAGGCAGTGCCTTCCAGGGTGCTGTGACCTCCTGGCACAAATAACCCTGACCCTCAAGGGTCATGCCCTACTGGTTGATGGCAGCTTCCTGGAGCACACCTGTGCACTGCGGCTTTCATGGCCAGGGCAGGGGACTCAGGACTGCAGCTTCCTTGACCTGTCAGCCCTTGCTGGGCCTGATGGGTGGGCAGGGGTCCTGTGGGCAGCTGTTCGGCTGCCTGGCCACTTGCCCTTCCTTCTTATGTAAGTTGAACAATGAGGTGGGGAAGCTAGGAACGCGCTGGAAGTGAACACTGTCCTCAGCCAAGCCAGGTGGGCAGCTCTGCCGGTGGCTGCTTCCAAGTGCTGTTCCCTCCAAACCACAGGGCAGAGACGACCAGACCACCTGGACACACCTGAGAGTCCCATCAGTCACTGGGAGTTCAACTAGAAATCAGTAACAGAGACAGCTGGACCCCACTCACCCAGAGGTCACACAACACACCTCTAAAGGTCATGCGTGTCAGAGAGGAAACGCAAGAGAAATTTCAAAGTATTTTGAAATGAATAAAAAAAAGAAACTAAAACTTACAAGAATTTGTGGATGCTGCAAAAGCACTATTGGGAGGAAAATTCAGAGCCCTGGCCGCGCTTCCTGAAAGCGGGGAAGGACCCCAAATCAGTGAGCTCATCTAGACGAGGAGAGCAGATTAAATCAGAAGGCAGACAAAGGAGGTGATAGAAATCGGACCAGAAATGGGTGAAACTGAAAAGAGGAAATCAACAGGGGAACAAAGGCCAACGTCCGCTGGATGAATAAGACAATAGACCTTAGCCAGGCTGACCACGAACAAAAGAGAGACAGCACAACTCCCGAGGCCAAAAACAGAGCATCACCAAGGGCGACTACAGGGTGACCACAGGGTGACCACAGGCGCACAGGTAGCAGGTGCATATGGGTAGCAGGTGTGCGCAGAGACGGCCTAGGCCATGGCACAAGCCTGACCCCAGGGTGAACCCAGGTGTCCAGTAGCAATAAGACCCCAGCACTGGGTCAGGCAGGGCACATGGGACTCTGTTCTGCTCAATTTCCCTATAGTTTACAACTGCCCCAAATAAACAATGCTTATTAATTTTTTAAAAAGCCCCCAGGGCTCCCTGTACACTTCCTCAGCAAGGCCTTCCCTGTATGTGGTTGTGCCCTGCAGAGCTGGTCCCAGGCTGTCCTGCACCTGGCCCAGTGAGACTCTGAGGAGAGAAGACATCATAGAGGTCCCAAGGAAACAGAGGGACAGAACAGCAGCAGAGGAAGGCCTGGCCCACCGCACCCATCCTGCCACCTCGGGCCCTCTGTGAGAGCCAAGCTGGTCCTTGGTCGTCCTTCGATTGTCTGACACACACAAGGCAAAACTCCCCAATGTCCGTGGAGCCATGGAGTCTCCCCCTCTCTCTGGGGCCTTGATAACTCTAGATCGGTTCTCTGCCCTGCGCAGGGTGTACTGGAGCAGGGGTGGAGGGCTGGCAGCTGCCCCCTCTCCTTCAGGGCCCTAGGACCCTGAGCACTGCAGGGCGCTGGGCCCTGCTCTTGCCCTCTCCACGTGGGGGGTGAGGACAGAGGTGATGAGGCCTGCGTAGTGAAGTGTTTGTCCAAGACCTCTAGAGCCGGCCATTCCAGAAGGAGGCGAGAGGCTGCTCACCTGCCTTTCCCCCTCTGCCTTGTGGGCCTGGTACTGCCCACACCATGGCCCTCTTTCACCAGCCTGCTTCCTGTGAGTTACAGGGAAGTAGACCCAGGAAGCCATAGGCTGCCCTCTGCCCTTCTAAAACTGTGACTGACATTTTGAAATGAGAGCAAAGATGGGTCCTGCAACTTAAAGGTCAGGTTGAGGCAGAGAAGCCGCCTGCCCATCTCAGCCACTTTGTGGGTGAGAAACGTCCAGAGCCAGGCCTAGCAGAGAAGCATGAGCACAGCGTCAACTGCACCTGTTGGGGTTGTCCGCACGTCCTCCTCTGGCCCTTCAAGGAGCTTTGCTTGCCTTTTGCTGTCCAAGTTCCCAGGAGACTGGCAGGGAGGGGGCAGAATCTGCATTCAGAGGCAGCAGCCTCCACAGGGTGGAGGGACCTGCCCCACCCCAGCTGCCTCCTGCAGCAGCTAGGAGCTGTCCTGCCCACCACAGGCTGGCATGTGTACAGTATTTATAGCTTTGTTGTGACAAAGCTGTTCTGAATCTTGACTGTGGCAGTGACACAAGTCTACACGCCAGATAGTTTCCCAGAATACCCACCAGTCAACGGATGGAGCCAACCCACGGGCCGCCCCCATGAGCAAGCGCGTCCTCCACGCCCGGGAGTGCTGCCAGCCTGGGGAGGAAGGGAGTCCCAGCCCGCACTCGGGGAAGCCCAGGACACCATGCCCAGGGGAGGGAGACGCCCGACGGCTCCCAGGAGGCCCTGCCCATCAGATAGAGCAGCAGGTGCTGGAGGCTGGCAGCTGGTGGCAGAGCTTGGGAAAATGAGAGTTCTGGAGACAGACAGGGTGGGGGCCCGGGGGGACCTGCACAGTGGTCTGCCATTGCCCACACCAAACACCCTGGGGGTGGGGCTGCGCAGGACAGAGCCACACGTGTAAATGGTGTGATCTGAACGCAGCCTGCAGGCGGCACAGACGTGGCAGCTCTTGTCCTAGCCATGCAAGGCAGGGCCACCCTCTGCTATGCCACCTCCAGGCACAAGGAGAACGCACCAGCCTGATGATCCTCACTCCTGGGTGCTCTTTTCAGCAACTTTCCATAAATCTCTAACCTTTTCAAACTTATGTCAATAAAAAGAATAGAAAAAGGCAAGAAATGGGAAAAGCCTCACCTGTCAGTAAAACCAAGCAGTCTGGAGAAACTGCCGGGTCTCTGCAGGCTGCGCCCATGGGCAGCCAGACCTGCTGCTCTGAGTCAGCCTGAGGAGCAGGGTCACAGCTCCCACTCGCAGCTGCCTTCTGAGCCCCTGCCAGGCAGGCTTTGAAGCCAGAGCTGGCACGGGGCAGGTGCTGCTCTGCGGTAACTACCAGTTCTGCGGTGATTAGTATCTTTGGTTCCTGCACACTTGGGCTCTGGCCAAGGCTTTCCCAGGAGGCAGAGTTAATTAAAAGTTAATTAAGTAGGAAGTATGTCCCCCAGGGTGGGAAGTTCACACCCCCTCTCCCCCTAGGCCTGGCTCACCATCAACTTTGTGGACCAACCTTCATTGGCCACAGGGTCTGAGTGGCCTGTGACCTCAGCAGCCTGCAACCTTGAATCTCTGCACTTTGCCCAGACAGCCCAGCGAGGAAGAGGTTCCCTGAGGTGTGAGGCAGGCAGGCCAGCACAGGTGGCACTCAGCTCCGCCAGCTGACCACAGTAGCTTCCAATGAAGTCTCAGGACAAGTTCTCACGGGACACGTACGTGAGGGACTTTGTTCATGATGCCACTCCCCAGGTATAAAAACAGCAGTAATGGCCACAGCCCCTATCACACCAGCAACCAGCACTGCCGAGCCACATGCATGCACCCAGCCTGCAGTGACCCACCTCCAGACCAGGAGGTCTTGCAGAGACACCAGGCAGGGCACATCACTTCTGGGTGTGGGAGCTGGGCTCCGAGCAAGACTGGCTGGCCTGCACCGGGCTTGGCCATACACCGTGGCCACAGCAATGCAGGCTGACAAAACACCCCTGCAACTCAGGATCAGGCTGCTGGTGGTGGTGGGCCTTTGTGCTGCTCCTGGTCCAGAGCTCAGGATGGCCCTCAGGGATCTGACCCCAGCAGCATGGCCCCCATACATACCACCTGCCACCTTACTTGTGTGAGAACAGCTGTGCTGCAGAGGGAAGGGCCGGGCAGCTGGTATCCAGCTATTTTATGATTTTTAAAGCATTTCAATCTGCCCGACAAGTGTGATGATAACCAAAGGAACTGGCAAAATCAGCCTGTGCTCAGAACTTGCATGTGAACAGGGGACATGGTTTTTGCTGATCACTCCTCCCTGGGAAGGCCTGGAGCTACGTCTCTTCTCACCACCTAGCACCCGGCCAGGTTCTTGGCCACTTCCCCACCTCACCTGCACTTCCGAGTCAGCATCCACATGCTGCAGCTGGAACCAGGTGTCCCTGTTGTGGTACTTCTGCAGGTCCTCTTTCTGGATGGCCACCTTCCCTGGAATACACAGCAGCAGAGGCACTTGGCCACCCAGCCCTCGGCAGGGCTTGGGTGTGGCACCTGCATGTCAGAGCACACAGCCCTGGAAATACCTAAAATGCCTGGTCCAGAAGGCGCCAACCAGTGTGGGAAGCTTTCCAGGTGCCAGAGGAAGGGCACTGGGGCACCCACCTCACCTGGTGCCTACTGCTGACTCCACTCACAAGCTCAGAGGAGGCCGCTGCCTCGCACCCCACTCCAGGCACAGCCTCGGGACACCTCGGAGCAGCTCCTGCCCTGCCACCTGTCACTCACGCAGCCAGTACTCTGTCCTCCTGGAAGCCCACTTGCAGGCAGGGCTGTACGACTGGCCGTGGTGTCGATCCACCAGGGAGGCACTCTCCTGCCTCTACAGCGGCCACAGGGCCCTTGCAAGAATTGTCTCTGTCCTCCGTGGGATATGATGTGGTCTCACAGGAATGAGGAAAAATTCAGGCTCTAGGGTCCATTGGCTGCTCAGGAGTGTGCCCCTGGAATCTGACATCCCGGGGTGTTTGTTCATTTTTAGGAGCTGAGACAGGCCGGGGACACTGTCACCTATTTAACACGCCTGTGTGTTCTGTAACTTACACAGCAGTGCCCATCTTCACTATGAAAGAGCCCGAGAGCCTCTCTCCCTGTGGCCTGGCCTCCAGGACGGCCCCTCCTGCAGGAATGGCCATTCTTCCCAGGAATGTGTCACACTGGACCCTCCACATGCTGGGTCTCCTTTCCAGAGTTGTGATGTCACAGGGGCCACAGGGCCTCTGGCCTCAGAACTGTGAGCAGGACGTGCCTCTTGGTCACAAAGTTCCAGGCTGGGGTATTTGTTGCAGAAACCAAGACACACTGGGGCACCGGGCCACCAGTGCCTCTGGACTGGCCTGCAGGGGCAACTCAGCACCACCCTGCACTGCAGCGGCCCAGCAGACTTGGGGCCAGTTGGGAACCACCCACGCGCAGGCTATTTGGCACGCCTTTTCTTGCTTGCACCCTGAACACCAAGTCAGGCTCAAAGCACACAAGTGCAGACAGTGCCTGCAGGTTGGTGTGTCAGCCCAGGCACCAGGGATCCAGGATCTGTGCTGACGCAGGTGGGAACTCCGCACTGAGTGCTTACACTCGGCACCCAGTGTGGGAGGGTGTGCTGCTGGGGGTTACAAGGTCTTGTTCTGCAGGCTGCCTTTTTGGCCCCTCCTCAGGCGCTTCTGTAAATCCGACCTCATCTCTCAGCCCTGGAGTCTACACCGCAGGGCCATGGCATGACCAGGCCCTGGCCCTTCCCACCAGGCCCCACAAGGGCACCCCAGAGCCCTCAGAGAGCACCTCATAGCCCAAGTCCCTATCCTCAGGAAAGACGTCCGGACCAGAGACAAACTTCAGAACATCTGCACCAGGGGCATCTCACAATCTCTGGGAGCTTCCAAGTCCCTGGGGAGAGCAGCCCCTTCTGGTGGGGGGTGAGGGCTGGGCCATGGCCGTCTGGTCTGCACATGCCAGTGGCTGTTAGAAGGTACTGGAGCGCTGGGTGACAAGGCCTACATCCCAGAGGTGGGCTCCCCTGCTGCCCACTGGCCTGGGATCTGAGCCAGAGGTGGGGTGGAAGCCCTGTCTAGGGAAGGGCAGACCTGCAGACCCACAGCCCACTCAGCTCACCCAGGACCTGTGTACAGGGAGGCCAAACCAGGCCCGTGAGCCGCAGGCCATTCCCCTCAGGCCACCCAGCTCCACCAGGAAGGCTCCAGACCAGACCTGCCCACCTCCACCAGATGAGACCCTAAGCAGCAGGGGCAGAGAAAGTGAAGGGACACCCACCCAGGCACCTACCTATGATGGAATCCCTCCGGAAAACATCTCTATCAAAAATGTAGAATGACAGATGACGGAAACTTCGAGGAATTTCACAGTAAAAGTCTTCTCCATAAAAGGGGCTGGACAAACAGAGGAGATACACATGGTCAGGGTCATGCTGTGGCGTCCATGCTGGTGCGGGACAGGCCAACTGGCTGTCAGGAGGAGCCTCACTGCAATCTGCTGTGACAGCCACAGGAACGACCGCACTGGGTGTCCCACGAGACACAAAGCAGCCTCACAGGGGACCCGCCGTGGGCACTTTGCCCAGCATCTTGGAGGAATGGCCAGCCACTCTGCAAGGCCACCCAGAGCCAAGCATGGATTCCCACAGTTGGCGAGTGAGAGTTCAGGAAAAGGGAGAGCTGGTGTGGGCTAGGCCTCATGCTGCTCCACAGAGCCAGGGAGCTGTGCATGCTGCTAAGGTGCGGCTCTCACTCCCCATGAAGGGGACGCGGTGCTTGTCTCAGAGAGTTCAGTGCACAGTCCTGGGTGCACTGAGCGGTGCTCACTTCTCACAGGAGAGGTCCTGCTGTGCCGCCACCCCTGCAGCTCCATGACTCTGCAGCCCCAACCTGAGTCACCCACAGCTGCAGCAGCCCTCAGATGAGGAGGGCCTCAGTGGAGGGACAGAGGGCCAGGGCTTCTCACTGAACAGACCTCCTGTTGTTCTGGGCTGGGAGATGCTGGCTGATGGCAGCACATATGACCAGGAACCTGGGGGCTGTGTGGGGCAGGTGGCTGCTGCAGCCAGACACACAGGCCTCACCTGAGATGAGGAGTGACCCCAGAGTCAGGCACGTCTAGGACTCAGGCCCAAACCAGAAGTCCACAGCTCTGCGGGCCTTGGCCAGCCGCAGGAGGAGCTCGCAGGGGCACCAGTGCCCGAGTGATTAGAAGGACTAAGCACCAGCCTCAGCACCCTCTCGGTCTTTCTGTCCCTGCTGGCTAGCTCTCGGCAGGCCCTCAGAGCCTCTGAGAACGAGGGCCTGCACCGACCCCCAGCCAGAGTGACAGATGTGAGGCCCCCTCTCAGCCAAGTGACTCAGGCCATGTCCCAGGCCCCTGTCATCACGGCCCAGGGCAGCTGTGTGTCCGCTTTGTTTAACAAACACCTGAGACAATCCCCTGAGAGGAGAAAGGGGTCCTTCTAAAGTTCCCACCCCTCCCAGATCCCCACCCTGGGGACCGAGCCCTTAGCATACGGCCTCTGGGAGATGCCCCAGATCCACACTTTAGCAGCTGGAATCTGGACAGCTGTGGCCACCCTGGCTGACCTGGCGGGCAAGGCTGCTGGGCTGGAGGGCAACTCAAGCAGGCAGCCCTAACAGCTGCCCACAGGGCTGCTGCGGGCCTGGGCCCAACTTGGCGGTCCCTGTAGGAACGCTCCTTCCTATCCACAGCCCAAGGAGACGCTGAGGGCCTACAAGGAGCATTGACATGCCCTGCATGCCTCTGCTCCTGCCAGGGTCTGCCCAGGACTGACCCCACTTCTGTCCCTCCATGGGGGCTTCCTGTGAGGTGGCCATGGGCCACTTGCAGCTCTGGTTTGGATGACGTCCAAGTGTCACCAGGGCTCCAAGTGATGGCGCTCAATCCCCACTGAAGGGTTCAGAGATGGAATGGAACCCACCTGTGATGCCCAGAAGGGCCTGGGAAGGAAGGTAGATCTGGAATGTGAGCCGTGAGCACGACGGCTCGTACCATCATACCACCCACTCAGGAGGCTGAGGCAGAAGGACTGAAAATTAGAGGGCAGCGTGGGTGACTTAGCCAGATCCTGTCTCAAATAAACACTGGATAAGGTTCAGGGTGGACCCCCCAGGAGTGAGTACTGGCTACAGGGAAAGCCCTGAAGACACACACACACACACGCTTGCTCTGGTGTCCTGCCAGGCACATGCTCTGCCTCTGTTGGCCTCCAGACACAGCCCTAGGCCTTGGACCTCCAAAACCCTGAGCTCAAAGAAACCTCCCTCCTGTATGAATACGTCCGACTCCAGAATTTCACACCGTGACAAGGCAGCCCACTGGAGACCACTCCAGCACCATGTTAAGGGCCACCCAGCACCACGCTGGGGGCCACCCAGCACCATGCTGTGAGCCACTTAGCACCATGCTCAGGGCCACACAGCACCACACTGGAGACCACCCCAGCACTACACTGAGGGTCACACCAGCACCACACTGGAGGCCATACCAGCACCACACTGAGGGCCACCCAGAACCATATTGGAAGCCACCCAGAACCACACTGAGGGCCACACAGAAAGGACAAGGCGCGGCCTCCCAGGGCTGGTGACAGCCAGGAGCAGAGCAGCAGGCAGAGAGGGTCCTTGAACATCGTGGCAGCCTGCTCGCCCCACTGGGGGGCCTAGAGCTGGGGCAGGACACCCAGTCCCGGGGCCTGGGCACTCAACATCACTTACAGCCCCACATGGAGTCGTGGACCTGCTTCGACCTGGCTAAACTGGTGCAGCACAGAAGGAAAGCTATTATCTTGAAATGTTTTAGCCCAGGTGAAGTTGAGAGCCTGGGCACTCTGTAAGATCTCCTTTCCTCTTTACAGGCCCTTCCTACTGGGCCTGCTCATGCTCAGGAGATTGCCCACTGGGACTTTCAGCTTGTGTTGAAGACAAAACCACTAATTCGCAGCAGGAGGAATTTCTTTTTTTAACTAAAAACACCACAAACTTGTTAACGACAATGTTGTCATAGGTGGGCGAGGACACATGGGCCGTGGCCTGCCCTGAGAGCAGCCTCCTCCCGCTCCATCTCCTGCTCCATGGTGGGGAGGGTCTGAGCAGCCACAGCACCACCTCTGCAGGCTTGGCGGACACTAGGTGTGCTACTGTGTCCCCTGCTCAGGGAGGACAAGCCAGAGGGGAGGGACCTGGCCACCGTGCTCCCAGCTGCACAGCCCAGGACTGGGACAGGGCCTCGGTGACAGGCTCCACCATTCTCTCCTCCATGGGAAGCCCTGCCCATCTCTTCCCACTGCAGAATTTAAAGCATGCCTTCAAAAAGAGAAAGGAAATGACTGAACACCAGGGCATCCCCACCCTCGTCCTCCCCAAGCTGCCCTGCAGACAAGGGATCCTTTCTGACAGCCTCCAAGGGTCCCACTGCTGTTATAGGGCAGCCTCGGGGTGTCTCCTGCACAGGCCTGGCTTTGTCCCTCTGGATCAACCCAGTCAAATGCATGATTAAGGAGCCACAGGCTGGGCCTGCGGCCTTAGGGCTCCAGAGCCTTCTTTTCAAATAAAGGAAGCGTCCACTGGAACCCGGGGCCTGTCTTAGGTGCTCTGTGTGAGGTAATCAACGAGGGCAGCAGCGTTCCCCCGGCTGCCAGGGTGTGAGCTGTCCTTTCCCTAGGTCAGAGGGAGAAGCTGAAGGAGCTGGCACAGTTAAGTGAACAAACTTCCACAGAGAAAGAGACTTGCAGGAAGCAGTGGGCCTCTCAGCTGGGTCTTGCCGGGAGCCGACTCCCTCCTCCCTTATCCCCCAGCCCAGCAGGGCTTGGCCGGGAGGGTCACACAGGGCCTCACTGGGCCTCACAGAGAAACCACCAACTTCTCCTTGAGTCATTTCCCGACATCTGTGCGAGGCCACCGCTGCCCCACCCCACCATGGCTGCTTGAGCCTCGTGACAAGTGACACTTGGTCATGAGAAAAGAACAAGTCTGAGTCCCCAGTGTCTTGCTCTGCCGCAAGCTCCTGCATTCATTTCCCAACATCTGGGCCTGAGGGCTTGGGGCAAGGGGAGGGCTGAGTCTCCCCTGAGTGTCTCTGTGCCCCACTGGACCCTGCTTGACCCCCGGCCAGGGCAGTGGGCATGAGGATTCCTCTGGCTCCGGAGGCAGCTGGCCAGGGAGAGTCAGAGGACACCAGCCTGTTTCTCAAGGGCTCGGCATCCAGCTAAGGAAACCCGCATATGGCTGAGCCAGGAACTGAAAGCTGAACTTAAATTTCATTCAAGCGAATGCTGTATCCAAACGTCCCCCGAGATGGGCTGGGGGGGAAGGAAGTGCTGGGCACAGAGGAGTCCTGAGAGGCTGTTCACCAGGGAGCCTGACACCTACCCCAGGGACCCAGGAGGAGGGCCTTGAGGAGTCCTGCAAGTCTGCTTCTGAGTCCCTCAGTTGAGGTCCCAGTGCTCCTTGGAGCTCCCAGGCTGCACAGCACCTGTACCTGTGAACTTTCCCTTCAGCCTGTCCAGAACGCCGATCCTCAGCCATGGCCGAGCCTGAGCCCCACTCACTGCCTGTCCGTCCTCAGCAGCTTCAGGGGGGCCTCCCCAGCCAGGGAAGTTTCTCAGTCTTCCAAAAGGAAGGTGATGAGCTGCAGGGGTCGCTGTCCCACCTAGCAAACCTGAGCAAGAGAGGGGAAGCAAGTCGCCCTCTCCTGGGCCTGGGGTGGGGGCAAGAGGCCAGTTGGCTGAGTGGCGGGGCGGGGCGGGGCGTCTCCCACCTGGGCCAGAGCTCACCAGAAGCCGCAGGGCCCCACGGTGTAGTCCCAGACAGGGGTGGGGTGGTTTATCCTGAAGTGCACACAGGCTGTGAACTTCAGACCCACCCCCAGACTAGAGAAGAGCAGGCTGGTTGTGCACAGTGTGGCCACAGGCACAGCAGCCCGAGCAGCTGCTGGTGGGGTGGTCCTGCCGGACCTCTAGGTCCTAGAGGCACCTGCCACTGACCCCGGAGGCTGAGGTGTCAGGACTGGTAGCAGCAGTGCCCAGAAGTCCTGGCTAAGGACAAAACTGAAACTGAACTGGATCCTTTAAGCATGACACTCAAAGTGGCTGAAGCAAGGGTTTCTGGGGGAGCCAGAGTCTGACACTGGCCCCACATGCCACGGCGATGCCCTGAGCTCCAGAACCCCCACAAGGCCCTTGGGAAGACATGGCTAGGGAGCAGCCCAGAGCTGGAGGGACTATGGAGGCTCCTGCAAGGGAAGGGAAACTGCAGCATCCCAGCCACATCCAGGAGGGGCCCGCAGGCCACTCAGCATGGTGACCCCGGGCAGCAGGCACTCCCCGCTGGTGGAATTCAAGCACGCTAATGTGGGGAGTTAGAGAAAAGTCACCTCAGGAGAAAGAACGTGACCTGGAGCGTCCGGCAATTTCAAAGTTGGCAGTTTTAAGTCAACAGTGTGCTTTTACTAAAACTCCAGGAGCTCGAGGTCTGTCTCCCAAACCACCGACTACTGTCCCTTTAACTTCTGACCCAGATGACCTCTGCCCTGCCTGAAACTCGGAGCTGCAGAGATCTTCCCACCACACCAAAGCATATTTCCCAAGTGAGGGCATGTTCTGGTCTGGGCAGAATGTGCCCTCTTGGGACCCCACAAGAGGTGTACCCCAGGGCTGAGGGACACTCGGACCGCTTCCCTGCAGACTCTGCAGGCTTGGGTCCCCACTACCCACACACCCCGCACCAACCAGCCCAACTTCGTTAGCACCACAGGGCTGTCTACTTTGTTTCTTAACTGCTAATTTGATGTAGAATAGACCTAGGAAAGAAAGAATGAGAATTTCTCGGGTCTCCATTACTGAGCACAGTTGCCGGCTGACATCTGTGTCTAGATCTCCAGATCGATTCTGGAGAAGTCTCAGCCTGGGAGGAGGCTCTGGGGCCTGCCACTCCAGACAGGACCATGAAGGGAGCAGGTGCAGAGCTCAGGGAGCCAGGGTCTCTGCACAGCCCCAGACGGCTCTGCGGGGCCACAGAACACTGTGGAGAGGCAGCAGTGTCAGCACCACACGGGACAACGAGCCCCGAGTACAGACCGCCTCCCCATCCCGACCCGGACACGGGGAGACCGAGAGGCAGACACTCGTGGAATGTTCCTGCAAGGACTGAGGAACCCGCAGTAGATGCTCACTTGCTTGTGTGACTTGCTCTGCCCTTCAGCTGTCCCTCTAGGCCCTGGGGGGCAGCACCCTGGGGTGGAAGCCAGGTGTCCCCCCGGGGCCCTATGAGCTTTCAGCAGACTCCCGTTCCTGTCACAGAGTCACTGGTGTATCAGGGGATGGTGACAGGCTGCCAGAGGAGGGCTGGGCACCCAGCTTTGCAATGTGACCAAGTTCACATTCTAAACTTCCCAAAGTCACTTTCCTGGAGACAGGACAAGGCAGGGGAGAGGGGCTGGTTCTCCTGGGGGAGCCGGCTCCAGCAGTTCTTAGCTCAGACTTTGAGGGGCAGCTGGCAGCCTCTGGCCCGCACTGGAAAAGGAGAAGGGGACGCTTCCTAGGACCGCCTCGTAGCCACTGACAGGGCCATGCACCCAGGCGGCACCAGCCAGCCCATCCCACGGGGAAGGCCTGGCGCACGTGCACCCCGAAAGCAGCTTTTGTGAGTGAGGAAGAGGGCGGGGGCTGCCCTTCTCCCTTGCCTGTGGAGAGAGTCTGTGGCACATCTTGTAGAAGGCCTGGGCTCTGCTGCTCTGGCACAGAACAATCTACTCTCGCCACAGCAGGTGTGCAGTATGGGCTCCTGGGCTTCCTACAGTGACTTTGCCAACGGAGTATCAGGAGCATTGGCTCTTAAAGGAAAGGCGGACCTGGGAGGGCTTGTGAGCTCACAGGAGGGGCAGCCCTGGCTTCCTGAGCATGGTGCTGGAGGAATGAGGTGTCCAGTGCCCTTCAAGGGCCAGGCCCTGAGCTCTGCTCCTCAGCCACCCACAGGTCTGGCATCTTCCTCTCACCTAAACCCCAGCAGACACCTCCACAGAGACCCACTGCCTCTGGGCCCTATCCCCAAGCTGAGGCCACAGGGACCCTGAGCTCGCCCTAGTATGCTCTTCCTGGGATGCCCAGACCAGTGGGGCTGCCACGGCCCTGTCCTCCACCTTCCATGTCCCTGGGCCTCCTGCTGATTCTGAGCAAGGTTCCAAATGACCTCCCATCTCCCTTGACCTCCTGTAGTCAGCTGTACACCAAAGGAGCTAGATGCTGTCCTTCACTTCTAGTAGCTCTACTCTTCAGATCGGCATGGTCACTCCTTTCGGCCTTGACCTGCTCAACCTGGAGTCCTGCTTCTGCTTCCACATGTCAAGCTGGGTTACTGGACCTCTGTGCTGCAGACGCCAAGGGCCATGAGCTTCTTTTGCAGGTAGATTCAAGGCTCTGCACACCTGCGCTCTTTCCCTTCCAATCCTGTCCTTTGGGACTTAGTGTGTGATGGAAAGAGGGCGCTGGAGGTGCTCAACCACAGGAGACACTAACTGGCTTCTGGCCAGGGCCCATGTAGAGTGGGGCTGCAGAACCACAGCCCTCCCAGGCTGCAAACTCGTGAGGAGCAAATGCCCGGCTGGTGGGGCAGGGGCCCTTCTGCCGACTCCTCTCTGTGCCTGGGGCCTGGGCCCCTGTGCCTGTCTGTCTGAGCTCTGTGAAGCACTTGCCCAGCCAAAAGCGAAGAAGTGGGAACGTGGACTGCCTGCGAGGAGCTCTGCCCGCGGACTGCTCGCTCCTGGCCGCGGGCACGCCTCCTTTCCTGTGCCGAAGGCAGCTGCTGGGGCCCCCAAGCCAGAAACCATGATTTCTGCGAAATGTTGGAAGACAGTGGGCCCTGCCTCTCCACCTCACCTGAGAGTAGACCCCGATGGAGACGACGGAGACGAGTCCCACCGACCACAGTCAGCAGTCTGGAGAGGAGCCAGCCTTGCCAGGACCCAGGCAAGTCCCAGGTGCACCCTCCTCGGGCCTCTGGCACACCAGGTGCAGGCAGCAGGGAAGTCTCCTGCATGAACCTGCTGCAACTCAGGGCAGGGCTCATTGCCCTCCTGCTCTCTAACTAGAGACTCGGCCACTTCACCGCCAATCCCAAGCTCTCCCTGGACTGACTCCTGACCCCCACCAGCCCCAAGGGTCCCAGTCAAAACAATGGAAGGGGGTGGGCCTACACAGATGGAGGGGCCAGGGTGACTAAGCAGCCTGGGGCCAGGCCTCGGCCGCTGCCCAGCACTGGACAGCCTCCAGCCCACAAGAAGGGTGCTGCCACTTGGAAGGCAACAGCAAGAAAACATTCAGCGGCTAAAAATGTTCTCAGAAGGAAAAGAGCTGTTTTGAGACCCCGAGCCTTGAACTTGGGCTGAGGGGGAGTCACTGGTTCCAGACGGCTCCTCTGGTCCAGCGGCTCCCTCCATCAGAGTGCCTGCTTGGCAGGCTGCCTGCCCACCAGACTGCGGCCCGCTCCGTGACACCGAGGACAGACAGGTCGCCCAGGTCCCCTGCTGGGGCTCTGAGCCCCTGCACAGCCCCGCTGGCCTCCCTGTTGCCACTTTCTGTCCCCACCTGCTCCCGCCACCGGGCACAGGCCTCTTCAGTGACGCCTGGGCTGGAGCTTGTCGGAAGAAGGCTGGCTCCCCTGGCCCAGGACATGCCATCCTGACCAGTCCCCACACCCCATCACAAGGGAGGCTCAGAGCCAGGGCAGGTCAGTTCTCCTCACCAATGCCTTCCTCTAACCGATGGACAGATGTTTTCTAGGACTCTTAACATCAAGTCACCTCAGTGCCCACATCACACACTCTCCTGAGGAAAGTGCAAAAGGAGATGTTGGAAAGAAAACTTCTAGAATGTTCTCCCCTCTCAGAAACCCCTTGACACTTTCCTGGCAGTGGTCTCTACTGAAAAGAGCAACTGGTGTTGGTGGGAAGGGGTGGGGGCCAGCTAGGAGCATGCAGCAGACATCAGGGCCCAGGTCAGAAGCTCAGAAGTGACTGCCTGCCAGCAGAGCCCCCACATCTGGGCCTAGGGCCAAGAACACGGGACATGGCAGGTGCCTCGGCTTGTAGGCACTGCACAGAGGGAACCCAGTGGCTAACAAATAAAGGAACAGTGGACTTACCAGAGCGACTTTTCCACAATCTTGGTCCTGAAGACCTCCTCCTGGTCCAGGTTCACCGTGCAGTAGCAGTCCCGCATCTTGTTGGGCCCAGGGTAGGAGGGGAGGTTCTTGGCTTCACCTAAAGAGGGCACATGACATGTATCATCACTTGGCACACAGACGCTCCACACCTCCCAGTCACAAGCACATTTCCAATAACAATCTACTTCAAGCAAGGCATGTGATTTAACCTCCGTACACCCACTCACTCTTGTTGTTCATTGTTGTTTTTAGATCTACACGACAGTAGTGGGTGTTTTGATATATTATACATACATAGGGACCCCATTCTGTGGTTGTACATGGTATGGAGTTACACTGGCCGTGTATTCATATATGAGCATAGGAGAGTTATTTCTGATTCATTCTACTGTCTTCCTATTCCCATGCCCCCTCCCTTCCCTTCATTGTCCTTCATCTAATCCAATGGACTTCTATACTTCTCCTCCCTATCCTCCCTTGTTGTAGGTTAGCATCCACATATCAGAGAGAACATATAACCTTTTGTTTGGGGGACTGGCTTATTTTATTTAGCATGATATTATCCAGTTCCATCCATTCACTAGCAAATGCCATACTTTCATTCTTCTTTAAGGCTGAGTAATATTCCATTGTGTATATGTACCACATTTTCTTGATCCATTCTTCTGTTGAAGGACACTTAGGTTGGTTCCACAGCTTGGCTATTGTGAATTGAGCTGTTATAAACATTGATTTGGCTGCATCACTGGAGTATGCTGATTTTAAGTCCTTTGGGTATAGACCGAGGAGTGGGATAGCTGGGTCAAATGGTGGTTCCTATCCTAGTTTTCTGAGGCATCTCCATGCTGCTTTCCAGAGTGGTGACCCCAATTTGCAATTCCAGCAGCAATGTCTGAGTGACACTTTTCCCCTCATCCTCAGCAACATGAATTGTATGGGTCCCTGTGCACCCTCCACTGGTCCTTCCTGTTCAGAGCAGCTCCCAGAAACATCTGAACATGTTTGGAGAAAACAGATGGTGCCTCAGGGCACCAGCGCCCAGTGGCCCTGCAGAAGGCTCTGCCCTGGCTCTGCCTCAGGGGTTTGCAGGCCCAAACAGCAGGTCTGACGCTGAGCGCGCTGGAAGGATCATCCAGGACCTGGGCTCACCTCAAAGGACCACGTCTGCCTCTGAGCCACTCTGACACTAGCAGCACCTGGCACTGGGCTCCACTTGCATCAGGCACAGGTTGGGAAAGACAGATGCTGGACACCCCCTGGCCAGTGGCACGGGGGCACACACTGATGCCTGCCGGCACTGCTCAGGGACCAGGGAGTTGTCTCCTGTCGACCCTGAAAACAAAAGGAACCAAACCAATCCAGACAGAAGCCCCTCAGCACCCGTCTTCAGAGTGGAGAGCACCACACCAGGGCCAGCAGTCGCCTCGCACGCACACTGGGGCATGGGAACTGCAGCTCCACTGGGCCTCTGCACGCCAAGGCCCCGTGCTGCCACCAGGGGCGGGGACAGGAGGCCTGTCACTGGAGAAGTGCCAACTTGAAAGTGGAGCCCAAAGGCAGGACAGATGCAACTTGTTGCTTCTTTTAGCTTTTCATTGATGCAGTCTGGACGCTGAGTGAAGGTGCAAGTTCACAGAAGTCTAACTGGGTGAGGTTTTCAGTGTCAATGAACCCTATCTGCAATGCACTGACATGCTTTGGGGGGGGTGTGTGACCACACCAGCTGTGACCTCAAGAACTGCCTGGGGTCTCACCCTCATGGGACCTTTCCCATGCCCTCTGTGTCTGGGACCTCAGGCTCCTCCCTGTGAAAGCAGAACTCAGCTCTGCCCCTCTGCTCCAAGACGCATCTAGACCAAAAGGCCTTGGGATTCATATTTGGGCATCATAGAGGAACGATCGATGGCTATCAGCTGTGCAGGGAGAACCCGAAGGAGGCCTCTTGGAGCTGCTGCCCATGGGGGCTGCCCTGGCGGCTCTCCGGACGGCCTCTTGTTGGGGGGGTCATGAAGACACCTGCGAGCTCCAATAGGTCAGAGGCAGACCTTCTGCAGCACCTTTGGCTGGAGCCCCACACGCATCACATGCCCGATGGAATCCCAGGCCAGGAGGAGAACCAGGCCCAGAATGGGAGGGGAGATGGGGAGACTGCTGATGTCCAGGCAGCCCCGTGACCTCCCAGCTCTGGATGGGGACTGATGGCTCTTACAAAGTCCAGAAATCGGAACCCGAAGCTGGCACCACTCTGCTAACCTTCAGCCCCAGCCTTCGAAGTGGGTTCTGGCACCTTTGCCTTCTCACTTGCTTTCCGTTTTGGGTTTTCTGGGCTTTTTGTTTTGGTTGGTTTGTGTCTTGTTGTTGCAACGAGTGTGGATGTTGTAAGTTCCTATGTTTCTCAGGGGAAAACTTTGGAAGTCCTGTGGGAAATGGTCTTCAGTGGAAAACACAGAGTTGAGATTTTTTTCCTGTTTATTATGCAAAGAACCTCCAGACACAAGCAGCGGGAGTGACACTTTCCGGCAAGGTGCCTTTGGCGGAGAAAGCAGGGTGCGTCCTCTGAACAGTTGGTGAGACAGGCACCAACTGGCCTCGAGTCTGGACCAGCCAGAAGCATGCTGGTTGCTAGGGTAACAGCAACACCAGAGAGTAACTGGTCAGCTTGAGCCAGGTCAAGCAGGCCCCTCGGACCAGGAGGACCAGAGCAGCTGCCATGCCCACTCCAGGTGTGTCCCCTGGCAGGTTCCCCACGGCTGGGGCTCCACCTGGCCCAGCAGAGCAGACCCAGGAGCAGTGAGCCATCCAAGAGGAGCCGTGGAGGAGTGCAGCCAGCTCCCGGGTGCTGAGCCCTGGCTGCACGCCCAAGGCCAAGCCTTCCCTCCTGACCAGGCATCATGGCCTCCTCTGTCTGCTCAGAGGAAGAGCATGTTGTTCCTCCCTCTAGGCACACAGCTGCCCACAGAAGGAGGGAGAGCTGCCCTGGCACCCAGCAGATGCTGAACTGCTAGGGAGTGCACACACAGGTGAAGGGAAGCAACTCGGGCTCATCCCCAGAGCTGCCTGCTGCATCCCTGCAACTCCACCCCACACAGCTGTGGACGCCCATACCTGCTCACCAGCCCTCTCCACTATCAGTGAACCACAGAAGCCAAAGCAGCACTTGAAGAATGATCACACAGACGTGGACCGTGAAGCAGCACAACCCCATTCCCAGCACCGGGACCGCCAGCTCTGTTCTCGCCCACTTAGCCCACGGCGCTCCTTTACTCAACAGGGACTGACCACTCTTGAAACAATGCATGAACAGTTCTGTGCCCAGAGCCCTGGCCCCCTGGAGGCCAGCCGCCTCCCTCACGGGCCCACCAACAGCACCCACCGCTCCGGCCTTAGGCCAGCCTGCAGCCATCCAACCTGAGCACAGGTGTCCTAGGCTCCGACACTAGGCAAGACATTGCAACAGCCATGTTCTCAAGAAGAATGGCGCTGTGCCCCAAACCCCTGCTGTTGCAGCGCCCACGACCATCTTGCCCTGCAGCCCTTGGTGCCGAACTGAGCAGAACTCCACCAGCAGGCCAGACAGAATTGCTTTCTTCCCTTTTTTTCCTAGTTTTTAAAATTTATTCTAATTTGTTATACATGATGGCAGAATGCAATTCATTTCATATTTCACATATAGACACTGATTGTACACAAAGTATTTTCACACCATTTGTGTCTTATACATGTACTTAGGTGATGATGTCTAATTCATTCCACTGTCTTTCCTACCCTCATGCCTCCCCCTTCCCCCTCCCTCCACTTTGCCCTCTAAAGTTCCTCCCATACCCCCCCCCAATTCTCATTATGAGTCAAGATCCTCATATCAAAGAAAATATTCAGCCTTTGGTTTTTTGGGATGGACTTGCTTCACATATCATTATATTCTCCTACAAATGCCATCATTTTATTCTCTTTTAATGATGAGTAATGTTCCATTTCGTATATATACCGAAGTTTCCCTATTCATTCACCTACTGAAGGGCACCTAGGTTGGTTCCATAATTTAGCTATTGTGAATTATGCTGCTATAAACATTAATATGGTTATGTCCCTGTAGTGTGCTGTTTTTATACCTTTGGGTATAAACTGAGGAGTGGAATAGTTGGGTCAAATTGTAGTTCCATTCCAAGTTTTCCAAGGAATCTCCATACTGCTTTCCAGGTTGGCTGCACCAATTTGCGGTCCCACCAGCAATGTATGAATTGCTCTTTCCCCACATTCTCACCAACTACTTATTGTTGTTTGTATTCTTGATAGCTACCATTCTGACTGGAGTGAGATGAAATCTTAGAGTAGTTTTGATTTGCATTTTTCTAATTACTAGAGAAGTTGAACATTTTTTTCATATGTTTGTTGATTGATTGTATATCTTCTTCCAAGAAGTACCTGTTCAGTTCCTTGGCCTATTTGTTGATTGGGTTATTTGGGTGTTTTTTTTTTTTTTTTTTTTTTTTTTTTTTTTGGTGTTAAGGTTTTTGAATACTTTATATATCCTAGAGTTAAGGGCTCTGATTTGCTTGTGGTAAAGATTTGCTCCTATTCTCTAGGCTGTCTATTCACGTCACTGGTTGTTTCTTTTTCAGAGAAGAAGCTTTTTAGCTTGAAGCCATCCTGTTTATTGGTTCTTGGTTTTAATTCTTGCACTATAGGAGTTTTATTAAGAAAGTTGGGGCCTATACCAACATGATGGAGATTTGGGCCTACTTTTTTTCTATTAGGTGCAAGGTCTCTAGTTTAATTCCTAGGTCGTGGATCCACTTTGAGTTTTGTGCATGGTGAGAGATAGAGGTTTAATTTCATTTTGTTGCATGTGGATTTCCAGTTTTCCCAGCATTTTTTAAAAATAGGCTATCTTTTCTCCAATGTATGTTTTTGGTGCCTTTGTCTAATATAAGATAACTGAAGTTATGTGGGTTAGACTCTGTGTCCTGTATTCTGTACCATTGGTCTACAGGTCTATTTTGATGCCAATAACATGCTGTTTTTGTTACTATTGCTCTGTAGTATAGTTTAAGGTCTGGAATAGGGATGCTACCAGCTTTACTCTTCTTGCTAAGGATTGCTTTGGCTATTCTGGGTCTCTTATTTTTACAGATGAATTTCATGATTGCTTTTTCTATTTCTATAAGGAATGCCATTAGGATTTTGATTGGGATTGCATTGAATCTGTATAGTGCTTTTGGTAGTATGGTCATTTTGATAATATTAATTCTGCCTATCCAAGAACAAGGTAGATCTTTCCGTCTTCTAAGGTCTGCTTTGATTTCTTTCTTTAGCATGTTGTAGTTTTCATTGTAGAGGGCTTTCACCTCTTTCATTAAATTTATTCCCAAGTATTTATTGTAAATGGGGTGGTTTTCCTAGTTACACTTTCAGCGGATTTGTCACTGATGTACAGAAATGCCTTTGATTTATGGGTATCGATTATATATCCAGCTGCTCTGATGAATTCATTTATTAGTTCTAGGAGATTTCTCATGGAATATTTTGGATCTTCTAGGTATAGAATCATAGCATCTGCAAATAGTGATAATTTGAGTTTTTCTTTTCCTATCCATATCCCTTTGATTTCTTTCATCTGTCTGATTGCTCTGAGTTTCAAGAACTATGTTAAATAGAAGTGGTGACAGAGGGCATCCCTAGGTCCTGGATCCACTTGTTCCAGTTTAGAGGGAATGCTTTCAATTTTTCTCCATTTAGAATGATGTTGGCCTGGGGTTAGCATAGATAGCCTTTACAAGGTTGAAGTGTGTTCCTGTTATACCTAGTTTTTCTAGTGTTTTGAACATGAAGGGGTGCTGTATTTTATCAAATGCTTTCTCAGCATCTATTGAGATGATCATATGATTTTTATCTTTGAGTCTATTGATGTGATGAATTACATTTATTGATTTCCATATGTTGAACTAACCTTGCATCCCTGGGATGAACCCTACTTGATCATGATGCACTGTCTTTTTGATTTGTTTTTGTATTTGATTTGCCAGAATCTTATTGAGAAATTTTGCATCTATATTCATTAGAGATATTAGTCTGAAGTTTTCTTTCTTTGATGTGTCTTTGTCTGGTTTTGAAACCAGGGTGATGTTGGCCTCACATAATTGTTTGGAAGTGCTCCCTCTTTTTCATTTCATGAAATAGTTTGAGAAGTGTTGGTGTTAGTTCTTCTCTAAAGGTCTTATAGAAGTCAGTCATGTGTCCGTCCAGTCCTGGGATTTTCTTGGTTGGGAGGCTTCTGATGGTGTCCTCTATTTCCTTGCTTGAAATTGATCTGTTTAAATTGTGTGTGTCATCTTGATTTTGTTTAGGCACATCATGTGCCTCTGGAAATCTGTCAATGCCTTCGATATTTTTCTATTTTATTGGAGTACAAATTTTCAGAATAATTTCTAATTATTTTCTATATTTCTGTAGGGTCCATCATAATATTTCCTTTCTCATCATGGATGTTAGTAATTTGAGTTTCTCTCTCCTTCTCTTCATTAGCATGACTAAGGGTTTATCAATTTTATTTATTTTTCAAAGAAACAACTTTTTGTTTTGTCAGTTTTTTCCATTGTTTCTTTTGTTTCAGTTTCATTGATTTCAGCTCTGATTTTAATTATTTCCTGTTTCCTACTGCTTTGGGGGTTGATTTGTTCTTCTCTTTCTAGGGCTCTGAGATGTTATGTTAGGTCATTCATTTGTTGACTTTTTCTTCTTTGAAGGAATGAACTCCATGCGGTGAACTTTCCTCTTAGCACTGCCTTCATAGAGTCCCAGAGATTTGATATGTGGTATTGGTGTTCTCATTTACCTCTTTTAATCTCCCCCTTGAAATCTTTTGCAATCCAGTGTTCATTTGATAGCATATTATTTAATCTCCAGGTGTTGGAGTAGCTTTTAATTTTTATTTTATCATTGGTTTCTAATTTCATTCCATCATGGTCTGATAGAATGAAGGGTAGTATCTCTACTTTTTTTTTGTTTAGTAAGATTTGCTTTGTGGCATAACATGGTGTATTTTAGAGGAGGAACCACGTGCTGCTGAGAAGAAAGTGTACTTGCTTGTTGATGGATAATATACTCTCCATATGTCAGTTATGTCTAAGTTTTTGATTGTATTATTGAGTTCTATAGTTCCTTTGTTTTGCTTTTGTTTGATAGATCTATCAAGAGGTGTGTTAAAGAGGTGAAAGAGGTGTGTTAAAGTCACCCAGAATTATTGTGTTGTGATCTATTTGACTCTTGAACTTGAGAAGAGTTTGATTGATGAATGTGGATGCTCCATTGTTTGGGGCGTATATGTCTTGTTGTTATGTCTTGTTGATGAATGATTCTATTAAGCAATATGAAATGTCCATCTTTATCCCTGTTGATTAACTTTATTTGATATGAGGATGGAAACCTCTGCTTGCTTAGGTAGGCCATGTGAATGGTATATTTTATCCCAACCTTTCACCTTCAGTCTGTGGGCATCTTTTCCTATGAGATGAGTCTCTTGAAGGCAGCATATTATTGGGCCTTCTTTTTTAATCCAATCTACCAGCCTATGTCTTTTGATTGTTGAGTTTAGGCCATTAACATTTAGGCTTATTATTGAGACATGATTTGTATTACCAGTCATTTTGTTTATTTTTGGTATTTAGCTTGACTTGGTTTCTCCTTTGGTTGGTTTTTCCTTTACTGTAGTTCTTTCCTTTGCAGATTTTCATTATTGTTTTTCATTTCCTCCTCCTGGAATATTTTGCCAAGAATGTTCTGAAGTGCAGAGTTTCTTGCTGTAAATTCTTTTAGCTTTTGTTTATCATGGAAGGCTTTTATTTCATCGTCAAATTTGAAACTTAATGTTGTTGGATATAAGATTCATGGTTGGCCTCCATTATCTTTTAGAGCTTGGTATAGGTGGTTCCAGGATCTCCTGGCTTTGAGAGCCTGGGTTGAAAATCTGCTGAGATCTGAATTGGTCTTCCCTTATAGGTAATGTGATTTTTCTCTCTTGCAGCCTTTAAAATTCTATCCTTATTTTGTATGTCAGGCATTTTCATTATAATGTGCCTTGGTGTAAATCTGTTGTAATTTTGTACATTTGGTGTCCTACAGGCCTCTTGTATTTGATTTCCCAATTCATTATTCATGCTTGGGAAATTTTCTGATATTATTTCATTGAAAAGATTGTGCATTCCTTTGGTTTGAATCTCTGAACCTTCCTCTATCCCAATAAATCTTAAATTTGGTCTTTTGATGGTATCCCATAATTCTTGGATGTTCTGTTCATGGTTTCTTACTATCTTCACTGTGAGGTCAACTTTATTTTCAAGATTGTATATTTTGTCTTCATTATCTGAGGTCTGTCTTCCAAGTGATCTAGTCTGTGGTGATGCTATCTATTGAGTTTTTTAATTGGCTTACTGTTTCTTTCATTTTGAGGATTTCTGTTTGGGTTTTTTCAGTATCTCTATCTCTTTCTTGAAGTAATCTCTTGCAACATGCATTTGCTCTCTTATCTCTTTGTTGGTGTGATGGATGGTCACCTGTATTTGTTCTCTTATCTCTTTGTTGGAGTGATTGATTTTTGCCTGTATCTGCTCACTTAGGTCATTCTTTAATTCCCAAATCATTTTAATTATGTAAATTCTGAAACTCCTTCTCTGACATTTCACCTACTGCACTACCTATGGCTTCTATTGTAGTGATCTGGTTTGTTGGGGACACTTTCCTCCCTTGTTTTTTCATGATGTCTTTGTGTCTTCCTCTCTTGCAGTGTAGATCTGAGGTATGACAGCTTCTCCCCTGTTGTCTTATAGTATCCCTACAGGTTACCAATACCTCACTTCTAAGGGAGAGTCCAATATTACAGCACTCAATAGATCAGTTAGCTTCTGTTTTTACCTTTACAATTTTGTCACTATAAACAGAAATGATGAATTTGATTATTCTCTACCATGTAGTCAATAGGTTTGCATAAGGGTTTACAGTTTCTGATGGTGAAGCGGGGACTGGAGGTTTGGTTGAGATGTTGATGAGGTAGGTTGTGGAATATGGAGGTATTAGGTTATATGACTAGTGAGAGGGCGATGTTAGTAGATGAAACAAGAGATTGGCAACTGCATGCAAGACTCCCTGTCACCTCAGCAACAGGTAACTGTTAGCACCCCTAGTAGAGAAACCTCTGGTGCAGCCAGGCTACAGGGGCCTTGGTGACGTCTTACCAGGTCCTTATTGTTGTCCCTTGATAGAAGCAGCAATAACTCAGTTTCATGGTGGTGGCAGCCTCAAGCCTGTATGTTTCCTGATGTGGGCTGTGGAGCCTCACTTTGGTGAATAAGGAACCCCAACGCGGGGTGGCTGTCTGCATGGGCGCAGGGTGGCTCTCCCATGGAACTCCAGGCAGGCCCTGCCTCTGGAACTCTATTTTTTTTTTGTTCTTTTTAGCTATATGTGACAGTAGAGTGTATCTGATGTATCATATGTACATGGGGTACAATTCCCATTCTTGAGGTGGTACGTGATGTGGAGTTTACTGGTCGTAGGTTCATATATGAACATAGGAAAGTGCTGTCTGATTCATTCTACTGTCTTTCCCACCCCATTCTCCTTTCCAACCAGGTGAACTTCCACGCCTCCCTCCCCACAGCCTACTGTGAGTCAGCATCCGCATATCAGAAAGAGAATTCATCCTTTGGTTCTTTGGGATAGATTGTTTCACTTAGCATGATAGTCTGCAGTTCCACTAGATGGGATTTCTAAGCCACATCTCTAACCGAGTACACCCTCAACCACTGTCACAGACCTGGTGCCACCGGCTCCTCCAGAGGAGATATGTAACCTCCAGCTCCCTCGAATCCCATGAAGGACAGGATGAACAGTACAAGATGAGAGGTGAGTACAAAGCATGGCCACTAGCATGGAAATCAAAATTCCAACTGGTAAGAGGAAGCCAAAGGACATCTACTAACCCCATAGCACATGAATCAGCACTCAACAGAGCTGAGCTCCCCAGTAGCTGAGATGAAAATGGAAATATGGTGGAATGCACAGTTGTTGTGGCCTATTTAAAAGTGAAGCGCATCAGTTCTCCAGGAGAGAAGTTCTTCTCCACCGCTGGGGCCTGGGCAAGGGGGATGAGGGGTTATACGGTCCCCCATGGGCCTCTGCCAAGAGAGCAGAGTGCTCCTGCTGCATGTGGATAGAAGCAGCCTACTACAGGATGCCCAGAGATATGATGTGTGGCAGAGGGGCGCAAGCCAAGGAGTGCAACCTTCTGTTGCTCTTTCTGGCTCAGGCTGAACCTGAGGTGTTTAGAGGAGATTCTGAGGAGCATTTTGCTCCTGGCTATCTCACAGCTGGGCTCCTGCGGACACCAGCAGTCCGGAGTCCATGGCCAGTGCTCTGCTAAGATGGCCTCCACCCTGGCTGTCCATCTCCTGGCCCTCTGCTCGGGCCTCCCTCCTGAGCTGGCCTCTGCTTTGCAGTCCACTAGGGGACACTCCACTGTTGCTCCCCCCATCAGAAGGACAGAAGCCGGGGCCAGGCTGAGTGGACAGCAGCCAAGCAGTCCCCTCACACCTGCTGCTCTTGGCACACCATCTCCATGGCTCTCTCTCAGGCAGCTTCACCAGGAAGGGATGACCTCACAGTGCTGTGCACAGCAAGTCCCTGGAGCTGGGCAGCTATGCCTATGGGAGAACCCTCTCTACCCAGCGCCCGCTCCACAGGCCCAGCCCACCATCTCTGGATGAGCCACACGAGTGGTCTCTGGCCGGATTGTTTTACTGAAGAGCTGCCCTTGGCACATCATGGCTGCAGAGCCCATTCCCTCTCATGGCTGGACAGCTGTGCAGAGCCCACATGTGGCAGGCTGATGGCCCCTGGGTGTCCCACCCCTCAGCTGCTGCATGGTGCTCTGTACGTGGCCACAGATGTCATCCTGAGTGCGCTCCCAGTGCTCCTGCGTGTGCCCAGGAGCTGTGTCTTCCAGGTTCACACACTTGAGCAACTACACCCACATTTCCACCAGCAGCGTACAGGCACATGCATGAGCAGGGCTTCCTTCCGCTAAACTCATAGCCTGGCCCAGAGGAGAGCGAGTTCCTTCTTTGGGAGAGGAGGTGGTGGCCCTGGGCCTGACCTGCAGCCCAGGGCAGGGCCTCGAGGTGAGGCTGGGGTGGAGACATGCCATTCCCCCTCCTGAGAGGCTCTACTTACTTACCAGGAGCTGCTGTTGCTATTTCTGGGCAGGAACCCAAAATGCATGAAGAAGCTCTCTGCCAAGGCCAAGAGCCAGCTCTACAACCCACGCCTGCCCCTCTCAGGAACCACCAGGACACGGGTTTCTGCCTCCTGATTCTTCAGGTCAGCACCACAGCTCTCAGCAACTTCACTGTCATCCCCTAGCATCATCTCTGTCCCCTGCTACACAGGAGAAGGGACTGAGGCCACTCCTAACTCCAGCTCTGCTAGGTGGCAGCCACAGTGGAGCCCCATGGCAGCCCCTTGATGCCCCCTGCTGCCTCCACCACAGCCTCCACTGAGCCCCCTCTGCACTTCCACGTGAGCTCAGGTTCCCCCTGATACTCACACACAAGCAGTTGGGAGTCTGTTTGAAACTCAAAAGCTTTTTTGAGTCCAAGTTCATTTATTTGTTTATTTAAGTACTAGGAATTGAACCCAGGGGCGCTTAACCACCTAGCCACATCCCCAGCCCTTTTTATTTTTTATTTTGTCTTGCTAAGTTGCTTAGGGCCTCACTAAATCGTGCAGGCTGGCCTCAAACTTAGGCTTCTCCTGCCTCAGCCTCCTGATCTGAGATGTCATCCTGGAATGACAGGTGCGCACCACCATGCCTGGCCCAAATTCATTTTTAGCATCCATATTGGTCTGACATAACTATCTGCACTGGAAGGGCCATAGGCCACTGGGGACAGAGACCAGATGGGTACACATAACACAGGGTGTCAGAATTCATTGGAGTAAGGAAGAAAGTAAAAAAGCTAATCAAAGGAGCTGCGGGACTCTCAACTGATTTGAGCTCCCATGTAGACCATCTTCTGTAAGGAAGAAGAGGGCACCTCCTCCTGCACCGAGCCCTCTTCTCTCCTCCAGGCCTCCATGAGCACCCTCAATCTTCTGGGCATGACTCAGTGGCTTCCACGAAGTTGGGAGGAGCCAGAATTGGGATTTCCGTCTGTCAAATGTAGATAGGCACCTGTCTACTCTGCCAACCAGCAGGTCAGTGTAGCTTAGAGGAAGCAGGTCAGGAAGACCTTCCGAAACCCAAGCATCCATGAGAAGAGACAGAGACAGAGAGACAAGAGAGAGAGAAATAGGGAGACAGAGACACACAGAAAAGAGAGAGACACAGAGACAGAGAGAGAGAGGGAGACAGCACCAGGCAGAGTGCCCAGCCTCTGTTGACAGACGCTCACTTGAAAATAAGGGCACAGGCTGTGGCCGCCCAGGTGTGTGCAAGCCAAGGGATGGCCACAGCCACCTCCCCATAGGCTCCCAGAGCCCCAGCCCAACCCTGGTGGTGCCCAGGGCTGCTCCACACGTCCAGGACCTCTGTGTATGTCTGAAATCAAGTCTTACAAAGAAACTACCTTTCCTCTCTTTAAGACATTTTAATTACAAAATACTAGCTGTAGCCAGTTAACTCTCCGCTGGTGTGTATACGTAGGAAGGGCCCCGTCCCTGGGCCAGCCAACAGCCATGGCCTCAGAGCAGGCCGAGCCACTCTCCAGCCTCAGTTTTCCCACCAGTTTATGGGGATGGTCCTGCCTGCCTGCTGGGACGCAGCTGCTCTTCAAAGGGGTCCTCTGAGTCCCTCAGGGATTACCGGGGCCACAGCACAGCCCCATGGTGGGCCTAGCCCTCCTGCAAGCTTCGGCACCACCGAGCCACACAGAGCACACGCATGTCAGGGTGCAGGGCAGAGCCCGCAGAAGGGCGGCAGCACCACCCAACCTGACAAGGCAGGCTAAAAGCTGACCTGGGCATGCATGGGCAGCCAAGGCAGGCCCACTCTGGACACAGCAGTCTTGCATGGCTGCTTTTCATGCGACCCGGGCCACCTCCACCACAGCGAGACCCTGGAGCAGGTGGAATCCCAAGGGCTTCCCAAGGAGCTAGCGTCCTGCTCAAGTGCAGACTCGGGCAGAGGCCCCAGCTGATGAATGGTCCCCAGGTAGTTATGACCTTAGCCTGGTCATAGGAACAGGCCTGCTGAGTAGCCCACACCTCCACCATGGACTCACCCAGGGCAATGCAGGCTGGGCCCACTCAAGGCCCTGGTCCGGGGTAAAGTGTGACATACAGCAGGTGCTCTCTGATGCACGGACCACTCTGCTTGGCCTTCCGTGTCCAGCTGATGCCCTCCCATCACGCCTGTCTCCAGCCTCTGTCGTCCCTCACAGTGGCAATCTGCATCCAGCCATCAAACAATGTGGAAAAGTCAACCAACACGCCCCAGGCACAGAAAACCTACTTCTCCTCTTTCCCAGTAGGTGAGAGCCACAAGATGCAGAGATGAGGCTGACCAGGCCGAGGCACCAGGGCCGGCTGTCAAAGCGCACACCACACAGGCTAGAGCAGGGCAGGACCCAGCTGGTCCTCTCTCCACGAACAGAGCCTGGACATCCACTGAGGCAGGAATGCGCCTGGACCTCTGACGGCACTGTCAGGCTCCTTGCTACGGTCCTTCTGGGACCCAGGTCTTGAGAAGGCAGCAGCTCCAGGCTGCTGGGAGGGCAGGTGCTCTTTGACAAGAGAGCTGCCAGCTGACAGCACGGTACAGGCCCAGCTGTCACTCACCTGGAGCACCCTCAGAGTACCATCCCCGCTTCTCCGACCACAGGTGCCACCTGGTGCAGGCTGGCACACCTGCAGTGCTCAACGCCCACCCGCATCCACGAAGCACAACACGCCAGACTTTCCCAGGGACACGTCTGCCTTGAGGCACGGGTTCCAGATTCAGAGGGTAGGGGTTCTGGGCCCTTTGCACCCGGATGCCCACCCCACCTGCACTTGAGGCTGGTTTCAGCTCCAAAGACCAGGAAGACCCACTGGCTCCTGGAGGAAGATGCCCTCTGACTAGCAGCAACAGGACCCAGGTTCTTCTGCCCACGAAGCAGACAGGCCCACCCGTGGTTCTGAAGCTCCTGTCTCCTTCAGGGGCTGAGCTCAGCTGGCTCGGGGGGCCTGTGTGTGCAGAAGGGCAGAGGAGCCACCCCATCTGTCCTTGAAGGCGTGGATACCACCAGAGCCACCTAAGTGAGAGTCAGAAGGCAGACCTGAAAGCCATGTCCTTCCTGCATGCCACAGAGCTGAGAGGCCACTCCTGGGAAGGGAAAGAGCACTCTTACTGTAATCAGAAAGATGGTGAGTCAGGACAAAGAGAACTGGTCAGGATCAACTGAAAAATGAAGGTGGGGGCTGGGGATGTGGCATGTGTGCGGCCCGGGTTCGAACCTCAGCACCACATACCAACAAAGATGTTATGCCCGCCGAAAACTAAAAAATAAATATTAAAGATTCTCTCTCTCTCTCTCTCTCTCTCTCTCTCTCTCTCTCTCTCTCTCTCTCTCAAAAAAAAAAAAAAATGAAGGTGGGACAGAGTGGAGACCCAGTGGCCTGGGACTGGGCCCAATCTGGGCCCCCAGCTGCAGTGCCCTGGACCCGGGAGAGACAGACCACAGTCCCTGAAATGTCTTTGTGATACCTGCAAACAGGTGTTCACACTTCTATACAATTCAAATTATCAAAAGGACATTTCATGGCATATGAAAATTATGTGCAGCTTCAATGTCAGTGTCCATAACTAAGATGGGACAGAGAGGCAACCTGTCCCACCGGCGCTCCATCTATGGCTGCGGCAGTACAGGGCAGCCGAGTGGCTGCCAGTCCAGCTGTTCCTGACGGCCTGCTCTGGCTTGCACGGGCTGGGCTCCCAGGCTCCCTCAGTCCTGTGAAGATCTGCATGGAGCACACACACCACAAATTCCTGCAAGTCCACATACTCATGGTGCTGGCTGGGGGGTGGGAAGCCCCCTTAAAGACCCCCATGTGGCAGGGCAGGGCAACTGGCATGAGCAGACCCACCCTCCAGGTGCCATCCTAACTGGGCTGAGCGACAGCATCGGCAGGGAGTGGAAGCCAACAGGAGCCCACCACGCTCTCCATCCCACCAGGAGAGAAAGAAAGTCCTCCTGCTGCCCTGCACAGAACCGCCTTGCGGCACCCACACAAAAGCCATCTCCACTGCAGGCTGCAGTACCTTCTTATCCCAGCCTCTGGTCACACAGCTCTTCCCACACCTGCAAATGCAGTGGCAGGGTTAGGACTTATTCCCGGTCGGCAGTGAGGTCTCCTGGGGACTGTAAACCCATCTTGGTGGACAACACCAGCGGCAGCTCAGAGAAGAGAGCCCCCCTACCCGGGTGCTGCTGGGGAGGAACAAGCGCCTCCTCTGCCTTGGTTCCCAGGACCAATTAGAAGCAAGTGTTTTAAGTTCCGCAGCGCCAGAGCCCTCAGCACCTAAAGTGGCAGTCAGGCTCTGAACAAGACCCAGCTGGTGACAGCAAGTACGGATGAGGGGAGCAAGGCAGCCCTGAAGGGGCTTGACAGCCATGAGTACTGCCCAGCACTCAGAGCTGCCTGTCACTGCAGTGAGGCTGATGGTGGACCAAAGGACATTGCAGATTCTCCCTGGACATGGTAGATCAGTGGGCAGTGCTGTGCAGACCCGTTGCCCCTGACAAACCTCCACAGAGAGCAGGGCCGGCAGGAAGCCTGTCTGGTATGCTGCCACCAGAACCCAGGCTGTGGCACAGGAGGCACAAGGTTAGGCACTCGGCCCACACTCTTCGGTCTCCACTGCCATAAGCCATACTTCTAAGCCCCAAGCAGACATGAGCTCAGTGCCAGGGACCCTAACCAAGCAAGGCAGTCCACACTCCTCTGTTAGACTGCAAACTCATCTGTGGAGCTTAAAATGAATTTCCTCTGGTCCTGTGCTTTCTATTCTGGATTTCCTGAGGTTTCCTTTATTAGACTAGAGTCCAAAGCTATCTTGAAACAGGCTCTGGGGCATCTCTGCCTTGCAGGTCTGTGGGGGAGCAGGGACTGAGGACAGGCTGGTCACTTAATCAGCATTTGTCAGCCCTGATGGCCAGCGCAAGCTGCAATTCACTGGGTATACGTGCACCATGGCCCATGCCTCTTCTGACCCTCAAGTGACTGAGGCTTTGTTCACGGTACAGTCCCAGAGGAGTCTACCCCATTGTGCACTTAGTTTAGTTGTCACAGTAAGTTGTCTCTCTTCTTTACCAACCTTTGTTCACTCTTAACCCTTAGAGAAGTTTAGACCAGAATCTAGTGTCCACCTGGGGGCCAGGAGACAGCCTCACTGCAGCCTGCTCTGGTAGTCATTTCTTGGCATTCCTGTTTCCATACCCATCAACAGAGAGGAAGGGTGCGAGGCAGGGAGATTCCAGTATTTCGAGTGTCCATGCTGCAAGCAGTGGCAGGCCTGAACAGAAAAGGAGATTCCCCTAGACAAGCTAGAATCAGAAAACACCTCAGATCCCCTGATGCTCCACTTGCAGGGTCTGAATCACGACTTCCATGCCCACCTAGCACAGAGGGCCGCTGCCCAGTGCCACCATAGAGCAGAGCACCTGGGGTCCCAGCTGCATCCCTTGGTGAGCTCTGTGGATGGGGGCTCAGCAGATGAACAAACCTGATGACTGATAGCAAGGCGAATCCCCCTGGAGGCTGCACCAGCTCTCCATGGAGGCTGCACTGTGGGCAATAGGTGGCCCTGGCTCTGAGCTGGGGCAGCATGGGAATACTTCCTATGGGTTACAAAACTGCCCATGGAATCACTCATGCCCATGAGTCAGCTTTCTGCTGCTGTGACAAATGCCTAGATGACGTAGAGAAAGGTTTATCTTGGCTCACAGTCTGGAGGTCCCAGCCCACGATCAGCTGGCCCCTGCTTCTGGCCTGTGGGGGCACAGCACAGTGGGAGTATGTGGTAGAGCTGGTCCCCAGCTGGTGCCTGCTTGGCCCAGCCCATATGCTCTGCTACGCTCATTGAGAAAGCCCACATTCCCACAAAGAGTCTTTTCTACAGTCATGAACCCAGTCTGTGGCTCCCCCAAAGAAGCCTTGACCTTGAGCATGTCCTGGTGCTCCCCAAGCCTCACTGAGCTCCTACAAAGAGAGCAGCAGGATGCAGGTGAGACAGGTCTGTGCCAACAGGGACAAGTAGGTCACACGTATTAAGCCACCCTCCTTACCATCCTAGAAAGGGACTATTGTCACCAGCCTTGTTTTATGGCACTAAAACTAAGGCAGAGAGGTCAAGTGAGTTAGCAGAGGACATGCAGTTAGTAAACTGCAGAGCTGAGTCCACCCAAGCCTCCTGGCCCCCAGTGTACCACTGCCCCTTGACCCTAGGGCCTTGATGTTGGGTCCACAAAATGCTGGACAGCACAATGCAGTCCACGCCACCCATCTTCACCAGCAGATGTGCAGAGATCCACTTGCTCTCTGCCTTTAAAATGTGGAACAGCTCTTCAAGATCACAGTCCTGGAGTCAGACACACCTTGATACCTGCAGGTATCCAAAATGGTCCACACCTCTTCTCTCCCTGCCACGTGCCATTCAGGAATACACAAGGGCTTCCTGCCCACTGCTCCACTCACATCCTGCGTTGCTTATTTTTGGGGACCCTGTACACTGTGGGTGCTGGACAGCACCCTGCATCACCTGAGTGTGTGCCAATGGCACCCCTCAATCACTAGAAAAAATCTCCAATCCCTACCGAATGTCATCAGGGGACAATACTGCCTGGTTCCAACCTCTGCATCACAGAAGTATGCTCATCTGCACATGCTCCCCTGGACCAGCTAGTGCAGCACACCAAGGCAAGCAGCAGGCCACCCTGCCACCAAGAAGCCCCTGCTTTCAGACCCAGGCGAGGCTCACTAGGCACCTGACAACAGAAGCCTGCAAGACACCCAGGGCCTCGCCTCCTGGTTTCTGAAGTTCTTGAGAGAAAAGTGACTTCCCAGAGATGTGCAGCAATGCCAGGAAGCTGGGGGTGAGGGGTTCTATGGCTACAGCTGCCCCTGGCGGGTAGCTGAGGCCCTCGGACATCAGGAGGACCCCAGGGGGCCCAGGCATTAGGAGGACCCTGGGAAGCCCAGCCATCAGGAGGACCCTTGGGAGTTCAGACACCAGAAGGACCCTCAGGGGCCCAGGCATTAGGAGGACCCTCAGTAGGGGTGAGCATCTCCCAGGTGTCCTGCTATCCTCTGAGCTTCTCCCTGGTGCCTGCTCTGAGGACCACCATCCTGTGTGACCCTTCACTTGCTCTTGAGATCATGAGGACTCTATAACCTGAGCAGCACCTTGGAAGCGGGAGGACTGAGACCCAGGCACAGGTGTGTGTTCCTGGCCCAGGGTGATGCCTGGGCCCCCCTCAGCCAAGCCTGCCCCTGCTCAGCCTCTGGTGGGCTGTGAGACTGACATGCAGAGAACATGAAGCAAGGTCCTGTGGTGCCACCCATCAGCCTGCAGTCCTGTCCCCAGCCCTCCTGCTTCTGCTTTCCAAGGGAAATATGGCAACTGAGACAGATCCCCCCATGCCACTGGGAAGGGGCTGGCACCCTTTCCTCAGAGCCATTGCCACGAGGGAGAATTGCACCTCAGGTGGACAGAGTCTGGGAAGACATGAAACAGAGACCTAGTGTTTATTTTTAATGATAAAGTGTGTTCTTAATCAGAGGTGGCCATTTTATGAAATTAAAAATTAATTCCAAAGATGCAGTTCTCCTTACCTGTGGAAAGTTTTCAGAGTTGGAAAACTTCACATTGGTGTGTTCGCACATGTATATGCATCCATGCAGGTACCCATGAGCCACATGTGCAGGTACACCCTGATCCCTCCCCATCTTCCTCAACATGATGGAGTACTCCCCTTCTCAGGGGCCTAAACACACCCAGCCCCACCCCTTGAACACGTGGGAGGGCTTTTCACCCTCCATGGTCTGTGGAGTCTGGGACCATGAGGCCTACCTCCCTCTCAACTGTGGCCCCCAGCTCAGGGCAGCCTGAGGCCAGCAGGAGGCTGTTCTGAAAGGCTCCAAGGAGCAGACACCCAGATCCCCACTGCATCCAGTGCCCACTCAAAGGGAAGCCTTTAAAAAAAATAACTTCACCCCCACCCAAGATCTGTGATTAACACGTCCAGTAAAATTAAAGACCTTCACCCCCAATTCCAAGCTTCGTCCCCTTCTGCCACTCCAACCTGGCAGCTCCGATTAGCAGGCACACCCACTCTACCTCACATCATTCCCCACATCACAGCAAGCAGGTTTCCAGACAGTTCTGGAGTATGGCGTCTATAAGCAGGCCACTCCCACCCAGGGCCTCAGCAAGCAAGCGTCCAGGGCCTCTGCAGCACGAGCCAGCTCTGGGGCTTTGTGAGAGGGTACAGGGTGACTGACAGACCAGCTTCCAGCAGCCCAGCCTCCCACTGAAGTCAGCGGTACGCCCTTAAAAACAACGCAAAACTGTGGCTTAAGGGCAGTTGCCAGGGAGTGCCAGCCTGGTGGGCAGCAGGGCCCGGGCCTGGGAGTGGGCAGAACTGCCTGGTGGGCAGCAGGGCCTGCGACCTGGGAGTGGGCAGAACTGCAGGACTGAGAACAGCAGTGAACGGGGCTGGGAGAAGGGAGAGCGAGGCGTCCGCCGTGCATCCGCCCCTCCCAGCTGCCTCCAGCTCTTGGGAGGACACGATTTTCTGGGGCTGGGAAGGAGGCCAAGAAGGGAAAAGAAGCTTCCCTGGAGAAAACACAGAAATACACTCATGAAACAGGACAATTTTAAAATCCAGCCCCTGGCAGAACACAGTGAAAGTGGCTGGTCTTCCACGGGACCCTTTATTTCTGGGAAACTCTCCACATGCTACAGGCAGAACTGCGTGGGGCAGGAAATGACAAAGAGTCAAAGGAATGCCACAGCTTCCAGACAGACGGGGCCAGCTGGGGGTCAGGCCCCATGAGGCCCCGGCACTGCCCACAGCCCCTCGAGGGAGCCATGGCACATCACTGCAGCACATAGCACCCCCGGGTGTGTTACCGACACCCAGAGAGCCCGTGGCCTGGCGGGGCCTCTGTCCTTCCCTCCAGTCGGCATCCACATGGTCAGGAGTTCTGCACCCACAAGCTCTGGCCTGAAACAAGCTCCCCACCCGCCTTCCCTAAAGTCACCAAGGGAGGGCTTTTGTTACCAGAACCCAAGGGTCACAAGTGGCCAGTCACTCACCTGCCACTCCTGACCACTAGGCCACAGTTTGTACCTGCTGGGGTCAGTTCTGGTCATTTCTTACTAGGTACAGCTCTAACACCAAAGTTTGCACAGAGCTAAGAAGACTCAGGCTACACTGCAATAAATTCCTCTCACCTGAATTCCATGTGGTTTCCCCAGCACACAGACCAGCATGCTGGAGCTGGACGTGGGCACCTTCCAATTTATGGCCATCTGAGAGGACAGGTCAGAAACCAGTGGAAGAGAAAAGACACAAGAAAAACCCAACCTGTGAGCCTCAAACCAAAATGTGTTACACAAACACGAAACACTTAATACTTAAAACTCAGAAGCAACTGTGGGCAAAGTCCTCAAGTCCTGGAAGGTGGAAGGGAAGGTGCCCCCAGCACAGAGGCCCGGAGCAGGGCTGAGCACTCACGGGGTTCTCTGACCCAAGTGCCCCCAGTACACAATCGGAGCCTGGGGTGTCAGGCTGTGTGATCAGAGAATGTTTATAACCCCAGCTCTGTCGGGAAGAAGACAGGGGCCATTCTAAGCTCTGCAATCATAAGCAGCACTGACTGACTCCTTCCTGCTGCCATGGATCTCAGAAAAGGGGGAGGCTGTGGGAGCTGCAGTGAGCCATCCTTATGCCCCAGCCCAGCTGCAACGTGTGCAGTGGAGACATGCACCTCTGCCCGCCAGGGCCCCAGGTTGTGCACACACATGCACGTGCATGTGTGTGTGTTCCTGTGTGTGCATGTGCACGTGCTCATATGTGCACTGTACTGTGTACACATGATGTGCTACCCATGCATGTGCATTGTGTGTGCACGTGTGTACACCTGTGTGCACATGAGTGTATATACTGCACTGTATACATCTGTGAATGCATATGTTGCTTTGTGTGCATGCATGGGTGCGTATGCATGTGTATGCATCTGAGTGTGCTTGCAGCAACCTCACAGGAGGACACCTCCCAAGAAAGGAAAGCAAGCCAACCCTGCCCTCCTGGCTCCTCTGTGATGCCCAAGATTGTGGGCATCCAGGGCCGTTCCTGGGTGCACATGTTGGCAGCAGGCACCCTACGAACCTGGGGCAGAGTTCCTGCTCCTAGCATTCAGCCCCTTCACTACACCCTGTGGTGTGATCCCGGGTTAAGAACTGACTGCAGCTATGAATATTACCACTGCAACTGGAGCACACTGATGGTCCTGGAACCCACAGCAGGCATCTTTGTGTCCTTTTGCCTCAAGGTAGTAGTCTGCTTCCCTCCCTGTGCCCTCAGGGCTAGGCTTGTGGACTGGGCACAGAACCACAACCTCTCTGCAGAGAATAGCTGAGATGTGCTAGGCCAGGGGCTCCACCTTCAGCACCACAAAGACCCAGTGCAAACCCTCAAATCTAGCAGGGGGAGTCTGGGAGGTTAGGTCGGGAAGAGAGGCAGAGCTTTCCCAGGACTCTGGCCCTGCAGTGGTCAGCCACATGCCAGACCTGCAGTCTTCCCCAGCTTAGCCTCATCCCAAAGGCCCCTGGAAACCAACATTCCAACCCAGACTCTGAACAAGAATCTGACCTGGCCAGCAGCCCTGGGGTCTCTACAGTGAGCTTTCTGAAATAAGCCCCTATTCCCAGTTCTCTCTAACAACACTGTGTCCCAGTCTGACCCCAGTCTTGGAGAACCCCAGTCCAGCCAGAGTCAAAATAAAGCAGATGCCCAGAGGCTTGGGGCTCACCCCCTAAATGCCTGAGTTGACTGTCCCCCACTATTCCTGCCCCTGCCCACCACAGAACTGTGACCTCCTCTCCTGGTGCACCTGGCCTCCAATAGGAGAAAGACGCCAGAAGGTGGGAGCTGGGCATCAAATTCAAAGAGAGCGATGCCCTATGACCCTGGCCTACAGGCATCCACACAGACAGCCCTGAGTGCCCTTAGGGGATGTGGCTGAGATGTTCCAGGAGATTTGAGACCCACAGTCAGGACAGGGCATGCAGGGTGTCACCCAGATGCCAAGCCCTGGCCTCTCTGCACTCCGGCTGCCTACAGACAGGAGCACTGGTCAATGCAAAGCTCTCCTGACTAAGCCCAATCGGCTGCCTTGAAGGTGTGGAGAAGAAAAGGGGCTCTCAGAAGCCAGATGCTCCTGTCCCAGGAAGCAACTCGGGAGCACACCTGTGGAGAGCCACTACTTGGGAACACCAAGATGCCTGGGTCTAGGAATCAGAAGTTCTCACAGGAAGCGCAGTCGCATGGCACTGGGTCCCTGGGCCCAACCACGGCTTTCTGTGAGTGTCACACTGGGAAGGCCACCTCACTCCTCCAAGCCTCAGACGAGCAGGAGGGAAAAGATGAGTCCTTACATATCATAGCCAGAGTCCACAGCTGTCTACAGGGCCTCAGCTCAGGCCTGGGCTCTGTGTGCAGGGCGGACGCTGGGCAGGAGAAAGGTAGAGAGGCAGATGAAGTCAAAGCAGACCCTCCAGGAGTGACCAAACCAGAAGGGGAAACCACAAGAGCTGTAAATCAAAATCTTTTCCTCAGAAGGAATTGAAAAAGAAGAGAACCTCAAACTCAGCCAAAGAGGGGGCTCGGGGACATGGGTGAGAGCCTTGGGTCAGGAGGGACTTGACAGGGAATTCTCTATGTGGCCTCTTAACAGTGAATAAAAACTGAAGTGGGACCTACCAGGGAAGCCAACGCTGGCCCAGGACAGCTCACACCCAGTGCCGACCAGCGGCCATCACCTGTGTGGCCTGGCCCAGCCTGGCTGTGGCTCCCTCAGTTCTCAGAGGCCCACAGCAGGCCCAGAGCAGGCCCCTTGCTTTGTGTTCATCCAGTTGCTGCTCAGATACTGCTGCAGGAGACACTTCTGTGCATCATCTCCAACATATGATCAAAGGACAACTATCTGGCTAACCCAGCCCCTCGCCACACTGAACGCAGCTACAGAGACCAGCTGACCCCAAAGGTCCCTCCAGGTCCAGCAGCCGACCAGCACCTGCGGGACAGACACCAAAGTCCTTTGTCCCTCATGACCCACCTGTGTGCCCACCTGCTCCTACCCCAGGCCTGAACTTTCACCACAGGGTAACTCCTGACAAACTCCACCCAAACACAGCGCAGCAGCTCCTCACTCCAGCAGGCCTGGGAGTCTCCACTGCCCCGAAGCAGGTTCAAGGCCCTTCCCCAGCAGCTTTCCAGGTCTCAGTGTCCCTTGCTAAAGCACTTGACTTTGCACTTGCTTAAGTGGAGCTCCACTTTGTCACAAAATCAACACCACAAGTCGCTTCGACTTCTACTAGAAACAGCAACTTCTGTTAATGAAGATCAGAGTCGTCATTAAAGTCTCTCCAGATAGGTGCTATGCCACTTTGATACACGAAGAAACCCAGGGCAGCAGGGACTAGGAGAGACTTCTAAAATTGCAGAATGATGGAGAAACATACGAGGCACCCGATCCTGGGTCTCTGCCTCCAAATTGGTTATTGGCTCCAGAGCTTCCACCCCATGAGCCACCTCACACCTCTAAGGACACTCTACATCTGTGAACCAAAGCAGCACCTCCCACTGTATTCAGGCAGTGTCCAGCCAACACTCGCGTCTCCTTTCTGAACACATTATGTCTGTTAGAGCACTACCTGCTGCCCTAATACATGATGCTTGACAGCTCTGATGCAGTTTATTCCCATGTGTGGTTTCAAATGCCTCACCAGCTCCAGAGACCCTAATCAAATTGCCCCCTGCAAATGCTCTACTCCAGTTACACGAGCATGTCCACAGATCACCTCAAGGCCTCCACCTGAACCTACCTGTCTGAGGGCTGGTTGGCTGGGTGGCCAGTGGCCCTACTCAAGAATCACCTCTCCCTCCAGCTCCCTGCACAGGTTGGTCTGAGGCTGTCCCAGATCTCACAGCCGGCACTCCACCTGCCATCCACATTCAAGGACCAGCGGCCCCCTGGCCCTCCAACTGCTATCTGTCTTGATTCTGCAGTCACCGCTTCTCCTTTCCCACCCTTCCCTGCCCCCTGTTCAAATCCAAGATCACACACAAAGTAAACAGCCCACTATACTGATGCTGTCAAGAGGAGGGCTCCAAGACACACAGACCTGGTCTCAGCTCCCCAGGGCCAGCATCTTTGGGCAGGTTATTTCAATGTGGTGAAGTTCTGAGGACCTCAACAAATGAGATGATATATACAAGTTACTTTAA
Source organism: Spermophilus citellus (assembly GCF_964194105.1). NCBI lineage: Eukaryota > Metazoa > Chordata > Mammalia > Rodentia > Sciuridae > Spermophilus > Spermophilus citellus. Next base: position 244,812 of record NC_138182.1, on the reverse strand, counting down.
ATCTCTACCACCACCCTGAAACACACAGTAAACCCAACCTCTTCCCAGGCAAAACCTGCAGCCACAGGCCAAAGACACCCTGGCCCTGAGCCTCTGCAGCTTCCGCAGGTACAGCTCAATTATACACAATCCTTGGCAGTTAAAAATAGCATGGGCAGCTTAGTTGAGCTCAGTTAATGGAATATCCAAGTTAATTTTAGCTTCAGAGAGCTCAAGAGAATCTAAAATCCCTGACACCAGGGACCGGGTGGCTAGCATGATACCACCTTACACTCAGACACTCGGGGAACCTCCAGTATTACTATTATTATTACAAAATACCTCTCCTGAGCCCAGCCTGGCTGCATGAAGATGCTGCTACAAAACCTATCCCAGCATACCTGGTCCCTCCCTCAGGGCCATGGGCAGTTCTAACCCCCTCGAGGACCCTGGGATGGTGTGTTTTGCCCCCGTGGGGGAGCCAGTCTGATTCAGTATGCCATCTGCCTTCCTTCAGGCAGAGCTGGATCTAGGAGCCCTGAGAGTCCAGCCAATGGCTTGGGGCACCACCTGCAGCTCGGAGGCCAGGGCAAGGACTCCCTGCCCCCACTTGTCATTCTGCCTGACCACCCCCATGCAGTTCTCCTCTCACTGGGTCCCTCCTGCTTCTGGTGAGATCTGGTTTGTCGCCAGGCAAGGGAGAGTGCCAGTTGGAGGCAAACCAGCCCTGACCACAGCTCCTGCCACAGCACCAGCTGTCTGCCATGGCCACATTTAGTTGGATGGGTGGAGCTGTGGCGTTTGAGTTCAGATTGCCTGTGCCCTGCTTTCAATCTTCCAGCAAAGAGCAGGAGAACCCTTGGAGCACCAAGGTCTAGGGAGAAAGACATGAGTGGCCAGAGATTCAAAGGAAGCCCAGCAGCAGAGACCAAGGCAGAGCCCAGCTTCCCAGGACCCAAGTGCCCCACACAGACCTGGCTCTACCTGTACCTCTGTGAAGGGAGAGGGATTTCTCATCCTGGAATGGCTAGGATTTTAAATTTTTATTTATGGCTCAATGGAAACACGTTTGTGTATTGCTTTTCACTGAATGTTTATCAAAACAAGATGGCACTTTTTAAAACAAGTAGTAAATATTATGTAAAAGGACAGTTTTGGGCAGCGAAGCTACCATACAAAGCCAGGGAGCACTGGGCCCAGTCATCACTGCCCAGCAGAGAAGCTGTCCCTGTAGCTGCCACCATTGACCAGTCCCAACTCTGGAGAGCTCAGCTACACACTTCCTCAACACAGTGACCTCAAGGAAGTGGCAGAGGCACTGCCGTAACAAAGCAGGAATTGTGACCAGAGACACGGGTGCTCAACATTCTAAGTGTACCGAATCCTAATTGAAATGGAAAGAGACAGATTCTCCAAGACAAGAACAAAATGGCTACAATAAAATACTTAACTTCCATTTGGCTCTTCCTTCTACATCGTCCCTCTGCAAGATGCAGAAGGAACAAGAAAGAGGAAGGGGAAAGGAGAGTCTTTCCATTTTCCCCAACATTAGCCTCTGAATGAGACCAAGTACTGTCACATGCTCCAAAACTAAGAACCACAGAGGCCAAGGTCCATGCCAAAAAAAAAAAAAAAGCTCCCCACCTTTCAGAAATGTTCTGCCTTTTTTTCTTAGCAACAGTAGTGGTAATCATGTATATTTGTGCAATTTTAGAAACAATTTTCTTCTGTCCTTTTTGGGGGTGGAGGTGGGGAGTGTTAGGAAGCCTGACAAACACTGCCTTGTGAATTCCCACCGGATACAGCAGACAACTGCCCGCCTCCTGCAGAAGGGAAATGAGGCTACTAAGGGGAAGACGCTTGCCCTTGGTCATCCCACAAGTCACAGGCAGGAAGCCAACTTGCCTGGAGAAGGAGTGAATGTGTGAGAGACAGAGACAGAGAAAGACAGGGAGACAGAGAGAGAAATAGAGAGAGAGGCAGGGAGAGATGAGTGCAACTGCAGTGTCACGACCCCACACATTTGGTCTGGGCAAGCCAGGGAGTGGCCACGGTGGAGGTTGTACAAAGAAGCCCAGGAGCTCAGCGCCTCCAGGGCATGCCGAAGGTCCTCTTTGCTCCTGTTCCACTGACAGCTTTCCCCAGGACCCGGCAGCATTCGGCTAGCAGGACAGCTGGACACCACTAAACTCCAACCTAGCTCACCCACAGTCGCTGTAGGCTTCAGCCAGCCTCTTTAACTGGGCAACACCCCTTCACATATGCACACAAAGGGGGCCCAAGTGCCTCTCCTGTGTGCACAGAGGGGGCCCAGGTGCCTCTCCTGCACCAGCCCTGTAGTTGAGGGCCCTTAAGAATGAAGAGACAGAAATGGGCCTCTTGGAGCCAGAGCACACTGGCAGGGAGCAGCTGGAGCTTGGGCACCTCTGTCCATCCTCATTATCATCTCCCCAGAAGTTCAGCACTGCCCATTTCCCAATTAAAGACAAGAGCTCCAGCCACTGGCGTTTCACTTGCTCATTCAACATGGGACACCAAAGAGGAGGAGAACAACCTTCTGGGGCAGCTTCCTCAAAGCTGCTTCCTCCCAGGTAGGCTTCTCACTGAGGGACAGACCCTTCCCACCACCAAGTACGGTCTGCAGTCTCTGGCAGGCAGACCAGTGAAGCTCTGTCTTTGACATTCAGGGATTTCCTTGACCTCCTGTCTTTGCCATTCTGCAAAGAAATGAATCCTCTTTAATTCAGCCACAAACACGTCCTTCTGTGCATAGTGGCTAGGGCTGGGCTAGACCGGGGTGCTGAGCACCCAGTCTCAGGGCCTGGCTCCTTCTCAGCCTTACCTATTCCAAGGCCCCTCCTGCCTCCCTGCCTTCACAGACTGGAACCTGGGCTGAAGGGAACCACAGCAAACGCACCCTTAAGGCAGAGGCCTTCACCTGCTCTGGCAGGGAGGGCACACTTGAGGCACCTCCGGTAGAGAACAGTTGAAACTGAAAGCATATTCCAACCACAGGAGTGGACACTGCTCAAAGCTCTGCAGTACTTCTGAGCCAGAGACAAAACTGTCTCAGCAATGATTCAAAAACCAAAATAAAGCTGACAGGAAACAACACGCTGACTGGGTCGCTGGAATCCCTGGGGCAGCATCAAATGTCATCAACAGCTGACACCCCATCAGCTGCTGGGTGCTGCAGTGCCTAGGCCCTTCTCACAGGGGAACAGGGTAGGATGTGGAGTGGGTTCAGTGGGGGAGAAAGGCCATAGCCCTGGAAGTCCCAGAATTCCTCTCCAAGGTAAACCACACTCAGCTCCTTAATGGCCTTGATACACAGGTAATGGTCTCCAGAACAAGACCCTAATCTGGGGGCAAACTCCCATTTCACCTTGAAAGCAAAACACTGGGAAAAGCAAACCCTTCCTGATAAAACCAGGAAATCCTATCCCTTTTCCCTGAAAACGCTTTCCCCAGCCCACTTCAGAGTCTGCTTCCCTTCCCTTCCCCCAGCTCTGATGGCCCAGAGTCAGGCCTCATGGGGGTGGGGTAAGCGCCTGAATGGCCGGCCTGCTGGCCAAAGCTCCCACGGTCAGTTCTCAATGGAAGGAGGAGGTGCTGGTGGCTCCTGTGACTCCCGCCTGGCAACCCTCTGCAGAGGCTCCAAACGGCACGCGGAGCACACAGACACACACAGTCCTGTGCCCACGCACCAGCCTGCCACCCTTCCTGCCCGCAACCCCTGGGGAAAGGGTGGAGGAGTGTTCACACCCCACTGCAAGGAAGTTTCTGTGAACAGCCGCTGTGGTGAGATGCGGAGATTCTGATATGGGCAGATTGGACCCCTAACAGGGAAGCACCAGGACAGACCCACACGCGTGTACACAAGCAAGCAAACAGAAACCCCGCGCGCGCGCGGACGAACGACAAAGGTTGACAGACTCTGCGCGCACTCCTGCACACACAGATACACGCCAGCAGACCCCACGCGCACTCCTGCACCCAAGACACACGCAGGCAGGCCCTCATGCAGGCACACTCAAGCACATCCAGACAGATGCGCGGTGCCGGATCTTCCGCCAGCGGCTTCGGAGACCCAGGACCACTAGGCGCAGAACAGCACCGGGAGCTGGTCCCGCGGAGCCGTGGGCCCAACTGGGTCTGGCCCAGCCTGGCCCCGGGCTAGAAGGGCGGCTTTGAGGAGACGGCCGCCTGGGTCTCCGGTAGCGCCCAGAGGGCGCCGGGCCGGGAGGACACTTCTGGCTGGCCAGAGGGATCCCGCCCCGCGCCGGCCGCGCGGGCACTCACCGATCTTGATCCTCACGCTCTGGAAGACCCGGAGCCCCTCTTCCTCCACCGCCATGCTGCGTGCCCGCGCCCGTCACACGCGGGAGCCCGCAGAGCCTCTCCCGAAGCGCGCGCCAGGCCCAGGGCCGTGCGGCCGCAGCGGGCAGGGGCAGCCAGAGTTCGAACCGCAGATCCAGACGGCGGAGCCTGAGAGGTCGGAACCCGAGCGGTGGAGCCTGAGGGACCCGAGAACCAGAGGACCTAGCCCAGGCGGAGGATCTAGGCGGCTGTGCCCCAGTGGGGCGGCTGGTCCGCGCTCTCTGCCGGCCACGCCCTTCCCGTCCGGCCCCGCCCACGATCCCGCCCATTGGCCGAGAGAGGGGGCGGGGGCGAGGGGCTCCGCCCTCTGTCCTGCCCTCTCTTCTCATTGGTCGGAGCCCCAAACGGATGGAGACGAAACTGCTCCACCCACCACCCAGATGGATTTTTCCACTGGCGGAGCCTCGACGAGGGGCGGGGTCGGCCTCAGAGGCGGGATCTGGGGGACCGACTGCGCGGCGTTCTGGGTGATGGAGACTGGCCTGGCGCGGAACCTGGTCCACGACTCCAGGAGCGGCCTCGGCCCAGACCCGAGCCCCGCGGGTCGGCCCAAGCATCCGGACGCGCTTCCGAAGTCCGATGTCTACCAAGCAAGGGTCCCCGCTCGTCTGGCTCCTCCAGGCTCGGGAGACAAAGGGAAGGTCGCCTGTGCCAGTCTCTGTATAACGCTAGGTTCCGTGGGACTAAGTCGTTTTTGAGATTTAAAAAGCAAAATTCAAGGGCTGGGGTTGTGGCTCAGCAGTAGAGCGCTTGTCTAGCACATGCAAGGCCCTCAGTTCGATCCTCAGCAGCACACAAAAATAAATAAAATAAAGGTATTGTTTCCAACTACAAATAAAAAATATTTTAAAAAGCAAAATTCAAACATAAAAATATAAAGGAAAAGATTTCATCGGGCCCAACCTCCAGTACTAAGACATTATCCAGAAATGACCACCTAGAGATCACGAGGTACAAGCCGATGATTGGCTCTGGTAGAAGAAAGGTGGGGTCCAAGTGGACCTCTGCACCCTGCAGGACGGCCTGACTTGCCCCTCTGTTGTCTACCCACGACCTCTCCTCACTGGCTTGTCTGAATAGTCATGGCAAGACCTTCAAACAGGATGTGTACCCGGAGTTTAACTTGGAAGTTGAGAGAAGTGTCTCCTTCACCGCTGCTCCAGCGCTTAGGCATCTCACTCAGGGCCTTGGTGGTTTCCACAACTGATGCTGTGGTGTCCATCCACACCCCTTCCTCTAGGACAGATGCTCCACCATTTACTCCTGAGCTGAGGTTGTGAGTTCAGCTACTCCCCTGCCCACTAGCTTACAGAAATGTTCTCAAAGGTTCTGCACACGGATCTCTGCACATCCTGAGGTAGGAAGCCTGGGGAACAGCCACTGTTGTGGGCTAGGCTGCAGGGTGGCCTGCTGCCCCACCAGCAACGAGGACCGCCCTTCAACAGGCATGCTGGGCAGGCGTGACCACCCCACGCAGGCAGGCTGCAGTGCTATGAGCTGGATCCTTGTGGAAGAAACAGCAGAGGCTGGGGAAACAGTGCTCATCTGGACTGTGGCATTGTGGCTTCACATAAAGGGGCCTCCTGCAGCCTGAGAACTGAAACACTGAGAATCATAGAGACAGCTGACCAGAAAGGATTGGTATTCAGCCCACCAAAGTCAGGACCCTGGATGGGAAGAAGGTAGACCCTGTTTGGGGTGGGGTCATCCGAACTAATCACTCAAAAAATCTGGTATCCCAGATTCCTCCAAAGTGGCTAGGCCTGAAGAGATCTTACCACTCCCTGTTAAAAGCAAGTAGTGGCTCTGTGCCAGAAGACCCCTTGAAACCTCTTCAAGTATGGACATGCCTGCAGTCCACCTGTCTCCCCTCTACCAGGTCAGCATCACCTGTCAGCTGGAGAAGTGCTGATGAGGGAGCTTGACAGGCTCTGCCAGAATACTGCAGCAGGAGCTTGAGGCAGAAACAGAACAAGGTCTGAAGGACCACTGCCTGGGGGCAGTCAGGCTGGGGTTCATTGCCACGGAGCATTTGCTCAGGACAGGGGACCCAGTGTCCTCAGAGGCACCCCCAGTCTGCTGGAGGGCCTCTTGCAGTTGTTAAAAAGCAATGTCCCTCATTTAGTCAAGTGCCAGGCTGTCCAGCAGACAGCAGAGGCAGGTCCCACAGCTTGGAGAAGCTGCACATTAGAGTAAGCACTCTCCGCAAGATCAGAACCCAGGGCTGACCAGGTTTCCAGGGAAGTCCAGAGGACACTAGTGAGACGCTCAGGGTGCTGTCCCCTCTGAGATTCCCTCACAGAACTGGGCTTCCTGACGCGGTGGGGTTTGTCGGACAGGGAACTGACAGAGGCCCAGTGGTGAAGAACTGCCACAAGAGGTGGTTGCAGTTACTGTCATGAGCGCTGAGGCTGAAGGGTGGCTGAGGGCCCCAGTTGCAAAGAGCTGCAGAGACAGTTATCCAAACAGAGTGCAGGATGGGGAGTCAGCCAGGAAGAGACTTCATTTTAGTTCATAAAGCCAAAAGAAATCAAGTATTGAAATCAGGAGACTAAAGAAAGTCGTCCCTGTCCAACTGCCAGAGCCCACCAAATGGAGGAGAGACTGTGTCCCAAGACAGTACCTGCCACAAATGTGTATGTGAGATGTTCAAAGGACCTGTGGCCACTTACCAGGGAAAGGAGACACAGCTAGGTGGAGGACTGTTGTACTCGGGGTTAGACAACATCACTACTAAGGACCCAGAGACTGTGCCTCAAAGTGGAAACATGTGAGACTCAGGAATCAAGTTAGCCTGGCCAGAACTGGCTCATAGTGAGGCCACAGATCCAGTGGACCCACCAAGGGATCACTCCCTTTGCACTGAATGTACAGTTTGTGTGGATGTATTTGGTGGTTTTCAGAACACCCCCGTGGGTCCTTGGCCTATGGGCTAAGAGCCATCCCAGTCGGGAAATCCAGGTGGGGTGGCAACATGGAAAACAAAAAGCCATATTGCATGCTGGAGGACAGAGCTCAATATTATCATGAAGAGCCCAAGGGATTCCTTAAGTCACCAGTCCACTCCTGACAAGCCAAACAGATGTTGAAGGGTGACAGCAGGTTGCCATAAACTGAATCAAGTAGCAAGCCCATGGCAGCTGAGGTGCCACAACAGAACCCCTGGGCAGGAGCCCAGCTGCCCATGCCTGCCACAGAGCTGCCAGGTGCAGCCCCAGCCCTGTAAGATGAAGTCGAGGCACCTGTGGTCTCATTGCGTCCTCTTCAGCACCCTCAGTCTTGCCCTCTGCTCTATCCAGAGAGGGCTGGCCATCTCAACTTGGCTCCTGCGTGGGTGCCAGGGTTTGATCACACCAACTGAGAAGGAGTCTTTGGTTAGGCTGGCTGTTGGAGGGTGGAGAGGAAACTTAGGGAGATTCTGAGGCTCTGCACCTGGGACACTGCCAGTGACTCAGCTGTGCCAGGACACTCCCTGCAGACAAACGACGCACCGCACACTCCAGCCATGGGACAGCAGCGGGATCCCTGGCAGGTGCCTTTGCTTCTGGAAGCAGCAGATGGCAGACCTGGACTCCCTTCTCTGTCTCTCTCCAGGGGGAGGTAAAAGGCTGACAGTTTGGGAAATGTGCCCCAAACAGAACAGGGCTCTCTGGTGGTTCTGGCTCTGGGGTAAGTAGCCCTGCTGTGGGATACACAACCCACACGCACTGCTGGGTGGTTGTGGCTGGTGCTTCTGCAACAGTGAGAGGAAAGTGGGGGAAAGCTCAGAGGTAGCGACAAAAAGTCCCAAGAAGCCTAAAGCCCATCTTCTTGCGTGGGGTGACTTTGGGGAGATGAAGTCATCTACCCTCAGCTCTATCACACCCAGGACCCTCGCTGGAGCTTGGGCTCACCTTGGCAGAGGAGGGTGGACAGGCAGAGGAGCACACCTCCCACTGTGCACCTTCTGGCACTGAGCTGGTGGAGAGTGCCCAGCACTGGGAGCCCAGGTGCCCCAGGCCAGCAGCCATGGCACATGTAGCGGTAGACGCTGGCTGACCCACAAACAGGAGCACTGGGTGCAGAGCCACACAGACGGCGCCTTCATTCATCCATGGACTGCAGCAACCACCACAGGACCCTCATTCTCTCAAGCAATCCCCTGTGAATGTAACTGTTGTTCATAGATTATCCCCAAACTTCCCTGTCTGTAAAAGGGGGGCACAGCACTGCTACCCTCAGCTGGGGGACTCCAGCACCTCTCCAGATCTCCCAAGTGGGCAAGAGTCCCCTGTGTCTGCTGGGCGGGGGTTACAGTTCCTGAGATCCAGGGCGACATTTTGTTTCCTTACATCCTTCTTAAACTGCACATGGCCCTGCCCCCAAGTTGGGCCTGAAGGTCTCAAAAAGACCCTGGGGAGGAGCGAAGCACTGGTGGGCCTGAAGGCCTCACACGGGCCCTGGGGAGACTCTGACAGAGTGGGATGCTGAGCTCCTGGTGAACCCAAAGGCCTCACATCGGACCAGGGGAAGAGCTAGAGCGAGGCTGAGCTCCTGGTGGAACTAAGGCCTCACAAAGAACCAGGGGGAGAGGAGGGATAGGAAAGGTAGCAGAATGCAACAGTCACTAATAGGGCAATATGTAAAATTGTGGATGTGTAACCAACGTGATTCTGCAATCTGCATTTGGGGTAAAATTGGGAGTTCATGACCCACTTCAATCTAATGTATGAAATATGATATGTCAAGAGCTTTGTAATGTTGTGAAAACCAATAAAAATAAATTAACAAAAAGAACCATGGGGAGAGGCTGCGGAGGTACTGAGCACTTGGTGGACCTGAAGACCTCACACAGGAACATGGGAAGAGGCTGGGGAGGTGCTGAGCACCTGGTGGACATAAAGGCCTCACACAGGAATATGACAAAGGCTGGTGAGGTGCTGAGCACCTAGTGCAAATAAAGGCCTCACACTGGAACAGGAGGAGAGGTTGGGGAGGTACTGAGTACCTGGTGGACATAAAGTCCTCACACTGGAACATGAGGAGAGGTTGGAGAAGTACTGAGCACCTGGTGGATATAAAGGCCTCACACTGGAACATGAGGAGAGGTTTGGGAGGTACTGAGCACCTGGGGGACATAAAGGCCTCACAGTGGAATATGAGGAGAGGTTTGGGAGGTACTGAGCACCTGGGGGACATAAAGGCCTCACAGTGGAATATGAGGAGAGGTTGGGAAGGTGCTGAGTACCTGGTGGACATAAAGGCCTCACACTGGAACATGAAGAGAGGTTTGGGAGGTACTGAGCACCTGGGGGACATAAAGGCCTCACAGTGGAATATGAGGAGAGGTTGGGAAGGTGCTGAGTACCTGGTGGACATAAAGGCCTCACTCTGGAGCATGAGGAGATGGTTGGGGAGGTGCTGAGCACCTGGTGGACATAAAGGCCTCACACTGGAACTGGGAGAGAGGTTGGGGAGGTACTGAACACCTGGTGGACATAAAGGCCTGGCACTGGAACATGTGGAGAGGTTGGGGAGGGGCTGAGTACCTGTAGGACAAAAAGTCCTCACACTGAAACATGAGGAGAGTTTGGGGAGGTACTGAGCACCTGGTGGACATAAAGGCCTCACACTGGAACATGAGGAGAGGTTGGGGAAGTACTCAGCACCTGGTGGACATAAGGGCCTCACACTGGAACATGAGGAGAGTTTGGGTAGGTGTTGAGCACCTGGTGGACATAAAGGCTTCACACTGGAACATGAGGAGTGGTTGGGGAGGTGCAGAGCATCAGGAGGACTAAAGGCCTCACACTGGAACATGATGAGAGTTTGGGGAGGTATGTAGTACCTGGTGGACATAAAGGCCTCAAAAAGCAACATGAGGAGAGTTTGGCAAAGTACTGAGCACCTGGTGGACATAAAGGCTTCACATTGGAACATGAGGAGAGGTAGGGGAATTACTGAGCACCTGGTGGACATAAAGGCCTCACACTGGAACATGAGGAGAGGATGGGGAAGTACTGAGCACCTGGTGGACATAAAGGCCTCACACTGGAACATGGGAAGAGGATAGGGTGGTACTGAGCACCTGGTTGACATAAAGGCCTCACACTAGAACATGAGGAGAGGTTGGGGAGGTGCTGAGTACCTGGTGGACATATAGACCTCACACTGGAACATGAGGAGAGTTTGGGGAGGTGCTGAGTACCTGGTGGACATAAAGGCCTCACACTGGAACATGACGAGAGGTAGTCGAGGTACTGAGCACATGGTGGACATAAAGGCCTCACACTGGAACATGAGGAGAGGTTGAGGAGGTACTGAGCACCTGGGGGACATAAAGGCCTCACACTGGAACATGAGGAGATGGTTGGGGAGGTGCTGAGTACCTGGTGGACATAAAGGCCTCACACTGGAACGTGGAGAGAGGTTGGGGAGGTACTGAACACCTGGTGGACATAAAGGCCTCACACTGGAACATGAGGAGAGGTTGGGGAGGTGCTGAGTACCTGGTGGACATAAAGGCCTCACACTGGACCATGAGGAGAGGATGAGGAGGTACTGAGTACCTGGTGGATATAAAGGCCTCACACTGGAACATGAGGAGAGGTTGGGGAAGTACTGAGCACCTGGTGGACATAAAGGCCTCACACAGGAACAGGAGGAGAGGATGGGGAGGTACTGAGCACCTAGTGGACATAAACGCCTCACTATGAACATGACGAGAGGTTGGGGAGGTACTGAGCACCTGGTGGACATAAAGGCCTCACAGTGGAACATGAGGAGAGGTTGGGGAGGTACGGAGTACCTGGTAGACATAAAGGCTTCACACAGCAACATGAGGAGAGGTTGGCAAAGTACTGAGCACCTGGTGGACATAAAGGCCTCACACAGTAACATGAGGAGACATAGGGGAGGTACTGAGAACCTGGCAGACATAAAGGTCTCATACAGGAACATGAGGAGAGGTTGGGGAGGTACTGAGAACCTGGTGGACATAAAGGCCTCACACTGGAACATGAGGAGTGGTTGGGGAGGTGCTGAGTACCCGGTGGATATAAAGGCCTCACACTAGAACATGAGGAGAGGTTGGGGAGGTACTGAGTACCTGGTAGACATAAAGGCCTCACACTGGAACATGTGGAGAGGTTGGTGAGGTGCTGAGTACCTGGTGGAAATAAAGGCCTCACACTGGAACATGAGGAGAGGCTGGGGAGGTACTTAATAACTGGTGGATATAAAGGCCTCACACTGGAACATGAGGAGAGGTTGGGGAGGTACTAAGTACCTGGTGGACATCAAGGCCTCACACTGGAACATGTGGAGGGGCTGGGGAAGTACTGAGCACATGGTGGACATAAAGGCCTCACACTGGAACATGACGAGAGGTAGTCGAGGTACTGAGCACATGGTGGACATAAAGGCCTCACACTGGAACATGAGGAGAGGTTGGGGAGGTAGTGAGTACCTGGTGGACATAAAGGCCTCACACTGAAACATGAGGAGAGGTTGGGGAGGTTCTGAGTACCTGGTGGACATAAAGGCCTCACTCTGGAACTTGAGGAGAGGTTGGGGAGGTGCTGAGCATCAGGTAGACATAAAGGCCTCACACTGGAACATGAGGAGAGTTTGGGGAGGTAAGTAGTACCTGGTGGACATAAAGGCCTCACACAGCAACATGAGGAGAGGTTGGCAAAGTATTGAGCACCTGGTGGACATAAAGGCCTCACCATGGAACATGAAGAGAGGTAGGGGAGGTACTGAGCAAGTGGTGGACATAAAGGCCTCACAGAGGAACATGGGAAGAGGCTGGGGAGGAGCTGAGCACCTGGTGGACATAAAGGCTTCACACTGGAATATGGAGAGAGGTTGGGGAGGCACTGTGCACCTGGTGGACATAAAGGCCTGACATTGGAACAGGAGGAGATTTTGGGGAGGTGCTGAGTACCTGGAGGACATAAAGGCCTCACAAGGAAACATGAATTGAGGTTGGGTAGGTACTGGGTACCTGATGGACATAAAGGCCTCACATTGGAACATGAGGAGAGGTAGGGGAAGTACTGAGCACCTGGTGGACATAAAGGCCTCACACTGAAACATGAGGAGAGGTTGGGGAGGTACTGAGCACCTGGTGGACATAAAGGCCTCACACTGGAACATGAGGAGAGGTTGGGAGGTGCTGAGCACCTGGTGGACATAAAGGCCTCACACAGGAACATGGGAAGAGGCTGGGGAGGAGCTGAGCACCTAGTGGACATAAAGGCTTCACACTGCAACACGGAGAGAGGTCGGGAATACACTGAGCACCTGGTGGACATAAAGGCCTGACACTGGAACAGGAGGAGAAGATGGGGAGGAGCTCAGAACCTGGTGGACATAAAAGCCTCACACAGGAACATGAGGAGATGTTGGGGAGGTACTGAGTTCCTGGTGGACATAAAGGCCTCATACTGGAACATCAGGAGAGGTTGGGGAGGTGCTGAGTACCTGGTGGACATAAAGGCCTCACACTTGAACTTGAGGAGAGGTTGGGGAGGTGCTAAGTACCTGGTGGATATAAAGGCCTCACACTGGAACATGAGGAGAGGTTGGGAGGTGCTGAGCACCTGGTGGACATAAAGGCCTCACACTGGAACATGAGGAGAGGTTGGGAGGTACTGAGTACCTGGTGGACATAAAGGACTCACACTAGAAAATGAGGAGATTTTGGGGAAGTACCTGGTGGACATAAAGGCCTCACACTGGAACATGAGGAGCGTTTGGGGAGGTGCTGAGTACCTGTTGGACATGAAGTCCTCACACTGGAACATGAGGAGAGGATGGGGAGGTACTGAGTACCTGGTGGACATAAAGGCCTCACACTGGAACATGAGGAGAGGTTGGGGAAGTACTGAGGACCTGGTGGACATAAAGGCCTCACACTGGAACATGTGGAGGGCCTGGGGAAGTACTGAGCACCTGGTGGACATAAAGGCCTCACACTGGAACATGAGGAGAGGTTGGGGAAGTACTGAGCACCTGATGGACATAAAGGCCTCACACTGGAACATGGGAAGAGGTTAGGGTGGTACTGAACACCTGGTAGACATAAAGGCCTCACACTAGAACATGAGGAGAGTTTGGAGAGGTGCTGAGTACCTCGTGGACATAAAGACCTCACACAGGAACATGAGGAGAGGTTGGGGAGGTACTGAGCACCTGGTGGACATAAAGGCCTCACACAGGAACACGAAGAGAGGTTGGGGAAGTACTGAGCACCTGATGGACATAAAGGCCTCACACTGGAACATGGGAAGAGGTTAGGGTGGTACTGAACACCTGGTAGACATAAAGGCCTCACACTAGAACATGAGGAGAGTTTGGAGAGGTGCTGAGTACCTCGTGGACATAAAGGCCTCACACAGGAACATGAGGAGAGTTTGGGGAGGTACTGAGCACTGGTGGACATAAAGGCCTCACACAGGAACATGAGGAGATGTTTGGGAGGTTCTGAGCACCTGGTGGACATAAAGGCCTCACACTGGAACATGTGGAGAGGTTTGGGAGGTTCTGAGCACCTGGTGGACATAAAGGCCTCACACTGGAACATGAGGAGAGTTAGGGGAGGTGCTGAGTACCTGGTGGACATAAAGGCCTCACACTGGACCATGAGGATAGGTTGGGGAGGTACTCAGTACCTGGTGGATATAAAGGCCTCACACTGGAACATGAGGAGAGGTTGGGGAGGTGCTGAGTACCTGGTGGACATAAAGGCCTCACACTGAATATGAGGAGAGGTTGGGGAGGTACTGAGCACATGGTGGACACAAAGGTCTCACACTGGAACATGAGGAGAGGTTTGGGAGGTACTGAGTACCTGGTGGCCATAAAGGCCTCACACGGGAACATGAGGAGAGTTTGTGGAGGTACATAGTACCTGGTGGACATAAAGGCCTCACACAGCAACATGAGGAGAGGTTGGCAAAGTACTGAGCACCTGGTGGACATAGAGGCCTCACTGGAACATGAGGAGAGGTAGGGGAGATACTGAGCACCTGGTGGACATAAAGGCCTCACACTGGAACATGAGGAGAGGTTTGGGAGGTGCTGAGTACCTGGTGGATATATAGGCCTCACACTGGAACATGAGGAGAGGTTGGGGAGGTGATGAGTACCTGGTGCACATAATGGCCTCACACTGGAACATGAGGAGAGGTTGGGGAGGTGCTGAGTACATGGTGGACACAAAGGCCTCACACAGGAACATGGGAAGAGTCTGGGGAGGTGCTGAGCACCTGGTGGACATAAAGGCCTCACACTGGAACATGAGGAGAGGTTGGGGAGGTACTGAGTACCTGGTGGACATAAAGGCCTCACACTAGAACATGAGGAGAGGTTGGGGAGGTGCTGAATACCTGGTGGACATAAAGGACACACACTGGAACATGAGGAGAGGTTGGGGAGGTGCTGAGTATCTGGTGGACATAAAGGCCTCACACTGGAAGATGAGGAGTGGTTGGGGAGGTGCTGAATACCTGGTGGCCATAAAGGCCTCACACTGGAACATGAGGAGTTGTTGGGGAGTTGCTGAGTACCTGGTGGACATAAAGGCCTCACATTGGAACATGAGGAGAGGTTGGGGAGTTGCTGAGTACCTGGTGGACATAAAGGCCTCACATTGGAACATGGGGACAGGATGCGGAGGTACTGAGCACCTGGGTTACATAAAGGCCTCACACTGAATATGAGGAGAGGTTGGGGAGGTACTGAGCACCTGGTGGACATAAAGGCTTCACACTGGAAATGAGGATTGATTGTGGAGGGACTGAGCACCTGGTCAACATAAAGGCCTCACACTGGAACATGCAGAGAGGTTGGGGAGGTGCTGAGTACCTGGTGGACATTAAGGCCTCACACTGGAGCATGAGGAGAGGTTGGGGAGGTGCTGAGTACCTGCTGGACATAAAGGCCTCACACAGGAACATGGTGAGAGTTTGCGGAGGCGCTGAGCACCTGGTGGACATAAAGGCCTCACACTGGAACATGAGGAGAGTTTGGGGGAAGTACCTGGTGGACATAAAGGCCTCACACTGGAACATGAGGAGGGGCTGGGGAAGTACTGAGAACCTGGTGGACATAAAGACCTCACACTGGATCATGAGGAAAGGTTGGGGAAGTACTGAGCACCTGGTCGACATAAAGGCCTCACCCTGGAACATGCAGAGAGGTTGGGAGGTGCTGAGTACCTGGTGGACATAAAGGCCTCACACTGGAACATGAGGAGATTTTGGGGAGGTGCTGAGTACCTGGTGGACATAAAGGCCTCTCACTGGAACATGATGAGGGGCTGGGGAAGTACTGAGCTCCTGGTGGACATAAAGGCCTCACACTGGAACATGAGGAAAGGTTGGGGAAGTACTGAGCACCTGGTGGACATAAAGGCCTCACACTGGAACATGAGGAGAGTTTGGGGAAGTACCTGTTGGACATAAAGGCCTCACACTGGAACATGAGGAGTGTTTGGGGAAGTCCCTGGTGGACATAGAGGCCTCGCACTGGAACTTGAGGAGAGTTTGCGGAAGTACCTGGTGGACATAAAGGCCTCGCACTGGAACATGAGGAGAGTTGGGGAAGTACCTGGTGGACATAAAGGCCTCGCACTGGAACATGAGTAGAGTTTGGGGAAGTACCTGGTGGATATAAAGGCCTTGCACTGGAACTAGAGGAGAGTTTGGGGAAGTACCTGATGGACATAAAAGCCTCACACTAGAACATGAGGAGAGTTTGGGGAAGTACCTGGTGGACATAAAGGCCTCACACTGGAACATGAGGAGAGTTTGGGGAAGTACCTGATGGACATAAAAGCCTCACACTGGAACATCAGGAGAGTTTGGGGAAGTACCTGGTGGACATAAAGGCCTCACACTGGAACATGAGGAGAGTTTGGGGAAGTACCTGGTGGACATAAAGGCCTCACACTGGAACATGAGGAGGGGCTGGCGAGGTGCTGAGTACCTGGTGGACATAAAGGCCTCTCACTGGGACATGAGGAGAGGTTGGGGAGGTACTGTGTACCTGGTGGACATAAAGGTCTCACACAGTTCTGCATAGGAGCCATGGAGGTCCTGCAAACAACTTCTTGTCCTCTGAAGTAGGCCATCCCTAGGAGCTCGTGTGTTCTCCACGTTTAACCTTCTGTTAAGCACAAGGAAGGTCTGGCTGGGAAGTCTAGTGCCCTCACTTTGCTGAGAAAGCAGTTCAGAGGAAGCCTGATGAGGGCCTGTCTGCACGTTGCAACTTTTCATGATTTGTCTCCCCCATCAGCGAGATGTCCTCCTGAAGATATGCACACCAAGCAGTGTTCATGCTTGGGCTGGTCCAAATCTCCAGCAGCCTTCTGCCTCTCCTCCAGCAGATATGTGGCTGACCGACACTGCTGGACACGTATGGAGCATGGCAAGATGGAGGGGGGATGCAGAAGTTTGAGGGGAATTGGCAGAGAGAGGAGAGGCACTCCCCAAGGTTCCCGCTGTGTGATCCAGGTGCACCACGTTCTTCAGTGACAACCTGATAGAGAGGGAGGCTGTCAGCATGAGGAACCACAAGGAGGTGGCTGTGGCTCTGAAAGGAATGCCATGCCCTGTGTTTGTCATAAATGCACACGTGTGACAGAGCTGCACACATGCATTCACATGCCTACGTGCACACCTCCCCTCATAGGCCTGTGTAACCTCAAAAGGCCAGTGCAGTCTGCCAGAGTTGATTCCTGTATCATGGTTCTGCAAGATGTTACCCTTGGGGAGGAATAGGTGAGGGGTCCACACGATCTCTCTCCTATGCCTTACAAAGACATGGGAATCTACAATTATTTGGAATAAGAATGTTTAAAAGCGAAGGACATGAGGTGGGTACCAGCTCCCGAGTGACTCCTTTCTCTTGCAGCCTCAGAGGCTGAGTCCTTTTGGGTAGGAAACCGAAACCTCCCCTGGCACAGGAAGGGTGGAGTCTTTTGTTTACTCACCTTGCAGGGCAGAGCCCTTTGTGGGCTCGGCCTCCTGTCAAGGGAGGAGGCTGAGGTCAAAATCAACCGCAGGAACTCTGAGCCACCTGTGGCCCTGGCAGTTCCACTGCAGGAGCCCTCTCTGCAGATGGGAAGCTGTCAATTTGGACCTGAGGCTTTAGAGGGAGCGCCAGGAGCCAGGCTCTACCTCGCTGCTGTCTGGTCCTCTCTGCTCACTCTGTCTCAAGTCTGCCATTCCACAACGTTTCTGATCACCGTGCCTTGGACACAGCAGGCTTTCCCCGGACCCATGGCATTCAGCTGTCTGAGAATTTGGGCCACAGCCATCCTATGGGTGGCCTTCCTGCCACGGCCGTGAGAGGAAAGGAGCCCAGGCTTCGAGTGTCAATTCCAGAATGGCTCAAACCGCTCATGGAAAGACCCACAGAACGGGCATACTTTAGGTCCTGGCACAACACCTACCACACAGAAAATGTACCAGGCAGTCCTCATGGTGCAGCCATGATAGTCTGACATTTCACACTCTCCTGAAGCTTCACCTAACTAAGTCTGGTTCATTTAATTTCTAAAAATTGATTTTAGAACTCTCAACTAGAACGTGAGCTGCTCACGAGCTGGAGGTGCCAGAGCAGCAGACCCCAAGATTGAACAGCCGGAATCTGTGAGCCGAGGTTAAAAAGTCCTTCTTTAAAATCAGATTTCATGAGCTTACAGAGCTCACAGTTAGACAAGCCCACACACTCTAGTCTACCGGTGCCTACCACGAGGCGGGAATGCTGCCTGCAGAAGGCTTCGAGTCTGTTTCCACTGCTACGCCCTGCCCGGGGTCAGGTCTGGGGTGGGAAGATGGTTTCTTAAATTCCTGAGGGGGTTAAGGCATGAAGAGAGGAAGGAAGAACTCAGAGGTGCTTGCTGCCCTGTGAGAGTCCAGAAGTGGAGTTTCCTTCCTGCCTCTGCTCTGCTTCCCAGCAGAATTTCTATGCCTCCAGGTCTGCTCAACAGGTCCTTCCACACCAGGCTTTCCCGTGGGGCTCCTGGAACTGACCAGCAAGGTAGTCTCAGGGCTGCTGTGTCCGCCTTCTCCACCCCCTGCTAAATGGAATACGAGCGGCAAGGCTATGTATTCAATGCCACCATTCCAACTTACTTTCCTTCCAGGTTGCAGGGAGAGAAGGGACAGCGGCTTCTTGTGCGGCCCAGTGGCTCAGCCATAGCAAGTGTGTTGAGTGGCCTTTTCTATTGGTCAATGCTAAGGGGATTTGCAGGGTCCACCACAGGCCAGACAGCTTGCTGTGGCCACTGTTCTCTTGGTGGGCACCCAACTCTGCCCATGGCTGTAGCTGCAAAAGTAGCCCCAAATCATCAGTTCTCTGCTATTTGTTCAAGACACTGATCCCAGGCCCCAGAAGCTGCACTTGGAAGTCATCATTAGGCCACCACCATGGGCAATTTCGAAAACCAACTAACCTAGAACACATGAGTTTATTTAAGGCAGCTGTGAAATAATAGGGAAACCACACATATTTAGAGAGCCATTGTCTCTTCTTTGTCTTAAATTCCCCCTTAAGAAATGAAAAGAGACCACTCAGCCACTCCATTCAGCCACCCAGCCATCCCACCTCCTTTCCTGTCTGGCAGACCAGCACCATGACCCATCACTACCCAACACAGATCCTAAACTGTGGTTGAGTGAAGCAGGTCTACGATTTCAGAGTACTTTCCTTTTTGTTTCCTAAAAATGTGTGCTGGTGACCTGAGCCTGAGTACTGGTCTCTCACCTCCCTCCCCAGATACCATGAGCTTCCCCACCTGTCCCACCACCTTCTCTACCAACCATCAGCCTCTGGGCTCTGTTCAGTTGCCTAGCCACTGGGTTTGACCTGCCAGTAACACAGTCTGTGTCTATGCAGGCACCAGGGGCTCGGGCTCCTAGTTTGGTGTCCTAATCCACTAGCTTCCAGAGCAGCTGGGGATCAGGGCTCTGGTGGCAAGAATGGCCAGAGGTCTGACAGAAATGGGTGGCATCCAGAAAAAGAAGGTGACCATACCAGATTTGAACCACCACCTAGCCTCCTATCTAAACAGAGCGAGGAGTCTGGTGACTAATGATCAGAGGCTAGAGAGCAAAATCCAGGAACATCTGGAGAAGAAGGGCCCCAGGTCAGAGAGGCAAACATTGCTTCTAGACCATTGAGCCATAGAAGAGCCATGGGCAAATCTGCAAATTCTGTGGATAGTGCTTGCTTCATTCTTCAGAATGACAATATCTGTCTGGTTGCTGAAGATATTAGAGTCAAGTGTGAGACAGAGGAGGTCATGTGCCAGTCAGGGGAGAGCAACATCAGTCTCACTCAGCTGAAGCTAGAGATGGGAACCAGGCTCTCAACAAGAAGCTCATGATCATGAAGAGCCAAGAGGAAGAAGCCATGGCCTTCAAGCTCGGCTGGCCACTTCCAGGAGACCATGGAGGTGGACCCCTGAAATCTCAGGACCTTAGCAAGATTATGGCAGACATCCAGGCCCACCATGATGAGATGGCTCAGAAGAAGAGAGAAGTACTGGTCCCAGCAGATAGCAGAGAGCACCGCAGTGTCATCTCGTAACCACAGAGATGAGTGCTGCCACAGTGAGGCTCACAGAAATGGGATTCACGACCCTGTCCTGGGGATTGGCCTGGACTCAGAAGACATCTCAAGGCCAAGTTAGAAAGCAATCTAAGGGATGTGGAGACTCATGACAGCATGCAGCTGGAGCAGCCATCAGGGTCAGAGCTGCAGAGACACAGGCCGAGAGCAGCGCCAAGCCTAGGACAGGAGGCCTGCGGAGCATCGAGATCAAGCTGGAGGCCGAGATCGCCACCTGCCGCCACATTCTGGAAGACAGGGTGCACCTCAATCTCCACAGTGCAGCAACTCCCTGCAAACCATCTGAAGACCAACACTTCAGGGTCTCGTATGCAAAAACACAGAACTGCTAAGGCATGGAGAGACAACAGGAACAGGGGATGATTTGATGAGTTTTGCAAAGGAGGAAAAGATCAGGTACTTTTATTGCACATAGAATTGTAAGACAGCAGTCACGATTCACAGCATTGCCCAGAGCCATCAACATGGTTTTTAGAACTCTGAATAACATGCATCACTCACCGTGGTAAAACAGCATTTCCATCCTTGGACCAGCTGCCTTACTTGTCCACTCAAACACAGGAAGTTCTCCCTGCAAGTGGCAAATCCCAGCCCCCAAGTCCCTGAGGTAGAGTGACGGAAGGAAAAGAGCCTGGCAAAACTGAAATCCTGAGCAGGTTGCAAACGTTTGTGAAGGGTGAATCTCAGGAAGGAAGAGCTACGTGTGTTCAGGTTGTTGTCATTGGAAACATCATTTCCAGGGCTTTCTAAAATTCACTTCAGTGCACTGACAAAGCCAGAATCCCATTCTTCATATTTCAGCAATAGACTTCTCAGAATATTGATCTGTTTTTATCAATTCACTAGACCTGGCCCAGAAATAGACTTTGTCCTATTGAGGTAATTTCTTGTGTTTTCTACTATTGTTAATAGGATTGGTTACTTAGGAAAACTGTCTTAAAAGAATTAAGTTCTTTTTGTTGGTTTTTAAAATTTATTTTATTTTATTTTTTGTTACCGGGGAAACACTCAACCACTGAGCCACATCCCCAGCCCTATTTTGTATTTTATTTAGAGACAGGATCTTACTGAGTTGTTTAGCTCTTGCTTTTGCTGAAGCAGGCTTTGAACTCACTATCCTCCTGCCTCAGCCTCCCAAGATGCTGGGTTTACAAGTGTGCATCACCACACCCAGCTAGAATCAAGTTTTTTTAAAAAGACCTGTTTGTTTTAAAGCGATCCGTTTGTAACTCTGGTTAAATGAGCGAATATTATTTTACAATGAAGAGTGAAACTGATTTTTCAATTCTGGGGATGGACCCAGGGCCGACCTGTGGAAGGCCAGCTCTCCACCACTGAGCGACAACAGCCTGTCAGGAGTTTGGACCATGGTTATTCTAACAGCCTAAAGCTTGATGCCCAGAACAGCCAGAGGTGACCTCAGAGTGGCTTTAGAGCCAGAACTCAGAAAGTCATCTCCACACACTCCTTCCTTAAGGCAAAATATATGCATCTGGCTAAAAAGGCACAGGATGCGGACACATCACTTCTTCAGTCAGCTCCTCTGGTAAATGCCTGGAGCCCCAGATGGGTGGTAGAGACCTGGTTGCAAAATGAAATTATAAGAACATTATGATAAAGAACCAGTGCCTGGGGAAAGTGTTCATCCACCTGCTTCCCCACCCCTTCCGGGAACCTAAGTAACCATGGGACCCTATCTATTATGTTGTAAATAGCTGTCTCTAGGAGACTGACCATCTCTCTTGATATGTAAACATGTCTGTGGCCGGCTTTCAAGGACAGAGATGCAATAGACACCTGTGAATTTTCTTCTTATATTTTGTAAACTTTTTAGGAATGTAGGTGCATGTAATGAGCTAAAACTTATACTAGCAATTAAGTGATGTCACTTAATTAAGTTAGGTCACTTTGCCAACTAACTGATGTCTACACTCTAACCTCATAGGCTAAGTTCTTAGAACTGTAGCTCTTAGGGAGATAAACTCAGTCATCTTGAGTTACTGCTGCCTGTGAAAAGGCCATTTCACGATAACACTCACAGGTGTTTCATTGTTTTTGTTCTGCACCTATGAACTACTTATAAAATTTCTGTGCATGGTCCTTGGTCATGAAGGTCAAGAATTCTTACCCACCAGTGTTGTGATGGTTAAGAAGTGTTGTCAAATTTCCTATCAAAAGCCCCCTGCAACCCCAGCCCGGGGCCTAGGACTTCAGAGCACTACTCATCTATGTCCACTGGTGTAAATAAACCTGGGTTCTCCAGCCCTCCCGTGGTGCTCGGTCTCTTGCTGAGGGTGATTTTCCATATGATTTTCTTATGCCACTGTTTATTGACTTACTCATCCGACCAGGACCTACACAGGCTTTTCACCTGCAGAAGTGGGGTTGGCTACTCTTCTCCAGATGTGCACCGATGGAGGACAGAGGCCTGTGTCCCAGAGGGCAGGGGTCCCCAGGCCAGAGTAGAAGCTTCCTTGGGATGAAGCACTCGTGAATCACAACTTGGTCCTGAGCTGCGCCTTGTTGGCACAGGGTTCTCCATGCACCTCCCACCACAGAAGATCCTGAGAGCCTCTCCCTGGGTCCCAAGATGCAGTGTGAATGCATGGTGGGACGGGGTCTCCACCGGCTCTCCCAGTCTGAAGACATGCCCTGCATGTGGGGACACATGGCATTATCCCCTGGTTGTCCCCTTGGTGTGGCTCTGTCAGGTGGTTTGCCCTGAACCCCAGCCTGGCCTTCTCCTCATCGCAGCATTTCCGAGGGTTATCGTCTCTACCTTTTGTCTTCTTGGCCTTGCTAAGGTCCTCTGTGAACTTGTTATTCAGACACCACATCTGACCGTCAAAAGGCCCACCTGTACATGTGGCCCTCAAGATGCCCACTGGAGTGGGGTTGCATGGTCAGCATTCCTGAGTTCCTTGGGCAGTTGCTTCTGGGGATCTGCGCCCCTGGGCATCTCGTGCCTTGTGCCCCAAATGACCGTTGTTCCTTCATCTGCTCTGCTTGGACTCCCATCTACAGGTGGCCTCCATCCTGTTCCTGGCCCTGGCTTTGCACATATTGAATTCTCTTCCATCACTTTTGTGAGGGTCTCAGGAGGAGGAGGCTGGAGAACCATGAGCCACAGCCTCCTTTTTGCTCTTCTCTCTCGCTTGGCTCCTTTTTGGTACCAGTTACTCACTTTTAAACAGGTCATGCAGACACCTGGTACAGACTTCAATGGTGCAAGGGAATGTGGCACATGGATGCCCCATTCTGTGCCCAGCTCAAGAGTGCCCTGGAACAGTAGAAAGTTCCTGTGTGTGCAGGCAGCAGGCCAGCGCTGGGGACAGAGCTGCTCCCACCCAGCACCTAGGGTGGCAGTGAGGCAGGCTTGGGTGTGCACTTCAAGATCCCCCCAGGAATGATCTGCATTCCTTCACGACGTGAACCCTTCCATGACTAGAAAGACCTCTGCACTCATTTTCTGTTGCTATTAAAGAATACCCAACTGGGTATCTATAAAGAATCAAGGTTTATGAGTTACATCCAGGTGGGAGAGACACCAGAGACTCCTCCATCATGACCACCACTCTGGGGACGGGTCAGTCAAAGAGCAGTGATGACCCTCTCACCAATCAGGTCACCCCTGAAAGGGCCTGACCTTCCCAGTCCTGCCACACTGGTGTTGAACTCCAGTGTGTGCACGGAGGAGACAAACCACACTCGGGCCATGTGGAGAGCTGTGTTCTTTCTCCAGATGACCATTCTCCTTTATTGCTCACTCTTCTGAGGCCTGCAGTGTTTGTGTTGAGTTGGTGGTACCCCTTGTGACATGAGTAAGCTGTCATCAGCACGCACCATGCACCCTTGTGACTTCCCACAGTGTAAGAGCGTACTGAGTAACAATTCCACAGGCTACACCTCTTTCAGCCACCACAGTCATGGAATACTTGTGGGTCCTCTGGTAGTCATGATCTGGGAGAGCACAGGTACTTTTACTCCAATCTCAATCACAACGTGTGTGTCTGTATGGAGAAAGAGAGAGAGAGAGAGAGAGAGAGAGAGAGAGAGAGAGGAGTGCAGAGTCAAAGAGACATTGTAGGGGAAGAGATAAGAATTTAACAACAGTTCTGCAGAGTTGTCAAAACAGAGGATCTAGAATGTCAGCATATTCAGCTTCAAGTGTCAGCTTGAGGTGTCAGATTGAGGACCACACATTGTCATCTCGGGCAGGAAAACTATACTCTTCTCAAGCCCAAAGGAATAAGGAATCTGAGGTTCATCACTATGGTGATTTTCCTGGGCAAGACTTATGACCTGTGACCTGAAGACAGGGTCTGGGAGCCCAGTGTCCGGCTCAGGTGGCTCCTCCTTTTATGTATGTTATGTGGGGGCGGGGAGTGGGGTTTGCAGCTGGTAATGCAGAGGAGCTCCCAAAATTGGTGTTATTGGTATCATTTGATGAGTTGGCTTCTACTAGATATTTATCAATTTGTGCCTCATAGTTGTGCCAGGCAGATGGTGGTTGTTTACTTGTAAAATAAGATGTGCAGTCATTCTACCTTGGCCCCTGCACTTGAAATAGAGGTGCTCATGGCTAATTACTGCTTTACAGAATGGAACAGAATGAGATTAGGCACAGCTACTGAACTACTGTTCTAAACATGATGGAGTCACCAGGGCAGGCACAGCCTGAGGACTACTGTTGTAAACACCATGGAGTCACTAGGGCAGGCACAGCCTGAGGACTGCTGTTCCACACAAAATGGAGTCACTCAGGGCAGGCACAGCCTGAGGACTGCTGTTCCACACACCATGGAGTCACTCAGGGCAGGCACAGCCTGAGAACTGCTGTTCTACACACCATGGAGTCACTCAGGGCAGGCACAGCCTGAGGACTGCTGTTCTACACACCATGGAGTCACTCAGGGCAGGCACAGCCTGAGGACTGCTGTTCTACACACCATGGAGTCACTAGGGCAGGCACAGCCTGAGGACTGCTGTTCCACACAAAATGGAGTCACTCAGGGCAGGCACAGCCTGAGGACTGCTGTTCCACACACCATGGAGTCACTCAGGGCAGGCGCAGCCTGAGGACTGCTGTTCCACACAAAATGGAGTCACTCAGGGCAGGCACAGCCTGAGGACTGCTGTCCTACACACCATGGAGTCACTCAGGGCAGGCACAGCCTGAGGACTGCTGTTCTACACAAAATGGAGTCACTCAGGGCAGGCACAGCCTGAGGACTGCTGTTCCACACAAAATGGAGTCACTCAGGGCAGGCACAGCCTGAGGACTGCTGTTCCACACACCATGGAGTCACTCAGGGCAGGCGCAGCCTGAGGACTGCTGTTCCACACAAAATGGAGTCACTCAGGGCAGGCACAGCCTGAGGACTGCTGTCCTACACACCATGGAGTCACTCAGGGCAGGCACAGCCTGAGGACTGCTGTTCTACACACCATGGAGTCACTCAGGGCAGGTGCAGCCTAAGGACTGCTGTTCTACACACCATGGAGTCACTAGGGCAGGCACAACCTGAGGACTGCTGTTCTACACACCATGGAGTCACTCAGGGCAGACACAGCCTGAGGACTGCTGTCCTACACACCATGGAGTCACTCAGGGCAGGCACAGCCTGAGGACTGCTGTCCTACACACCATGGAGTCACTCAGGGCAGGCACAGCCTGAGGACTGCTGTTCTACACACCATGGAGTCACTCAGGGCAGGCACAGCCTGAGGACTGCTGTTCTACACACCATGGAGTCACCAGGGCAGGCACAGCCTGAGGAATGCTGTTCTACACACCATGGAGGCTCTCATGGCATGTGCAGCCTGCTCTCTACACCTTTCTGATTATTAAGCATCTTTTCTATAATTACAAGTTGCAGATGCTTCCCCCTGTTTGGTTTTTGTCTCGTTTTATTGATGACATATTATAATTTCATGTAACCTTACTTATTAATCTTACTCTATAGTTTCTGGATCATTTTGAAAGTACTTTGTATCATATTATATTTTAAATCTTTTATGTGTTTATTTATTACTTTCTTTTTCTTCCACTATTTTTTTTTAACTAGGATTTACTTTGGTGTAATATGGGGGTGTGTTCCTACATTAATTTTCCCACTTGATATGCAGTGGTTTCACGACCATTTGAGGTAATATTTTCCTTAAGATTAGCAATGCCCTTTTACCCCCGGATTCTTGCATGAACCTGAGTGTGTTGGGCTTCCTAATTTGTCCACTGGTCCATGCATTTATGAACCAGCACTAGCCTCACCACCTATTAGTCCTCTTCAGATACTTTTGGGCCAGTTTTGATTCTTTACCTTTTCTGGTTGGAAACAATCCAGGAGAGCGGGCATTCTCCCAGGTCCTGCACACGTGGCCCCAAACCCTATCTGTTGCAAGCTCTCCAAATTGCTGCCCCAGGTATTCTTGTGCACACAGGGGAGTCTTGCTGCCAGAGTCCTTGAGTGTCCTTTACTGTGACAGGCAAGTGCATTCCCTGGGGACTTGCTGGTTGGGTGGGTGCTGCTGCCTGGTTGTCATGGCGCCTCTAAGGAAGCTGGCAGATCCTCCTGTTCCTGCGGGCAGTGGCTGCCTCTGGAGGGAACCTGTGGCCCAGCAGGCAAGGTCAGCTCTCCCCACCCCTGCCAGGTCTCTCCCCTCCCTATGCCCTGTCCTCTGGCCTCCTCTGATTCTCACTCCATCTGTGCACATATCCCCTGCCGGTTCCTCTGTGACTGTACCTCACTGGGGTGAGAGCCCTCCCTGGATGCACTATTTATGGAGGTTCCCTGGGGCATGTCAGCGCCATGTCACAAAGGCAGGAAGCCCTTGTGAGTCAGGTTGGGTGTGTGCAGTGACAGTGATGGCCACAGCAGGGTGGGCTGTTCACAGCACTGGGTCCCCAGCACCACCCTTACTGTCAACCTGTCTCGTCTGACGACAGGCTGCCTCCCAGGAGGACTGAGGGCTCTGGGGCCTGCCTGCCCCTCCTGGCACTTGTCCTAGCCCATTGTTGGTTAGACTCAAGGCTTATGTTGGCACTGGGGTGTGTTTCTCCTTCTATTCTACTTTTCCCTAGAAGTTAAGCATCTCTGCACTGTTCTCTGGTGTCACTGCTTTGTAACTGCCTGGGGCCTTCCATCAGGTCCTCAGCTGTCACTAGACAGTCCTTCCTTTGGGGATTCCAGGGGACTCTTGCTCTGGGTGCTCTGAGAGCCCCTCACTGTGAGCCCTGCCCACTCAGTCTCTGGGCTTTAGTCTATGAGTTGCATCTTTCTGTTCCGGGAAAGTCTCCTGTTGTTTTTGCGTGGCTCACTCCTCATCTGTCCTCTGAAACCCCGTCAGTCGGGCATTAAGCTCTTCTGCTATCACCAACCTGGTCTCTCCTGCTGCAGGCTTCTCCCTCTCTCTTGTCAGATGTGTTCTGAAAGGCTCCTTTGACCCTGACCTTCTCTATGGAGCTTTGAGCTCAGTGATCCTATTTCCAGGGCCTCTCCTGTTATCTGGGTTCTGGGGATTGAACTCAGGGGCACTAGACCACCAAGCTACATCACCAGTGCGCAAGTATATACATATATATAGGCCTTGCCATTGCTGAAGCTGGCTTTGAACCCATGATCCTCTTGCCTCAGGCTCCCAGGCCACTGGGATTATAGGCGTGCACCACTTTGCCCAGGCCTGCACCTGCACTTTATTTATTTATTTTTTATTTTTTTTTAAAGAGAGAGAGAGAGAAGAGAATTTTAATTTTGATTTTTTAGTTATTGGCAGACACAACATCTTTGTTGGTATGTGGTGCTGAGGATCGAACCCCGGGCCACATGCATGCCAGGCGAGCGCGCTACCGCTTGAGCCACATCCCCAGCCCTGCATCTGCACTTTAAATGCTGAGGACAAAGGTGCTTTTTTTTAAATATTTAGTTTTAGGTGGAGACAATATCTTTATTTTATTTTTATGTGGTGCTGGGGATCGAACCCAGTGCCTCACATGGGCTAGGCGAGCGCGCTACGACTGAGCTACAGCCCCAGCCCTGCCTTGCTGTCTGTGGTCTTCTACCTCTACTCTTTCCTCTAGGGTCAGCTGCCATCTTCATGGACCCCGTTCTGTATTCTGCTATTTGCTTCTGTGGGAAATATAAAGTTGGCGGTCCATTTTCAAAATAGCCTTAATTGGGAGGCAAGATCCAATCATCCCCATTTTAACTGCAGCTCTTCCCTCTCCCCGCCCCAATTTTAGCATTATCCAATGATGATGACCCTGAGCTCCTCCTCGCAGGGCCAGGAGCCGTACTGTCTTAGGGGTCAAAGCAGGTGGCCGCCCAGGTGGCTTGCTCACCAGGTTCAGTGGTGCACCCATTGGAAGAAGTGCAGTTTGCCTTCCCGAGCTGCTTCAAAACCTGTGTTTGAATCCCTGCAACAACAGGGATTTCTAATACTTCTGAAAGCCTTGGATGTAATGGCACCCCCTTCTCCACAGAGAATCTTACTAAGCTTCTCCAGAAATCTTCACCATAGTGGATTTTAGGACTGTCAGCAAAAGAGTCTCTACAAAAGAGTGCAATGTAATTAAACTTCCTATGTTCCCGTTGCTCTATTTCACTTGGCCACTGGCCTGGAAGAGATCACACTCCAGATGCTGCAGGCCCCTTTACTTGTTTTTCACAAACATGTATCCAGTATAGTAGTTTGTACAAGTGTGTTTGCAAATGCAGAGTGTGATTAAAAAAAAAAAATCCTTTAGCAAGGCCTCTGGCCTTGAGCTGGGCTTCACATAGATATCTACATTTTTAAGATAAGAGAAGTTACCAATTGGGCTCCATGGTAACAGCTGGCAGGAGAGGAAAGGAAGGGGAGAAGAAGCTCTCCCCTGCTCAGGCACTGTCCTTGAAGGGTTAACTTGCCCAGAACAGTGAAAAGAAAAAGCTGCTTTTGTGTGAACTTCTGCAGGCTGTGAACTTCTGAGCCCCTCGCCTTACATTCTGGGTATAAAGTTCTGCAACTACCTGAACTTGAGGTTCAGGGGGATTGATTGATTATAGCGAAAGC
Source organism: Spermophilus citellus (assembly GCF_964194105.1). Lineage (NCBI taxonomy): Eukaryota > Metazoa > Chordata > Mammalia > Rodentia > Sciuridae > Spermophilus > Spermophilus citellus. The sequence goes on along the minus strand of NC_138182.1, from coordinate 215,781 downwards.
TTTGCCCTCTTAACCTGGCTATAGCTAAATAAACCTGCTTCCTGTTCCTGTTTGGTGTTTTGCCTCGTCTGTCCCCTGCAACAGGGGACCTGGACACTCTGTGTTTCAGAGTCTATCCCAAGGAGCTGCCATGGTTTCCCTGTGGACTTCTCCTGAGTGGAAAGAAAATAGGGTCCAGAGGCAGGGTGTGCTGCTGTGTTATTTAGGGTGGACAGATGAAGGCTTGGCCATAGGCAGACAGACCACCCCCCTCCGCCAGACCTCAAGCCAAGCTAGAATGAAGCTGTCACTCTGGGGTCCCAGGCTGCTGCTGGGAGCTGTGGCCTGACCCGGTTGTCACTGTGAAGTCTTTGGATGGCAGCCCCTGTGTCTGTCCCCTGGGACCTGCTTGGTGTGGGGTAGCATCAGGTCTGCCCCCAGTGGCTGTTAACTGGCAATAGGAGTCTCTGCCCCACGCCCAGCTCTGAGCTCTCTGGGATCCACTGCCTGATTCCCAGGCCTCTACTGCTGGCCTCTGACTCTTGCTGTCTGTTGCCTTGGCCGCCAACCCCGACCTGCTCACCTTCAGAAGTCAGTGTCGCTCCCGCCCAGGCCCTCTTCCCATTCTCTGCTGCAGGCTGCACCTCATTCTCATTTTCTTCTGATCCAGGGCTGGATGGGGGAGGCCAGGCAGGTGCTTGGGGTTCCCAGCGCCAGCTCCATGCCACCGTTGTCACTCAGGCTGTGCCTGACAGCCTGAAGACCCAATGTAGCGTTCCCAACATCCTCCAACACAGGAGCAAGGCCACAGGACCCCGGTCCCAGTACACTGTGTGCTGCTCTTGAGCATCACCTGGTGGAGCCTCTCAGGATGGAGAAGCCAGCACGTCCAGCCCTAGCGCCTGCCGCCCTGCGTCTCCACAGGTTCTTCTCCAGTCAGCAGCACTTGTTTTTTTTCTCATTTAAAAAATTTGTTCTAATTAGTTCTGCACAACAGTGAAATGCACTTTAACACATCCTACATAAATGGAGTATGACTTCTCATCCTTCTGGTTGTACACGATGTAGGATCACACTGGTCCTGCAGTCATATATCATTTAGGGTAATAATGTCCAATTCATTCTGCTGTCCTTCCTGCCCCAAACCCCTCCTCTTCCTTTACTCCCCTCTGTTTAATCCAAAGTAACTCTGTTCTTCCCTAGATTAGCATCTGCATATCAGAGAAAACATTCAGCCTTGGGTTCTTTGGAATTGGCTTATTTTATTTAGCATGATATTACAGCTCCAATCATTTACCAGCAAATGCCATAATTTCACACTTCTTTAAGGCTGAGTAATATTCCATTGTGTATATGTACCACATTTTCTTTATCCATTCATCTGTTGAAGGGCACCTAGGTTGGTTCCATAGTTTAGCTATTGTGAATTGAAGCAGCACCTTTTTAAAAAGAAGATCTTACAAGCAGATTACTTCCCTGTGTTCACAGGCAAAGTGCCCCATGCCTCAGCATGGCATCTGTGTGACAGCCAATTCTTCAGGCTTTGTGGGCTCTGGACATTTTCCTCTCACTGTACACAACACCAGTGTACTCAATGTGTTCCAGAAGAGCTGCCCTGGTAGGTAGAACATGTGAGACCCACTCCCAGCCTCCGATCCTGCGTATTCCGTGACAACTCCGGGGACCTGGTGGTAGAGAAAGTGCTCAGCCTTGGGGCCTGCACGGGCTCTGGCAAACCTTCCTCAGCTTGTGGTCAGCTTGCACATGTTTCCTGGGGAGGGGCCTGTGTGTCAGGAGTGGGTTGGAGAGCACAGGCTTGGACAGAAGCAAGGAGAAGTAACGGGAAACTCTGGATCTGGCAAAGAACAAGGAAATGTTGGGAAATCCTCACTGGCAGGGTCTCGACGAAGGTCAGAGGTCAGGACTAAGAGGGGAGCGGGTCCAGAGGGAGTCAGGAAGCTTGTGCAGCAGAGCAGGGAACTGTGGAGGCCACAGCTACAGGGCTGGTGTCATCCCAGTGACAGCCCCCACCTGGGACAAGGAGCTATTCCAGTGACAGCCCCCCAGGGACAAGGAGATATTCCGCTGACAGCCCCCTCCCTGGGACAAGGAGCTATTCCAGTGACAGCCACCCTGGGACAAGGAGCTATTCCAGTGACAGCCCCAACCTGGGACAAGGAGCTATTCCAGTGACAGCCCCCCTGGGACAAGGAGCTATTCCAGTGACAGCCCCCACATGGGACAATGAGCTATTCCAGTGACAGCCTCCCCCGGGACAAGGAGCTATTCCAGCGACATCCCCCACCTGGGACAAGGAGCTATTCCAGCGACAGCCCACACCTGGGACAAGGAGCTATTCCAGCAACAGCCCCCACCTGGGAAAGGAGCTATTCCAGTGACAGCCCCCCTGGGACAAGGAGCTATTCCAGTGACAGCCCCCCTGGACAAGGAGCTATTCCAGCGACAGCCCCACCTGGGACAAGGAGCTATTCCAGTGACAGCCCCCCTCTGGGACAAGGAGCTATTCCAGTGACAGCCCCCCCCCCGGGACTAGGAGCTATTCCAGTGACAGCCCACCTGGGACAAGGAGCTATTCCAGTGACAGCCCCCACCTGGGACAAGGAGCTATTCCAGCGACAGCCCCCACCTGGGATAAGGAGCTATTCCAGTGACAGCCCCCACCTGGGACAAGGAGCTATTCCAGTGACAGCCCCCACCTGGGACAAGGAGCTATTCCAGTGACAGCCACCAACTGGGACATGGAGCTATTCCAGTCACAGCCCCCACCTGGGACAAGGAGCTATTCCAGTGACAGCCCCGACCTGGGACAAGGAGCTATTCCAGTGACAGCCCCGACCTGGGACAAGGAGCTATTCCAGTGACAGCCCCGACCTGGGACAAGGAGCTATTCCAGTGACAGCCCCCCTGGGACAAGGAGCTGTTCCAGTGACAGCCCCCCCCTGGGACAAGGAGCTATTCCAGTGACAGCCCACCTGGGACAAGGAGCTATTCCAGATACAGCCCCATTTGGGACAAGGAGCTATTCCAGTGACAGCCCCCACCTGGGACAAGGAGCTATTCCAGTGACAGCCCCCCCCGGGACAAAGAGCTACTCCAGTGACAGCCCCCCTGGGACAAGGAGCTATTCCAGTGACAGCCCACCTGGGACAAGGAGCTATTCCAGTGACAGCCCCCACCTGGGACAAGGAGCTATTCCAGCGACAGCCCCCACCTGGGATAAGGAGCTATTCCAGTGACAGCCCCCACCTGGGACAAGGAGCTATTCCAGTGACAGCCCCCACCTGGGACAAGGAGCTATTCCAGTGACAGCCCCCCTGGGACAAGGAGCTATTCCAGTGACAGCCCACCTGGGACAAGGAGCTATTCCAGCGACAGCCCCCACCTGGGACAAGGAGCTACTCCAGTGACAGCCCCCCTGGGACAAAAAGCTACTCCAGTGACAGCCTCCCCCGGGACAAGGAGCTATTACAGCGACAGCCCCCACCTGGGACAAGGAGCTATTCCAGCGAAGGCCCCCACCTGGGATAAGGAGCTATTCCAGTGACAGCCCCCACCTGGGACAAGGAGCTATTCCAGTGACATCCCCCACTTGGGACAAGGAGCTATTCCAGCCACAGCCCCCCTGGGACAAGGAGCTATTCCATTTACAGCCCCCGCCCTGGGACAAGGAGCTATTCCAGTGACAGCCCCCCTGGGACAAGGAACTATTCCAGTGACAGCCCCCTCCCCGGGACAAGGAGCTATTCCAGTGACAGCCCCCTCCCCGGGACAAGGAGCTATTCCAGTGACAGCCCCCACATGGGACAATGAGCTATTCCAGTGACAGCCCCCACATGGGACAATGAGCTATTCCAGTGACAGCCCCCCTGGGACAAGGAGCTATTCCAGTGACAGCCCCCCCCGGGACAAGGAGCTATTCCAGTGACAGCCCCCACCCGGGACAAGGAGCTATTCCAGTGACAGCCCCCCCTTGGACAAGGAGCTATTCCAGTGACAGCCCCCCTGGGACAAGGAGCTATTCCAGTGACAGCCCCCCCCTGGGACAAGGAGCTATTCCAGTGACAGCCCACCCCTGGGACAAGGAACTATTACAGTGACAGCCCCCACCTGGGACAAGGAGCTATTCCAGTGACAGCCCCCACCTGGGACAAGGAGCTATTCCAGTGAAAGCCCCACCTGGGACAAGGAGCTATTCCAGTGACAGCCCCCACATGGGACAATGAGCTATTCCAGTGACAGCCTCCCCCGGCACAAGGAGCTATTCCAGTGACAGACCCCCCCTGCGACAAGTAGCTATTCCAGTGACAGCCCCCACCTGGGACAAGGAGCTATTCCCGTGACAGCCCCCACCTGGGACAAGGAGCTATTCCAGTGACAGCCCCCACCTGGGACAAGGAGCTATTCCCGTGACAGCCTCCCCCGGGAAAAGGAGCTATTCCAGCGACAGCCCCTACCTGGGACAAGGATCTATTCCAGTGACAGCCCACCTGGGACAAGGAGCTATTCCAGCGACAGCCCCCACCTGGGACAAGGAGCTATTCCAGCGACAGCCCCCCTGGGACAAGGAGCTATTACAGCGACAGCCCCACCTGGGACAAGGAGCTATTCCAGCGACAGCCCCCACTTGGGACAAGGAGCTATTCCAGCGACAGCCCCCACCTGGGACAAGGAGCTATTCCAGTGACAGCCCCCACCTGGGACAAGGAGCTATTCCAGTGACAGCCCCCCCCCCGGGACAAGGAGCTATTCCAGTGACAGGCCCCTCCTGGGACAAGGAGCTATTCCAGTGACAGCCCCCCCCCGGGACAAGGAGCTATTCCAGTGACATCCCCCACTTGGGACAAGGAGCTATTCCAGCGACAGCACCCCTGGGACAAGGAGCTATTCCATTTACAGCCCCCCACCCTGGGACAAGGAGGTATTCCAGTGACAGCCCCCCAGGAACAGGGAGCTATTCCAGTGACAGCCCCCTCCCCGGGACAAGGAGCTATTCCAGTGACAGCCCCCCCCTGGGACAAGGAGCTATTCCAGTGACAGTTCCCACCTGGGACAAGGAGCTATTCCAGTGACAGCCCCCCTGGGACAAGGAGCTATTCCAGTGACAGCCCCCACCCGGGACAAGGAGCTATTCCAGTGACAGCCCCCCTGGGACAAGGAGCTATTCCAGTGACAGCCCCCCCCTGGGACAAGGAGCTATTCCAGTGACAGCCCACCCCTGGGACAAGGAGCTATTACAGTGACAGCCCCCACCTGGGACAAGGAGCTATTCAAGTGACAGCCCCCACCTGGGACAAGGAGCTATTCCAGTGACAGCTCCCCGGCACAAGGAGCTATTCCAGTGACAGACTCCCCCTGGGACAAGTAGCTATTCCAGTGACAGCCCCCACCTGGGACAAGGAGCTATTCCAGTGACAGCCCCACCTGGGACAAGGAGCTACTCCAGTGACAGACACCTGGGACAAGGAGCTATTCCAGTGACAGCCCCCCTGGGACAAAAAGCTACTCCAGTGACAGCCCCCCTGGGACAAGGAGCTATTCCATTTACAGCCCCCACCTGGGACAAGGAGCTATTCCAGTGACAGCCCCCCTGGGACAAGGAGCTATTCCAGTGACAGCCCACCTGGGACAAGGAGCTATTCCAGCGACAGCCCCCACCTGGGATAAGGAGCTATTCCAGTGACAGCCCCCACCTGGGACAAGGAGCTATTCCAGTGACAGCCACCACCTGGGACAAGGAGCTATTCCAGTGACAGCCCCCCTGGGACAAGGAGCTATTCCAGCGACAGCCCACCTGGGACAAGGAGCTATTCCAGTGACAGCCCCCACCTGGGACAAAGAGCTACTCCAGTGACAGCCCCCCTGGGACAAGGAGCTATTCCAGTGACAGCCCACCTGGGACAAAAAGCTATTCCAGTGACAGCCCCCACCTGGGACAAGGAGCTTTTCCAGTGACAGCCCCCCTGGGACAAGGAGCTATTCCAGTGACAGCCCACCTGGGACAAGGAGCTATTCCAGTGACAGCCCCCACCTGAGACAAGGAGCTATTCCAGCGACAGCCCCCACCTGGGATAAGGAGCTATTCCAGTGACAGTCCCCACCTGGGACAAGGAGCTATTCCAGTGACAGCCCCCACCTGGGACAAGGAGCTATTCCAGTGACAGCCCCCACCTGGGACACGGAGCTATTCCAGTGTCAGCCCCCACCCGTGACAAGGAGCTATTCCAGTGACAGCCCCGACCTGGGACAAGGAGCTATTCCAGTGACAGCCCCGACCTGGGACAAGGAGCTATTCCAGTGACAGCCCCGACCTGGGACAAGGAGCTATTCCAGTGACAGCCCCCCTGGGACAAGGAGCTATTTTAGTGACAGCCCCCCTGGGACAAGGAGCTGTTCCAGTGACAGCCCCCCCCTGGGACAAGGAGCTGTTCCAGTGACAGCCCCCCTGGGACAAGGAGCTATTCCAGTGACAGCCCCACTTGGGACAAGGAGCTATTCCAGTGACAGCCCCCACCTGGGACAAGGAGCTATTCCAGTGACAGCCCCCACCTGGGACAAGGAGCTATTCCAGTGACAGCCCCCACCTGGGACAAAGAGCTACTCCAGTGACAGCCCCCCTGGGACAAGGAGCTATTCCAGTGACAGCCCACCTGGGACAAGGAGCTATTCCTGTGACAGCCCCCACCTGGAACAAGGAGCTATTCCAGTGACAGCCCCCCTGGGACAAGGAGCTATTCCAGTGACAGCCCCCCTGGGACAAGGAGCTATTCCAGTGACAGCCCACCTGGGACAAGGAGCTATTCAAGCGACAGCCCCCACCTGGGACAAGGAGCTATTCCAGCGACAGCCCCCACCTGGGATAAGGAGCTATTCCAGTGACAGCCCCCACCTGGGACAAGGAGCTATTCCAGTACAGCCCCCACCTGGGACAAGGAGCTATTCCAGTGACAGCCCCCCTGGGACAAGGAGCTATTACAGCGACAGCCCCCACCTGGGACAAGGAGGTATTCCAGCGACAGCCCCCACCTGGGATAAGGAGCTATTCCAGTGACAGCCCCCACCTGGGACAAGGAGCTATTCCAGCGACAGCCCCCCCCCGGGACAAGGAGCTATTCCAGTGACATCCCCCACTTGGGACAAGGAGCTATTCCAGCCACAGCCCCCCTGGGACAAGGAGCTATTCCATTTACAGCCCCCCCCCTGGGACAAGGAGCTATTCCAGTTACAGCCCCCTCCCCGGGACGAGGAGCTATTCCAGTGACAGCCCCGCTGGGACAAGGAGCTATTCCAGTGACAGCCCCCACATGGGACAATGAGCTATTCCAGTGACAGCCCCCACATGGGACAATGAGCTATTCCAGTGACAGCCCCCCTGGGACAAGGAGCTATTCCAGTGACAGCCCCCCCCTGGGACAAGGTGCTATTCCAGTGACAGCCCACCCCTGGGACAAGGAACTATTACAGTGACAGCCCCCACCTGGGACAAGGAGCTATTCCAGTGACAGCCCCCACCTGGGACAAGGAGCTATTCCCGTGACAGCCCCCACCTGGGACAAGGAGCTATTCCAGTGACAGCCCCCCTGGGACAAGGAGCTATTCCAGTGACAGCCCCCCTGGGACAAGGAGCTATTCCAGTGTCAGCCCCCACCCGTGACAAGGAGCTATTCCAGTGACAGCCCCCCTGGGACAAGGAGCTATTCCAGTGACAGCCCCCACCTGGGACAAGGAGCTATTCCAGTGACAGCCCCCCTGGGACAAGGAGCTATTCCAGTGACAGCCCCACTTGGGACAAGGAGCTATTCCAGTGACAGCCCCCACCTGGGACAAGGAGCTATTCCAGTGACAGCCCCCCTGGGACAAAAAGCTACTCCAGTGACAGCCCCCCTGGGACAAGGAGCTATTCCAGTGACAGCCCACCTGGGACAAGGAGCTATTCCATTTACAGCCCCCACCTGGGACAAGGAGCTATTCCAGTGACAGCCCCCCTGGGACAAGGAGCTATTCCAGTGACAGCCCACCTGGGACAAGGAGCTATTCCAGCGACAGCCCCCACCTGGGATAAGGAGCTATTCCAGTGACAGCCCCCACCTGGGACAAGGAGCTATTCCAGTACAGCCCCCACCTGGGACAAGGAGCTATTCCAGTACAGCCCCCACCTGGGACAAGGAGCTATTCCAGTGACAGCCCCCTGGGACAAGGAGCTATTCCAGTGACAGCCCACCTGGGACAAGGAGCTATTCCAGCGACAGCCCCCACCTGGGACAAGGAGCTATTCCAGTGACAGCCCCCCTGGGACAAGGAGCTATTACAGCGACAGCCCCCACCTGGGACAAGGAGCTATTCCAGCGACAGCCCCCACCTGGGACAAGGAGCTATTCCAGTGACAGCCCCCACCTGGGACAAGGAGCTATTCCAGCGACAGCCCCCCCCGGGACAAGGAGCTATTCCAGTGACATCCCCCACTTGGGACAAGGAGCTATTCCAGCCACAGCCCCCCTGGGACAAGAAGCTATTCCATTTACAGCCCCCCCCCCTGGGACAAGGAGCTATTCCAGTGACAGCCCCCCTGGGACAAGGAGCTATTCCAGTGACAGCCCCCTCCCCGGGACGTGGAGCTATTCCAGTGACAGCCCCCCTGGGACAAGGAGCTATTCCAGTGACAGCCCCCACATGGGACAATGAGCTATTCCAGTGACAGCCCCCACATGGGACAATGAGCTATTCCAGTGACAGCCCCCCTGGGACAAGGAGCTATTCCAGTGACAGCCCCCACATGGGACAATGAGCTATTCCAGTGACAGCCCCCACATGGGACAATGAGCTATTCCAGTGACAGCCCCCCCCGGGACAAGGAGCTATTCCAGTGACAGCCCCCCCCGGGACAAGGAGCTATTCCAGTGACAGCCCCCCTGGGACAAGGAGCTATTCCAGTGACAGCCCCCCCCTGGGACAAGGTGCTATTCCAGTGACAGCCCACCCCTGAGACAAGGAACTATTACAGTGACAGCCCCCACCTGGGACAAGGAGCTATTCCAGTGACAGCCTCACCTGGGACAAGGAGCTATTCCAGTGACAGCCCCCCTGGGACAAGGAGCTATTCCAGTGACAGCCCCCCTGGGACAAGGAGCTATTCCAGTGACAGCCCCCACCTGGGACAAGGAGCTATTCCAGTGACAGCCCCCTTTGGGACAAAGAGCTATTCCCGCGACAGCCCCCACCTGGGACAAGGAGCTATTCCAGTGACAGCCCCACCTGGGACAAAGAGCTATTCCAGTGACAGCCCCACCTGGGAAAAGGAGCTATTCCAGTGACAGCCCCCACCTGGGACAAGGAGCTATTCCAGTGACAGCCCCCCTGGGACAAGGAGCTATTCCAGTGACAGCTCCCCTGGGACAAGGAGCTATTCCAGTGTCAGCCCCCACCCGTGACAAGGAGCTACTCCAGTGACAGCCCCCCTGGGACAAGGAGCTATTCCAGTGACAGCCCCCACCTGGGACAAGGAGCTATTCCAGTGACAGCCCCCTTGGGACAAGGAGCTATTCCAGCGACAGCCCCTACCTGGGACAAGGAGCTATTCCAGTGACAGCCCCCCTGGGACAAGGAGCTGTTCCAGTGACAGCCCCCACCTGGGACAAGGAGCTATTCCAGTGACAGCCCCCCTGGGACAAGGAGCTGTTCCAGCGACAGCCCCCACCTGGGACAAGTAGCTATTCCAGTGACAGCCCCCCTGGGACAAGGAGCTATTCCAGTGACAGCCCCACCTGGGACAAAGAGCTATTCCAGTGACAGCCCCACCTGGGAAAAGGAGCTATTCCAGTGACAGCCCCCACCTGGGACAAGGAGCTATTCCCGTGACAGCCCCCACCTGGGACAAGGAGCTATTCCAGTGACAGCCCCCCTGGGACAAGGAGCTATTCCAGTGACAGCCCCCCTGGGACAAGGAGCTATTCCAGTGTCAGCCCCCACCCGTGACAAGGAGCTATTCCAGTGACAGCCCCCCTGGGACAAGGAGCTATTCCAGTGACAGCCCCCACCTGGGACAAGGAGCTATTCCAGTGACAGCCCCCCTGGGACAAGGAGCTATTCCAGTGACAGCCCCACTTGGGACAAGGAGCTATTCCAGTGACAGCCCCCACCTGGGACAAGGAGCTATTCCAGTGACAGCCCCCCTGGGACAAAAAGCTACTCCAGTGACAGCCGCCCTGGGACAAGGAGCTATTCCAGTGACAGCCCACCTGGGACAAGGAGCTATTCCATTTACAGCCCCCACCTGGGACAAGGAGCTATTCCAGTGACAGCCCCCCTGGGACAAGGAGCTATTCCAGTGACAGCCCACCTGGGACAAGGAGCTATTCCAGCGACAGCCCCCACCTGGGATAAGGAGCTATTCCAGTGACAGCCCCCACCTGGGACAAGGAGCTATTCCAGTACAGCCCCCACCTGGGACAAGGAGCTATTCCAGTACAGCCCCCACCTGGGACAAGGAGCTATTCCAGTGACAGCCCCCCTGGGACAAGAGCTATTCTAGTGACAGCCCACCTGGGACAAGGAGCTATTCCAGCGACAGCCCCCACCTGGGACAAGGAGCTATTCCAGTGACAGCCCCCCCCTGGGACAAGGTGCTATTCCAGTGACAGCCCACCCCTGAGACAAGGAACTATTACAGTGACAGCCCCCACCTGGGACAAGGAGCTATTCCAGTGACAGCCCCCACCTGGGACAAGGAGCTATTCCAGTGACAGCCTCACCTGGGACAAGGAGCTATTCCAGTGACAGCCCCCCTGGGACAAGGAGCTATTCCAGTGACAGCCCCCCTGGGACAAGGAGCTATTCCAGTGACAGCCCCCACCTGGGACAAGGAGCTATTCCAGTGACAGCCCCCTTTGGGACAAAGAGCTATTCCCGCGACAGCCCCCACCTGGGACAAGGAGCTATTCCAGTGACAGCCCCACCTGGGACAAAGAGCTATTCCAGTGACAGCCCCACCTGGGAAAAGGAGCTATTCCAGTGACAGCCCCCACCTGGGACAAGGAGCTATTCCAGTGACAGCCCCCCTGGGACAAGGAGCTATTCCAGTGACAGCTCCCCTGGGACAAGGAGCTATTCCAGTGTCAGCCCCCACCCGTGACAAGGAGCTACTCCAGTGACAGCCCCCCTGGGACAAGGAGCTATTCCAGTGACAGCCCCCACCTGGGACAAGGAGCTATTCCAGTGACAGCCCCCTTGGGACAAGGAGCTATTCCAGCGACAGCCCCTACCTGGGACAAGGAGCTATTCCAGTGACAGCCCCCCTGGGACAAGGAGCTGTTCCAGTGACAGCCCCCACCTGGGACAAGGAGCTGTTCCAGTGACAGCCCCCCTGGGACAAGGAGCTGTTCCAGCGACAGCCCCCACCTGGGACAAGTAGCTATTCCAGTGACAGCCCCCCTGGGACAAGGAGCTATTCCAGTGACAGCCCCACCTGGGACAAAGAGCTATTCCAGTGACAGCCCCACCTGGGAAAAGGAGCTATTCCAGTGACAGCCCCCACCTGGGACAAGGAGCTATTCCCGTGACAGCCCCCACCTGGGACAAGGAGCTATTCCAGTGACAGCCCCCCTGGGACAAGGAGCTATTCCAGTGACAGCCCCCCTGGGACAAGGAGCTATTCCAGTGTCAGCCCCCACCCGTGACAAGGAGCTATTCCAGTGACAGCCCCCCTGGGACAAGGAGCTATTCCAGTGACAGCCCCCACATGGGACAATGAGCTATTCCAGTGACAGCCCCCACATGGGACAATGAGCTATTCCAGTGACAGCCCCCCCCGGGACAAGGAGCTATTCCAGTGACAGCCCCCCCCGGGACAAGGAGCTATTCCAGTGACAGCCCCCACCTGGGACAAGGAGCTATTCCAGTGACAGCCCCCACCTGGGACAAGGAGCTATTCCAGTGACAGCCCCACCTGGGACAAGGAGCTATTCCAGTGACAGCCCCCACCCGGGACAAGGAGCTATTCCAGTGACAGCCCCCCCTTGGACAAGGAGCTATTCCAGTGACAGCCCCCCTGGGACAAGGAGCTATTCCAGTGACAGCCCCCCCCTGGGACAAGGAGCTATTCCAGTGACAGCCCACCCCTGAGACAAGGAACTATTACAGTGACAGCCCCCACCTGGGACAAGGAGCTATTCCAGTGACAGCCCCCCCTTGGACAAGGAGCTATTCCAGTGACAGCCCCCCTGGGACAAGGAGCTATTCCAGTGACAGCCCCCCCCTGGGACAAGGAGCTATTCCAGTGACAGCCCACCCCTGAGACAAGGAACTATTACAGTGACAGCCCCCACCTGGGACAAGGAGCTATTCCAGTGACAGCCCCCACCTGGGACAAGGAGCTATTCCAGTGACAGCCCCACCTGGGACAAGGAGCTATTCCAGTGACAGCCCCCCTGGGACAAGGAGCTATTCCAGTGACAGCCCCCCTGGGACAAGGAGCTATTCCAGTGACAGCCCCCACCTGGGACAAGGAGCTATTCCAGTGACAGCCCCACCTGGGACAAGGAGCTATTCCAGTGACAGCCCCCACATGGGACAATGAGCTATTCCAGTGACAGCCTCCCCCGGCACAAGGAGCTATTCCAGTGACAGACCCACCTGGGAAAAGGAGCTATTCCAGTGACAGCCCCCACCTGGGACAAGGAGCTATTCCCGTGACAGCCCCCACCTGGGACAAGGAGCTATTCCAGTGACAGCCCCCCTGGGACAAGGAGCTATTCCAGCGACAGCCCCTACCTGGGACAAGGAGCTATTCCAGTGACAGCCCCCCTGGGACAAGGAGCTGTTCCAGTGACAGCCCCCACCTGGGACAAGGAGCTATTCCAGTGACAGCCCCCCTGGGACAAGGAGCTATTCCAGCGACAGCCCCCACCTGGGACAAATAGCTATTCCAGTGACAGCCCCCCTGGGACAAGGAGCTATTCCTGTGACAGCCCCCACCTGGGACAAGGAGCTATTCCAGTGACAGCCCCCACCTGGGACAAGTAGCTATTCCAGTGACAGCCCCCCTGGGACAAGGAGCTGTTCCAGTGACAGCCCCCACCTGGGACAAGGAGCTATTCCAGTGACAGCCCCACCTGGGACAAGGAGCTATTCCAGTGACAGCCCCCACCTGGGACAAGGAGCTATTCCAGTGACAGCCCCCTTGGGACAAGGAGCTATTCCAGCGACAGCCCCTACCTGGGACAAGGAGCTATTCCATTGACAGCCCCCCTGGGACAAGGAGCTGTTCCAGTGACAGCCCCCACCTGGGACAAGTAGCTATTCCAGTGACAGCCCCACCTGGGACAAGGAGCTATTCCAGTGACAGCCTCACCTGGGACAAGGAGCTATTCCAGTGACAGCCCCCACCTGGGACAAGGAGCTATTCCAGTGACAGCCCCCCTGGGACAAGGAGCTATTCCAGTGACAGCCCCCACCTGGGACAAGGAGCTATTCCAGTGACAGCCCCCTTTGGGACAAAGAGCTATTCCAGTGACAGCCCCCCTGGGACAAGGAGCTATTCCAGTGACAGCCCCCACCTGGGACAAGGAGCTATTCCAGTGACAGCCCCCCTGGGACAAGGAGCTATTCCAGTGACAGCCCCCACCTGGGACAAGGAGCTATTCCAGTGACAGCCCCCTTTGGGACAAAGAGCTATTCCAGCGACAGCCCCCACCTGGGACAAGGAGCTATTCCAGTGACAGCCCCACCTGGGACAAAGAGCTATTCCAGTGACAGCCCTACCTGGGAAAAGGAGCTATTCCAGTGACAGCCCCACCTGGGAAAAGGAGCTATTCCAGTGACAGCCCCCACCTGGGACAAGGAGCTATTCCAACGACAGCCCCCCTGGGACAAGGAGCTATTCCAGTGACAGCCCCACCTGGGCAAAGGAGCTATTCCAGTGACAGCCCCACCTGGGAAAAGGAGCTATTCCAGTGACAGCCCCACCTGGGAAAAGGAGCTATTCCAGTGACAGCCCCCACCTGGGACAAGGAGCTATTCCAACGACAGCCCCCCTGGGACAAGGAGCTATTCCAGTGACAGCCCCCACCTGGGACAAGGAGCTATTCCAACGACAGCCCCCCTGGGACAAGGAGCTATTCCAGTGACAGCCCTACCTGGGAAAAGGAGCTATTCCAGTGACAGCCCCACCTGGGAAAAGGAGCTATTCCAGTGACAGCCCCCACCTGGGACAAGGAGCTATTCCAACGACAGCCCCCCTGGGACAAGGAGCTATTCCAGTGACAGCCCCCACCTGGGACAAGGAGCTATTCCAGTGACAGCCCCCACCTGGGACAAAGAGCTATTCCAGTGACAGCCCCACCTGGGAAAAGGAGCTATTCCAGTGACAGCCCCCCTGGGACAAGGAGCTATTCCAGTGACAGCCCCCACCTGGGACAAGGAGCTATTCCAGTGACAGCCCCCCTGGGACAAGGAGCTATTCCAGTGACAGCCCCACCTGGGAAAAGGAGCTATTCCAGTGACAGCCCCCCTGGGACAAGGAGCTATTCCAGTGACAACCCCCCCCCCCCGGGACATAACACCATCCTGGGACACGGAAGCATCTGGGGCACAGCACTGTCCCTGCAATCTCCCGTTTGGGATGACCACCCTTGCCGGACGCCAATGTAGGTGAACATTGTCCCCCGCCCGCCTCAACCCTCCATTTCTCTTTCCTTGTCAACTGGACAAAGGGTGAGTTTTTGAGTTGCATTTTCTCCTTTTTCTGAGGGAAGGGTATGTTGCCAGAAATCCCTCTGCACTGCTTCCTGGGACTGTGCTAGACGTGGTTATTGCTGTATAGCTGCATCCCACTAATAGGGCAACAGGGAAGGCTCCAGAGCCCTGTGCCCATTTGGGCTGTTGAAGAGCTTACTGTGCACCTGGAAGTCCTCCCAGGCACAGCCCTGGGCTCAGAATCACCTAGGGAGGGAGAGGGGAGAGGCAGAGAAGGGAGGGTAGAGAATGAGTAGGTCAGGATGGGGAGCCTTTGCCCATAGCATGGGAGCCAGGCCCTGTCCTGACGAGGGGTCCAGCTGCAGCCTCTCTGCAGGTGAGCTCAGGTGGGTCCAGCTACTTAGGTGGGTCCAGCTTCCCAGCAAAAGAGAACTGGAAATTCAAGCCCTTGAATTTCCCTTGACTGGTCTGGCAGAGGAAGGAAGGCAGCTATGGGCTGTGTCAGGGCCTCCTACCCAAGTGCTCTCTCTTGCAGGCCAGGAGCTCTGCAGGCACGCTGGGACACCCTCTGCAGACACCATGGAAACAGGTACTGAGCCCCAGAAGACCCCCTGGCCACGTGAGCCAAAGACTCGAGAGCCCAGGAAGGATTGGTGGGGTCCAGAAGCTAAGGGCTTGTTGCTTCAGGAGAAGATCTGTTAGTGAAGGAGGTAGGTGGCTTAGCATTATCTGAATTCTCTAAGCCCAGGGCTAAGAGAAGTGGGGTCAGGGAGGAGTGGCCCTCTCCAAGCCCCCCAAATGGACTGAGAGCCACAGAAACAGCAAAAAGCCAGGGTCTTGCAAGACTGGGTGCCTAGTGATCAGGGACCCCCAGATTGGGCACAACCAGGGTTTAGCTGAGTACTTTGGGGTGTACAATGCCTAGGTTTTACTGTCTCCCACAGGGTTATTTAAAGAAATATGTCTTTAGTTGTCTCTGCCTCCCTTTTTTCTCTTGTGATGGGAAAGTCCCTTGGACTGAGTGCCTTTTGCACCTACACAGTTTATCTCCTGTTGGTCAGAGGGGCCCTTCCTTCTCCCCTTATGTCTGTCAATGGGCTCCGAATTTTCACACTCCCATGTTACCTGCTTGTAAATGTCCAACCTGCTGTGTCCCCTTCTTAAATCCCAAGTCACTTTACATTTAATGCTAAATACTGTGTTTTGAAAATGGACCACTGGATATTCTATCTCTCACAATATAAAAGCCATAAAATGCAAAGTGGATCAGGGATTGGACCCTGGCACAGAAGTGTGTTGTTGGGAACCAGCCTTCACACTGTGCACTGAGCTTCCCAGATATGAGGAACTGCTCCAGGCCTCTCTGTCTCCCTCAGCCTTCGGGTCTGCCTGCAGGAGGGACTGCAGGAGCTGCTTGAGAACTGCCTTGTCTGCGCCTGGGGATGCTGGGGCCAGGGCTTCTGCACGTCTGATTTTTCCAGGCCCACCATCGGGCCCTGGAGAGCAGCATTGTGGGCAGTGTGGGTGGTCTGTGAAGAGTGGATGGAGGAATTCCTGAGGCCCAGATGGGAGGAAGTTCCCACGTCTCTGAGCATAGCAGTGCGTATGTCTGAACGTGAGGAAGGCAGAAAGACTCTAAACGTCGTGTGTCCCGTCCACTTCGTCCTGAGTTAGCGAGCACCCCGGGCAGGACAGTCTCCATCCTCAGAAGATCTCACAGAGCATATGAGAACCCTCTCTGCTGTGAGGCTGAGGCAGGAGGCTGGAGGTCCAGGAGCAAGCCCCCATCTGATCCAATCCTGGGCCACCAGGCTGGTGTCTACCGGGCATCTCCTGGTCACTGCGCTTCTCTATTTCTCTATTTCTCACCAACAACAGGTCAAGGAAATTAATTATTATAATAGAATGCTTCCGAATATGACATGTAGATTTTCTCAGACAGGAAATCTTAATTAAGCCTTGTGTCTTAAGGTACTGGATGTATTTTTAGGTGATAATTCTCACATTCATGTCCTACTGTTCAGGCCCAGTTTCAATACTTGTCAACAATTCTGGATTAAAATAAATCACCTTTCAAAATCTCAGAAAACTTTGTAACTTCCAACAATCTTATCAGCCTTCGCAGACGCAGACTGTCCACCCTGTGCACCCCACAGGGCGGCCGCCTCACTCTCTTCTCACCAGCCCTGCACCCCTACCCCTCCAGTCAGTCAGCCTGGCTCACAGCCAGTGGTTCATGTGAAATGAGGAGCATTCCTTATAAAACACCCATCCTAGTCTTAATTCATACAAAAGTGAACGAGTCTCCCATCCTTAATCTGACCACAGCCTTGGGTATGAAAGTGCAATATTTTGAATGCCATTCCACCTTACCCAATTCTCTAATCATGGTATATGCAAAATCCTGTCTGTAGGGTCACAGGATGGACCACCAGCCGCTGCCCTGGACATTCTTGCCCTCTGTCTCAGAAGAAGTTTATTTTGGCCAGGTGAAGCAGTTGAGGGGGAAAGCTTTGAATGACTACAACTTTCCATGACTGATCCTAGAGCCAATTGAAAAAAATATTAATGGAAATCTGCTACCTAAGCAACAATTTAAAATATTTTGGAGCTGTCTAGTTAAAAAACAAAAAAACACGATTCAAGGATTGGACAGCCAGGGATGAGGAGAGCCTAAAGGAAGGCAGGAGGGAGGGAGGAGGGAGAAAGAAGGAGGAGGGGGAGGGAGAGGAGGAGGGAACAGCAGGGGGAACAAGCAGGAGGAGGAGGGGAGAAGGGGCAAGAGGTGGGGGAGGGACAAGGGAGTAGGGGAGGGAAGAGGAGGAGGCAGGCAGCAGGCACCAAGGAGGACACTGGGCAGGGGAGATGAGCGGAGGCTCTTCCTCCCCTTCCTTCACCTCTTCTTCCTTGGTAGCTGGGACCCAGCAGCTCACTAAGCTATTGATGGTCTGGAAGCCATGGCCCATGGTGTGGGAGGAGGTTGTGATCTTCTTTGTTACCCTGTCCTTGGTCTAGAGCTCTGCAGGGCTCTTCCCTGCCTAGGCACCATAGCAACTGTCACGTGACTCCACAACAGTCCAGCAGGGCTGTGGGCCAAGCCAGCTCCTCTCTGAAGGCAGCAGAGTGGGAGCCTGGCGGGCCTCCCCCGTGCCTGGGAGAAAGCCTATCAGGATCACAGGAGCCAGGTAGGCAGTGGCCCAGCCACAAGGGCAGGCTGTGGCAGACCCAGAGGAGACTCAGCGTGGGGGGGGTCTGGAGCACCACTGCCCCCCAGTGCTTGTCATCTAGGTGGCCCTGCATGACTGTTACCTCCATGAAATACAGTTTTCACGCGCCACCCGTTAGGAGCTCCAGACTCCAGCTGCGCCTTGTTTCTAAAGTGCCTAATCTTCCCCTGAGGACTGAAGCATCTCAGGACAGAAACACCCATGGGTTCCCTCCTCATTGAACCCCATGTGCAGAGGGGACTAAAAGCCGACTTGTGCCTGGCGAGAGGTAGTGGTACCTCTTGCCATTCACTGGGTGCAGATATGGAGGCTGTTTGGGAATGCTGCCCTGCGGGGCAGTTGCCAGGCCACATGTCCCCAGGGGGAGTCACTTCCTAGTTCCATGTTCTACTAATCCATCCCACCATACAACTGACATGCATGTTCCTGATCTGAACCCCTGCTTCTCCCACTCCAGGGGTGCTGGCCCCATTCTGCTTGCTGCCATGTTCTCAGCCTATAGGGACCACAGAGTAAAGAGCTGTCACCAGGGGACGTGAGAAGGTGGATGTGGCAATAATGTGCCAGTCAGCATGGCTTCTCTGAATATCTTCAAGTCTATACCTGTGGTTGGGCTGGGATGAAGCTCAGTGGTGGAGGTCTTGTCCAGCACAAGTAAGGACCTGGATCTGAACCCCAGTCCAGAAAGGAAGAAAGGAAAGGAAGGAGGGAGGGAGAAAGAAAGAAAGATGTTCCTGTGGGTGTTTCATGGTTCTTTTGTGTCCCTGGGAATTGCTTGAGATAGCTGTCAGTGACACTCCTGCTTGACTGAGAGCCTAGAGTTGCACCTGAGATTCTGCAGAACAGAGAAGGTTGGAAATGACCATGATGGACAGTGGGCTCAGTGAGGCTGGTGGCTGGAGCTCTGGCTCACAGCACTGGCTCCCATGTCTGATTCCTGGAGACTGTGATTGCTGGGGCGAAACCCGGCTTCTGGAGGAGTGCGGTGGCTTCTGGCTAGTGACTGAGTACACGGCTAGGGAATCATAAGCTCAAATGCAGGAGTGAACCTTGCTGGAGAGAAAGAGTGAGGACAGAGTGGGTCAAGACAAGAATGAGAAGTCACAGGGTGAGGAACCAGTCTTGGCACCAGGAAGGTGGAGAGGGGACAGTTGTGGGTGAGGACCACAGTGGATGCAGGACCAAAGAGGGCCTGTGGAGGTGGGAGCTGGCAGGACTGTCTCCCCAGGCATAGGAAAAGGGGTGGGGGCAGCACATGATTATGGACTGCCACTTTTGTCCCGGCAACATAAACACTCAAACCTTTTGCCCACCCAGGGACAACATTTGCCGGGTTGCTTGTAACTAAAACACTCAGGGGTCACTCGAGGGGAACTGGGCTAACTGGGCTGCATGAAATAACCCCACAAGAGACAGAAATACCTTTTTATTTGGGGATGCTGTGACGGCTCCTCTGACCTTAAGGTCTGCAGAAAGAGAGAGAGAGAGAGAGAGAGAGAGAGCACATGCCGACCACTTTTATCAAGGAGAAGCCATTCAAATGAGGCAAGAGGTCAGGTTTCAAGGGGCTGATCTAGCTTCATGATGTCTGCTGTCAGCAGGTTCACTGATATCTAGGTAGGCCACACCCCAGGGCACTTCCATGGAACATTCTATCCCAAACAGGACAAGGGGTAATATTACAAAGGAACAGGTGAGTGGAGCTCCACCCGTGGGGCTGTAGGAAGGCACGCCCATGCACAAGACATAGTCACTTGAACCTTAGAAGACCGGGGCTATCAAGCAGCATGACTCCTGGATGCCACTTGCTCAGCAGGGGAGTCAGACTCAGTCACGTGCTAGTCAGCCTCCCACAGTGGACCAGATGCCAAAGGTGCCTCTGAGTGAGGGGAAACATGGGTAGGTGGGGAAGGGTGAGGAACATGGGCCTGGAAGCAGAACAAGAGAGCTCTCTGCCACCCAGATAACCAGTGGGGGTGAAAACACATTCCCCTTCTGATCTGTGAAGAGCAGGGATGGCAGCTATGTAGCTTGATATCTTGCTGCCGGCTGAGAGTCCCTGGACACACAAGGGATTTGATGCAACAAAAAGGACACAGTGCCCAGCTCCTAGTAAGATCCCCAGAGCCATCCCTACGGCCATGCCTCTGTCCCTATCTTGCATCCCAGCAGGCCTATGTCCTAGAGTCTGGGCTGCTCTTCCTATTTTCTCAACCTGGCAATCAGGTGGACTTGCACCCAGGTGTCACCTTTGTCCTGCTGGCAGACTCCCCCTGCACTGTGCTCGCTGGCCTTCCCCCTCTGAGGGCTTACTAACACACTACACACTGCTCAGGGAAGAACTCTACACCTGAGGATGTATCAGTAGAAGCCTGTCTCAGTTCATTCCTACTGCTATAACAGGACACCTCAGCCTGGGTAACTGATCCATATCAGAAATCCGTTACTCACTGTTCTGGAGACTGGAAATTCCAACTCCAGGTGCCTGCAGAGTCCACATCTGGTGAGGGTTGCTTCCAAGATGGTACCCTACTCCTCATGCAGTGGAGGAGCTGGAGGGCAGGCAGCTCTGAGGCCTCATGCCTAAGGTCCTGAACCCCTTTTGTGACTCAGCCACTTCCCCAAAGGCCTCCATCTTGACACTATAGGAGGATTAAGTTCAGCATGAACCACAATGACCTTCAAAACTAAAACAAAGAGGAGAAATACAGAAGAAAAAAAAAACAGATCAGAATATCCAAGGACTGGCACAAGCACAAAAGGTGCAGTGTGTTTGTGAGGACAACTCAAGAAGGAAAAGGAGACAGAAAGGAGCAGGAGAGGTACTGGAGCAAAAGAGAGGAAGAGTCTTCCCCACGCCAATATCAAACACTGAAGCACAGACCCAAGGAGCTCAGGGAAGGGACAAGGGCAAACTGTCCAAATGACTCCTAAGTGAGGACTTTCAATCCACAGAGAATGAAGGATACAGAAAAAGATCCCAAAAGGATCCAGAGGGCTGTTAAAACAAACCAACAAAACAACAAAACAAAACAGAAAAACAAACCTTACCTATAGAGGAACAAAGGAAAGAGTTAATCTAAAAAACATTCAATCAAGAAGAGAATGGAGTGAATTCAAAGTGTTAAAAGGGGGGGGACACCCTTAGAATTCTGTACCCTGTAAAATTATTCTTCAAAAATAAAAATGAAATAAGACATTCTCAGACAAAATTTGAAGGAGCTTGATATTAACAGACCTGCCTTGCAAAAAAGGTTAAAAGCATTTCTTCAGAGAGAAAGATTGTGCTTGTCAGAAGCTTGGTCTATATAAAAAGAAAGAGCATCAGGGAAGAAATCAATGAAGGTGAGATAAAATCTTCCATTTATCTTATTCTTAATATAACAGATGAAACTGTTCAAAATAATAGCAGAAATAATGGATTGGATTATTTATCAACATCAATGGTCTAAACGCTCCAGTTAAAAGACAGATTGTCAAGAGAAACCCATCTTAACTATAAAAGAAAAGAAACCCATCTTAACTATAAAAATACATAGATCAGAAGTAAATAAAGAAAATATATAATGTTAACACTAATCAAAAGAAAGAAAGAGTGGGTATTGATTTTTGGCAGAGCAGACTTCAAAGAAAGGAAAATTATCAAGGATAAAGAAGGAAAGTTCACAAAGATAAAGGGTAATCCTCTGATCTTTGACAGGTATACACACCAGGTGAGGCAAAGACTGGTGAAAATTACAAGAAGAAATAGAGGAATCCACTATCATTGTTGTAGGCTTCAACACCCTGTCAGAAGGACGATTGCAGGAGGTAGAAAATCAGTGAGAACACATTTGAATTCAATAATATCATCAGTCAACTGGATTGACCTCTATAGACTACTCCATTTAACAATGGTGTAACACTGTCTTTCTCAAGTGCGTGTGAAACATGCACCAAGATGGACTACATTCTAGGCCACAAAACACATCACAACACATTATCAGAACAAAAATTAAACAAAGTCTGCTCCTAGTCCACAGGGGTAGAAAACAAGTACAGAAAGATAACTGGAAAGTCCCAAACACTGAACACGAAAAATTATACTTCTAAACAACACATGGATTAAGAAAGAAATATCCAGAAAAATTTTAAAATATTTTGAGCAAAATGAAAACAAAAACACAACTCCTTAAATCCTGTGGGATGCCACGAAAACAGTGCTTAGAAGGAAATTTAGAACACTGAAGGCATACATTAGAAAAGAAGAGAGACCTAAATAATCTGAGTTTTCACCTTAGGAAACTAGGAAAAGAAGAGCACATTAAATCCAAAGTTAGAAAAAGTGAAGGAATAATAAAAGTAAATTAACAAATCTGAAAACAGGAAATCAACTTTTTTTAAAAAGTGAGAGAACTTGGCTCTTTGAAAACTAGTTCTCTGAAAATATCTCTAGGCAGGTTAAGAAAAAAGCCAGAGGACACAAATTACTAATATCAGAAATGTAACAGGAGACATCACTACAGATCTCATGGACATGAAAGGATAGTAAAGGAACACTGTATGCATATGAACTCTATGCATGCGAGTTTGATGACCTAGATGAAATGACCAATTCCTTTAAGAGTAACTATCAAAAATCACACGCCTGGGGGCTGGGGATGTGGCTCGAGCGGTGGCGCGCTTGCCTGGCATGCGTGCGGCCCGGGTTCGGTCCTCAGCACCACATGCAAACAAAGATGTTGTGTCCGCCGAGAACTAAAAAATAAATATTAAAAAAAAAGGAATTCTCTCTCTCTCTCTCTCTCTCTCTCTCCTCTCTCACTCTCTCTTTAAAAAAAAAAAAATCTTAAAAAAAAAAAAAAAATCACACGCCTGTAATCCCAGTGGCTCAGGAGGCTGAGGCAGGAGGATTGTGAGTTCAAAGCCAGCCTCACCAAAAAGCAAGTCACTAAGCAACTCAGTGAGACCTAGTCTCTGAATAAAATACAAATAGGGGGCTGGGGTTGTGGCTCAGTGGTAGAATGCTTGCCTAGCATATGTGAGGCCTTAAGTTTGATTGTCAGCACCACATATAAATAAATAAAATAAAGGTCTATTGACAACTAAAAAAATATTTTAAAAAAATACAAAATAGGGCTGGGGATATGGTTCAGAGGTCGAGTGCTCTGAGTTCAAATTCCTAGTACAAAAAAAAAGCTCAAAAATTTAGACAATCTGAATGGAACTATATCTATTAAAGAAATCGAGTCAATAATTAATAACATTCCCAAACAGAAAGCTCTGGGCCCTGAAGTTTTGCTGATAAATTCCATCAGATATTTAAGGAAGAAATTATCCAATTATTGACAATCTGTTTCAGAGGACAGAAGCAAAGGGAATACTTTGAGACCAGAATTACTTTATAACCCAAATCAGACAAAGACATTACAAGAAAACTACTCTCATGAATATAGATGCATACTAACATCTCTAATTAGTATAGGTACAAAAATTTTCCAAAAATGTTAGCAAATTGAGTATTGTATCATATAAAAACAATTATACAGTATCACCAAGTGGAACTTATCACAGGTAAGCAAGGCTTCATTCAAAAATCAATTAATGTAATATATCAATAGGCTAGAAAAACAGAAAGGTCACATGAGCACATCAAGAGATACAGTGAGGACTGTGGCTATGGCTCAGTGGCAGAGTGCTCACTTAGCACATGAGAGGCCCTGGGTTCGATCCTCAGCACCACGTTAAATAAATAAAAATAAAGGTACTGGGGCTGGGGATGTGGCTCAAGTGGTAGCGCGCTCGCCTGGCATGCGTGCGGCCCGGGTTCGATCCTCAGCACCACATACCAACAAAGATGTTGTGTCGGCCGAGAACTAAAAAATAAATATTAAAAATTCTCTCTCTCTCTCCTCTCTCACTCTCTTTATAAAAAAAAAAAAAAAAAAAAAAAAAAAAATAAAGGTACTGTGTCCAACTATAACTAAAATAAATAAATATTTTTTAAAAAGAGATATAGTGATTATTTAACACAATCTAATACCCATTTATGATAAAAACTCTCAATAAACAGAGGAGAACCTCCTCAACTTGATAATGAATGTTTACAAAAAACTTACAGCTAACATTATACTTGGTAGCGAGAAATAGGAGCAAGGCAAGGCACTGGAAATTCTGACTAACACAATAAGTCAAGAAAAGGAAATAAAAGCTATATTAATTGAAAGGAGGAAATAAAACTGACTTTGTTTGAGATAACTTGATTGTCTATTTTGAAAATCCCAAAGAATCAACAAAAAATTTCTAGAACCAATAAGCAATTATAGCAATGATGAAGTATACGTGTCAATGGAGAAAAGTCAATTGTTTTCCTGTATTCCATCAATGAACAAGTGTAATTTGAAATTTAAAACAAAATAACCATTTATATTAGCACTCAAAAAAATAAAATAAAATACTTAGGTGTAAGTCCAACAATAGATGCACAAGATCCATGAAGAAAACTATAAAACTGATTAATCAGACAACTACATGAATACAAAGATGTTCTATGTAGCTGGAGGAGGTGGGTTCTGTTTCTTATAATCTCTAAACCATGTTGCAGTTATTAGCCAATGCAATTGAACAAATAAATTTTTATAGGCATGAAAATGGAAAAAATGGGTACTGGACTTTTTTTCTATTTATAAACAAAATTATTAAATATCCAAAAGAGTCATTGGAAAAACTACTACAAATAATAAGGTAATTTAGTAAAGTGTTGGGTTATAAAGAGCCTTCTTATACACAATGTATGCATATATATACACACACAAAAAATACCAGTTTAAAAAATAAAATGAAAGGAAGACCTTGTTTATAACAGTAGCAAAGGGACTAAAGACCCAGGAAGAATCTTAATAAGAAATGCCCAGGGGCTGGGGCTGGGGCCCAGTGGTAGAGCCCTTGCCTAGCGTGCAAGGCACTGGGTTGGGTTCTCAGCACTGTTGCGTTCCAGCGACTTAAACACTCAGGGTCACTCCAGAGAACTGGACTGCAAGAAATAACCACACAGGAGACAGAGGTACCTTTTTCTTTGGGGGTGCTGTGGCGGCTCCTCTGACCTTAAGGGTCCGCAGAAAGAGAGCCTGCACGCAGGTGCTGACCCCTTTTATTGAAGAGAAGCCATTCAAATGAGGCCAGGGGTCGGGTTTCAAGGGGCTGAATCCAGCTCCATGATGTCTGCTGTCAGCAGGTTGACTGACATCTAGGTAGGCCACACCCCAGGGCAGAGTAAGAGAAGGGACACACAAAGGGCGTTTCCATGGAACTTTCTATCCTCAACAGGGCAAGGGGTAATATCACAAAGGAACAGGTGAGTGTAGCTCGACCCCTGGGGATGTAGGGAGTCACGCCCATGTACGAGGACACATTTGGGTTTTCTCAACCCTAAAGATGGATCGGGGCTACTATCTTTGGTTACCTAAACATCCAGATATCAGGGTGACCTACAGGGCCACACCCATCAAGAGGGGAGGCAAAGCTGGTCACATGCTATGTTGGCCTCCCACACAGCACCACATACAAATAGATGAAATAAAAGTCCATGGACAAGAAAGAAAGAAAGAAAGAAAGAAAGAAAGAAAGAAAGAAAGAAAGAAAGGAAGGAAGGAAGGAAGGAAGGAAGGAAGGAAGAAAGAAAGAAAGAAAGGAAGGAAGGAAGGAAGGAAGGAAGGAAGGAAGGAAGGAAGGAAGGAGAAAGAAAGAAGAAAGAAAGAAAGAAAGAGAAAGAAAGAAAAGGAAGAAAGAAAGAAGAAAGAAGGAAAGAAAGAAAGAAGAAAGAAGGAAAGAAAGAAAGAGAGAAAGAAAGAAGGAAAGAAAGAAAGAAAGAAGAAAGAAGGAAAGAAAGAAAGAGAGAAAGAAAGAAGGAAAGAAAGAAAGAAAGAAAGAAGAAAGAAGGAAAGAAAGAAGAAGGAAAGAAAGAAAGAAAGAAAGAAAAAGAAAGAAAGAAGAGAAAGAAAGAAGGAAAGAAAGAGAGAAAAGAAAGAAAAGGAAGAAAGAAGGAAAGAAGGAAAGAAAGAAAGAAGGAAGGAAGGAAGGAAAGAAAGAAGGAAAGAAAGAAAGAAAGAAAGAAGGAAGGAAGGAAGGAAGGAAAGAAAGAAAGGAGAGAGAAAGCACAAACAGGCATACCCAGCAGTAGGGCAGAGCAGAACATCCAGAAAGGCTCACCTGGAAACTAGGACTCGGCTAAGGGGTGTCTGCCTCAGAGGGGCATGGAGCATGGGCAGAGAGCATTTCTGCAGTTCTGGAGGCGGCGAGGACAAGATCAAGGCCACTGTGTGCAGTCTGCTCAGGACCCTAGGCTGGGGGTCCTCACGTGGCAGACAGACGGCAGTAGGGCAATGGGACAAAGCCTGTTCTGACATCAAGTGCCGGGGAGGGGCCCCTGCAGTTCCCTCTGCAACAGCGTAAATCCATCCTGAGGGTTGGCACACCACCACAGCTGCTCTGGGTGGCGTTTTGGGGTTGACATTCCCAGGGTGACATACTGGGGCACGGCAGTGTCTAGTTGGGCTGCTTTAACAAAACACCTCAAACTGCTTCACTATAATTTTTCTCAGCTCTGTTGTCTCTGTGACCAAAAGACCTTACAAGAACAACTTAGGAGGAAGTTTATTTAGGAGGTCTCAGTCCATAAATGACTGACTCTTTCTCTGGGCCCAAGTGAAGCCGAACATGATGGCAGAAGGTCTTGATGGAGGAAAGTGCTCAGGACATGGCACCAGGGAGTAGAGGAAGAGACTATTCCCCTCACCTTGGACCAAAGTCACAGCCCAGAGACCCACTTCCTTCAGTCACACCCCACCTGCCACCCAGTCAATCCATTCAACTGTATTAATACACTGAAGAGGTTAAGGCTCCAATCGTTTCACCTCTACATTTTTTTTTTACATTGCCTAACACCTAAACTGTGGTTTATATCTAAAGGAAGCATGGAGTTGGTCACTGGGATGTTTATATTGCAAAAAATCGGACTGGATCTGTCCTCACGGTCTCTGTCACTCGAGATGCCCCAGCAGACACCACAGCTTGGCAGCCTTGCGAGTAAGGTCTGTTTCTCACGGATCTGGGGGCTGGGATCTCAGGTCGAGCTTCTGGTAGGGCTCAGCTCTGGGGCAGAGGTAATTCCTGGGCAGAGCCTCTTCCCCACTTGTGGACAGTGCCTCTTGGTGCATCTCTCTCCCTTCCTCGTCCTACAAGGCCACCCCTACAGACCAGAGTCCCCTCTGGAAGACTCTTCGGGCACTGGCACCTTGGAGTTGGGGCAGTAATATGACCTGAGGATGAGTATTCAGTCTACCACAAACACTCTAGATGGATTCCCAGTGGATTGGAAATTTAAATATAAAAGCAACTCTACACTTACCAAAGAAAGATGGGGAAATAATTCCATAACTTGGGAGTAGGAAAGTTTTACTAACCATAATTTAAAATCAAGAAGTTATTGAGGGGAATTTTTTGATAAATTTGACTAAATTAAAAAGACATTTCATGACACAAAAAAAAGCAAAGTAAAGAAAAAGCAAATATAAACTGAGGAAATAATTACAATTTACACCACAGACAATGGTTACTATACTGACATACAAAGAATTTCTAAAAATCATGCCCTATAAAAATGGGCAAGTGGTTTGAACAAAACTCACAGCAGAATTGTGAACTGCTCTGAAACCTATAAAGACCATCAACTACATTTACAACAGAACTACAAATTAAACTTGCACTCCACTGCGGGGCCTCAACTCTGAGACTGGCAAAAATCCCCAGGTGTCCACAGCACTCTGAGGGAGGGGCTAATCACTATGCTGGCCTGCACTGAAGGGCAGGGTCCTGGAGGGACTGAACAATATCTAACAAAGCCACATGTTCACTTACCCTTTAGCCCACAACCCCAATTCCAAAGACACCTGGCAAAGATACAAAAAACAAATTGCCGAAGATGTCAGCTGCAGCTCTGTTGTAATAGCAGAACTGGAACTGTTCCAAGGCCCATCAGCAGAGATCCAGCAGGAGTAAATGAGTAGGTGTTTCCCACACAGTAGAGTTGCGTAGGTACGAAGAGCAGTATGAACACCCCAGGCACCCCCATGAAGGTACCTCCAGAATGTTCTCATGCGGTTTAGTCTGACTTCAGTGTCTCATAGGCTTCCTGTGCTAAAACGTCATCCCCATCATGAGGTGCTGACTTAATCCAACTGCGGTGTGCAGAGGGGCCTTTGGGAGGTTGTTGGGGTCGTATGAGGTCATGAAGTGGAAGCCCTGTGACTGACTCCTGGTGACTTTATAAGAAGAGACAGACCAGAAGCTACACACACACACACACACACACACACACACACACACACACACACGTGCCCTCTCACCTCGTGAAGCACTGCACCGCACTGCCTTGGGGTTCCACCACTGACATGGCCATCATCAGATGTGGCTCCCCAACTTTGGACCAGAACTGTGCACCAAAACAAACCTCTTTTCTCTATAAAGTAGCCTGATTCAGGTATTTAATTAAAGAAAAAAACTGACTGATATATCTTGCTTAATGAAAAAAGGAAGTAGAAAAATGTGTAAAATGTGCCTAAAACAGAGAACATGGAAACGTGCGTACATATGTATACAGATATAGATACAGATATAGATGCAGATACACACACCTATATATATAAAGATATATATGCATATTCTATATACTTATAGTTTTAAAATGAAAGAAGTAACTAAGATTAGGAGAATTGTCAATAGGAAACAGGGTTAAGATGATGAAACCAGATCACTTGGAAGCAGAAGCATTTGGCATATCTGGCTTTGGAATCATGAAAATATTTCACACATTGTAAGAGAAATTACATGTTAAACCATCCCTAACTACCGAGAATGAAATGCACTCAGTTGCCGATGCCACTGGTGTCATAAGCACATTGAGAGGACCGTCCAATGCCTCTGCAATTCAGAACTCATGCATTTACAGTGAGATCCCTGAAGACGGGTGATGGAGAAGGATGGGCTTCCAGCCCTGGTGCTAGTGTTGGTAGTGCTGGTGTGGTCCCTAGGCACCTACTGTGGTCAGGGGGGGAGGATGCAGAGAGCAATCCTGTTGGCATCCGGTAGAATCAGGAACATCAGCTTCAGAGAACAGAAATGCAGCCTCAGGGTCATGAGGGTCAGATAAGGGGTGTGGCCCTGAGTTGGGAGAAGAGGTGGATGAGTTATTGATTTTACTCCCCGCTCTTTAGAGCCACCACCTGCTCTCCCCCAGCTCTCCTGTGCTCAGTTTTTAAATATCTCAAACTTTTTCCCATCCTGAGAATCTGTAAGAATCCGTAATCGCACTCTATGATAGAATTACATAGTTGATGTAATTCCTAGTCCACACACATTGTTGTGATTATTAATGGAGTGGTCGATGCAGGAGACACCTGCTGTTTAATGCCTGATCTAAGTCCCAGTTGTTTATAGTTGGTGCTGATGTTAAATGCTGACCCCACGATTCCTATACAGGTGGAAGTTAGTGCTGTAGATATCAAAGTAGACTCCAGACACTAAGGCTGTACATCTATTACTAACATTAGTGCTATTCCTGGCTCCCCACTTCCTCTAAGAAGGGCTAAAAAGTGATTGAGACACTTCCAGTTCACAGAGTAGAGATCTGTTGTTGAACAATACCAACTGGCAGTAAATCTCACCCACACCTGATTTAGCCCCAACTGAGTCTCATCGGTGCTTCAACACATAGAACTTGGGAGACAAGAATCCCAAACCAATAACCAGGCCCCAAGGAGGAGCAACCAGAGGAGCCTCAGGTCCCACTCCTGGACGTCTACTCACACATCAAAACAGAAAAGTCCCAGAATGAAAAAGACAATTACACACAAATTGACATGTGTATTAAAGAGGAAAGGGAATCCATTTCAACTGATGCACAAGTCCAAGCCCTCTGAAAACATGAGGAAACAAATCTCCCCTCAAAATTCACAACCCCCAAGCCTCGCTAACATCCTGCATAGGTGGTGGAATTTGGATTTCCTCTGCGTGGAGTGAGCTGGCTGTGACATAAAGCTAAGAAGGTGGCAAAAAAACCACACTACACAATTTTAGGAAGCGGGGGTGGGATGACTTTTTGACCTTAGAGACTCTGCTTCCACACTGGGAAGAGAGAGAGCAAGAGCCTGCATTTGGTTTATTTGTATGGGAGAAACATCAAAAATTTTCTACAGTGCTGGGGATGTGGCTCAAGTGGTAGCCCGCTCGCCTGGCATGCGTGCAGCCCGGGTTCGATCCTCAGCACCACATATAAACAAAGATGTTGTGTCCGCCGAGAACTAAAAAATAAATATTAAAAATTCTCTCTCTCTCTCTCTCTCTCTCTCTC
Source organism: Spermophilus citellus (assembly GCF_964194105.1). Classification (NCBI taxonomy): domain Eukaryota; kingdom Metazoa; phylum Chordata; class Mammalia; order Rodentia; family Sciuridae; genus Spermophilus; species Spermophilus citellus. The sequence goes on along the minus strand of NC_138182.1, from coordinate 185,484 downwards.
TCTCTCTCAAAAAAAAAAAAATTCTACAGAATGTTCTTTTGCCAAATAAAGTAGGAGATGGGCTGCCTAGGCCCAATGGGTCATGCCCAATTCCCGAGCTGAGAGCTGTCCCACTAGTAGAGCAAGGGCAGAGATCTCATGCCTTGGGCAGTCTTTGCACCGGAATGTTGGGATCATTCCCAAGGGGAGATCTAAGGCCCCTATGCTTCAGTACCGAGTAAAAGACCACTCAAGTAGCTTCATGGGTGGCTCCCCACACCCAATAAAGAAATCCATAGATATGGAAGTGAAATTCCAGAGAAAGGCTCTAAATAACTGATTATTAAAATGTTCAATGAACTAAAAGAAGATCTAAGGAATAAATTAAGATAGCCATTACAGGAGATGAAAGACCATTTCAATAAAGAAATAGAGATGATGATAAGAAACATCAGAACTCCTGGAAATGAAAGACAGAATGAATCAAGTAGAAAATTCACTTGAAATCATCATCAACAGATTAGCTAGCATAGAAAATAGAACGTCAGGCTGGGCATGGACGTGCATGCCTATAATCCCAGTAGCTCAGGAGGTTGAGGCAGGAGGATTGCAAGTTCAAGGCCAGCCTCAGAAACTTAGTGGGACCTTGTCTCAAAATTAAAAAAAAAATTAAAGAGGACTGGGGTTGTGACTCAGTGGTAAAATTCCTCTGGGCTCAATCCCAGGCCTTGTAGACAGAACTTCAGGACTTGACATATAAAAATTTGAATACTTAGCATTTAATAAAGGAAAAAAAGTCTGTGATTAGAATTCAGAATTCTAGGACAGCATCCAGAGAACAAAGCTGAGAGTCACCAGGATAGAAGAGAACTTGGAGATGCAGGCTAAACACATTGAGACATTGTCAGTGAAACAGTAACAGAAAACATTCCTACCTGAGAAATGAGATAGACACTGCCTGTAGGAATACTTCCAATAGACAAAAGTAGAACAGATCCTCTCTAATACACATCATAATCAAAATACCTAACATAAAAAGTAAGGAAAGAATATGAAAAACTGCAAGAGAAAAATGTCAGGTCACATTTTGAGGCAAATCAATAAGGTCACTTCTGACTTCTCGATTCAGAATATAAAATCAAGTAGGGACTGAAATGAGATCAAGCTCTAAAAGAAAACAATTGCCAGCCAGGATTGCTATATCAAGCAAAACCATCTTTTAAAATCAATAGAGAAATAAAAACTTTGCATGACAAGGATAAACTAAAAGAACCCATGACCACCAAACCAGCATTACAAAAAACACTGAGATATACTGCATACAGAAGAACCCAAAAACAAACCCCAAAGCTCCCCAATAGATGAATATCACTAAAAGAGCAACAAACTAAATGAAAATCAAGATAGAATTAAATATAGCAGCAAACTAAAATGGCAGAAAATTGCAAATACCTATCCGTAACAATGCTGAATGTAATTGGTCTCAACTCTCCAGTCAAAAGACACAGATTTGGGGCTGGGGCTGTAGCTCTGTGGTAGAGTGCCTACCTCGAATGTGTAAAGCACTGGGTTCGATCCTCAGCACCACATAATAGTAAATAAAGGGGGCTGGGGTAATGGCTCAGCAGTAGAGCGCTTGCCTAGCACTTGTGAGGCCCTGGGTAAGATCCTCAGCACCATGTAAAAATAAATAAAATAAAGGTTAAAAAAAGGTAAATAAAGGTATTGTATCCATCTACAACTAAAATTAATAAATAGATAAACAAATAAAAAAAGACACAGATTAGTACAGTGGATCAATAAACAAGATGCAACTATATGCTGTTTGCAAGAAAACCATCTCATGGGCAAAACCACCCATAGGCTGAAAGTAAAAGGATGAAAAAACATATTCCACAATGGAGTTCATACAAAAGCAGGACAGCTGTTTTCATATCCAACAAAGTAGATTTCAAGCAAAAATTAACCAGAAGAGACATATAAGTCTACTACATACTAGTAATGGGAACAATCCAACTAGAAGACATAATGATAGTAAATATATAGCTCCGAAGTCAGTGTATGTGATTACATAAAAAATACTTCTTGATATCAGATCCCAGATAAACACCAACACAATAATACAGGGAGAATTCAGCACACTCTTATCACCAATAGAGAGATCATCCAAACAGAAAGTCATTAAAGATAATTCCAGGGCTGGGGCTATAGCTCAGGGACAGAGCACTTGCCTAGCACATGTGAGACACTGGGTTCAATCCTCAGCACCACATAAAAATAAAAAAATAAAATGAACTACAAAAAATGTTTAAAAAGATAATTCCAAACTAAACAATACTATAATCAAATAGACTTAATAGACATCCATAGAATATTTCACCCCCAAACCACTGAATTTTCTCTCAGCAGCTCAATAAACCAATTCTAGGTCTCAACCTATGTCTCAGTAAATTTAAAAAAATGATACAATCCTGTGCATCCCATCAGATAATAATGGAGTGAAACTAGAAATCACATAAACCACATAAAACACCACATGGAGATTGAATAATAAACTTTTTTTTAAAGAGAGAGAGAGAGAATTTTAATATTTATTTATTTATTTATTTTAGTTTTCAGCAGACACAACATTTTTGTTTGTATGGGGTGCTGAGGATCAAACCCGGGCTGCACGCATGCCAGGCGTGCGCGCTACCGCTTGAGCCACATCCCCAGCCCCACTTTTATTTTATTTTATTTTTTAGTACTGAGGATTGAACCCAGGGACACTTAACCACTGAGCCACATCCTCAGCCCTTTTTTGTATTTTCTTTAGAAAAAGGGTCTCACTGAGTTGCTTAGGGCCTTGTTAAATTGTTGAGGCTGGCTTTGAACTCATGATTCTCCTGCCTCAGCCTCCTGAGTTGCTGAGATTACAGGCTTGCACCACTGTGCCCAACTGAACAATAAACTTTTAAATGAAGAATGAATCATAGAGGCAGTGAAAGAAGAAATTCTTAGAAACAAATGAGAAAAGGTATACAACATATCAAGATCTCTGAAACAGTATGAAAGCAGTTCTAAGAGGAAAATTCATATCATAGAGTGCCTACATTTAAAAAAATCATAGGTTTCTCAAATAAATAAGCACATTCTCTTCCTCAAAACTTCAGAAAAGGAAGAACAAACTAATTCCAAAATCAGTAGAAGACAGGAAATAATTAAGGCAAGAGCAGAAATTAATGAAATTGAGAATTTAAAAATACACAGGACCAATGCAAGAAAGAGTTGGTTCTTTGAAAAGACAAATAAGATCAATAAACCCTTAGCCAAAGTAACCAAAAGAAAGAGAGAGAAGATTAAATAAACAAAATTAGATATGAAAAGAGACAATTCTGAAATTCAAAGGATTATTAGAAACTATTTTGAAAATTTATACTCCAATAAACTAGAAAATGAAGAAACGTTGACAAATTTTTAGATACATATAATCTGCCCAAATTGAACCCAGAAGATATAGAAAGCATAAGCAGACCAATATCAAACAACGACATTGAAATGGCAAATAAAATCTTTCAATAAGGAAAAGCCCAGGACAAGATGGATTCTCAGGTAAGTTTTACCAGATCTTTAAAGAACTTACCCCAGTCTTTCTCTAACTATTCCATGAAATTGAAAGGGAGGGAACACTCCCAAATACATTCCATGAACCAACATAACCCTGATACCCAAACCAGACAAGGACACATCAAGGAAAGAAAACTACAGACTACTATCCCTGATGAACATAGACGCAAGAATCCTTAATAAAATATTATCAAACCACATTCAAAAACACATCAAGAAATGGGAGAGAGAAGGGGAATTGCATGGAAATGGAGGGAGACCCTCACTGTTATACTAAACTACATATAAGAGGATGTGAGGGGGAAGGGAAAAAAACAAGAGAGAGAAATGAATTTCAGTAGATGGGGTAGAGAGAGAAGATGGGAGGGGAGGGGAGGGGAGGGGGGATAGGAAGGGGATAGGAAAGGCAGCAGAATACAACAGACACTAGTATGGCAGTATGTATAAACGAGGATGTATAACCAATGTGATCCTGCAATCTGTGCACGTGGTAAAAATGGGAGTTCATAACCCACTTGAATCAAATGTATGAAATATGATATGTCAAGAGCTTTGTAATGTTTTGAGCAACCAATAAAAAAACACATCAAGAAGATAATTCATCATGATCAAGTGGCTTTCATCTCAGGGATATAATGCAGGTTCAACATATGAAAATTAACAAATGAAATTCCTCACATAAATAGAATTAAGGACAAGAATAATATGACATCTCAATAGATGCAGAAAAGGTCTTTGATAAATTTCAGCACCCATACATGTTAAAAATTCTGGAGAAAGTAGGGTTAGAAAGAACCTACTTCAACATTATAAAGGTTATATATGACAAATCCATAGCCAACATCATATTGAAAAGCTAAAAGTATTTCCTCTAAAATCAGGAGCAAGATAAATATGTCCTCTGTTACCATGTCTATTCAATATAGTTCTCAAAGCTGTACCCTAAGAAAGGAAATTAAAGGGATACAAAAGGAAAAGATGTCAAATTATCTCTAGTTTCTGATGACGTGATCCTATATCTAGAAGACCCCAAAAAACTCCATCAAAGACTTGTAGAGCTAATAAATGAATTCAGCAAATTATCAGGATACAAGATCAACATTCATAAATCAATAGCTTTCCTATACTCCAACAGTGTTTCTGTTGAGAGAGAAATCAGGAAAACTATCCCATTCAAAATAACCTCAAACAACAACAACAACAACTAAACCTTAGGAATTACTCTACAGAGGAGAAAGACCTCTACAATGAAAATTATAGAACATTGAAGAAAGAAATTGAAGACTTTAGAAGATGGAAAGACCTCCCATGTTCTTGGGAGAATTAATATTGCCAAAGTGGCCATACTACCAAAAGACATACAGATTCAATGAAATCCCCTTTGAAACACTAATGACATTATTCATAGAACTAGAAAACAAATCCCTAAAATTCATTTGGAAAGACTAGAGACCCAGAATAGCCAATCAATTCTGAAGAAGAAGAGCAATGCAGGAGGCATCACAATACTGATCTCAAATTATATTAAAGAGTTACAGTAACAAAAACAACATGGTATTGATATTAAAGTAGACATAAATACCAATGGAATAGAATAGAAGACAAAGAGAAACCCACATACTTACAGCCATCTGATAATTGACAAAGGTATAAAAATATACATTGGAGAAAAGAGGCCTTTCTAACAAATGGCATTGAGAAAACTGGATAGCTGTATTTAAAAAAAAAAAAATTAGATCCCTCTTATTCTGCACAAAAGTCAAACCAAAGTGGATCAAAGACTTAGGAATTAGATCAGAAACTTTGGAAGTGCTAGAAGAAAAGATAGGGTCAACGCTCCATAATACTGGTGTAGGCACTAACTTCTTTAATAAGACCCTAAAACTCAAGAAATAAAATCAAAAATCAATAAATGAATGGTATTAAATAAAAAATCTTCTGAACAAGAGAGAAAATGAGTAAAAGCATGAAAAAGAGAGCCTACAGAATGGGAGAAAAATTGTTGTCAGCTACTCCTCTGACAGGGGATTAATATCCAGAATACATAAAAAACTCAAAGAGCTTAACAACAAAAACCAAATTACCCAATCAATAAATGCACAAAAGAATTATACAGATAGTTCTCTAAAGAAGAAATACAAATGGCCCACAAATATATGAAAAAATGTTCAATGTCTGTAGCAATCAGAGAAATACAAATTAAACCCTACCCTGAGATTTCATCTCACTCCAGTGGGAATGGCAATTATCAAGAATATAAATAATAATAAATGCTGGTAAAGATGTGGAGAGAAAAGTTCACTCATACTTTGTTGGTGAATCTGCAAATTAATACAACCCACTTTGGAAATCAGGCTGGAGACTCCTCCAAAAGCTAGGAATGGAACCCTGAATGATCCAGCTATCTCACTCCTTGGTATTTATTCAAAAGAACTAAAGTCGGCATACTACAGCAATACAGCCACATCAATGTTTATAGTAGCACAATTCACAGAAGCCAATTTGTGGAACCAACCAAGATGCCTATCAGCAGATAAATGAATTAAGAAAACGTGGTATATATACACAATGGCATATCAGCCCTAAAGAAGAATTAAATTATGGAATTTGCTGGTAAATGGACATGGAGAACATCATGCTGAGTGCAATAAGAGCAGTGGAATTGAAGGAGGTAGGGTGGGGGAAGGATGGAAAGGGTAGGAAATGTGGACTGAATTTAACAACACCATGCCAGGAACGTGTACAGATTTGCCACAGGGGACGCCACGGTAATGGTTTATTTGAATTGTCAACTTGATGGGATTAAGAGATGCCAATGATTAAGAGGCTTATGGGTGTGTCAATGAGGGTGTTTCTAGGAATGTTTGGCACGTGGGGTAGCCAACTGAAATGAAGGGTTTTCCTTAGTGTGGGCAGCACCAGCCACTAGGATGAGGGCTTGGATGGAAGAAAAGTTGGCAGAACAAGGAAGCAGCAGTAGATGCATAGCTTTCCAAAGTTTCCTGGGACTAGACACAGTGAGGACCTGCATCATGCTGCCTTCCACTCAGAGTGATGCTGTTGAGTGCAGCCACGGATCTCCCAGGTTGCTGTCTGGCACTTCTTGCATGGATCCACCATGGGATCACCCATCAGCTATTTTTTAAATACCTTTGTTTAATTAATTAATTAATTATGTGGTGCTGAGGATCAAACCTAGTGCCTCACGTGTGCAAGGCGAACACTCTACCACTGAGCCACAACCCCAGTCCCCACCCATCAGCTCTTGATGAGACAGTGGTTTGTTTCCAATTTTAGCTATTGCTAATAAGACTACCAGTATTAATTATGTAAAAGACAGAGAGACTATTACCTCTCCCTAACCAAGATTGAAACTCAGTATAAATGGATGATTCAAATACAAGTCGACCTAGAGAGAGCTCCAACAGCAAGCACGAGGGGCTCACTGGACCACACCTTAGCAAAATCAGTGGGGAAAAAATGTATGTATGTAGTACTGGGGATTGAACCCAGGGGTGCTTTATCACTGAGCTATATCCCAAGTCCTTTTTTAAAATTCTGTTTTGAGACAGGATCTCACTAAGTTGCTGAGGCTGGCCTAGAACTTGTGATCTTCCCATGTCAGTCCCCCAGGTTGCTGGATTACAGGCATGCGCCAATGTGCCCAGATTGGTGAAATTTACTAAGCAAACAACAAAAACCAACCAATTAAAGTCTCTAGAAATTGTCTTAAGGACCTAGAACCTATGAAGAAACATTTACTCAAGGAAATGTGTTGAGGTGGATGTGAACAACGAAGTCGAGAGCATCTGAACTGAAGCTGCCCTTGGCTACAGCCCTTGTGGAGGACGGCTTTTCTTTTGGGAGCAGAAGGAGTTCAAGGCTGCTGCACATGGCCCAGAGGTACAGGAGCCCTTGCTCTGTCCAGCCCCATTTATGGACCAGCAGCACAGAGAGTGCATTCCCCTGGACCTGCTCCCGTGGCAGTGGTCCTGTGCTTGGAGTGGCAGACAGACTGTGTCCCACAGCAGAGAGCCAGAGGACATGGCTTCTGCCCTTGCCCAGCTCCAGGTGTCTGCGCTGTCATCCAGGGGAGAGGCTGACCGCCAGAAGACAGCCACTGTCTCTCCCCAAGGTGCAGTTGCATCTGCAGTACCCAGGAAAGCAGCAAAGCTTCACTGGAGTCAGAAACCAAAGACATCTGGATCAGGAAGAAGCAATACCACCGTTCATAGATGGCATGATCCTGCGTACAGAAAATCCTGAGGAGTCCACTGAAATCTAGTAGAACTGATATCCAAGTTCAATAAGTTGCAGAATACTAGATCAACACACAAAACAAATTGTGTTTTTATATGCTTGCAATGAACAATCAGAAAATGAAACTAAGAAAACAATTCATTCACAAAGGCATCAGAAATAATAAGTATTTATGAGTAAATTTAACAAAGGAAGTACCAAACTTGTACTCTAAAAACTACAAAACATTGTTTAAAAAAACTTGAAGATCTAAATAAATGGAAAACATTTCACACTCATGTCCACTAAGATGGCAACTTTCTCCAACTGACCCACAGACACAGCAGAGCCCATCTACCTCCCAGTGGCTTCCTACAGAGACAAAGCTGCTTCTAAAATTCACACAGAGCCAAGTACAGTGGTACATGCCTATATCCCAGCAACTTGGGAGGACAAGGCAGGAGGATCATGAGGTTAAAGCCAGCCTCAGCAAATTATAAAGTTTCTGAGCAACTCAGCAAGACCCTGCCTCAAAGTAAAATATAAAAAGGACTGCAGATGTGGCTCAGTGATTAAGTGTCCCTGGGTTCAATCCCTGGTACCAAAACATAAAAGGAAATAAAATAAAAAATAAAATTCACGTGGAATTGTGAGGAGCTCCAAAGAGTCAAAGCAATTTTGGGAAAGAAGAGTTGGACTACACATGCACCCCAGTGCCAAGCTCACTGCCAAGCTACAGTGGTGGGAACTGTGTGACACGAGGCAGCCGTGCAGCTGGGTGGAACAGCACTGGAATCCCAGGATAAACCCACATTCGGGGCCAATGTATTTTCAACAAGGGCATCAAGAACCTTCAGTGGAGAAAGAGTAGTCCTTCTGAGACAGGGACCACCACAGAGACAAGGCAAAGGCACTTGTGGGCCTTGGCCTGACAGCAGCCCCAGGGGGCTTGGTGCAGGCCACCGCCAACCAGCCTTGGGCTTTTCATTGTTGAGGTCTGGGTATCTGCATGGTTCTCTTAAACAGTGGCAATGGGAAAATGATGGAGTTGGATACACTTAAAGCAAATTGACATCCCACCCCTCAGGAAGCCAATAAAATGATTTCCCTCCTCCCCTACAGGGAGCCAGCCTGATATCTTTTGGGAGGAGCTGTGTGACCCTGCCTGCATGGAGGCCCAGGAAAAGTCTGGCCTGTGTGTTTGCTCACCTGGCTCAATTTTGTTTCCTTCAATCAGGTCAGAAGACCCTAGTGTCCAACATCATTTTCAACAAGTGTTGCTGAGACAACTGAATATCTGCATGCAAAAGATTGAACATGGACCTTTAGTTCACACCATTTGCAAAAGTCAACTTGAAGTGGACCACAGATCTGAGTGTAGGAGAACAGGCCCTCGGACTTGGCAGCAGATCATTAGCTATCACACCAAAAGCATAAGCAACAAGAAAGATGGACAAATCAGACCTGCTCATCAGAATTGAAAACATTTGTGCTTCAAAGGACACAACCAAAAAAGTGAAAGACAAGCAGACATGGTGGCCATGCCAGTCATCCCACGACTTGGGAGGCCAAAGCAGAAGGATTGCAAGTTCCAGGCCAGCTTCATCAACTTAGTGGGCCTGTCTCAATAAAAAAGAAAGAAAGAAAGAAAGAAAGAAAGAAAGAAAGAAAGAAAGAAAGAAAGAAAGAAAGAAAGAAAGAAAGAAAGAAAGAAAGAAAGAAAGAAAATGCTGAGCTCAGGGGTGGAGTCCCTGGGTTCAACCCCCAGTATGGGTGTGGGGAAGAAAGTGAAAATACAACCCACAAAATGGAAGAAAATGCTTGCAAATCATGTATCTAATAACAGAATGAGTATCTAGAATATACAAAGAACTCTTACATCTCACCGATAACAAGATAAATAACCCAATTAAGAGATTGAGAAATGAACTGCATAGATATTTCTAAACAAATGGACAACAAGCTCCTAAAAAAAGCTGGAAAAGCAAATCAAAATCACAATGAGATCTATGGTTTTAATTGTGCATCTACAAGGTTGCCAGGAATAAAGGGCAGATAAGACCCTGGGAGGATGTGGAGAAGTTGGAGCCCCCTGCTGTTGGGAATGTAAAATGGTGCAGCCACTTTGAAAAACAGTTTAGGCATGGCAGGACCATAGGATCCAGGGATTCCTCTCCTGGTAAACACCCAGGAGAAACAAGGACATACATCCCCATAATTCATGTCTGCCAAAACATGGGACAGATCCAAATGTCCATCGATTGAGGAAAAGACAACCAAAGCGTGTCTACCCACACAGTGGAATATTGTCCAGCCAAAGTGAGAAACGAGCCTGGATGCAACAGGACTGAGCCTTGAAACCATTCCTTGTGAAAGAACAGTCACTAAAACCCAGTGTGGCCTGATGCAGTTCATAGCAGGGAGACCCTCAGACATGGCAGCAGGTCAGTAGTGCTTGGGCTCAAGGGGTGGGGCTTCTTACTGGGTGACTGTAGCCTTGCAGGTGCTCTCCAACTCAGGGAAGCCTCTATGAGAAGCGTGGGTCCCATAAAAGTCTTGCTCTCCCAGGCCTTCCAGGCCGATGGCTCGCTCGCAGGTGCCAGTGCTGTGAGCAGAGTCCTCAGGTTCTGGCAGGTCTCAGTGTGTGACATGCTCTGGCCAGACATGGGTGTGGAGACCTCTGTGGAGACCCCAGCCTGGGGACTGTGGGATTGTGACTGCCCAGCTGCTCCTGGGAGCAAGGGCATGTCTCTGTTCCACAGCAATTTCCAGGTACAAGGGACTGAGTTCTAGGCCTGCAGTTGCTGCTCAGAACTTCCTAGGGCCAGCAGTTGGGCATTGCCAGAGCTCACAAGTGCTGTGGCTCAGCCAAAGACCCCTTCTCCCATTCCCCTGTCCAGAAGCTATGCCCTCTTAATCACATATTAGCACTATATCAGGGAAAGTTGGGCAAGACCAAGGAGAGGGCTGGGGATGTGGCTCAAGCGGTAACGTGCTCACCTGGCATGCGGGGCGCTGGGTTTGATCCTCAGCACCATATAAAATAAAATAAAGATGTTGTGTCCACCGAAAACTGAAAAATAAATATTAAAAAAATTCTCTCTCTCTCTTAAAAAAAAAAAAAAAAAAAAAAAAGAACTAACCAAGGAGAAGCTGAATCCGGAAAACCAAAGGGTCTTTGAGTGACAATCTCCTCTGGCAGCTCCCAGAGGTCTCAGTGTCCCTGGAGAGCCAGTGCTGCTCTTCTCTCCAGCCGTGAACCAGGGCTTCTCTACGTCTGGCGATGTGGTCCTCTGCACCTCAGCTTCCTCGTCTGCAGGAGGGACACGCCTGCACTTCTCCTGTAGGATTGTCATCGGATGAAGGGAGCAATGCAGGGAAAGTGCTCAGACACCGCTCAGGACCCCAAAAGCCCGCCACTGCCACTACTCTTGTTCCTGTTAGCTCCTTCATATTTGGAATATGACTGTTTTCTCTCAGGAGTTTGTGAACTATTTCATGCCAAACCTGTTTTGGAAGAATGGCAAAGTCTATAGTCCCCTTCTAAAAGCCATGTGTTCAAATGAATAGGAAAAAAACAAACACATGATTTCAAAGGCAAATAATGATTTGAAAATCATGATAATATATGTGCTCACTTATTAACATATTGAAAACAGGATCTTGTAGCAGGTCAATAGCCATCATCATCTCAAAGAAATGATGGACACACACTGTGTCTCAAGGACATGTTCCACTGTAAAACCTGGGTGTCTGCTGGTGGTGGAGTCACAGGTTCTTGCGTGTGCTCTCCAAGCCTCAGCAGAAGAAAATGTCCACTTCCCCTGAAGTACAATGCCATCACTTCCCTGCACAAGTCCGAGGTCCCAAAGACAGCCTCTTGGATCTGTTCTACACCAAAATGTTCCTGCTCACCGTTCTGTGGCTCGGTCCTAGCAGGGAATGATGCAAGCTGCTTTGAACTCCCCCGTGGGACCTTGTGTGTGTCTGTGCTCTGTGCCGTGGCCTAGACAAGAATGCCATTCCTGTGGGCTACTAGAAACTGCAGGAGCAGGTTGTTCTTGCTGTACTCAGGATGAATGAGCAGTGCACGGTTGCAGAAAAACCACCTCCCTCCAGGGTCTCGTGTGCTTGGTGTGCTGCATAAAACCAGGACCTGGCACAGGCTGGGTGAGTGCTCTGCCCTGAGCAGTAACCCAGCTGGAGGAAATTAAATGGGACTCATCTGGGTTTTGATAGAGAGGGAGCTTTCTAAAACCTTAGAGGCAGGATTTGGCTAAGGTAAGAAGGAAAACAAATGAGCCAGCTGCTAGCTGCTCCCAGACAGGAGAGAAAGGAGCAAGAGCTCTCTATACTCACATCACGATGCAGAAACACTCAGGGTGCCACAGCCCACTGACATGAGCAGCCCCTGCTCTGTGCAGCCAGACTCAGACCCTTAATGTCCACCCTCATCTGTCCACTCCCCATTCATGCCCTCAGGGAGCCAAAGGTCATTCACATGACACCTCCAGGCAGAGAAGACAGAGGATACTCGCATGGGACATTCTGTTTGCACTTTGGCCTGAGTGGGTGGTCTTGCAAGGTGGACCACAGAGTGAACAGCTCTTTCCTGGATAGTGGGGCCAAGCTGCCAGCTGTTCACCACTGTGGACCAAGGCCCAGCACCGTGGGGCTCACAGTGTGTGCCCAGTGAGCACCTCTGAGGACTAAGCATTCCAGCACAGTCAGCAATGGCTTCCAGCCACTTCCTTTTAAAGTTCAAAAAGCAATGCTCATGTTTTTCCTACACAGATATGTATGCAATTAAAATTGTGCCTCACATATAATCTACATCCTGGTTTTCTTTGCCTGACATTAAATCAAAAGACTTTTATACCCCATTAATATGTTTTCTAGAACACTGATGTAAGGGGCTCATCCCATGTAGGCCCTGTGACTAGAGCCATAGGTCTGCAGACCAGCTCAGTGCTTTCGTTGCTACAGAGGACGCTGGGATAGACGTCTTTGTGCGCTGAGTTCTGTGTGGATTCTTCAGTCCTACTGTTTTGATGTCAGGTGACATTGCTGGTTTTCCTTTGGTTTTGACCTTCAAGACGTCTGTGTTGTCTGCTCCAATCTAACACTCGACCTTGCTGTGGTGTTCCATGTCCACCCTCTCCCCTCCTGATTTTCTTTCCCTGCTTCATTACCCTCATGCCCCACCTCCCTGACACTGTCCTTTGCTTGTTTCATCTGGGCCCTCATCGTGTGTCCCTGGCCTCCCTCTGCACACTGTGGAGCTTCAGAGTCCCTCTCAACCCTGCCTTGGGCTGGTGGCCTCTCCTGAGTGCCAGTCCACTGGACAATGACATATGAGCACCCGCCATGCTTTAGAGCCACCTCCAGGCACTGTTTCAGCCTCCACAGGGCTGACGTGGTGCCTGCTCCTCAGGTTACTCTGCTGCCTGGAGTCTCCTGTCATGGGCTCCAACACACGCCTTGGTGGCTCTGAGGGGGGCACACCCCACAGTGCCTGGCTCGGCTCTGTCTTCCTGGCAGCAGTGCTCCTCTTTTAGTGAAATACAGGACAGCGCTGTGTCTGAAGCCCAGTGGGCACAAAGCATCTGGGATGGTGCCCAGATCACAGAAGTGCCCCACTAGTGTCCCCAGGTACTGCCAATGCTCCAGGCACCACCACAGCCACCCATGGTTCCCTACTGCAGAGAATGTCCGGTACTCACCTGGTCACTCTCCCTTACTGCTGCTCCACTCTTCCCTCCTGGCTCCTCTGTGCTCCCGCAAAGGGGTAGCTGAGGAGGTAGCTGGGCTCTTCATCTTTGGCAGCTCCATCTCCAACAGAGGCAACCTCTTGGCCTGTCTTGCCATCTCTGATCTGGACTGCTGCAGTGGGCTCCCAGTGGTTCCCCTCCCACCATGCCCTCTCGGATCCATTCTCTGTCTCCACAGTGATCTTTCTGCAATTCACATCCAAGCATCCCTTGAAGCCCCTCGTGACTCCTCATAGTGAGCTGGCCTTCTAGAATATAGTCTCCACCAACCTCACAGAAGTCTCCTGTGGTCCTGGGGCCTCCCACTTCCTCCCTGGTAGCTCTACTCTGCCTGGGGGCTCTGCCCAGCCTCTCGCCAGCTGTGGCCGGCACTCTCTCCTCAGGAAGCACGGGCACCCTTACCTTGTGAGCCCCATTGTTAATGCCCCGCTGGCTGTGAAGCCCTCAGCTTCTCCCAAGCTGGGTCCCTGGAGGAGAACTGGAATATCAAACTTCTTTCCAAAGGCAGAGCAGCCGCAGGTCCTGCCTGACCCTGGTGGTACTCAGCTCCTTTTGTGAATGTGACTATCACACAGTTCTTGCTCTCAGTACTTCAGTATGTGTGTGTTTTCTTTTTTGGAGAATAAATAGGGGGAAAAGAGAACAGGAACTTCACAGAGTGCAACAAGAAAACAGAATCATCCTGGAATGAATCACCAGCTCAGAGCCATGGGATTGTGTGCAAAGATGGTGGGAAGACTGGGCCCGGGCCAAAAAGCTCCAGGTCGCCACTGCCAAACAGCCCCAGCAATGGCAGACACAACCCAACAAAAGGTACCTGCAATTTCTGTCTTGCCCTAAATGCCAGCTGCCTGAAATCCCATATGCTTCACCAGATGCATGAAACCTGCATTCACCCATCCTTGGATGCATGGGGCGCTTTGTTTTTCTGTCAGTAAGCAGATGCCACATAGCAGTTCCTGATCCCAAAAGAAACAGCAGAAGACTCACCTTTGGAATTTGGCCACTATTTCCTCTCAAACTTACCCAGAAAAAAAAACCTCAACTGATTGATAAGTTATGGGGGAAAGAAGTGGTAAAAATCATAGGGTGGACAGATGGTATCACAAAACCTCAAAAAATCCTGTGACAGTCCTGATTAGCTGGTTAGCTTTTTCTCCAGAATCCAGGTGGCAAAGATCAACCATCATGAACTCACCAGACAAGCACACTCCAGGCACACCCTCTCCAGCATATCACAGTGCTGGCAAAACCATAGTTCTAAAGGAAAAAAATACAAAATTTTAACTTATTTGTTATTATGCTGCTTAGAAATGTCTCAGCAAATAGCAAGAATTAAAGAGTATTGAAGCTTCACTCACTTTCCTCCCTGCTATGTAGCATGACATCTGGAACAGTGAGCAGGCTGCAGTCCAGAATCTACCTCATCCCAGAGAAGGCCACATGCACACCAGATTTCATAGATTCATAAATGCTCCAGGACAAGACCACTCTCAGCAGGATTCAGGACTCTGACCTCACCCTGTGCATGATCCAGGAACCTGACACCCAGAGCAGTATCCAAAATATAGATTCTACCCAGAGCAGGATCCAGGTCACAGACCCCACCCTGGGCAGGATCCAGGTCACAGACCCCACCCTGTGCAGGATCCAGGACCCTGACTCCACCCTGGGCAGGATCCAGGTCACAGACCCCACCCTGGGCAGGATCCAGGACCCTGACACCACCCTGTGTAGGATCCAGGTCACAGACCCCCACCCTGGGAAGGATCCAGGTCACAGACCCCACCCTGGGCAGGATCCAGGTCACAGACCCCACCCTGGGCAGGATCCAGGAACCTGACCCCACCCTGTGTAGGATCCAGGTCACAGACCCCACCCTGGGCAGGATCCAGGACCCTGACACCACCCTGTGCAGGATCCAGGTCACAGACCCCCACCCTGGGAAGGATCCAGGTCACAGACCCCACCCTGTGTAGGATCCAGGTCACAGACTCCACCCTGGGCAGGATCCAGGTCACAGACCCCACCCTGGGCAGGATCCAGGTCACAGACCCCACCCTGGGCAGGATCCAGGTCACAGACCCCACCCTGGGCAGGATCCAGGACCCTGACACCACCCTGTGTAGGATCCAGGTCACAGACCCCACCCTGGGCAGGATCCAGGTCACAGACCCCACCCTGGGCAGGATCCAGGTCACAGACCCCACCCTGGGCAGGATCCAGGACCCTGACACCACCCTGTGTAGGATCCAGGTCACAGACCCCACCCTGGGCAGGATCCAGGTCACAGACCCCACCCTGGGCAGGATCCAGGTCACAGACCCCACCCTGTGTAGGATCCAGGTCACAGACCCCACCCTGTGTAGGATCCAGGTCACAGACCCCACCCTGGGCAGGATCCAGGTCACAGACCCCACCCTGTGTAGGATCCAGGTCACAGACCCCACCCTGTGTAGGATCCAGGTCACAGACCCCACCCTGGGCAGGATCCAGGTCACAGACCCCACCCTGGGCAGGATCCAGGTCACAGACCCCACCCTGTGTAGGATCCAGGTCACAGACCCCACCCTGGGCAGGATCCAGGTCACAGACCCCACCCTGGGCAGGATCCAGGACCCTGACACCACCCTGTGTAGGATCCAGGTCACAGACCCCACCCTGGGCAGGATCCAGGTCACAGACCCCACCCTGGGCAGGATCCAGGTCACAGACCCCACCCTGTGTAGGATCCAGGTCACAGACCCCACCCTGTGTAGGATCCAGGTCACAGACCCCACCCTGGGCAGGATCCAGGTCACAGACCCCACCCTGTGTAGGATCCAGGTCACAGACCCCACCCTGGGCAGGATCCAGGTCACAGACCCCACCCTGGGCAGGATCCAGGTCACAGACCCCACCCTGGGCAGGATCCAGGTCACAGACCCCACCCTGGGCAGGATCCAGGACCCTGACACCACCCTGTGTAGGATCCAGGTCACAGACCCCACCCTGGGCAGGATCCAGGACCCTGACACCACCCTGTGCAGGATCCAGGTCACAGACCCCCACCCTGGGAAGGATCCAGGTCACAGACCCCACCCTGTGTAGGATCCAGGTCACAGACTCCACCCTGGGCAGGATCCAGGTCACAGACCCCACCCTGGGCAGGATCCAGGTCACAGACCCCACCCTGGGCAGGATCCAGGTCACAGACCCCACCCTGGGCAGGATCCAGGACCCTGACACCACCCTGTGTAGGATCCAGGTCACAGACCCCACCCTGGGCAGGATCCAGGACCCTGACACCACCCTGTGTAGGATCCAGGTCACAGACCCCACACTGTGGGCATCCTCCAGTGACCCCTGGTCTCCAAGATTGCTGTCTCCTCTGCCCCACAGTTGACTCTCTCTGCTTTGGTCCTGCTGTTGGACACGGAGAGCCTAGTCTCCTAACTGTCTCCTAGACTTCTCTCCTAAAATCCTGAGGTGAAGGAAGTTGAGTGCCTTGCAAAGATTTGTAACCAAGAAGCAGTTACTTCCAGTGATATGGGAAAATCTGGGCTGTTTTGTAATTTCATAGAAAATCTTGGACATTGTGTTTCAAATCTCAATTTTACTTGCACAGCCAATGCCTCCTGCTCTTAGATGCCAGAATCCAAGTGGGTCACAGGAGTGAAGTGCCTGCTTGGAGATGATCTCTAGAACAACCGGAGGACTTGTTCACTGGCCATATTGGGCTTCCTGTGGTTCTCTTTAAGGCGCTGGCTTTATCCAGCCATGTGTCATGGAGACAGCAAAGGTCTTCGCCATCCTTTCTTAGCAGTTGTAAAGTATTTTATTGGTACAGATGTGCCTTAGTTTATTTAATCAGCCCCCTCACTAAAGAAAGATTGATTTCAGTTTTTCACCACCCCAAATGAAACACAATAATCATCTCAGTCCATCTGTATCTTCACACATGATCAATTCTGTAACTTATATTCCCAGAAGTAAAACTGTTCAATTGGAAGCTTGCTGGCACCCCTGCTACTCACATACTAGGGACCTCTCGTGCAGTGGTATGTGTGTTTTCAAATGTCGGGTCCTCTGACTGCTCCTGTGAATCCTCTGTGCAAATCCTGTTGTCAGAATACTCTCTCCCATTACTACTTCTCATGTCATCTAGGTTTATTTTTGGGAAGTAAACTGTTAATTTCTTTCTCTATGGCATCTGTTCTGGGACTCTATGATTGTGAGAATGTTCTTCTGTATTTTCTTTTCATACTTTTATAGTTTCCTTGGTTCCTTTAAGTCTCTAGTAAACACAGAATTGAACATGGAGTTTTGCTTGTGTGAGTTGGAGGGTGCAGCTCATTTCCAGATGAATTGGGGTTAGCTGCAGTCTGTGGTGCCAACTTTACTCCTCACTTTGCTTGAACATTGCTCCAAGAGGTTCCTGGTGGGCACCCTGCCCAGTACCTTCTCTCCCCTCCCAGCTCCGAGGGCCCTAGGGGCCCCTGCCAGTCTGGCAGCCGCAGTGCACCCCCACATCCCATGTATGCCTCAGGCGCCTGGCCTAGCATGTGCCTCCAGGTGAGGAGGTCTATCCCAGAACGCTGGGACTTCAGAGTTTCCACGAGTGTCTTTAGCTCTATGGCCCTTGGTATGAGACTTTAATATCTCATGTGTCCTACCAGGGGAAAGGTCAGTCTGTTTTCTAGCTAGTCCAGAGCATGCCTGCCTAAGCCTTGTCAATCTGTATTTATTGACACTGCATTATGTTTACTGTCATTTCTATTTCTTGTGTTTAGTTGTAGTTTCCTTACTTTCCCTTCTTTTAAATTGTTGTGGTTTTCCTAGCAAAGGTCAAGAAAATGCTTGGAAACTGCACTTCAAATCCATCCTTCGCTTCTTTGCTATGACGTTTTTCATTTAAACATGAAAGGAAGCAAAGCCCAAAAGTTAGAAGGTTGCGCAGTGAAGTGCCACAGAGGAGGGGGGAAGATTGGCCACCTCTGCCTCAGCCCAGAGGCTGCTCTGGAAATGAAGCCTCCACCATAGGCCTCCTGCAGCCTGGAGAGAAGTGCACAGGGCTCCCCATACCTTCCCCCAGCCTGCATGGGCCTGCAAGGGGCGGGGGAGTCCTCAGAGCTCTGGACTTTTCCTCTGTGTGGAAAGGCAGACAGGTGCAGCCAGCTCGTCTCCATCTCCAGCTATGGTCAGAAGATGACCTTCTCACTAATGGCCTTCTGTGCTAGGGAGGGTAGGCAGCCTCCCTGGCCTGACCCTTCCAGGGCCCAGGCCTTATCTCAACACCTTCAGGGCCCTCTTTTTCTGCTATAAGAAATAAAATCAAGTTATTTTAAAACTACAGGTGTAGGAAAGGAAAGAACCCAGTTTTATAGGACCGGAAAGCTAGGAAACAGTCCTAACAAACTTGGAAGATCAGACGCCCATCACTGCTGACTGCTTGGCTGACCCTGTGCAGATGGGGTCTACCACAGTTTGGCTTCACAGTCCTCGAAGACAGGCCAAAACAACCCGCTTTTTCTGCAGCGCTGGGGACCTCCTTGCTTGGCAGTGGCTCCCAACTGAACTGCACATTCCTGGGTGCCAACGCAGCAGTGCCAGCTCTCCTCTATGCCTGGGTATGGTTTAAATACCAGTTTGCAAATATCCCAAATATTTGAAGGTGAGATTTCAATTTTCTACCCTTCTCTTCCTCTTCAAATCATCCTTCCTTTATCCCTAACTCCAAAGTGAGCAAGTACTATGTTATGTGGTGATAGTTTCTACTGAGAGGGTAACATTTCTGTAAGATTGTCCAGTCAAACCCCCTGGCCATCTCAGAACTATCAGAGCCTTGGGTCACAGGAGCATGCCCCTCTACTTTAGTGCCTTACTCCCAGGACCCACAAGGGCAGAAACAGAAATAAAACCAATCACAAAGGAGAAACCAAGGAGTGAAGGGCTCTCTGGGATGCAAGCACCCTGGGTCCTCCAGGATCCTGGACACAAGCCCAAGCTCACACATCCCCCTTTCCCACTTATGAAGATGCTAGGCCTGAGGCCCAGGCTTTGTGGGCAACATTTGCAGATGTGGCTGTAATGTGCTTGGTGACAGTAAGTTTGCACTGCTTCATTACCACAGCCTCTGCCAAATGAAATCAAAACTTTGGGTTTTGGTGACATCCTAAGACCCTATCACCCAGCACCAACAAGCCAACATGGTTCTCTTGGCTAATTCAGTACAAAATGACTTTGACACACTTTAGAAAAGATTTTAGAAAAAAAACAAAATTTTAATACTAAAAAATAATCTGATCATTTGAATATACATTTCTCCATAGAAGATAAACAAATGGCTGATAGCACATGAGAAGATGTTCAATGTTCTTAGGTAACTGGAAATCAAAATCACAATGAGATGCCACTCGAGACCCATTAATGTGGCTGGAACGGGAAGGCAGATTGCAGTTGTGTCGGTGGAGAAAACAGAGTCCACTCCCTACACAGCTGGTAGGAAGGGACAACACTTCCTCGGCTCTGGAAGACAGCATGGTGGTTTCCAGACTGGCAGACACTGTGAAAGAAAAAAAATGCATATCTCTATGTTTGTAGAAGCAAAAACCAAATAACCAAAATGTGCCTGTGTCCCAGTGTCCATCAGCCGTGGAAATGGGAGTAGGGTGCCACTGTGAACAGGAAGGAACCCCTGATACTTGTAGGGCTGCGGGTGAAGGAGCGGTGATGGTGGGTAACTTAGCCCACCATGGCCAGTGAACAAGTCCTCAGGTTGCTCCACACACGTTTCACCCAGACACAGAAGAGCACCTACTGTCTGCTTCCTTCTGGATGAACTATCCAGATAGGCAAAGCTGCAGAACAGAGGGGAGCCGGGGGGTTGATAGGGGCTGCAGCACTGCATTTCCAGAAAACCACCAAAGTACTTTCTCTGAAGGGCAGGCATCCTGGGTAGAAATGCTGAGACAAAGGGTCTTCTGACCAATGGCAAGTAGAGGACTGTCATGGCTCTGTACGCACCCTCTCCATGGGCCCTCTTAAGGCAATATAGTTTTCTGGTTTTGCCCAAGGAAATGATGTTTCAAATAGTATTTTGATCTAGCAGGAACTGAAACTGAAGTTCTTCAAGAGCAGGTCCAGCTTGGAACCTAAACATTGACATGGCAGGAAGAAGAGAGGATTCAGAGCACTACTGGGAAGAGAGGGAGGGAGGCAGGAGGGGAAACTGGGGGCCCTGCTGGTCTCTGTATTTGCTGGTTTCATCAGGACAGCTGTGACCGTGATGAGACACCAGCCGGAGCTGGGTGCCCTGTGACCTCCACAGAGTGATGCAGCAGAGCTATTTTCTCTGCTTCTTAGGCTGATAGCTGAAAACAAACTATGCACAGTAACACTGAATTAGGTGTTTTTCTCTAGGTATTAATACTTGTGCTGGGTTACCATATTTGAGCTATGATGGATTTGTGTAATTCCCTGAAAAGCCCTGTCACTATTCTTTCAACAAATATCTAAATAAATCAGATTGAAAATCTCCCACACCATGGAACTACCACCTGCTCCAGAATACCTAATCTGAGAGATAACTCCCCAGAGAGTCTTGGTGAGCAACTGCAGGTTTCCTGAGAGTCCTTGGACCTGTGTGCTTTCTCTGTCCCCAGTGAAGGTAACATAAACTATTCAACAATAAACATCTAGCAGAAATCAGTGCCTCAAAGACCTGAGCTGCAAGATTCAGGCACACCTTTCTGTACTCACACAACAGAGCTTCCTGTGTATGCCTGGAGTCACACAAGAAGAAGGCAGAGCACTGCCCTTGGGCAAGACCACAGGGTCTTATTCTCCTTCCTCAAGTTAGCTCAAGCTACGGCTTTAAGTAGGATCTTCTTGAATGGTGATAAGGGGGTACATTTCAGCCTTTGAGGCGTAAACCCTTTAGAACACACTCACAGTGTTCCATGAGCTCCATTGCAGGCCCTCTGCTGGTGGTTTAATGCATGAGGCTTAAATCTCAGATTCTGGGGCTCAGTAGACCAGGATATGAACTTTGGCCCTTTTGTCATCCAACCTCACAGAGTTCCTCACCTGAACTGCGAGGCGGTGCTGGAGTCACCTCCATCTGCCCCTTGGAGGAGCACTGGGTCTGTGCACGCTGCAGTACATCCCAGAGCCTCAAACCCTTTTGCCCAGTGCTCACTCACACTCCTGGCACCCTGATGCACTGCAGCTCTCCCAAACTCCTGGAAACCCCACACAAGCTGGAGCTCTCCGAAGCTCCTGGCACACCACTGCCACCACCACCACGCCTGCAGGCTGCAGCTCCATCCTGTTCCTGACACACCCACAAGCTGCATCTTGCCCACCCTCCTGGTAACCCCATGCAAGCTGCTGCTCCCCCGAACTCCTGGCATCACTCTCCCACCGGCGCCCCTGCACTGCAACTCCCTGGAACTCCTGGAACACTCCTGGGGATACCCACACCCCTTTTCTTGACCATCCACATCTGTGCAAATGTGATAGGAGAAGGCCTCTCATAGTGGTTGTGCCCTGAGCTTGCAAGGTTCCCCTGTGTGCTGCTCTTATGAGGCACCACCTCTCTGCCTGTAGTTCCTACACCCAGTGACACAAGATTCCCAGGAATGCTTAGCAGACCTAGTCTTTGTCTCCTTGTACTTATCAGGCCCCAAAGATGGACCTTAAATGGTCTGCCACAAAACTAGAAATGCTACTATTTTTTCCTAAGAACATCATTCTCTTAGGCTGGGTAGAGTACTTGCCTAGCACGTGTGCACTAGGTTCAATACTCAGCACTACATAAAAGTAAATAAATAAAAACGAAGGTATTGTGTCCATCTACTGCTGTAGGGACAAACGAGGCAAGGCACTGAAGACAGCAGGAAACAGTTTTATTTGGCTGCAGCCAGGTTCAGAGGGCACAGCTTTTGCTGTAATCAATTAATCCCCTGAACCCCGAGTTCAGGGAGTTTCAGAGTTTTATACTCAGCATGAAAGGGGAGGGAGGGGCTCAGAAGTTCACAGTCTGCAGAAGTTCACATAAAAGCAGCTTTTTCTTTCACTGTTCTGGGCAAGTTAACCCTTCAAGGACAGTGCCTGAGCAGGGGAGAGCTTCTTCTCCCCTTTCTTTCCTCCCACTGCCAGCTGTTACCATGGAGCCCTTTGTAACTTATCTTAGAAATGTAGACATCTCTGTGAAGCCCAGGTCAAGGCCAGAGGCCTTGTTTGCACATTTCTTCAAAGTACTGTACTGGATATGTTTGTGGAAAACTAGTAAGGGTGTCCAGCACCTGGAGTGCTGGTATCTTCCCCACCAGTGGCCAACACAGGGTGACACGAAAATAGGAAGTTTATCTACATTGGACTCTTTTGCAGAGACTCTTTTGCTGACAGTCCTAAAATCAGCCATGGTGAAGAGGACTTTTCTGTGGAGAAAGGGGGTGCCACTGTTATGCCAGATTCATGGGACCCCAATAGACCTCCAGTAGCCGAATCCAATGCAAGCACACAAGAGTCTTTTTTTAAAATTATTTTTTATTTTATTTTTAAAGAAAGAGTGAGAGAGAGAGAATTATATATATATATATATATATATATATATATATATATATATATATTTTTTTTTTTTTTTTTAGTTTTCAGCAGACACAACATCTTTGTATGTGGTGCTGAGGATCGAACCCGGGCTGCACGCATGCCAGGCGAGCGTGCTACCGCTTGAGCCACATCCCTAGCCCACACAAGAGTCTTTATTGCAAGCTCGAGCCTAGACTCACAACCGTTCCCGAAGCAGCGGTCCCAGGGAGTGAGTCCCGGTCCTTTGTTCAGTGAGATTTTATAGGTTTTGGGGGGGATACTCTATGCATCACAACATCACACAGCAAATCATTCCATACCACAGGAAAATCAAACAACAACTCTTAACATTGATTAGCACACTCACTGGTGGGAACAAGTTGGGTAGGGGTGATAGGTTAGTACAAGAGGGGGATTCCTTTGAACTGATTGGTTTAAGCCATGAGGGGTGTACTTACTAAACTACATGATTTCCCAACACGTTATCAACCACCATAAACTACTTGGGGGTCATCTGGCATCCCAGGTATTTTCCCTGTCTCATGCTGATTGGTGGTTGCTACGGGTTGCTATGGGTCCTCACCTAGCCTAACTGAGTCAGGGACAACTGGCGCCACAGACCTCTCCTGTTATTTACAGACAAACAACTCAGCAGGGTATGTGCTTAGGAGTGCTCTGTGGGTTTTTTCAAGGACAAGGGTCACACCCCCTTCCTTGGACAAGCTTTACTCTGAGGTAGAGGCTGGTTTCTCAAAAATGGAGTCACATTAGTTTCTCACCACTTCACTACAACTAAAAAAACTAAAAAAAAATTTTAAAAAGAACATCATTCTCCTACTGGGACTGTGGCTCAGTGGTACACATGCCTGGCATGTGTGAGGCCCTGGGTTCCATCCTCAGCAACACATATTAATAAACAAATAAAGTAAAAAATCCATTAGCAACTAAAAAAATTAAAAAGAACATCATTCTCTTGCCCTGCTACTTCCAGAGAGCCAGCAGTTCATAAAGACTGTCACATCGCCCCCACGTGGACAAGAAGCAGAATACAGTCTTCCCATTAAGGAGTGACCTCTGCCCTTTGTCCCTCTGAACTTTCTTTTGGACCATTTTAATCAAGGTTGTGTTGCCCACCCTTTGCTTGCTACTGGGCCTGCCAAAGCCTGAGAGTGTGCACAAGGTCCCTTTCAGGACTCTTGTCTGGAACAGGAGAGCTCTGTAAAAGCAGTTTCCCTTCTTTGGGCTGTGCAGTACTCCTGGATTTCTGTGGTTGCCAAATAGGAAGAGTCCTAAATGTGAAGGAATTTTCTGGAAGTGCACAGATTCAGCCAGCTGTAGCAGGATCCAGCACTAGAGCTCTGCAACTGCTAGGTGTGGTCCTCAGCTGGAGGCTGGGCTAGCTTAGCCCAAAAAACAAAGCATGAGGCTAAAGTGGGTGACTCTGAGAGGCAGGCTGATACCCAGTGAAAACAAGACAACACAGAGCTGCTGGTGCTGAAGCCAGCAGGCACGCACGTCCCATGACATGGCCCCTCCTGCCCAGGTGTGGTCATGCTTAATGTTCTCCAGCAGAGAGTTTGTCTCTCTACTCAACATTAACTACGATGTCCTAAAACACAGTAACACTTGATAAACACTTCTTTAAGGACCAAACTAGTGTTCAGGTAATCCACAGGTAGATAGGGGAAACACTGCTATTTCTTTTTAACATCGCTCTTTGTCTCCCTCCTGCCCACAAGGAGACTGTTACATGACCCCCTGTGGTCAAGAAGTGGACAATAGTCTTCCCATCAGAAGTAGTCCTGCCACCCAGCTTGCCTCAGAGGGGAACACAAGCAGCATGGGGGAACTCTTCCAAGGCCTGTTGGTGCCCAGATCGAATGTCAGAGACATCCCTAGGACAACATTTTGACGTCCCACATGTCTGCCTGAGCACTTCCACAAAATTGAAATGCCAAGGCCGGCCACCCTCACCAAGAAAAGACCTCAGAGAAACAAATATCCAGGAACCCACAAAGAAATAGTGCCCACCAAGGGGGTTCTACAGAATAGCAGGAGCTTGAATCCCCAGGAGAAACTTCAGCTAGACTGAAAGACCCTCTGTCCATATGTCCCTGGCACATGTTAAGCAGCCACCATTATGATTCTCCTGCCTAGTGCTCCTCTTCTGGCACTTCCCCATGTCCTCATCAAATCAAGTTATAGCAAAGCAATCAATCATCCTCAACTAATAAATACTATCACTCTGTGGTTTGGAGTTGTGTCTCCCAGCTACGTGTTGAAGGCTGGGTCCCAGGTGGCCCTACTCTTCATGGACTCTAGTGATGGAGGCTGAAGGACAGTAGCCCATAATGCTGAGACAAGATGCTGTCTAAGAAGCACATGGTAAGATGGCTATGAAACCCAGGAAAGGTGAAATTTCCCTGTCACAGGGCACAGAGGGTGCAGCCAGTCAGAAGAGGCTCACACAGTGGCACCAACCACAAGCTGCGCCTCTTCCTCTGGTGTTCTTCTCTGTCTGCATGGTAATTCCTACCATGAGCACACAATCATACACTTCTTACATGGCCAAGGACAGAATTCAGCTGGCCACAGAGCTGCTCTGGACCCTAGCCACCATCACTGATGGGCACTATCTGCTCCCTTCCATCTGCAGTGCTGGGGCCCTCACCCATGTTGGCTCCTTCTCCACTACTCAGAGAGCTAGTTCCCAAGGAGCACTATGCTCTGTGCCTGGAGGTCTGCACACAGCCTCAGGGAGACTTGCCCTGCACACACCAGCCCTGAGGCAGATGTCACCAAGGCTTACAGGAGAGGGACAGCAGCACCCATTAGCACACCCTCAAGCCCCATTGTTGTCTCTCTCCTCTTCTAGCTTCTCTCAGCGAGTTCCAGCTGGTCTTTTCTCTCTTTTCCATACAGCTCAGAGTCCCCTTTTATTTCAGATGGTCCAGGTACCACCCCCAATTTGTACCTCACATTCAGCAAAACCAAAGTCCTCTGCCTTGTTGAACCCATACCCTTTCAGCAGTTTAACCACTGGTTTCTCTAATCAGGACCCCTGGGGGCCTGCCATCCCACCCCAAGTAGCTTGCCCAACAGAATACAAATTCGGAGAGGCCAGTGACTGGGGGGATCCGCTGCTCATAAACTGACTTCCTCCCACACTGTAAGGGTAAAATTTCTAAGCTGATTCTAAGCTGCAAAAGTCTGAGTTAAAGTGTAAAAGACTAGGGCATTGTAAAGCTACTAGATTACAAGGCCTGGGCTAAAAGGTAAAAGTCTATTGTTACAATTCCCCTGCCATCCCCGGAACCTGTAATGTCTGTAAAGTTGTTAGGACAATGCGGGAGCTGCTCAGTAAATATCTCCATTGATTCCCTGGTTGTTTAATAGCTAAGGGCTCCAGGTAACATGGCATGTACGCATATAGGCCCCAGGACCAATCAGTTTGAATGTGTGCCCCACTTGGAAGTGACCAATCACCCCTGCCCAAACTGTTCCCGCCAATGAATGGACTAATCATGTCTCAGAATTGTTGTTCAATTTTCCCGCGCCTCATGATGATTTGTTCTGATGTATGCAAAGCCCCCCACCCTCTCCAAAAAGTGTACTTAAGCTCGGCTTGACCTCTGCTCTGGGCTCTGGGCTGCTCTCCCTTCTTGAGTGAGCACAGAGCCCTAGCGCGCTAGAACGGATCCCTAATAAATCCCCCTTGCCATTGCATGGAGCTAGTCTCGTGTGGTCTCTTTCTCCGACGCTTCGCCGGACCCTTACAACACCATCAGGGCCTCAGTTGCTTAGCACGTGCAGAATTTGCCAGGCCTTACTTAACTGAGAGGCAACTTCATGTATGATATTTGTACGGGTATAGGGTATTGTGCGCTTGTTTCTGTGTGCCAGGGGGGTGTTGTGTGTGTGTGTGTGTGTTGTCTCTATGTGCTTTGTGTCTATCCAGTTTAAATTATTTCTCGCTTTTTTAAATGGTGTGTTACTGTCCTTTTACAAAGCTATCCCTAGCACTACATTTTAACTAGCAGTGACATATCTCGGTATAAACAGGCTGTGAGTAACCCCTGATGCTGGCTAGCAGCTTAAACTCATGTATCCAGAAGTGGCCATTTCCTCACACACTCACACAGCACCAGGAACTTCACTGTGTGTCTTAGGGCCCCTTGAGCTCTGTGGTCAGCCAGCCTGGGCTTCCACAGCAGTGCTCCACTCCTCCGCCCTCTTCGCACCAGGCCCACCCCTGACGTGCTCAACCTGTTCTCCTCAGAGCTCTGGACCTGAGTCTTTGCTGCAGGGTAGGGCTTTCTGCAGGGCTCCTCTGTCACCTGCTTCTGGCATGTATTGGCCTGAGAGACTAAAGGAATGTGAGAACATGTATCCCCTAGAACACTCTGTGTTTACGGAGTACTTTGCTGAATTTGACATCAGAATTGAAACCAAGGACCATTTCCCTGGTTGATATGCAGTTTGCATATGATTTACAAAACTGAGCATTATTCAGTTAATTCGATACGTTTAGACAGATAATCAGGTAATCAGCCAGAGAATGCTTTTCTGAACTGGTTTTTATCCTTATGCAAACCTGGAGGGTGACCAGTGACCTGTGTCCACAGACTGTCTCTGCAAGGCCACTGTGGGTGTGTGTACCACTGTTTATGTCCAACAGTGTGGCAGGATGCCCTTGTTGCTAGGAAGAAAAGGCATCTAGCAGATGTTTTGTGTTCAGATACCATGGGCTGCTCAGCTGCTCTGCAGTCCTGCTGCAGTTTCAGGAGGGAAGCTGGGCTTTGAGGGCCTGAGTTACCTGCACAGGCAGAGAATCATCACCCCATTGGGAGACTGTCCCTGAGAACCAAGGGGAGTGAAGAAGCTGCCGGCTCACAAAGCCCAGGCTGAGTTCTCAAATGGCAGCTATTCTGTCCTCTGGCTTACCCCAGCAGGACCAATGTGACATGATACTAATTTCCTTAAGCCTCAAATCCAGTACCCTGGAGGATGATTCTCCAGCAACAGACTGGGGCCTGGACTCTCACTGTTGCGGAACTAGGATGTGTCCAAACCACATAACCACATAGTTTGCTGCCCAAACTAACCACAGCCCCTGTCTACAGGCGTGTTGGTGTGGTTAGGGGCAGCAGGGTACTGCATACAGGACCTGGAGAAGTGATGTTGGAGCAGAGGCTGGCTCCAAACTTCAGAGCCGTCCTGTGGAACGGCTCCAATGAGACATCCACAGTCAGTGATCTCTGAAGAGCTGCCTTTATCGTGTTCTTCTGGCTTTGGCTGGCAGCACCCGCTTTTGGACTGTCCTGCTGCGGCCGGTCAATATCTTGCTCCTGCCATCCAGGAGGGCTACTGTCTTCTCTTCACTCCAGAGTAATTCTTGAGAATGACTTGGGACGGTGTCTATTCTGGTCACACTGAAAAGCCATGCTTATTTTCCTGAATGCACTTCATGGGCTACTTTAAGAAAGGTGTAACTTTTAAATACAGCAGGTTTTTATATATCCCATTTCACAAAATCTAGTACTGTATAAACTCTCCGTGGGCAGCTGTTCCTAGCATGTGGCTACTAGACTCACTGGGGGAACTGTGGGCCAGGGGCAGAAATCTTGACTGTGATGTGTCACCTGACATCTTCACCACTGGACTGGATGATGCTGTCATTGTCTTGTCTGTCCCTCCTTTCTTTTCTATTTTTTCTCCAGTACGGGTTGAACCCAGGTCTGTTTTCTATTTTTTAAAATATATATGTATATTTTAGTTGTTGGTAGAACTTTTATTTATATGTGGTGCTGAGAATTGAACCCAGTGCCTCACACGTTAGGCAAGTGCTCTACCACTGAGCTACAACCCCAGCCCCCTGCTTTCCTCTTATATGTGATTCTTCATCATTCCTTTGTGAAGGCAGAGGAAACCCCTTCTGCAGAAAAGCACAGAAAAGCAGGCAATTTGAAGGGCGAGGGAGTGACCCCACCTGCAGACAGCTCTGTGTGCTCGCTCTGTGGGCCCTGGAAGGTCCCTGACTACCCTGGGGTTGTCTATATCCAGGTGTGGCTCACCTGGGAAGGCTGATAGGCTTGCTGTCTGTGCCCTCCTGGGCTAGCCCAGAACATGGGGGCAGTTGGAACCCACACAATGGCCACAAGGCAGGGTGTGCAGCAGGGTCTGCACAGGCCACATAAGCCTGATCTGTCAAAAAGGGCTGCAGCAAGGTTGAGGTCACCTAGCCTGTGAGGCCAAAGACAGTGTGCATGTGGCCTGTGCTGGGATGCCCATGTTGCCCACCCTGTGCTCCCATGGGGAACACCAGAAGCTGCTCTCCCCGTGACGTCCTGAAAGTCCGCATGGTGCTCATGGTGGAGGAGGGAAGTGTGGCCACTGGCTCAGGCTACTGTAACAAGACCACAAGAGGAGCTGCGAGATCAGGGCATCAACAGGGCTGGACTCGCCTGAGGCCTTGTCCCTTGGCTTGTGGATGGCAGTCATCTCACCCTTTGTCCTCATGTAATAGGTAACTAATCCAAGCCTGGAGAAGACTGTCCTGAGAGTTGTGCCTAGGAAAGGGAGCGCTCCCCTTCCCTTTCTAACCAGCTCCTCTTAAGAACCTAATCAGCACCATTTACTCCTACCTTTTGGATGTAGATGACTTTCAGAATCTAACTACTCTTCTTTGAAATGTAAATGCCCCTGTGAAGCTCCAGTCCAAAGCTGGAGATGGCCTGTAACAGGAGCCAGTCCTTGCCCTTATCACATCCTGCTTCTATAAACATGCTTCCCGCTTGAAACCTGTGCACAACCATGTATTGTTTTAGACTAGAAATTTTATGACACTAGATAGCCTATAAGTGTTGTAAAAAACTGCTGGTGGGCACTCAGAATTTGGAGTCTGATTTCCTCTGGGTCCACCCTCATAAAATCAAGTTTGAGTTCTCCTACTCTTCAAGTGCTATTTGATGCTTCTTGCCAGATTCCCACAACACACACATGGCTCCGTCTTCTGTGCGTCACGGTGTCTCTTTGTCTCAAAGGACACCAGACATACCTAACTGGACCCTCATTGCTCTGATCTTGCTTAGCCTGGATTACCTGCTAACAGTCCCTCTCCCAATACAGTCAATCGGGGTTATGGCTTCAATACGTGAACTCTGGGGGGACTCAGTTCAGTCAACCGTAGGTGCTTCAAGAGACCTATTGTTTCTCAGGTGTATACTGAAGGGTGCACCCAGTGCTGGGGGCTGGTGTGCTCTTAGCACACCAGGACCCAGGACTGACCAATCCAGATGCAGGTGTAGTCTATATAGTAGCCCTGAATTCCTCTTGCTGTTGTGGTCACTGCTCATGGAGCATATGCTTGGGAGATCTTAGGAGTGCTAATGGCCTGTGGTGGGCAAGAAGTCCTGCTGTGAGCACACCACCAATCCCAAGCTGCTCCCCACCCTCCCTCCTCAGTAGCACCACCTGCTCCTATAATGCCAGATTTGTGGGACCCCAATAGACCTCCAAGAGCCGAATCCGATGCAATCACACAAGAGTCTTTATTGCAAGCTCAAGCCTGGACTCACAACTGTTCCCTAAGCAGCGGTCCCAGGGAGTGAGTCCCGGTCCTTTGTTCAGTGAGATTTTATAGGTTTTGGGGGGGATACTCTATGCATCACAACATCACACAGCAAATCATTCCATACCACAGGAAAATCAAACAAAACTCTTAACATTGATTAGCACACTCACTGGTGGGAACAAGTTGGGTAGGGGTGATTGGTTAGTACAATAGGGGGATTCCTTTGAATTGACTGGTTTAGGCCATGAGGTGGGGAGTATGTGCTTAAACTACATGGTTTCTCAACATGTTATCAACCACCATAAACTACTGGGGGGGGGGGGCATCTGGCATCCCAGGTATTTTCCCTGTCTCATGCCGATTGGAGGTTACTAGGGGGTTGCTATGGATCCTCACCTAGCCTAACTGAGTCAGGGACACCTGGCGCCACAGAACTCTCCTGTTATTTACAGACAAACAATCAGCAGGGTGGGTATGTGCTTAGGAGTGCTCTGTGGGTTTTTCCCAGGACAAGGTTCATGCCCCCTTCTTTGGACAGGCCTTGAGGTAGAAGCTGATTTCTCAAAAATGGAGTCACATCAGTTTCTCACTCCCAGCTGAGTCTCATTTCTCTGCTCCTCTCGCATGCATCATCCTTTTGCTCATTCCCAACACTCCACCAAAACTGGTGCTGTGAAGCCAATGAGAGCCACTCCTAGGCCTAATCCAAGGGAAGATTTTCCTCCACATCCCCGTGACCAGCATTGACAGGTAGGCACCTGTTCTTGCCCCCAGGACTGTCCTCCCCTGCACTCTTGTCCTCTGGCCATTGCTCCTCACTCTGCCCTCTACCTGCCAGGAGGCTCGGATCCTTCTCTCCTCACTCCACCCTCATGTCCTTGGACCCCTTAACCAATCTGAGGGAACTAAACAGCAAACACATATGGACAACTTCCAGATTTATCTCTGGTTCAGACTTCTGCCCTGAACTTGTGAAGAAAGAGATGACTGTACGGATGGCAGAACGCTGTCTCAAGCTTTAGCATGTGCCCTTCCAAACTCTCCTCTGGCTACAGCAGTGCCACTGTGGCAAGCCAGCCAGCTTGCTTGCTTTCTTTCTCCCTCACTCATGCACCTGACCTTCCACTGGCCTGTCAGGTCTGTTTCTAGGGTCTACAGTGGCTACCTGCCTCCTGTCCTGCGTTACCTCTGGCTTAGGCTGTCAAGTCTTCCCAGGCCTTCCTGCTCATCCTTGCCCCTGCAGTCCACTCCTAACAGTTTGCTTCTTCTAAACTCTGCATTACATTGCATTATTCCTGTTTATCTCACTCTACTGGGATTTATTTGCTCTACTCAGAAAAAAATGCAAATTGCATCAGCATAAGCATTATAAGTTAATTTCCCAACCTTGCTATGGCCAGTGCTGGCCGCTGCAGCCACATGGCCAGATTTCTTTTATCTGGAGGATCCAACACCCTCCAGGAACTCCGTAACTGGCAAGATAGCGAACATAGACAGTGGCATTGGTTTGTGGCTGGACCACCAGGGACACAGTCACTTCTGTGTACGTCCCAGAGGCCAGAACTCATCTTGACCCAGCCGAGGCCAGGGGGCTGGAGATGTCATGTAAATATGTGCAGAAGTAGAAGAGATGCTAAAGCCAGCAGTCCCTTCTGCAGGCTCCCATGTGGACCGAGCGTGTCCCCGAGACTTGTGCTGAGACCTGACTTAGGTGGGGCCTGTGGGAGGGGAGCAGGGAGTCGGGGTGGGGAAGGATCAGTTCATACAAGGGACATGCAGGAGGAATGTCCTACTGCATACTGAATGTCGCTACTCTACATACTTACTAAGCCACTAAAGATATGCTTTATAAGCATTTCCAGCAACAATTTCTGAAACAAGACATATTAACTAGAATACTCTGGGACCCATTGGTAGAAGTTTGACTGTGTCCAGGAACATTGCACTGTCAGTGAAATGACCCAAAAGGACACAAAGTTCAGAGCAAATCAGGCCCCTGGTACAGAGTCTCCCTAGGAAGCCATGGGGTTTAATGAGGTCATATATAAAGAGGCCCCTTGAAAGTGGTACCCTCTTATGGACACTGGTTATCGTTTGAAGGTTCTTGGGATTTTGAAATGTAACACTCCAAAGTTCAGGTGTTTTCTTCAGCCAAACCTTACAATGGGCCCAGTGGAAAGGACTATTGGTCACCATCAACAGCAGGAAGGACAAAGTAAGTAATATATGTGCTTTCAAGGGTATGCATTCCCTTTTTGCCACAATGTTTTTAATATGTGCAGACATGTGGAGGGCCTGGCTGTACAGAATGATAAACTGTTTGAACTTCAGATGCACCTGGGAAATGCCCACATGATGTGGTTGCTAAGGGCTTATACTCCAAACTAAAAGTATTATTTGATTTTTTTAAAGTGAGTTTGATGGATAGAAAATATTTGACTATATTTGTAATTTTACTATCACTATTTGTAGTACTATGTATTATTATAATTGGTTGTAATATTTATTGTTAATTATCACTATTATTAGTAGTAACTGACCTTAATAAGGACATCTGAGCTAATAATGTGTGGTAAAGATAATGGGGCTCAGGCTTGGTGGTAAAGCATCTGCCTAGCATGTGAGGCCCTAGGTTCAATCCCCTACACTGCAAAAACAAAACAAAACAAAAACAGCAAAGTGCTAAACATGAATTGGGGGTGATCAGCCTTCCCATGAGAGAGAAGCTTCCAGGTGCCTGAGTGCTGGGAACTGTGAGACTGGCCCCCCCAGTTTTGGCCATCAAGAAATAGGTAGACAAAAAAAAAAAAAAAAAAAAAAAAAAAAAAGAAATAGGTAGACAAGATAGAGACCAAAAGGAAACAGCTGGGTGGCCTCATGCTACGACTTTGTTTCTCTCAGATTTGTGGGCAAAGACTACTATTTTCTATGATAACAAACACCGTGATTATAGCATGTAACCCTTACAATACATATATTTACTGTAAGGACATGCCCAGCTTTATTCCCACAGTTCTTTTTAACTATCTCATGGACTTTGGCATGTCAGTCCTATGAAGTATCAGCTCTCATTGTCCCCATCTGACATACTACAGATGAGAACGTAGAGAGGTGTTGGTCTTGAACACAGCAGCTCAGCTCCAGAGCCCACATCTTTCCAGGCCCCACATGTTGCTGGCCTCAGTTGTGGCCTCACACAATGACTTTCTAGGGCCTCCTGGCCTTTGTGGCTTTACATCTCTGCCTCTGGCTGCATCTTGAAGGTCTGCCCTCCCTACCCTGGGGCAGCCCTTCAGTGAGGAATGGGCAAGTCCTATGGTTACAGAGTTAGAAGGAGATGGTTCTGGAACAGGGTCGATGCACTGAGTTGTTTTCCAGGAAGAAGGGTGGGTTTTCTTGGACCCATCTGCGTTCTTAGCCTTGAGTAATAAAGGTATGCCTAGGAAGGCTGACTCTGGTAAGGTGGGGTCCCCCAGATGTCCATACCCAAACCCTGACCTAGGAACATGTTACCTCAGATGGCAATACAGACTTTCCAGGGGTGATCAGATCTAGGATTTTAACTAGGGCAAGTATCCTTGGTTATTTGGGTGAGTGCAGCCTGACCATGGGATCCCGCAAGTGAAAGAGGGAAGTGAAGAGATTGGAAGGTGCTGCTCTGCTGCTTTGAGGATGGAGGAAGGGACAAGGAGCCAAGGGATGCAGGTACCACCTCACATGTCCTCCAATGTTTGCTTTGAGGAGCATGAAGACTGCAGGGTGGTGAGG
Organism: Spermophilus citellus; assembly: GCF_964194105.1. NCBI lineage: Eukaryota > Metazoa > Chordata > Mammalia > Rodentia > Sciuridae > Spermophilus > Spermophilus citellus. Next base: position 150,975 of record NC_138182.1, on the reverse strand, counting down.
ACCAGGAGGCAGACCAACAAGTCGTGTTTCTATGAGGACAGGACATGGCACTGCTGAAAGGAAAGGAGGACTTGGAAGCCCAACTTGAAGGAGATGGACCATGTGTTAGTCTGGGTCCTCCAGAGAGAGAACAGAGAAAGATAACGGACTTGTTATGAGGACTTGGTTCACATGATTTTTGGAGGCTGAGAATGCAGGATCTGCTCTGGCAGATAGAGACCCAGGAGAGATAAGGTCTAAGTCCCAATTCAAGTGGAAGTCTGAGTCTGAAGCCAGGAGAAAATGATATCCCACTTCAGTCAGGCAGAGAGTCTTTTTGTTCTATTTGGGCCTCAGTGGTTTGCATGAGGCACTCACACTATGGAGTGTCAGCTTTACTCAGTCACTGACTCAAGTGTTCATCTGATAAAACACCAACCCAGACACACCCAGAGTAAGGTGTGAGCACCCTGAGGCCCAAGCCTTTACTATGGTGGCCACTCCTTATGGCATATGGGGCTGATTTGCCCTGCATCAAAACCCAACCTGGCTGGGCATGGTGGCACACACCTGTAATCCCAGTGGCTTGGGAGGCTGAGGCAGAAGGGTGGAGAATTCAAAGCCAGCCTCAGCAATGGCGAGGCACTAAGCAGCTCAATGAGACCCTGCCTCTAAAAAAAAAAAAAAAAAAAAAAAAACCTGATCTGGCAGAAATGACATGACAGAAACCCTGTTCAGTCATCAAAGACAGCAAAACAGGCACTGATGGGTAAGATCTTGACGTATGCCAGTGCGCATGAAACAGAATCCCTCTGAAATTAAGGGCAACTTCCACACACTGAGATCCTGCCCACATCCCGTGCATGCCATGGAAACAGGGTCCCTCTGCGTGGAGTAGGCTGGTGGCGAAAAGACCACAGGTCACGGAAGTAATTTTTTATAAAGTGGGGGCAGGATGGTGATGTACCTAGCCTAGTTCTCTCATTAGATCAGAAGCCAGCTTGTCACAAGTTATGAAGGATTCATTTCTGTTTTCTGTAAAAATATTAGGATGTCTGTATGGCCTGGCCATTAGTTGATGTTGTAAAGCTGATTGGAATGCCTGCCCGTGCCCTGAACTCACCCATGTCCGGTTTTCCCTGACCAGTTAACAACCCTTCCCTAAACCTTGGTGATGCCTCATAAATTCTGGCCTTCCCTGGCCAGATAACGACCCTCTCTGAGACTCTAAGATCTCCATAAATTCTGATGCTGGGGCCAGCAAAAATGTAGACTTGTGTTATGCTCCTCAGAGTGTTGTTATCTGTAACCCCCACTTTGTGTAACTTTTTGGGCTATAAAACCGGGCTGCAAAGAAGCCTCGCCACTGTCCTTGGCTCCCACAATTTTGATGGGCAAGGCAGCCCGGCCGGTCGAAATAATAAGCTTGCTTTAATTTGATTTTAATTGGAGTCAGTGGTCTTTTCTTGCGTCGTGGTCTAACAGATGGCTCTTTGTACTTACAGGCCAAGCTTCCACACTGGAAAAAGAGAATGCGAGAATCTGTGTTTCCTTTATTTATACAAGGGGGCTTAAAAAAAAAGATTCGATGGAATGTTCTTCACCAAATAAGGCAAGGGGTAATATCCAGGTCCAGAGCTCTGAGAAAGCAGACTCCTTAGCCCAGCGGAGGTAAAGGCCACATGCATCTGCAGCAACCCATCAAGTGGGAGGGGCCACAAAATAGCGTGCAAAGCCAGACCCAAACCTCTTTGGCTCAAGGCTGAAAGAAGACACTAAATAGCTCAGGGGTGGCCCCACACACTAAGAATTAAAGCTCCAAATTGTCTTCACTTCTCATGCAGGGAACTGGTCACCCCCGGCCCCAGCTAGTAGCCTGGCGTAACACAACCTAGCTACATCTGCTTATGTACTTTTGTCCCTGTTCTCTTGTAACAGCTTTCCTCACCCTTGAGTTTTCTGAAGACTGTGAAAAAAAATATTTTCTCTATCCCTCTCTAGAGCTGGCTTGCATACAATCCACTCTTCTGCCAATTTGACTCTGTATTTGTGGAGCACTACCATCGAGAAAGTGTACTCCTTGTCCCCATGAGTGATAAACATATGCATCATCCCACTTTTTGTAGAAAGGAGACATATTTGTAATTATGTACTCAGGCAAAGAACAGAAAGCAAGCAGAAAATGCACCACAATTGGTTGGAAGCCCCTGGTTTTGGGAAGAGGAAGAAGGGGAAATTTCAGTCTTACTCTTTCACGGTGGGATCTTCAGCAGATAGAGTGTATCCTGTGCAGATTATGCACTAGGATAGACAGCCTAAGAATGTAAGCCACAATTCTTCCATAGGAGGGCAGCTAAGTGAGAAGCAGCAGTTGAAAATACTGCTTACATTGGCCAGGCGCGGTGGCACATGCCTGTAATCCCAGCAACTTGGGAGGCTGAAACAGGAGGATGGAAAGTTCAGACCCAGCCTCAACAATTTAGCAAGGCCTAAGCAACCTAGCAAGATCCTGTCTCTAAATAAAATATATAAAAGGGCTGGGGATGTGGCTCCGTGGTTAAGCACCCTTGGGTTCAATCCCAAGTACCAAAAAAAAAAAAAAAGAAGAAAAAATTACAGTTTACAGCATGCTTTACCCACATTAATAGGTACAGAGTGATCACTACCTGATACATAGGAGTGGGGTAGGAGATGGAAATACAGGCTACATAAAACTATACCCTCAAAACACTACTTGGCCATACAGGCATGTGTGTGTGTGGGAAGTATTGTAAAAGAGACCCACCTGCAGAGCCTGAGGGAGGCAGCTGCAGAGGTCTCTACCCTAGATTCTCATGTTTCTGCTTGAGAGGATGCCATAAAAGAATAGCAAATTTTATTAGAGAGCTAGGAAAGGGGGCAAGGGGACACTCTCAAGGGATAGAGTGGGTTCTCTCAGAAAGGACAATATAGCCCTCCTGCCCTCTAGTTTCATTGGGGGTCCCCAAAGAAGATTCTATAGTCCCACCCAGCTCCACCTTTTGACTTTTGACTGACAACAGGATTGCATCAGGCTTCTAAGTCTCTAATGCTCTTGGTAACACCTCCAAGGCAACTCCATTTCACTTTGGCCTTTGCTGACCAGTTGTAATTCAGCATTTATGGGTAGGGGAAATTATCCTTAGCTCCCTAAATTCTGGAATCTGGCTGTGAATGCATAACAAAAGTCCACCACCCTTCTGGGGAACGTGTTCTTGTCAGCATTTCGGGCCTGCATTTCTCTTGCAGATAAAAGGGTGTTTGCTGAGAAATGCAACATAGCTATTGACTGAAGCCAGGCAGTGTTGCAGGCAAATTGCTTTTTAAAAGAAAGCACATGTGGGTTGGGAGTAGGGTCAGCATAGTGGAACCAGTTTGCAGAACTATTCCCTTAACTTCATGTTTCCACTGCTCATGTCTGTGTTACCTATCAGGAAGGATATGGCTGAGCTCACACAGAAGTGAGAGCAGCCTTTTCTGCTGAAATGGAAGGAAATGTGATTCCTTATGGGAAATTGTGTGTTCTTCCCACTTTTCTTTTTTTTTTTTTGGTACCAAGGATTGAACTCACAGGCACTCAAGCACTGAGCCACATCCCCAGCCCTATTTTGTATTTTATTTAGAAACAGGGTTTCGCTGAGTTGCTTAGCACCTTGCCCTTGAACTTTCTATCCTCCTGTCTCGGCCTCCCAAGCCACTGGGATTACAAGCAAGTGCCACTGCACTCGGATCATTTTTTTTTTCTCTTTTTTAGATTCAAAAGAAAGATTTATTTTGAGGCAGGATCTTGCAAGTCGGCCAGTGCTGCCTCCTAACTAGCCATTTTCCTGCTTCTGCCTCCCAATGGTTGGGACTTCAGGAAGGCCATTCCTCACCATTTACGTTCTAAAGCTAATTCACAGCAGGACTGAGATTCAAACAATCACGAAATTCCTGGGCTGGGCCGCTAACCCGACCTCCCGCCCAGAAGGGCTCAAGCGGGCTCTCCCAGAGGGTCCAGCGAACCCGCTCCCTGCCTCCCTCCCAGAGAGAGCCTCCCGCCTCCCTCCCAGAGGGTCCAGCATACCCCCTCCCTGCCTTCCTCCCCAGAGGGTCCAGCATACCCCCTCCCTGCCTTCCTCCCCAGAGGGTCCAGCGTACCCCCTCCCTGCCTCCCTCCCCAGAGGGTCCAGCGTACCCCCTCCCTGCCTTCCTCCCCAGAGGGTCCAGCGTACCCCCTCCCTGCCTTCCTCCCCAGAGGGTCCAGCGTACCCCCTCCCTGCCTTCCTCCCCAGAGGGTCCAGCGTACCCCCTCCCTGCCTTCCTCCCCAGAGGGTCCAGCGTACCCCCTCCCTGCCTTCCTCCCCAGAGGGTCCAGCGCACCCCCTCCCTGCCTCCCTCCCCAGAGGGTCCAGCGTACCCCCTCCCTGCCTCCCTCCCCAGAGGGTCCAGCGTACCCCCTCCCTGCCTCCCTCCCCAGAGGGTCCAGCGTACCCCCTCCCTGCCTCCCTCCCCAGAGGGTCCAGCGTACCCCCTCCCTGCCTTCCTCCCCAGAGGGTCCAGCGTACCCCCTCCCTGCCTTCCTCCCCAGAGGGTCCAGCGTACCCCCTCCCTGCCTCCCTCCCCAGAGGGTCCAGCGTACCCCCTCCCTGCCTCCCTCCCCAGAGGGTCCAGCGTACCCCCTCCCTGCCTCCCTCCCCAGAGGGTCCAGCGTACCCCCTCCCTGCCTCCCTCCCCAGAGGGTCCAGCGTACCCCCTCCCTGCCTTCCTCCCCAGAGGGTCCAGCGTACCCCCTCCCTGCCTTCCTCCCCAGAGGGTCCAGCGTACCCCCTCCCTGCCTCCCTCCCCAGAGGGTCCAGCGTACCCCCTCCCTGCCTCCCTCCCCAGAGGGTCCAGCGTACCCCCTCCCTGCCTCCCTCCCCAGAGGGTCCAGCGTACCCCCTCCCTGCCTCCCTCCCCAGAGGGTCCAGCGTACCCCCTCCCTGCCTCCCTCCCCAGAGGGTCCAGCGTACCCCCTCCCTGCCTTCCTCCCCAGAGGGTCCAGCGTACCCCCTCCCTGCCTTCCTCCCCAGAGGGTCCAGCGTACCCCCTCCCTGCCTCCCTCCCCAGAGGGTCCAGCGTACCCCCTCCCTGCCTCCCTCCCCAGAGGGTCCAGCGTACCCCCTCCCTGCCTTCCTCCCAGAGGGTCCAGCGTACCCCCTCCCTGCCTTCCTCCCAGAGGGTCCAGCGTACCCCCTCCCTGCCTCCCTCCCCAGAGGGTCCAGCGTACCCCCTCCCTGCCTCCCTCCCCAGAGGGTCCAGCGTACCCCCTCCCTGCCTCCCTCCCCAGAGGGTCCAGCGTACCCCCTCCCTGCCTTCCTCCCCAGAGGGTCCAGCGTACCCCCTCCCTGCCTCCCTCCCAGAGGGTCCAGCGTACCCCCTCCCTGCCTCCCTCCCCAGAGGGTCCAGCGTACCCCCTCCCTGCCTTCCTCCCCAGAGGGTCCAGCGTACCCCCTCCCTGCCTTCCTCCCCAGAGGGTCCAGCGTACCCCCTCCCTGCCTTCCTCCCCAGAGGGTCCAGCGTACCCCCTCCCTGCCTTCCTCCCAGAGGGTCCAGCGTACCCCCTCCCTGCCTTCCTCCCAGAGGGTCCAGCGCACCCCCTCCCTGCCTTCCTCCCCAGAGGGTCCAGCGCACCCCCTCCCTGCCTCCCTCCCCAGAGGGTCCAGCGCACCCCCTCCCTGCCTTCCTCCCAGAGGGTCCAGCGCACCCCCTCCCTGCCTTCCTCCCAGAGGGTCCAGCGCACCCCCTCCCTGCCTTCCTCCCAGAGGGTCCAGCGCACCCCCTCCCCGCCTTCCTCCCCAGAGGGTCCAGCGTACCCCCTCCCCGCCTTCCTCCCCAGAGGGTCCAGCGTACCCCCTCCCCGCCTCCCTCCCAGAGGGTCCAGCGCACCCCCTCCCCGCCTCCCTCCCCAGAGGGTCCAGCGTACCCCCTCCCCGCCTCCCTCCCCAGAGGGTCCAGCGTACCCCCTCCCCGCCTCCCTCCCCAGAGGGTCCAGCGTACCCCCTCCCCGCCTCCCTCCCCAGAGGGTCCAGCGTACCCCCTCCCCGCCTCCCTCCCCAGAGGGTCCAGCGTACCCCCTCCCCGCCTCCCTCCCCAGAGGGTCCAGCGTACCCCCTCCCCGCCTCCCTCCCCAGAGGGTCCAGCGTACCCCCTCCCCGCCTCCCTCCCCAGAGGGTCCAGCGTACCCCCTCCCCGCCTCCCTCCCCAGAGGGTCCAGCGCACCCCCTCCCCGCCTCCCTCCCCAGAGGGTCCAGCGCACCCCCTCCCCGCCTCCCTCCCCAGAGGGTCCAGCGCACCCCCTCCCCGCCTCCCTCCCCAGAGGGTCCAGCGCACCCCCTCCCCGCCTCCCTCCCCAGAGGGTCCAGCGCACCCCCTCCCCGCCTCCCTCCCCAGAGGGTCCAGCGCACCCCCTCCCCGCCTCCCTCCCCAGAGGGTCCAGCGCACCCCCTCCCCGCCTCCCTCCCCAGAGGGTCCAGCGCACCCCCTCCCCGCCTCCCTCCCCAGAGGGTCCAGCGCACCCCCTCCCCGCCTCCCTCCCCAGAGGGTCCAGCGCACCCCCTCCCCGCCTCCCTCCCCAGAGGGTCCAGCGCACCCCCTCCCTGCCTCCCTCCCCAGAGGGTCCAGCGCACCCCCTCCCTGCCTTCCTCCCCAGAGGGTCCAGCGCACCCCCTCCCTGCCTTCCTCCCCAGAGGGTCCAGCGTACCCCCTCCCTGCCTTCCTCCCCAGAGGGTCCAGCGTACCCCCTCCCTGCCTTCCTCCCCAGAGGGTCCAGCGTACCCCCTCCCTGCCTTCCTCCCCAGAGGGTCCAGCGTACCCCCTCCCTGCCTTCCTCCCCAGAGGGTCCAGCGCACCCCCTCCCTGCCTTCCTCCCCAGAGGGTCCAGCATACCCCCTCCCTGCCTTCCTCCCCAGAGGGTCCAGCGAACCCCCTCCCTGCCTTCCTCCCCAGAGGGTCCAGCGTACCCCCTCCCTGCCTTCCTCCCCAGAGGGTCCAGCGTACCCCCTCCCTGCCTTCCTCCCCAGAGGGTCCAGCGTACCCCCTCCCTGCCTTCCTCCCCAGAGGGTCCAGCGAACCCGCTCTCTGCCTCCCTCCCCAGAGGGCCTCCGCCCCCGGCCCCCTTCCAGTCCTCCCTCCCGGAGGTCCTCGCTCCCAGAAGGCCTTGCACCGCCCCGCGTGCCTCCCGCCTCTCCCCGAGAGTGCCTCGCGCTCCTCCTTCCGCGTGGCTCCCGCCTCTCCCCCAGAGGACCTCCCGCCCCACTCACCGCCTCCCCCTCAGAAGGCCTCTCGCCTTCCCCCGTGAGGGCCTCGCGCGGGGAGACAACCCCACCTTCCTGGGCGCGCCCCGGAACCAGCGGCGCGACGTTCCTTTCCAGCTTCTGGAGGGGCACTTTTACCGGGACTTCCGGGGCGGGAGCTGTCGGAGCGGAAGTGTCGTGTGGCGCGAGGGTTCCGGCGGCGGGAGCGGTTCGGGAGCTGTCGGAGGTGCGGGCTTTGGAGGGCGGCGACGGTGGCGCGTACTCGGCCGGCCGTGCGGCCATGAACCTGGAGCGGCTGCGGAAGCGTGTCCGGCAGTACCTGGACCAGGTGCGGGGCGGCCCGGGCACGCGGGGCCGCGGGAGGGCGCTGGCGGTGGCCTGGGACCCGCGGTGCCTGAGGGAGCCGAGGCGCGTTCAGAGGAAGCGGCCTGGGGTTCGGCCGGCCGGCCGGAGGCGTGCTTCCGAGAGGTTGAGCTGTAACTCTTTAGGGCCGCTTCACGCGAATAAAGACGAGAACCAGCTGGTTGGAAGGCCGGGTAGGAAGTTCCCCGCACCGCCCCGGCACAGCGAGTCCCCGGGAGGCGGCGAGGTCGCGTCCCTGTGCCGGAGGGCCCGCTGGCCCTGTAACGGGGAAGCGGGGCAGGACGCCGTGTTCGGGACTGAATGCGAAGCGATGTAGCCCGGTTTGTGCAGCAGGCTGGAAGGCGGCGTCTTTGTTTTCCAGAAGTTAGTTTAGTCAACGTTTGGTGGTCCCTTTTGTGGGGCACTCGGACGTTGAGAGGGGGCTGCTGTCAGAATCCGTGAGGCGCCTCCGAGCAGACTGCCTTTCCTTCTGCCCGCCTGTCGGCCGCTCTGGGTTTGCACCTGGGGAACTGAGCCCCGCCCCCCGCCAGGGGTGAGAACCAGGGACTAGAACTGGCTTTGACAAATTTGTGAGTGGCTTTCTTTTTGTCAGCTTTTTTGTTATAGTTGACTAGAGGAGGTGACCTTCCCTGTGGTCATTGATAGTTAATGTTTGTTTTTGAGTGCTGTGAATATTACAGCTAAGGTATTTGTGTAGTGCTTTATGTACTACATTCCTCTTTGGGACCCATTAACAACTTATTGCAATTGTCATATAAATGTCTACACAGGAAATGCTAATGACTAGATATCGGAAAATACTGTAGAATAATCATTTCAGTTGTCTCCTGTTTGCGCTTGTAGGTACTTTTTTTTTTGCGTGTGTATGAACTTTTAAAAACCAAATTACTTTCTTGAATTGTATATACAAAGATCTGAGTATGTTTTACTTGTACCATTGAACTAAAACTCACCCTTGTTGACCTATAAGAAAAAACGTGGTTGGTAGACCCTTGCTATGTGTAAAAACTTGTGTTGCTATGCTGACTTCATATATGGCTTTCTAATAATAGTACACATCTGTTCAGAGCTGTGGGAATGACAGGGTAGTCACCCCTTGTTTGTTTCTGTTTGCAGCAACAGTATCAAAGTGCTCTGTTTTGGGCAGACAAAGTTGCTTCACTTTCTCATGGTAAGTGACCAATGCTATTTTTTTTTTCTAACTGATCTTTAAAAATTTCACTTTTTACCTCTGACCATTTATTTAATGTCCTCTCCAGAGGATCCCCAGGATGTTTATTGGTTGGCTCAGTGTCTTTATCTGACAGCACAATATCATAGAGCAGCCCATGCACTTCGGTCACGAAAACTGGACAAAGTAAGTATGTTAATAATGTAAACTTAAAAGTTTTCGAAGCTGTAAAACAGTCATTAGATAGGTATTTTAGGTGTATGTTTTGTTTATTCTCAAATAAAGAAATTCACCTTTTTTTTTGAATGAAAACTTCTTCCTAATTTATCACTTTATTCCTTCATCCCATCTAGTCACTAAATTCTGAAAATTGTGTTTTTGTTGTTGTTTGTTTGTTTTGAGATGGAGTCTCTTTATGTTGCCCAAGCTGGTTACAAACTCCTGGGTTCAAGTGGTCCTCCTTCCTCAAACATCTAAGGGTCTGGGATCACAGGCACCTACCATCATGCATGGGCTTGGAAATCCTATTTGTATGTAGCTCTGAAACTGTGAGCATTTCTTTAGATTTTCTTACCACTTACATAAGTGAGGCCTTCAATGTATTAGTTGGAGTCCACCTTCTTGTTTTTTTCTTCAGTAACATTTTCCTTCTTTCCACTTTTCCTGTATCCAGTCCTTTTTACAAACTATCACAAGGGAGAATTTCCTAGAATACAGTTCTGATTGTGTCACCCAAAAAATCATTCAGTGATTTCCCTCTGCCCACTGGATAAACTCAGACGTCTTAATAGACATGGAGGTCCATCACTGCCGTTTCAATGCATATAGTGCATACTCCAGTCAGTTGGGCACCTTTCAGTTCCTTGGACATGGTAGCAGGTGTTTATGCTACATTCTGCTGCCCAACCAGCTTCTGACTTGGCTTCCCCTGCAAATGTTTTCTTTTTCAGCTGGCTAGTGCTATTATAGTGTTTTGTGTTGTGTTCATCCCCCCCACACACACACACACTGTAACATTTTCACTACTTTTTAAATTCGCGATACCCGGTAAACAGTAGGTTTGTGTTGAATATGGGCTAAAGAGACTGGAATTTTTGCTGCAGGAGTGAAAGGAGAGATTATAAAACTAGCTATCTTGTGCTTATAGTTTTGTTTTAAAATGAAAATATGTGACAATTTTAAAAATAATTTCTTTCCTAGTTGTATGAAGCATGTCGTTACCTTGCAGCTAGATGCCATGTAAGTATGCTATTTTTCCTTTTTATTTAATAAAAGTTTGATTATGTGAGCATTGTTTCTCTTATGTATGTATATGTGAGAATTTGGGTAATGAAATTTGGCAGGTTATTATAGTATTTTATGAGGAAATGTGTTTTTCTTTAGTATTGTTTGCTATGAAATACTTATTTACTAAAAGCTGATATATATGAAGAAAATTGTAGTTCAGACAATTTAAGTGGATATATTATCCGTTTAAAATCCAGAAGTCATGTTTGATGAATTGTATGTCTGTTTCCTGCATAGTATGCTGCAAAAGAGCACCAGCAAGCTCTTGATATTCTTGATATGGAGGAACCAATCAACAAAAGACTATTTGAAAAATACTTGAAGGATGAAAGTGGCTTGAAAGACCCCTCCAGTGACTGGGAAATGTCACAGTCCTCGGTGGGTATTTTGTTAGCATGCTTCAGAAACAGCAGTAGGAAATGCCCATGTTAAGTGGCAAACTTTCTTTTACTTATATATTATTAAAGTAATTATGATTTCCAGCTTATTTCCCCACCAAAACCAAAGAATCTGAGAAATTTCTGAGTAAACCATATGTTGGAAACTAATGGTATCCTCTGAGGCTGTGTCTGAGAGGCTGACCTTAGACTTGCTTTTCAGATGAGGTGCCATGAATTGCACCCTCAGGAGGAAGAATCTTGCTTACTTTGTTCTAACAGTGTTTTGGACCTGCCCACCCAAAGAACTTTACCTAGCTGAACTTGTTTGCAGGGAATGTTGTGTTTGGTATGCTTCAGTTTATGTGCTTCTTACCACCATGAAATTGCAAGAGATTTGTCTTAGTGAGTGACCCTCAGTCAGGCCAATAACCTGGATCATTATTCCTTTATTTTTAATAGTTTAAGGTAAAATTCACGTATCACCTAGTTTATCCATTTAAAGTGTACAGTTTCTATGGCTTTTAATATATTCATATCTGTGCAAACCTCAGTTGTAGAACATTTTTGTTACTTAGAAAGAGACCTTCCCCCATTAGTGGTCACCCAAAGATCCACCTGTCTCCATAATTGTAAGATTTATGAAGGAACTTGGTTACCCTGCTTTTCATCTTAAAATGATAGGTATATTATACATTCTGGGTGCTCATGTGCTTTTTTTTAAACCACTCATCTATGTATTTAAAAGCACATTAATTTTAGTGCTAGATGCATAGATGAGGGAGATTGGTATTATCACTATTGTTTTTTGGATCTCTTGTTTATTAATTTATTTCTTATGAAATGTATGATTTATTTGTAAAGTATTATTTCTTCTTTGAAATTGCTTTTTTTGCTGGGTGCATTGGCACACATCTGTAATCTCAGCAACTTGGGAGCCTGAGACAGGAGGGTTTCAAGTTCAAGGTCACTCTCTACAACTTAACAAGACCCTAAACAGTTTAGTGAGACTCAAAATAAAAAAGGCTGGAGATGTAACTCAGTGGTTAAGTGCCTCTGGGCTAAATTCCTAATACCACCCCCCACCCCCCAACACACACACACCAAAAAAAAAAAAAGCAATTTTTTTTTTTTTAACACATCATAGGACACTGCTTAATTTAGGGACTAAACTAAGCATGTCTGTTAGTTTTTAAATTTTGGTCTATGAATTTTCTCCATCTTCTTGATCATTTTTGCTGCTCATCTCTGGAGCCTCTTTGAGCTTAGTTATGTGTTTCTTGAGGCTCAGGTCTAGAATGCGAGTCAGATTCTACACCCTGTTGATGGTCACAGGGTAGCCAGCACCATACGTGGCATTTTCTCCTTTTTACAAGTGAGGCCAAGCCCAGTTAATTATTATCCAGGATCACACACAAGTTTCAGGGCTGGAAAGTGAACTGAGGTCTGTGGGCTCCAGCAGTCCATGCCTTTGACCACTGGTACCATGGGCTGCCTTGCTGCCAATTACTAAGACTCACCAAGATCCTCTCATTAGGATCTATCTCAAATTACTGTTTGTCTTACAGTTGGATTTTACACACATACAGCCTGCTATCTCTAAGTCATTGCAATATTTGGGGTAAAACAAGTAATATACCTAATAGCTTTGCTATTTACATTAGTTATAAAGATTTATTGAATAAAGTGATCAGAGCCCAGGGAAGACAGATGAAAGAAACTCTTGTCTTCATGTGTCTGTTAGTTCACACTATGCTTTGATAGTTGGGATGAGTTGAATCCTTATTTAAAAGTTCTGACTTAGTATGTACATATCATATTTTTCTACCAGATAAAGAGTTCTATTTGTCTTCTACGAGGGAAAATCTACGATGCTCTAGATAACCGAACTCTAGCTACCTACAGTTACAAAGAAGCTTTGAAGCTTGATGTGTACTGTTTTGAAGCCTTTGATCTTTTAACATCGCACCACATGCTGACAGCACAAGAAGGTTTGGAAACATGGGTGTTTTTATGTTTAGCACAATTAATACTGTTTGGATTGTCTTCTCTTAAATCTATATAATCAAGAGCAGGCTGTCTACAGGTTTTAATAGACCTACTGACTTTCTTAAGGTCTTCAAACATGAAGCATGTTGCAAAATGCAATATCGTGCAGTGCCTCTTGCTGTCAGAATCTTGAGAGACTGGACATCACAAGGTCATATTTTTGAGAAGCAATTTGAGATAATATAAACCAGGATTTCGATGTCTGATTCAGTGATTCTCAGCCTGGCTGCACTGTAAATTCCCAAGAAGCTTTAATAACATCAGTGCCCGGGTCCCGGCTTCAGACCAGTTTGGTCAGAACCTCTGGAGGTAGGGCTCTCACATCAGATGGTTTAAAGCTTGTAGTTGACCCTAATGTACCACAGGGACCAAGAGCCTCTGACCAGGTGTATTGGTAGTGATGCAAGGTGGACAGTCAAGGGAATAGGAAATGGGGTTGTTGAAGTGGTTCTCAATTAGTGGGGTTGTGTCTAGAGACTTTGGTTGTCATAACTTGGGGCATGTAGTATGGAGGAAGGATTCTGTTGGCATCTGTTGGTAGCGGCCAGAGATGCTGCTAAACTGCAGTGCATAGGATGCCTCCCAACAGAATGGTCCACAAGCATCAGTAGTGTTGAACCCAAGGCACTCCACGTGGCCGCTGACTGCACCCCTCTGGAGGCCTCCGGGCCCTAGCCCTCAGTTGATCTACGTCTCCTAGGCCTGGGAACCACTGTCTCAGCTTTCTCTGGCACATTCTGATCCTTCTATTTTCTCTTGAGTTGATTTATTTAGACCAAGAATTATAAAAGAGTATTTGTAGTTATTAACCTTTTTTTCTCATATTATGAGGACATCTTTTTTTGTTTCTCATCATTTTTAAGAAAAAGAACTTCTTGAGTCACTACCTCTTAGCAAGCTCTGTACAGAAGAACAGGAATTGCTGCGTTTTCTGTTTGAGAACAAATTAAAAAAGGTAAGGAAAAATGCAGCATTTGTTTATGTAAATTTCATTTCATTAAATTTGACCTTTATTCCTTATTATTTAAATTGTTAAAATTTTTTATTAAGTTAGCACATTTACAAGAAGAATTAGATTATTTTAACTATTTGGTAGGATTCCTAAAGAAGCTTTCAAAATGTCTTCCTCCCAAGGACTCCTTATTCTAAAAGTTTGAATTAGTGCATGAAAAAGCAGATTTTTTTCTTATTTTTTCTGAATCTCTGTGATATGCTGCCTATTGTGGAACTCTTTTGATTAAATTGAGAATTAAACTGATTGTGAGGAGTGCTGATGAAACTTGAAGTTTTTAGGGGCTCACATATGTCCTGTGTAATTGTTTTAACCACTTGGCCAAACAGAGTAAGTCTTCCTTTTGATTTGTTATTATTCATTGAGTTTATCTTTATATTTCTCTGTTCCAGTATAATAAGCCCAGTGAAACTGTCATCCCAGAGTCGGTTAATGGATTACAAGAGAATCTAGATGTGGTAGTGTCTTTAGCTGAGAGACATTATTATAACTGTGATTTTAAGATGTGCTACAAACTAACTTCTGCGTAAGTATGCTCACCATTTTTGTTTTTGAACCTGAAGTTTAGTCCACATCTACATAATTCAAAGATGTTTTCCCTGAGTAATCTCAAACTAGATGATGGTTTAAGTTACCTTTGAATAATTCTGAACAGGCTGCTGCTTTTTTTTTTTTTTTTTTTTTTTTTTAAAGAGAGAGTGAGAGAGGAGAGAGAGAGAGAGAATTTTTAATATTTATTTTTTAGTTCTCGGTGTACACAACATCTTTGTTGGTATGTGGTGCTGAGGATCGAACCCGGGCCGCACGCATGCCAGGCGAGCGCGCTACCGCTTGAGCCACATCCCCAGCCCAAGGCTGCTGCTTTTAAAAGAGCAATTTATAGCCAAGTTTTTTCATATTTGTAGGCATATTATAATAACTTTGGAGAAACATACATTTCTATCTTCCCAATCTTGATAGTTTTTATAGTTTGGAAGTACAATTTTGATGTGACACATAATTTCATAAAATACTTTCTTTGTTAGAGACGAGAGTTGGGGCTATAGCTTAGTGGTAGAGTGTTGGCTTAGCATGTACCAGGTCTTGATTTGGTGTACAACACTGAAAAAAAAAAAAAAAAAAAAAAGAAGTCTAATACTGTCCTGGGTGTTCTATGATGTCATACTCATTAGCTAAGTCATCTCCCCCACACACCAGTTTTCCAGTATGCCAAATCAGACTTGTCTTTTAGCTAGATTGTATTCTATTATTTTGAGGGTCTTTGGGTTGTTTAAAATTCTTGGAATCACAAATTTAATTAGCAAATACCTGCGATCTATTTAATGGTTCAAACTTGTAAGCCTTTAAATAGTTGGAGAATTTATGTATTGAGATGCTGTTCACTTAAAATAAATGAATGTGATAATATTTGTTTTTATTCCTACCAAATTCACCAGAATTTTCTCTTTGCTTTATAACCTGATCATTGCTGTATTGTAGCCTACAGTATCATGTATGATCTTTTAATAATTAAACATAGCCAGTTATGATGAATTCTGTCATGTACCACTTCTGTACCATCATTTAAATTTGATTGGGAAGGGTAGTGACTAGGGTAAAGGTCAGATCTTAAACTGAATTTTTATGAATAATTAAACTTTTTTTTGCATTTCCCTAATATAGAACTTTTCTACCTTTCTCATGTACACTTCTGATGTGTTGCTTTAACTTTCAGAGTAATGGAAAAAGATCCTTTCCATGCAAACTGTTTACCTGTACATATAGGAACTCTTGTGGAGCTGAATAAAGCAAACGGTATGAATTTTCTTTTTAATTAAGATAATTCTTGCTGGGTGTGTTTGGCAATGCCTGTAATCCCAGTGATTTGAGAGGATAAAGCAGGAGGATCACAAGTTCTAGGCCAACCTCAGCAACCTTTTGAGACCCTGTCCCAAAATTTTGAAAAGGTCTGGGGGATGTAATTCAGGCAGAATGCTCCTGGGTTCAATCCTTAGTACCACCACCAAAAAAAAAAAAAAAATTCCATGTAATTCTTAAATTTAAGAAAAAGGTTAGGGCAAGAATTGTTAACTATTTAGAATTTGGAAGGGAGCATAGTTTTTACTTGGGTTTTCCACATTTTAATTTCAGGAACATTTAGTTGTGTTTGAGCAATAATTGCCCTTACATCTTTAAAACTCAGTAGCGAGTCTCTCAGGGAGCAAGAAAACCTAAAAACATCCTAGTTCTAGGGCTAGGGATGTGGCTCAAGCGGTAGCACGCTCGCCTCGCATTCATGCGGCCCGGGTTCTATCCTCAGTACCACATACAAACAAAGATGTTGTGTCCGCCAAAAAAAGCCTAAAAAATAAATATTAAAAAATTCTCTCTCTCTCACTCTTCTTAAAAAAAAAAAAAAAAAAATCCTAGTTCTAAACCCCTGCTTCTCTCTGGTCCATGGACCAGCAGCATCACATCCCTTAGAAGCTTGTAAACCACCGAATCCAAAGTCTGCATGTAGAACATGCCTGCATGAGATGTAAGACTGGCATGTTTGTCAAGAGAAAGTACTCTATTGCTGATGGTTTGGCAGTAGCCTGGGACTTAAGAGGTGTAGGGTTCTAGGGTAGGCTTGGTGCTTTGAAGGAACTTGGCCACTCCTGGAGTGCTTTATTCAGGGCTTCTGTTCCTACATCGCCCACCACATGCCCTCCACCTAGTTTTCCAAGCACTCAGCAGGTGTTCAGTGTCCTCTGTGGGACTGGGGAGGATGTATCTGCCAGGTGGGACCTCTTTACCATCATTTAAATGGATTTTGTACTCAGAGGAAGGGAAGGTATGAGATCCTTACTATGGGAAGGGTAGTGACTAGGATAAAGGTCAGATCTTAAATTGTATTTTTATGAATAATTGAATTTTTTTTCCATTTCCCTAATACAGAACTTTTCTACCTTTCTCACAAACTGGTGGATTTATATCCTAGTAATCCTGTAAGTAATATCTTTTTTCTTACCTGAACTTTAAGAAAATACTTAACTAGTATTTAGACAGTAGTTTAAGTACAAGCAAATAATATTTAAATCATTAGGGCCAATCTCTTAGTACATAAGATTTAGCAGCATTGATTTCTTCACTCCATGAAGAGATTTTCTAATTATATCAGAGCAATAACCTTAAAACAAAAACCTTTTTTTCTAATTATAGAAATTATACATTTGTTACTTTAAAATAGTATGTAGAAAAATATAAAATATGGCTCATGCCATCACATACCTGCCTTTCCTAAGGGATATAATTGATTGGTAGCTTTCTCAGATTGTCTGTATGAGACAGTGTACTGAGATGTGCACTGATTGAATCAGTGTGTCTTCCAAACTGCAGTGGATTAGAATGGAATACTAGGAATGGAAAGTGGAATTTGGAACTATGTCATTAAAAACAGAAGCCAGGAATCATGGTCTGTCTCAGACAAGACAAGAATCTGTCCCTACCTCAGTAAACTGGAACTCTTAGTGCAGGAGAATCAACTAATGAAGAGTCAGAACTCTGTAGTGAGAGCCAGGGACAAGCCAGGACTCAACAGGCTGGTGTCCTTAGGCACCTTGTCTTCTGGGGCAGCCATCTGAGAAACACCATGGAGTTAATAATCCCTTCTCCTCTAGGACCTCAGTAGAGAGACTGTATTAGATAAACTTGTAATTTGAATTGGAACATCTGATCTACCTCCTGTCTAGCTTAGCTTGTTAGGGTTGTAGTTCAAAGTTACACATCTTTGGTCATGGTAAATATTGAACTTTTTAGGTTTCTTGGTTTGCAGTGGGATGTTATTATCTCATGGTGGGTCATAAAAATGAACATGCCAGAAGATACCTCAGGTACGCATTTTTTTCTTCCTTCTGTGGTCAACCATAGGAAGAGATTTCTTGCTCATATCATATGCTTTAATGCTGTAAATAATAAGTACTTAAAAGCAATGTGAAAGAAAAAAATATTTTCAACATTTTCAGTTCAGTTGTGTCATCCGTGTTCCTTGTTCTTTATGAGGGGAGGTGAAAGATATCAGTGATTTATATCTCATTCTGAAGGAGAATATTTTTTTATTTATAAGCAAGAAATAATAGGAAACAGTACAGAATAACAGTTTGAAAGGTTTTATTTTTCATTTACAGAGATATCATTAACCTTTTGCCAATGGTGGTGAAATTACACAAAACTTTATGTGAGGTTAGGGTCACCAAGTGAGACTATAAAACAGAATTCTTGGCATAGTGAACAGCTTCTTGTAAGGATCAACTGTGCGTTTGACTTAAGGAAAAGCTTGCCACCCAATCATACATAATACACCCAATAATACATAATCTTAACCAGATTATGTAAATGTAGAGAAATGTCTAGGGTGATAAGAATAGTTTTTTACAAAGATTTCAAGTGCAATAATTCCTGTGATTCCCTCTGCAAACAAAATAGAAAAGGACATTCAAGGAAAGGAGCTTGTTTATAATCTAGAATTCTAATCCAAGGTCTATGATTTACCAGCCATAATTCCTGGGAAAAGTCACTTTCTCTGAATCTTCTCTAAAAGTGGGAATAATGTAGTACTTACATGCCAGATTGATATGAAAGCACCTTGCACTCAGAATGAAACAGGAAATGTTCTCTGGTTGTGTTCAGTACTTGAGAAAAGCCCAAGTGTATTGAGGCGGTCAGTTGTGAAAGGTCTTTTGGACTGTGCTTCTTTAATTTAGTGTGTGATTCCATGAATGACTGTACTGGAAATGGAACATTTGGGTGAAAGAAGGCATAGAAAATAAAATGCTAGAGAGAGAAAAGATCACTTTCCATGTTTTGTGATATGTTCTCTCTGTCCTGTCCTGGGTTAACCATTACCATGTTCACTGATTGAAGACTAATTACGTATACTCCAGTCCACTCTAGAGCCTGTGGTGAATCTCTTCCCACCACAGGAGATCACTTAATCTATCATGCCTTGATACAGATGTCTTTAAAATGTAATTAGTTTGTCTTGCAAGTTGTTAGGATGAGACAATGCATCTGAGATGAGACATCAGGGAGGTGCCTGGCACAGTGTTGTTTGATGGCTGCTGCTGCCTGCACAAAATAGGCTCCTGGGTAAGATAATGCTTTTAGACATATGCAGAATACTAATGGGTTCAGCCACAGCGCCTTTTTAAAAAGAGGTAGATGTCTCCTAAACTTTTCGTTGTACTGTTAAACATTGTTTTGGTCAGATGCATTAACACAAATGTTACATTAATATTTAATATGTTGATGATTCATTTATTCAATTAATGTTATTAGTCAATATCTTTGAGGCTGTTTATTCATATGAAATTTAAAGTTTAAGAGTAAATATTATTACTGCAATGAATGCTTTTGTTTTAGTAAAGCCACAACGCTAGAGAAGACGTATGGGCCTGCATGGATAGCCTATGGGCATTCGTTTGCAGTGGAAAGTGAGCATGACCAAGCAATGGCTGCTTACTTTACAGCAGCACAGCTGATGAAAGGGTAAGGCAGAGCAAGCTGATTAAACTCCATTAGTTATTTGCTAACCATGTAGTGAAATTTGTTAGTACTATTACTGCCGTTTCTTGATAAACAAAAAACATATTTGCTTCTTGCCTAATAGTTTATGATTGTAAAATAACTGAAAATGGAGGGGGAAAGAAGGTAGGGTAGTGAGTTTGCCCAGTAGCTTATATAATGCATGAGGAAGTAGGAAATTAGGCTAAGGGCTAAAGCCCTTTTCATGGTTCATGTAAGAGTGAAAATGTTCATGTGAAAATTACTATTGTGTCTTATCTGTTACCAAAAGTTATTTGATGAGGCTCCTTGGTCATGCAGGACTTTATTTGCCAGTATTCTAGGTTTATGTCAATATTATACATACAGGTATTGATATCAACTGCTGTAAAAGTACCTTAAGAATATGTTACTTTGAGAAGTAGAGTATGTCTGTTTTTCTCATTAATCCTTTGGCCTTGCCATTGGTTACTCCTTGTAAAGTGCTTTGTATGGATGATTTCCATTGACCAGTGACTCCATCCCTGTGCGGACAGCTGTGCAGAGGGCTGGTCTGTGGTCAGACTGCCTGGACTCTTTCCCAGTTCTTCAGTTTGATGACATGTGGTAGTGGGCAAATTACTTAACCTGGTGAAAAATAGGAATAATAGCAGAACTTCCTGGTTTATTGTGAGAAGTGATTGAAATAATACCAATTAAAGACTTTGAACAGTGTCTTACACATAAAAGGGACTCAATGAAATTAGCTACCTTTTTTGCTTATAGAGTCCACAGATAGAATTTTGATGAGTTTGATCTACCTTTTGACATTTAGTTCTACTTCCAGCTTATTTATTGTCCTTAGTTTTTATAATCACATTAAATTTGATAAGGATGCTTGTTATATCCCTCATGGGGACATAAACTATTACTGCCGTTTCTTGCTAAACATAAAACATATATGCTTTTTGCCTAATAGTTTATGAGTTTAGTTTCCACATGTTGTGAATTTCCCAAATTTCCTTTTGTTACTGATTTCTCACTCAGTTCCACTTCGTCTGAAGAATGTTTTTGTGGGATCTCAGTCCTTTCCCTATGAGCTAACATATGGTTTATTCTAGAGATGGTGCCAGGTGGGCTTGAGAATTCTGCTTTTGTCAGGTGGAGTATTTTGTGGGCACCTGTTCTAATCTTTTTAGTGTTTTTGGAACCCTTGTTTTCTTGTTGCTCCTGTACCTAGTTAATTCTGTCCTTTATTGCAACTGGATATTGAATTTTCAGCTCTTGTTGCTAAATTGTGTTTATTTCTCTGATTCTGGCAGTTTTGACTCTATGGGTTCTGAGTCCCTTTAGTAGCTGGTGTACAACTGTATTTTCTAGCTGCATTGAGCCTTTCATCATTGTAGAATGTCCTTCCCTGTGTCTGACAGTTTCATCTTTGTCTCTCTTGTCTTATGTTGGTGTAGTCACACCAGCTCTCCTTTGTGTTATCATGGGTTTTTTTTTCCATTTTTAATTTCAACTTGTTTATGTCTTTGAATCTAAAATATATTTCATATAGTTAGATCGTTTTTTTAATCCAATCTCTACCTTTTGATTGGAGTAGTCCATTTGTGTGTCATACGTTACTGATAAGGCAGGACTTCTGTGTGTCTTTTTTGATCCTGTTTCTCATTACTGCCACCTTTTGTACTAAATACTTCATATATAACCATTTTGTTTTTTCCTTCTATATTTCTATGTTATTTTCTTAGTGATTATCTCAGAGATGATAATTAACATCTTAAAACAATTTCATTTGGATTATTACCAACTTAATTTTAGTAGGATACCAAAACTTTACTCTTCCTGTCTCCTACGTGCTATTGTCATACATTATAAACCGAGTTACAAACAAAAATACTTTTACATTTTTCTGTATTTACCAATGTAGTTACTTTTGCTGGACTATTACCTGTTTTGTGTGGGTTTGAATTGCTATCTAGTGTTCTTTCCTGCTAGTCTGAAGGAACTGCCTTTAGCATTTCTTATAGGATAAATTATCTAGTAATGGAATCTCTCAGTTATACATTTGTTACCAGGATTATTTATTGGTTCTTTCTTTTCTCTCTTTAGATCCGCTTTTAAACCCTTTAAGTGAATTTTTAATTTCATCTATTGTACTTTTCTATATCAGACTTATTACTTGGTTCTTCTTTATAATTTATTTTTATTCTCTGGTAAGACATTGTTCTTATATTTAATTTTGTAGAAATAAACTTCTCAAGTTCTTTGAATGTTTAAAATAGCTTATTTAAAGGGGACATAGCTCAGTGGTAAAGTGCCAGCCTAACATGCATGAGACAATGGGATAACCAGCACTGGGGGAAAAAAATGCAGTCTTTGAACAGGTTATTTTAAGGTACTTGTCTTTTGGGGCTACTTCTGGGCTTCTTCCAGGACTTTTTCTGTTGACTGTTTTTTTCCCCCTGTATATAGATCATTTTTTCCTGTTTCTTTATATATCTCCTTATTTTTGTTGACAATTATATAATGTGGCAGTTGTGAAAATCAGATTCCCCACCTCACCCCAGGACTTCTCAGTGACTCCAGAACTTGAGGACTTTGCCCCTGTCCCAGCGTCTGTACTTGCTGGGACATACCATCAACACTCTGGCAATTGACTGCTCTGCCTTAGCCTTTGTTTCCTTTGTGCACAGAGCCTTGAGGTCAGGCAGAGATGTGAGACTGGAGCCTTCTCAGACCTCTCCTTTATGTGTGGAGAGCTCATGTGTGTGGCTGGAATCCCCCACACTGTGTCCTCATGGACATCTACACCCAGATTTCCTTTCAACTTTTTGGCCTTCCACTTGTTTGCCAAACTGGGGTAGCTGCTTCAGGCAGCTGTGGTGGTGTCTAATTGCTGCTGATTTTTGGCAAGCACCCCAGGGATGATGCTTTTTCAGTGAGTTCTCTCTGAGGTCATATAAAATGGGGTATGAATGGGCCTTTTCTAGGGACTGCCAGGCAGGTCCAACAACAGCAGTCCTCTGAATTTAGGTGTTGCAGTATCTCCACACTCCTGCCCTCTCCAATAGCCACTGCTGCTGCTGTTCCTGTGGTGGGAAGCTGGGGGAGGAGGTAGGAACAGGACAAATCAAGACACTATACGTTTGTTGTTCTTACCAAAAGCCAGCTATGTTCTTGAATGTATGCTCCTCAGGTTGTTGTAAGCCCTGGCTCAACTTACACAGTTCTGAAAAACATTGATTTTGACAATATTTGACAGAGTTCTTGTTGCTGTTATGGGAGAGTAGACTTTGGAGGTCCCTTATGGGCCATTCTGAAAGTGTTTTCTTCCAGGTGATTACTTGAAAGGGCACTTCATGTCCCTTCTGCAGATGAAGGTTTGTTACTTAGCACTAGATGGTACCAATGCACATGGCAGACAGCCAGTCATGATGTAGTGATGCAGATCATCTTCGAAGAAAGATCATCGTATTGCAGTCACTGACCAGATGGTGTGGACAGATGCCAATCTGTTGAGACAATTTAGTACTGACTGCCTAGAACTGTCTTAGTATGAGACAGTTGAATTCACCCAGAAGATGTGGTTCAGAACTCTCCTACTAGAACCACTGAGAACTGATTATGCTGGCAGTGCACCGAAGGGAGAACTGCCTAGTCTGGGAGAGCCAGGTGGCTTCAGAAAGTGTGGAACTTGACTGCCTCAGAAGGAACATGGTACTGAGTAGAATATGGAGAAGTAGAAGCATTGTCAGGGTGTGAGTGGGCTTCACACAGGCCAGGGGCCCCAGTTCTTCTTTTCTGAGGTTTTTTTTGTTTTTGTTTTTGTCTTTTTACTATGGAGTAATAAAAAATAAAGATGAATAGGTTGGTAATAGATTCTAGAAGTGGCAGCTAAATAGTCTAAAAGGCCATTAGGTATTCATTAATAGTTAAGAGACAAAAGTAACTTGGTTTTGTTTTTGTTTTTTGACCTATTGTGCAGATAGTATATGAAGTTGACTGATTGCTGAATTACAGTTTGGAGTGTTGATTGACATGTGGCTTCTCTGACATTTTTAGGTGTCATTTGCCAATGCTGTATATTGGACTTGAATATGGACTGACCAACAACTCCAAACTGGCTGAAAGATTCTTTGGCCAAGCTCTCAGCATTGCACCAGAAGATCCTTTCGTCATCCACGAGGTTGGGGTAGTTGCATTTCAGAATGGAGAGTAAGTACTGGGGGACCTGGCCCTGTGCTGTCTCTGAGTCCAGCTGACAGGGTACCTCTTCATTAGGTCTTGGTCTTTACTTGTAGTGTTTTAGAAGATGGAGGTACCTAGCTAAGGAAGAAAACAAACTCTTTCTTAATCTTGGTTTTCCTTAGAACATAGACCTATGGGTTGAACCTCCTTTGATTGGGCTGTCATGCATTCTGATGCCATGGTGTAGCCCTGAGGCTTGGCAGGGTCCTAGTGATCTCTGTCAGTTAGGAGTTGGATTCATTTGTTTGGGGAAGTTTTTCTGCAATTTTTGAACAAAAATTCTATTTTTAGTTACTAATAATAAAATAAATTGGAATGACCCAGTTTCTGGTTTCTTGGTCAATTGACCGTTTTCTATAGCTTTGGATATTTGTAGAATAAGTGATTTGGTGATTTCTTTGCATGAGATTATAAGTTTACAGAGAATAAATCTAGAACATCAGTTCTGTTTATGGCATATATATGTTCTAAAATCTAAAAATTGGAGTAAACTTAGAAGAAAGTTTGAGGCTTTTAAAATACATAATAATAATATAATGCAGTCTGTTTTCAGTATTTGCGTATTCACTTCCTACAAATTGGCCTACTAAGATTCACCCATCACCCCAAAACCAATTTGAAGTGCTTTCAATCTTTTTGTACACACAGGGTGGGAGAGACTGGAGTCCTCAGAGTGCAGTTGCTGGCTAACCTTGCACAGGGCCACACTTGGCTCACACTATAAACCAGGGGCCTTGTGATCTGTTAATGTCACATTTCTCACATTTTGTGCTTCCCCCCCGCCCCTGCCCCTTTTTGGTGCTTTTACTGTTCAAAATGATCCCCAAGCTTAGCACTGTGTTTGAAGCTCAGGTAGCTGTGATGTGGCTCAGGGGAGACATGCTGCTAAATGAACTTCATTCAGGCCTGTGTGGCCGTTCTGTTGACTATGAGTTCAGTGTCAGTGGATTCACAATACGTGTTAAACAGAAACATGTGTGGAGCAAGTGATGAAAAATTGTGACCAGAGGTATACAGGAACCTAAATACCCTGAAGCAAGATAAATCAGTTCTGTTTCCCAAATCATAGGCTCGTGTAATATGGATTCTGTTAAGAATAGGCATTTAGCTGACGTAAACTCTGAAGTAAACTAGTTGATTCCAGTAATTTACTCTGCTTCATTTCAGCACTATTAGAAAGAGATACTCAAATTTTTCTTAAAATGTTCAGACCTGTTAGTTTTGAATAACCTATAATCTTTTTTCTCCTCTCTGTTTTAGATGGAAAACAGCAGAAAAATGGTTTCTGGATGCTTTGGAAAAAATTAAAGCAATTGGGAATGAGGTATTCTATAAAATACCTGTAAATACACATGTCCACACCCTTGAGCGTGGCTACTGTTGAATAAGGAAGATAATAGGGACACTGGAAGAAAGTAACCTGATACCCGTTGTGACAAATAGCTCAATAATGTGCAAGTTGTCAGGCACCTGTTTTATCATGTTGTACAAAATGAGTGTATTTTTTTTTTTTTTAAAGAGAGAGTGAGAGAGAGAGGAGAGAGAGAGAGAGAAGAGAATTTTTAATATTTATTTTTTAGTTCTCGGCGGACACAACATCTTTGTTGGTATGTGGTGCTGAGGATCGAACCCGGGCCGCACGCATGCCAGGCGAGCGCGCTACCGCTTGAGCCACATCCCCAGCCCCATGAGTGTATTTCTGATTCATGGTCAGATGTGGCCCTGGCTGTGACATGTAGGAACCATCAGAACATATGAGAAGAATATATGAAATTGGACATTTTAGGTGGTTAGTGACCACCATAAAGCATCTAACACAATCCTCCTCTAGAGCTTGAAAGAGCCTGTCATTGAGTGGGTTATCAACAGATCTTCTACAGGGCCAGCTGTCATTCAAATGTAGACACTTGTCACTGTCCCACACTATGTGCTGACTGTATATGTAGATCATTCCATGGTTCTAGTGTGTGAAAGATGCCCCTTAAGAATTAGTGCTAGGGCTGGGGTTGTGGCTCAGTGGTAGAGTGCTTACCTCACGTGGGCGAGGCCCTGGGTTCAATCCTCAGCATCACATAAAAAAATTTAAGTAAAATAAAGGTATTGTGTCTAACTACAACTAAGAAATTTAAAAAAATAAAACAGAATTAGTGCTGTGGACTGGAGCTGTGGCTCAGCGGTAGCATACTTGCCTGGCATGTGTGAGGCACTGGGTTTGATTCTCAGCACCACATATAAATAAATAAAGGCCTATCAACAACTTAAAAAAAAAAAAGGAATTAGTGCTAATGAACAAACACTCCAAATAGCAAGGCTGTTTGTGCACTGGCAGTATTTAAAATACTAACACTTCTAGACATAAACTTGTGCATGTTGCTGCTCTTCCCAGTCCCTTTCATTTATATCTTGTGTTATTCTGTTCTGATTTTCACGTCCCAGTTCACTCTGTGCTTATGCACATGTGCCCATAGACTTCACATTTGCTTTTATCTTCTGTGATTGACAGCTCTGCAGACCTCCTGTGGTGGCAATCTCTACCCCTAGACCCAGATTCTCTTGTTTTATCTATTACCATCTAAACTCATCAACAGTACATTTCCTTGTGTTTGTGCATGGGTGTATATAAGGCAGACTCTTCCTCAGCTGAGTTTTGGGTGGCTCTGGATTATCCTAAGTGTTTTTGTTAATACAGGGTGCCATTTACCACATAGCAGTTTTCAAACAATGCCTTACTATTCATACTGACCCAGCAGCACCAGCATCATCTGGAAGCTCACTAGAAGTGCTGAATCTCAGATCTACTGAATCAAAATAGCCATTAGGCAAGATCTGCAGATGATTCTCATACATAGAACAGTTTGAGAAGCACACTCTTGAGCCACACTTAAAGTTGAAACTATGTCCTTTTAGTCCAAGACACCTTATAGTCTTAGTATAAAAGCACAGTACTTAATGTCAAAATGCCCATTAAAAGTTATATGAGGAGAAAATACTCTTGAACTTTAATTATAAACTGCAGCAAATCGAAAGAGAAGCAGTCGTGCCCAAGAGCCACCAAATGGTTTGTTTGCATTCACAGGGCTGGGCTTCTAGGGCCAGTCTCTATTGCTTAGCTGACAGGTATGTGTCAAGTGCCACCCACATCCTGGGAGCTGAGCTGGTCTATGATGCAGAAACTATTCGATATTTCCTTCCCTCTCATCTGTTGGGGAATGCCAACAAGTAAGTTGGCAGTAATAACACAGCATGATTGAGGAAATAAAATGCTCAGTTGGACGAAGCTCACTCTGAACTGAAGTGGTCAGGAAGGCCTTTGGGTGTGTCACACACCTCAGTCTTGAAGGTGACCAGATCTCAGCCAGGCAGAAATGAGGGGAAGGTATTTCAGGGATAGAGAACAGCATGTACAAAGATGGGAGCTGATTCAAGTGTGGCTTGGGTTTTGAGTTCACGGAGAATGTCAAGAAGCGGGGCAGAAAGCTTAAATCTGAGTCATTAAAATTAGCCTTGAAAACAGTGTTAGAGTCCACCTTATCCTAGGAGAGTTAGAATACCAGGGATCAGGCTTGTAGGATGGGGGCCCAGGCCAGATTTTTGCTAATGGGAAGTTGAGGGTTACAGGGTTGAAGCTATACCCCAAAAGGAGAATGAATAAGCCCTGGAGTCTTGGAAGGTTGGAATGATCTCGTACCCAGGAACTGACTGATGGGGTACTTGGCTAGGGTTAGGGAGTTGGAATGGCTGGAGAGATGAATTAGTGTGGCACACTTAATTTAGAGCTTGTTTAACATTTCTAAGTGGAAACACCTAGCAGATAGATGACCATAAAGATCAGTGTTTCAGAGAGAGCCTGGTCTGCAAGTGTACAATTTGAGCTCCATCAGCATGGATGGGATCTGGCAGAATTGTAAGTACTGAGGAGTCCTTAGGAAGTCTCCTCTAGTGGGGGAGACAGGCCCAGAAACCAGCACATCCTCTTGCCTGGTGTGGCAGTAGAAGCACACCAGAAAGCCCAGAGATGGGAAATGTTTCAGTGCAAACAAATCAGGCTAAACGCAACTTGTGTAACTCGTGGGCTTGATGTTGCTATGTTTTAGGTGACAGTTGACAAATGGGAACCTTTGTTGAACAACTTGGGGCATGTCTGCAGGAAACTTAAGTAAGTGAAGCAGAACATTTTCAGAATGTACTTTGTACTAAAAGTTTGCTTGATTTTTGAATAGCATTTTCCACATTTTATTTCATGAGCTCCTCCAGCTTTCTTAAGCTTGACTAGATACAACAAGCTTCAAAGTTACTGTTGCTATTTGTCTCTATTTATATAATTTTATTTTAGAAGCATTGAGAATTACAAATAATAGTTACTTTTTTAGATTAAAATTTGCATTTAAAATTAATTCAGAAGAGTTGGGATAATAGGATCTAATTAAAACCATATCCATATTTTCACTTTATTCTCCTAATGATAGAATAAACAAATGACAGTTAAAAAATGAATTCCTTCTTTAAAATAAATCTTGGAAATTCTAGCCTCAAGAAAGTCTATTTCAGGATTCCCTCAAGACTTTACTTTGCATTACAAAGTAATATTTTCAATAGAGAATATTACAAACTATAGCATTTTCCAAACCTTAATTCAGCATAAAATCTTGCCCCATCCCAAAAGATTTTATAGGGCAAGTGTCCCAGAGAATATTTTGAGGAGTGAGTTTTAGACCTTAAAGCAAAACTCCTTGGCTATGTCTAAATTTCCTGGTATGGGAGGTTTGCTGTCACATGAGAGGCTCTATGTGATAATTCACTGGTCAGGATCCAAAATGAGGTTCTGGTTCACTTGTCCCTCAAACGGTGAAACGAATGTATACAGCAGGTCACGAAGGGGTACCTGGGGTTGGCTAAGGGGGGATGCCAGGAGAATGTTTCAAGGTATTTAATCCATAAAAGGACGAGTGGAGGCAGTTACCAGTCTGTATTGCTATTTGGTAGATGAGAGTCACTGTCTGTCTCCACAGATTGAGGTACATCTTGGACTTAAAAAGGTGGTACTTTTACTGTGCCAGTAATTGTTTTCTTTTGTTTCCCCTCTCTCCCTCTCCATCTTCTCTCAACAGAAAATACGCAGAGGCATTGGATTACCATCGGCAGGCATTGGTGCTAATTCCCCAGAATGCATCTACCTACTCTGCCATAGGCTATATCCATAGTCTGATGGGCAACTTTGAAAATGCTGTGGACTATTTCCACACAGTATGTCTTGTTTATACCCAACTTTAGATCTACCACTTCTTTTCTAGGCAACGTTTTATTCCTTTACTATTTTAAACTTTTGTAGTCAATCTTAGGTTTTATTCTTTTCGTGGCAGAGGGAAGTGTGTGTGGTGTTCAAATTAGAGAGAGATGTGAGACTGCTTCTAAATGTACAGTGGGGCATGCTGTTGCCAGGGGTCATCATCATATGGGTCAATCTGGGTGTCTCACAGGTCAGTGCAGAATGTCTGCTCAAGTGAGGGCCTGCTCAAGACAGAGATGCCCCATCTCTGCTTGGACCCTTAATTCTGTAGAGCACATCAGTGGATGAACAGAAACAACCTGTGCAACCATCACACGGAATCCACACACCTTACTCCATCAGAGCTAAGACACCACGAACAAGCAGGATCACACAGAGACAAGTGTTGCCAATTAAACTTTTATGTTTTTATAATTAAAATATTCTTTTTGAATGTATTTAGACATTAATTTTTTTTTAATCAGGGATCATCTTAATACATATATATATTAAAAAAAAAAAAACATAAGTGGTTAATTTCCAACTGGGTGGTCATTATTCCCATTTTCCCAGAATAGTGTCCTGATGCCAGTACACTCCTTTCATTGACTCTGGGTTATTTCTCAGCCACATGATTTGCAAGTCTCTCAACCCTTTCAGCCTTCCACTGGGTCAGCAGAAGATTTTCAGAGGACTACCATAGTTCTGTTTCTTGAGCCTCTCAGCTGTGGCGGATGACAATGTCAGTAGAAACCAGCAGCTGTAAGATATCCCAGGTTCAGAAACATTAAAAGTTAAGAAAATGTGAGCCTTAGAATCAATGTACTAATGGTATTTGGAGAAAGAGGTCAAGTTAGGCAATGCAATCATGCAGTATCTCAAAAGATAAATTCAGTGATAAGTTCAGAGCTGTGTTGTTTTGTTTTGACTGGTGATTGAATCCAAGGGCTCTACCAATAAGCTACATCCCACATCCTTTTTATTTTTTATTTTGAGACAAGGTCTTGCAGAGTTGATTAGGGGCTGGCCTTGAACTTGCCATCCTCCTGCCTCAGACTCCTGAGTTGCTGGGATTACAGATGTGCACCACCATGCCTAGCATTACTGCTTAAAGGTTATTAAGAGAGATTCTCAGGCTATGTGAAGTCATGAAAGTGCCTCTGTTGTAACCAGAATATTGAGCTAGTAAGAAGTTTGGACTAAGTAAGTTTTCTGGTCTTATTTGAAATATCTTTCAAGTATGTGTATTTGAGTATAATTTATTTCTCCGTTATCTAATTAATGCTGTATCCTCAGAGGGCTTTCTGTGGAGACTTCTTGGGTGGTTTCGAGCAAAAGAACCCAACAGTGATGAACCTCCATGGCCTTCATGTGCCCTCAGCAGTCATCAACTTCTGCTCAGTCTTGGATCTGTGTCTGCATCAATACCCCCAACACCCCAACCATGGAGTCCCTGGAATATGTTGAAGTGAATCAACTAGGGAATATTTTTTAAACAAAAGAGGGGATTACATCTTAACCTTGCTGAATCTTTTTTGACAGGCCCTTGGTCTTAGGCGAGATGACACGTTTTCTGTTACAATGCTTGGTCATTGCATCGAAATGTACATTGGTGATTCTGAAGCTTACATCGGTAAGATTGTAATTGCTCTTGTTGGCACTGTGTTCCATGTTTTAGATTGTTATGTATCTCTGCTTTGGTGTTTTGAATTCTCATCCAAAGTTTTAAGTATCTTTCTGCCCTTCTACCTACATTAACATCAGGAAGCTCCATTTAATTCCATATAGCTATGCAGTGGGAATTAGTTTTGAGTTGAGTACTTGCTGCATTGAGAATGCTGTATACATATGTGAAGCATTGTGTTACAGGAGAATTGATTGAACCACACAGTGGAGGAAAAAAATCTTTGAATGTTCTAATGAAGAAATGAAGGGCTTTGGCCTTTTCAGGGTATAATAGAATGTGTTTACATTTCAGTAACCTTAGGATGGTTTGCATTCACTACATGTGGCATGTAGTACTTTTTTTTTTTTTTTTTCTGGTAATCAGTAATGGGATGTCTGATGGAACTACTACACTGGGCACTCCTTTAGGTATAGATACTACAAGATAAGGTACAATGAGGTTAGTGAGAACTTGGTAGGCAGAGTATTAATAGGATGTAAGCCCTAAGGGGAAGAATACAATAAATTGAATGATAACATTAAGAACTTCTGTTAATTACAAGTACGATTAAGAGAGTAGAAGACATGCCACAGAAGTGAATTACAATATGTAACATGTCAAAGAATTTACTTCTAGAGTGCAAGAGATCTGCAAGCCGAGGAGCAGAGGTTAAACAAAAGTGGACAAGGTCTTAAAGAGGACCTTCACAAAAGCTGGTGCCAGGAAGTTATGGAGCATGTGCTGGTATCTACCAGCAGTATTCTCGGGGGAGGTGGAGTCGACACCCCAAGGAGACATTGCACACTCCAGATTGCTGAAGTTACATAGCATTGCTCCCTGGGGAGCTGGAGTAGATACCCTGAGAGACGGTTGCATACCCTGCAGATGACTGAAGTTAACACATGCTTATATGGAGCAGCTGAAACTCTGTATATTATCAGTTACTGGTTGAGTTATAAATGGGTAAATTTCCTAGAAAACTTCATGGCTATTAAAATTATCAGTTATCTCTCGCTACATTAACAAGGCACTCTAAAACAGTGGTTGGATAGTTTTTGGTTTTTGGTGGAAGACCTCTTATTGGGCCTTCATCCTAGGCTTTTTGATAGTGTGGTGGGCTCTGGGATGTAAAGGACAAGAACTGAAGCTTCAAGACCTCTTGAAAATTTGTGAGTTGTGCAACATCACTTCTATCACCTGCTCATTAAAACAAGTCACATAATTAAGTTCAGAGGCACAATGGAAAGGGATGTCCAAAGGTGAGGATGTAGGGGTTATGATTCATCAAAAGGCATTAGGATATCAAGTAACCATATGTAGTTGTACTGCCGGGTGAGCCCAACTGAAACAGTGCCAGAATTGATCGGAGATAATGTGCAAGATTGTTCATCCCATATTTGCTCATGATTGTACCTAACTGTTCAGCCGTGGGAGAATGGAGAAACAAATTGTGGTGTGCTCAGACAGCAAAAGACTGTACAGTTAAAAAGACAACTGAGTCTTGTAGCAACGTGAAGAATTTCACAGTCTGAAAAAGCATATGCACTGAATACTTGTAAGTAAGTCTAAGTGGTGGTGATGGAAAAATCAGCGTGGTGAACTGCAGTCTTGGGAAGCTGGGAGTGAAAGCACAGGTAGCTGAATGAGTAGGCAGTGTTCTGCACTTCTGCCTGGTGGTTATGTCAGATGCGTATGTAAGAATTCTTGCAGTTGTGCACCTGAGAGGAAGTACATGTCACTGTTCATCTTATAGCTCAGTTCTTCACAGTGCTGGGTCAGAACCATAGTTCTGCTCAGCATCCTCTGTGACTCTGTGAGCTAAGGAAGGACTGAAGGTGCCATGAGTGAGGGATGACTCCCTGCTCTCCAGGAAGTGGTCTCAGTGAGATTTCCAAGTTATCACTCACTACTAGTTTTATTTTTAGGTGTGCATGTAATTAACTGCCAAAATACTCAATCCTGAAAGCTATTAGTTTGAACTATTTAAAATTGTCAGTTACGTCAGAAGTTATTGAAACTCATTAATCTGCTCAGATCTGTCCAAACATGTATTATTGAGGGTTTTTTTTTTAAGTTTATTTATTTATTTTATGTGGTGCTAAGAATTGAACTCAGTGCCCCATGTGTGTTTGGCAAGCCCTGTACAACTGAGCCACAACCTCAGCCCTGTTGTTGCGGTTTTGATATGTGGAAATGCATTTCCCTTGAGGTTTCTGAGAGAGTGAGATTGATGACTACCCAAGAGGCACACAGCCAGTTCCTCTCTATAGCAGGGGAGCAGAGTGGTGCTTGTGGGCTTCTTTGGTATTTAAGGGGCTTTGTGAACACTGACAGGGATCCATAATCACATGTGCTTTCAGAGATCCTCTCAGCGTTTCCCTTGAAAATGGTGGAAAATGAAAGAGAAGGAGAAGAGACTTTTTCCTTCTATTCTGATCTTGGAAGTCAGCTTGACTGATATGGTAGAGGCAGTGTGTATACTGATGGAAATGGCAACTCAGTGATGAAATTTCTTTATTCTAATTGTGGTGTTTCTTTTTAGGAGCAGACATTAAAGACAAATTAAAATGTTATGACTTTGATGTGCATACAATGAAGACACTAAAAAACATTATTTCACCTCCGTGGGATTTCAGGGAATTTGAAGTAGAAAAACAGACTGCAGAGGAATCGGGGCTTGCACCACTGGAAAACTCCAGGAAAACTCCAGATTCCAGACCCTCCTTGGAAGAAACCTTTGAAATTGAAATGAATGAGAGTGACATGATGTTAGAGACATCCATGTCAGACCACAGCACATGACTGCAAACAGTGGTCCCTGGTGTAGGTCAGTATTCCCTTGTGTCCTTGCCATGTCTTAAGAACTTCCCACTTGCTAACATGAACCCAAACTACATCTCAATATTTAGGATCAGAGGCCTGCCTTAAGAGACTGGATAGCACACCTTTGCAACAGATCTTTTTTGATTCTCTGAACCTATAAAATAGTTACATGTAGTGGAATAAAGAAGATAAACATCCATTATGTCTCTTATTGGATAAACTTCTGTTTTGGTCTAACTTTCGCTTTATGGAAAAGTTGGCATCATGGTAGAGACCTTCTGTTGGTCCCTTCCCCTTGTCCCATGTCAACATCCTAATAACATTAAGACATTTGTTGTGGCTCAGATATCAGTGGTGTGGCCCTGTTAACAGCTCCCCAGATACATGCTGCTTTCACTTATTGTGTCCCCTTTGCACTCTGGTCTGGGGTTGACTCACAGTTTGGAGGAGCGCTCCTCAGGTGGTTTTTGGGACCTCCCTTGATTTGAGATTGTTGGCTGTGCTTCTTGTGATTGGATGAGGATTATGAATTGGGTAAAACTCAATACAGATGAAGTCCATTCCTCTTCACATTTGACACAAACCTTGGTCACAGTGGTGTCTGCCATGTTCTGACCTGTTAATTTCCTCTTTTTCTTTTACGTGCTTTGTGGGGCAGAAGGGCTGAGCTTCATTTCTTGTAGGGGCAATATCCATCCATACACATTTCTTCTTGAAGATCTGCCTCTTCTTTCCTATTTATTTACTAATTCAACCATTTATATTGACTCATGAGTACTTATTTCATATTTAGAATTATAAACCTACACAGTATCACTTATTTTGTGGCTTAAATTGTTTTAGCTTTAGCCATTGGGTGCTCTTTCAGCTTGATTTCTGTGACATGCTCCCATCCATTTGTTTTCTGTTTTTTTTTTGTTTGGTTGGTTTTTTTTTTTTTTGTAGTATTAGATATAACATAAACTATGTACTGTACTTAATAATAGTGTGTCAATATTGGTTTATAATTGTAACATTACACCAGTACAAGATGTTAACAATAGTGAACGCTGTAGAGGCAGAGGGAGAGAGAAGCAGTATATGATCAGTGCTTTTTGTTTAGTTTTTCTGTATACCTGAAACTGCTCTAATAAATAAAGTCTCCTATTGGAAACATACTGATCAATCTATATATGTGTATTTTTAAAATTTCAAGTGTACAGCTTGGTGGCATTAATTAGTTTGCACTGTTATGCAGTCATCACCACTATTTCCAAAATGTTCTCATTATCCCAGGGAGAAACTCGACTCCCTACTCCTCCCTCAGCCCCTGGTAACATCTAATCTACTTGTCTCTATAAATTGGTCTATTCTGGATATTTAATGTAAGGGAAGTTACAATAACATTCTCAAGATTTATTAAACACAAAGGTGTTGCATCTTTAAATTTCATGACACCATGTGGTGCTAGGGAAACCACATTATCCTAAAGGTGTAGAAACAAAAGTATCTGTGCCCTCAGGAAGCCACCAGAGTGACCAGGATTCTTGAGTTCTGCTTTGTAGTGTGTAGATGATAAAGAACGTGAGTTTCCCCACCTTTTTTCACACACTCGTTAGATGACAGCTTTTTTTTTTAAATAACTTTTTATTCTATTTATTTTTATGTGGTGCTGAGGATTGAATCCAGTGCCTCATGTGTGCTCGACCACTGAACCACAAACTCAGCCCAGATGATATAGCTTTTTTTAACTTTAACACTTTAGTAAATGTTAAAGGCTGTTTTGGCCTGTTTTTATCTTTTAGAATGTTTTGCACTTTTCTCACATAATATTAAGACTGAAGATGGAATTCATGTGAAATAAGCAAGTGATAATTGGTCATAAGTCATTTTTAATACATCACAGCTAAATTACTGTATTATAGGTGCACCTGAAATCAGCCATAGCAGAATTGATTGAAATGCCCCATTAAATTAGGTGTTTTAGTCAGCTTTTTTTGCTCCTGTGACCAAAAGACCTGACAAACAATTTTAGAGGAAAAGTTTATTTGGGGCTCACAGTTTCAGAGGTCTCAGTCCATGTACATGGCTGACCTCCATTCCTTGGGGCTGAAGGTGAGGCTGAATATCATGGTGGAAGAGTGTGATGGAGGGAGGTGGCTCAGGACATCACACCAGGAAACAGCACTCTTCCCAACATGGCAAAATATAAACCCCAAAGGCACACACCCAGTGACCCACCTCCTCCAGCCACACCCTACTTGCCTATAGTACAACCCAGCAAATTCCTGTAGGGGCTAATGCACTGATTAGGTCCCAGCTGTCATAACCCAACCATTTCACCTCTGCCTTCTTGCAGTGTCCCACACATGAGCTTTTGGGGGACATTGGGCATCTAAACCATGACACTGGGGTCAAGAGAAAAGTTCTTGTACAGTTTTATACATTTGGCTAGTGATTTATTTTTTGGAAAGATGTTAGAATTTTTTAAATACATATTAAAAGTGATACAAGACAATTTTATAAAATTTTTTTCATAACTGGAATTAGCCAAGGAGTCTTGCTGTGACTCCCAGGTGGGAGTTTCATTAAGCACAGTCTGCCCATTTACTCAGTCTCTTCTCTCAAACTCTTCCAGTCCTCTCTTCAGTGGACACATTGCCTACTTTTTCATAGAAAAACGTGGTTATAACATTTATTCACAGTATCATTAATAAATAAGGTGTTGTAAGAGATGAACTTTACTAGCAAGTGAAGTGCTCCCTTAAATACCCAACCTTTTTTTCTTAAGCTATTTAAGATGTATATTTTTTTCTACCTTCGTAAGCAGAACAATAGTATCTCTCGTGGCGTGAGGGTAAGGCTTATCCATCACCCTTGAGTCTCGTAGCGTCTCAAAGCTCCGTTATTTCATTCTTCAGTTTCTTTTATTTATGCTTGAAATACTTGGGAGAAAGATGTGATAGCCAAAGGGAAACATGAACCAACAGGAAGGTGTGGCACGAGAACCGGTAATAAGCTGCAAACCGGGCTTTCAGGTGTCAGTAACCGCGGCTGCAAGTGAAGCCCGCCGCAGGGACGCGGTACGCAGGGGCGCAGTTCTGCAGCCGCTCATTTTCTTAGGATGAAATTCGGAGTTCCTGGATCGCAACACCAGCCTCAGCACCTGCCCGCAGGACCGGAGCACAAGGTAGCGCGCCCGGGAACCCGACCTCTGGAAGCGGAGGAGGACGCTTCGAACCAGAGGGGTCCGGCAGGATGCGCCGGGGGCGGGGCAGTGGCGGCCGACGTCTCGCGAGGTTTCATCCTCGCGCAGGCGGCAGCGGCTGGCGGGGAGTACGGGATGCGCTCCGAGAAGGAGCGGGCCGGAGGCCCGGGCGCGACCGTTGGTACCCGGGGCCCTGGCGGGAGGGAGAAGCTGTCTGCCGCGGAAGTCCAGTTCCGCCGTGAGTCACCACGACGAGAATCCGAGACGCCAGCCTCTTCCTCTGGCTGCGGGGGCGGGGCCGGTAAGCCTCGCGAGGAGAAGAGGACGGCTCTGAGCAAGGTGAGCTGGGCCTGGGGCGGGCGGCCCGCAAAGCCTCGCGGGAAGAGGACGGCCCTGGGCAAGCGTGGGCGGGACCAGGGGTGGGCCGGACCTGCGAGCTCTGCGGGACGGGGACTGCCCTGAGAGAGGAGGGGCGGGGCCAGTAGGAGGAAGGGGCAGCCCTACGCGAGGCGGGGCCAGGGACTGGATGGCCGGGAGAACTTCACTAGGAGAAAGGGACGGCCCTAAGCAATTGCGGGCGGGACCAGGGGCCGGCGGGGCGGGGTGCAGGACTTCCCTAGGAGAAAAGCAGGGCCCTAAGCAAGTGTAGGCGGTCCCGGGGCGGGGCTGACGGAGTGGGGAAGCTCGAGGCAAAAGGACGGCCCGCAGCTGGTGTGGACCGGACCTGGAAAGGCGAGGTGTGCCTGGTAAGGGGAGGATGGCTCTGTGCAGGTGAAGGCTTGGTCCGCGGGGGACTGCGCCTTGACGCTGGTCCTTCTGGTATGAGGGGTGGGAGTGCCCACTGGTGGTGAGCAGGGTTGGCCGGAGTGTGTCTGGGAGGGGAGCAGGTCTCTCCTAGGCCCGCGGGACCCTTGGTTGCAGGATGAGATGTGCTGGGCGGGGGTGTGTGCGCGAGGCCGGAGAGACCTTTGGCTAGAGGGCGGGATGCACACTGAGGCTGGCCGGTCTTCCGGCTGGCGGTCAATTGGGGGACGCCCCAGGAGTGACAAGCCGGCGTTGTCCCTCAGGTGGTCCTCAGACGGCTGCCACCAGGCCTCACAAAGGAGCAGCTGGAGGAACAGCTGCACCCACTGCCTGCGCACGACTACTTTGAGGTGGTGGCCGCTGACCTCAGGTAGGTTTTGGCGCCCAGGTTCGTGGTGTGGGCGAGAAGCTGAGGGTAACAGCAACCCACTCCTTTTCCATCTCCCCACAGGACCCAGAAGTTCTCACAGACTGCCTTCTGCAGGACATTCCTGAGTTGGCAGGGCATTAATGGAACTTAGCAAGAGCCCTCTGTGATGTCCTCACGGTCCAAAAGTTATTTGGTGACACCATACCTTACTCCATGTAGCTTTAAAGCATGTGAAGAGAGAACAATTGGTCAGTCCTGCATGTATACCCTGGTGTTGCTAGTGAAGACCAGTCCCCAGGTGGCCTCGGGCTTCTCCTAGCTGCCGCACCTGCCAGCTGGGTCCTTCTCAGTGCCTGGACATACCTGCCTCTGTCTAAGTCCCTATTTAACAGAGGTGTCTATGAGATAGGGGAGGAAGGCTGAGTTTGCTGTAGACCCCATACTGTGTGCCACTGTAAGTACTAAAGTGCCTGGAAGTGCCTCTTCTTCGGTATAGATGGTACAGTCAGCATTCTCTTCTCAGAGGGCACAGTGGCCTGCCTGTCCTGATGCCACAGGTGACCTTTGTTTCCTGGCTCTGCACTGTGGCAAAACTAGCCCAAAGCATTCTCCCCAGTAAAAAGCCCTCAGGTTGTGACTTATTTGTGTTTTCAGTTTCTTGCAGAAAAATATCCAGATTGTTATAATTAACTGAGAGATGAACCTTTGAAAGAAAGGCTTTATCTGAAGTAGTTTGCCATTTCCAGAAAAGAAGAAAAAGGGCAAAGTTCCAAGAGTATTTCATCTTTACTAACTGCTTCTGCTGTCCTGTATTTCAGTCTGCACCCTCATCTGTACTCCAGAGCATACATTAATTTTAGGGACCCTGATGACATCCTTCTGTTCAGAGATCGTTTTGATGGATATGTCTTCATTGGCAATAAAGGTTGGGTTCCTGTCTTTTAAACTCTTCTAATGAAGATGGAATGTTTGTGAGTTTTGATTAAGAAATTCTCAGTCATATAAAGTAATACCATAAAATTTGACTGCTACTGTATCATGTGCTGATACATAAAAACATTAAAATGAGGGCTGGAGTTTTGGCTCAGTGGTAGAATGCTTGCCTTGCATGGGTGAGGCCCTGGGTTTGATCCTCAGAACCACATGTAAATAAATAAATTAAAAGATCCATTGACAACTAAAAAATATTTTTTAAAAAACCATTAAAATGATAAACCAAGGAATTCTAGAAATTGTGTGATGATGACAAGGTTATCATTAGAAAATGGAGTTTTTTGAGTCAATTCTCTGGATAAATGAACTTTATGTCAGAACTAAGTTATTTTTTCCTGTAATTGAAAGAAAATCTCTAAATGTATCTATATCTTGTCTTCCTAAATGAAGTATTCTGCAGTGTATTCTTGATTAACAGTTCTTGATAATGTTGTGGGGAAGGGGTTGAAACTGTGACTGATGGTGCTGGGTGGTATTGCCTGGGGGCTGCCTACCCTTTCTGGGCCTGCTTTTGGTGTTTTTCTTTCTCCTCTCCTGTCACATGGTCCTGTGCTGTTGAGTCTATAGATCATTGATGGCAAACTGTTTTCAGCCCCCCACTGCCTGCTTCTTGCCATTCACCTCCCCTCCTCCACTGAGGGTGTCAGACTAGAGGAGGTCATTAGAGTGGCAGAGCTAGGGGCCAAGACACAGTCAAGTAAAGGGAAGTTTTAGTACTTGAACTATTGGGACATTTGTGTTAATTGCGCTGTTCTTTGTCTTTTTTTTTAACTTTTTAAAAATATTGGTAAAATATAGATAACAAAATTATTGATTTTTCCTTTTTTAAATGTACAGTTCAGTAGTGTTAGGTATATTCACCTTATTCAACTAATTGCCAGGATTCCCTGCAGCTCACAAAACTGAAACTATACCAGTTAATACTCCACATCCCTCATCCCTAGCTCCTGGCAACCCCAGGTCTATTTCTGTTTCTGGGGTATGAATTTGACTACTCTGCATACCTCTTATTAGTGAATCACAGCATTTGTGTTTCTGTGACTGGCTTATTTTTGTGACTTAGAATAATGTCTTCAAGGCCATCCATGTTGTAGCGTGCTACAGAATTCCCTTCCTTTGTAGGACTAAATAATATTCCAGGTTTTAGCTGTGTGAACCTGAGTGTACAGATAGGTCTTTGAAATTCTTCTCTGAGTTCATTTGTACAAATACCCAGAGGTGGGATTGGTGGGTATACGGTCACTCTATTTTTAGTGTTTTGAGGAGCTGCCAAGCTGTTCCCCAGTGACTACGCTCTTCTGCACTACCACCAGCAGTGCATAAGGGCTTCTGTTGTTGTTCTTCCTCACCAGCATCTGTTTGGCTCTCATATCGCATTGTGATTTAGATTTGCATCTCTAATGTCTGTTGAGGAAGTCTCATACTATGCATGCTAGCCTCTTGTAGATAATCTTTGGGGGAATACTTAATTCAAGTCCTTTGTACATTTCTCTCTCTCTCTCTCTCTCTCTCTCTCTCTCTCTCTCTCTCTCTCTCTCTCTCTCTCTCTCTTTGTGGTGCTGGGAGTGAACTTGGCTTCATGCATGCCATGTAAGCACTCTACCACTGAGATACATGCCGAGCCTGCTTTGTCTGTTTCTCAGTCAGTACCTCTCTGTGGCTGAATACAAGTCTGTGTGCATGCTGGATGTTAGCCTCTTCAGATATAAGATTCCCAAACATTTTCTCCCATTCCACACATTGTTTTTATTCTGTTGATTGTATTCTTTAATGCATGGAAGTTTAAAACTTGGTGCC
This sequence comes from Spermophilus citellus, assembly GCF_964194105.1. Lineage (NCBI taxonomy): Eukaryota > Metazoa > Chordata > Mammalia > Rodentia > Sciuridae > Spermophilus > Spermophilus citellus. Next base: position 110,783 of record NC_138182.1, on the reverse strand, counting down.
AGTTGATCTATTTTTCTATGGCTGCTCTTGCTTTTAGAGTTGTATCTGAGAACTTATTGCCAAATCCAGCAGTTTAGGGCTTTTCTGCTACGTTTTTTCCAAAGAGTTTTAAGCCTTTTGTTTAGATTTATTCCATCTTAATTATTGTGAATAATGTTGGGTAAGAGTCCAATTTAATTCCTTTGCACCAGATTCAGTTTTCCCAGCACCATTGTTGGAGAGTCCATCCTTCCCCCATTTAGTCATGACAGCCTTTTCAAAAGTCACTTAAACATAAATCCAGGGGACTTTCTGGGCCCTGTGTTGTAGTTCCCTGGTGGGTATGTCTGTCTTTAGGCCAGTACTATGCTGTTTTGATTACTGTACTTTGGTAGTAAGTGTGGAAATCAGGGAGCATTCTGCTGTCTTTAGCATGTAACTGCCATGTCCCGGGAGTCGGTGCAGGAGGGAGTTGACATCGCCCCTGCTGAAGTGCCATTTTCATTCTCATTCTTGACTTTATTCTGTGTAGTTGAGGTTGGCACACACACACAAAAATGTCTTCCAGATAAATAGGAATCAAAAATCGGTCACCTGACCATTACTGACATTACTGAAAATAATTATTCATTAGATTTGGCTCCAAGGTGCTAGTGCTTCATGTGTTGATCAAACATGTGACAGATATTTTTCAGTGAGCATCTGTTTTCTTTCTCCTGCTCCAAATAGTAACAAATCAGTTTCTACTGCTTCCATTCTCTACATTTTTATTGGAAACGAATTTTATTTGGAACATGATACATACCCTTGAAGCACCCTTTCCCTTTAGTTCTGTGTCTGTTATAAGCGAAGTAATCTCCTTGAATTGTATAACAGATTGGTAACTGAATCAACCTTTGAAAACAACAAAAAAAATTATATAGCTAAGTTGGCTAAAGATATTTCAGTGACAAGAGTGCTTGGAAGGGGATAGGGAGGTCAGTCTGGTGAAATCCACCCTTTCAAGTTAGCAGTCTGAAGATCTGAATGTGTTCAGCCATGAAGCCCCACAATGGGGCATGTCATTAGTGAAGATTGTCCTCCTACCACCAGCTTGTCCTTTGTTTAAGTCTGGAGTGTGCTTGATCTTAGGTGAGTGAGCAAGGCAGAGTTCAAAGTTTGGACTGTGTCTTGGTCACAGGCCTGGAGTACCCTGCAGTGGTGGAGTTTGCCCCATTCCAGAAGATAGCCAAAAAGAAGCTGAAGAAAAAAGACACTAAGACCGGGAGCATCGCAGATGGTAAGATTATTGAAATGCTGGACCAGGAGCTGGGAGGCTAGACACCTGGCCCAGTGCCATCCTCTCCTGTGTTGAGGAGGAATATGTTTATTTTTTTTCTTTTTTCAACTTACAGATCCAGAATACAAGCAGTTTTTAGAAACATACAGTGTGGAGGAAGAGAAAACCAGTGCCAATCCTGAAATCCTTCTGGGAGAGGTAGAGGCAAAGACAAGAGAACTCGTTGGTCTGTTTTTCTCATTTCTCTTTTCTTTATGGAGATACTCATATATAGAATATTTATTCCTTCTTTTCATGATTACGGTAAAGATTTAGTTTGTTGTAGACTTGGCAGAATTGCAGTGTTTTTCAGTTTTTTTTCTTAAATTTATTTTTTGGTTGATTTGACACAATACCTTTATTTTATTTATTTTTATGTGGTGCTGAGGATCGAACCCAGGGCCTTGCACGTGCTAGGCGAGTGCTCTACCGCTGAGCCACAGCCACAGCCCCAATGTGTTTTTCTGTTTTGACAGAAGGGTGGTTGACAGAGGGCATGGATGTTTCTGAGCTTTACTGATGGAGAGCACCTGAGTTCCTAGACAGTCACTCTAAGCCACAGTCTCTGAAGGATCAGTGCTGAAGACATGGGAGTGCTCTGGCCATCTGGAGCCAGTAGAGATGAGGTGCTGCAGTCAGAAGAGTACCAAGCACTGGGGGAAGCCAGCCAAGCCACTGGACACCCAGCCAGAGCACAGGGTCTGGTTAGGATCCAACTTAACCTTGTACCCCAGAAGCACACCTGTCACATCCCTAGACACTCCCCTGTGAATGCGAAGTCTCTTCTGTGTCACCAGGCAGATGCGGTAGTTGAGTGCCACATGTACCTGGCAGTGTCCTCCTTCCCCGCTGGTCTGCTTAGTGCTGGGCCTCTCTGCCAGGCCCTGTTGCATCTCCACGAGACTGTTCCTGCTCACTTAAGACTTGTGTGATGTGACAGTCACTGTTGAATTTGTTTTTTTATCTGTTGGTCTCATTCCATGTAAACTCCCTCTCCTTTCATTTTTCCACTTCCCCAAGGGAACCATATTTTCAACTTTGTTTTCCCAGAGCACAGTAGTTTAGGAGTTGAGTACAGTTGAATGAAGAAACAGGCTGGAGGCTGGGACTTTGCGGGAGCAGAATGCATTATCTGCTGTGTGTCGAGAGGCATAGGAAGCCTGGTGTCTTCTGGGGGTACTAGTGAGGGGCCTAGAGTGCTTCTAGGGAGCCACAGGAGCTGATTTGTTTGCTCCTGTCATTGCTGCATCCAGGGTGGATTGTGAATATCAAGGGACAGGCTTGGGCACTGGCTGAGAGGCTTGCATACCCAGGAGGCTACTGGTACTGGACTGGGAGATGCAGCATATATTTTGGAGGTAAAATAGATAGGGAGGATAGGTGGATTGGTTGTAGAATATAAGTGACAAGGGCTGGGGATATAGCTCAGTTGATAGAATGCTTGCCTTGCATCCACAAGGCCCTGGGTTCAATCCCCAGTACCACCCCCACCCCCCCCCAAAAAAAAGAGCTGATAAGTGACAAAAAGAATTAAAGGCTCCAAATTAAAATCATGAAGTGACCCCTATTATGAAGGGCAGACTCTGTCTGGATGACCTCCTTGTTATGAAGGGAGGATCAGCATTTGTGGTATGCATTCCACAGTTTCTTCAGATTCATGTGATGACGGCGCTGTTTTTGAACAGCGGTACTTACAGTACCATTTTCTGAGCTGCAGTCTATATTCTGATTTTACAGAGAATGAATGTACAGGTTGAGTATCCTATATCTGAGATGTTTGGGACCAGAATTATTTTGGATTTAGGATTATTCTGGGGGCTTGGAATACATGTATGCATTTAATAAGCCACCTTGGGGCTGGCCCAGGTCCAAACATTCAGCTCCCATGTTTCAGCACACCTTGCACTTCACCTGTGGGGGGTTCTGCACTATTTTTCAGCACTTGCATTTTGAATGACTCATCACATGAGATCCGATGTGGGGTTTTCCATTCAAGGTGTCAAATCAGTATTCAAAAGTTTCAAACTTTGGAACCTTTCAGATTTTGATTAGGGATGCTCAACCTGGATTATAAAAAATTGCAAGAACCTACAGGTTTATAACTATTGTATAGGAAATGGAGAAGTATTAAAGTGAATATATGAATTTATAATTTAATGATTTCTTTAAACATACAAAGACATATTTGTTACATTTGGCAAGTTAAACATATTGTTCTCATTTTACTTTTATACTGTCTTTGTGAATAGTATTTTATTTTATTTTATTTTTGGTGGTGCTGGGGATTGAACTCAAGGCCTTGTGCATGCTACACAAGCACTCTACCAAGTGAGCTATCTCCCCAGCCCCCATGAGTAGTATTTTATGACTCCCTTAAGAATCAAGAGCTGCATGTCTACTGGGCATTTCCAGATTGCTTGGTTTATAGTAATGGAATAAGAACTCCCCTGGATACAGTGCACGCTCATGTAAATTTTTAAAATAACATATGTCCCCAAATTAAAGGTTAAATTGAAAATAAGTATTTAAATAAGAAAATTTTATTTAGAAGTTACATGTGTGCATTACAGTTTTTTGTGTTTTAGCTAGAAGAACCACGCCTCTTTTGGAATATATTAAAAATAGAAAATTAGAAAAGCAGGTAGGTCTGGCATTTACCTGGTGAATATCCTTTTTGCATCTGCTGTTTCCATTCAGAAAACTTACACAGTACTTGTCCATACCTTCAGAGAATTCGAGAAGAGAAGCGAGAAGAACGGAGGAGGAGAGAGCTAGAAAAGAAACGTTTGCGGGAAGAAGAAAAAAGAAAGAGAAAAGAAGAAGAAAAATGCAAAAGAAAGGAGGCAGATAAACAAAAGAAGACTGCTGAGAAAGAAGTGAAGATCCAGGTAGTTGTGAGGAACCATTCCATTTTTTTTTTCCAAAAACAGTTTCGCTATGTGAATTATGCTTTTGAGGTCTTTTAGGTCCTTAGAATTTTAAGCAGATTTTCAGTTAACCTAGTCTTTATTGTTAGAGCTCCCTTTCCATTCTATAGCTGGGGTTTTTAAGGCTGTGCCCAGCCCCAGGGGCTCCTGGACTGTCTATGGGGACCACAGGACCTGGAGAGCAGAGGAGCCCACATATGGGGTATCTGCTCACATCTTTCTTTAAAGAAAAGTTTTCCTGGCTGAAAAGTACCCATTTAGAACCACTGTCTTTCCATGTGCTCAAACTTGGGCTCATCATTCTCTTGTGGTGACAGCTCTTTCTCACCTAGTTTCTCTTATGAGGGATGTATTTGTTCAGATGCTTCAAGGGGATTTTTCTTTGTAATATGTGTTGGTCAGAATTGGGATCAGCTTTGTCTGCTTGGGACCTTATTAAACCCAGATTTCAGTCCAATGTGATTGTATCTAACTTCACAGAGGTACCTTAAATCCTCTGTGAAGTTAGGTACCTTATAGAGGCTCGATAGAATTGTACAACATAAAGAAAAAGAAAAAAACATCAGGACTCAGGGAGAGTGGGAAAGAGACAGCTATAGCACAGATTACTTTCTGATACTCTCTCTAGTCAGAAATAGAAAATTTCGTCAGAATCATGCTTCTCAGAAAACACCAGCTCTTCCAGGAAGTGGAGTTTTCTCTGGGTCTTTTTTCTAAGAGAATCTCTCCTGGGGATTCGCTAGCCACAGAGAGGACAGTTTCTCAGCAGCATCCCACAGAAGCACGCACATATGTGTATCTGTCAGGACTGCTATTCCCAGAGTCTCACAGCTTGGCCTGGCCAGGGCATCCTGGCAGTGCTGTACATCTCTGGGCACTGCTGCTGGTGCTATACCTGAGCTGATAGAGTGTCCCCCTTGGTATTTGCTTTTACCATCTTGAGGATGAGAAGGGAAAATGAACACGGGAGACTGGACATGGATTCTTAAAACTGCACATGGAAGTCATGCATGTGATCTTCCCCATGTAAGTGGCCAGGACAACTCACATGGCCCCTTGGTTCAGAGGGAAAGCTTGAGACTACTGAAGACTGACATAGCTGCTGAGGACTGTGTCTCCAACTGTCTCTAAAAACTTAAGGACATTTGTGCAAAGTAGACTTCATGATGGGACAAGAGCCAGGCCACTCAAGCCCACTTGCTTCAAAAGTGGAAGCAGGTTCTCCAGGTAGGCAGGTAACCATTTGTGCCAGACAGCCACCCATAGAGTTCAAGTTGACTGGGGTAAGAAGTGGGTGCAGATCTGTGTTGGTTTAAAATATATAGTCTGATAGTGCTATTGAAATCAGAGAGCCTAGCTGTGACTACATAGACAGACACCTGATGGGTGGATCAGGGGTTTTCCTCAGGAAGCTGCTTGGAGCGCGGAGAGTTCTCTGTGTATGTGTGGGTCAGGGCTCATGCTCCATGGTACAGTGAAGTCTGGCCGCGAAGGGAGGTGCCCATCTGCTGTGACCAGTGCCGCCAAACTAGCAGGTTTCAGTGAGGGGCATGGGATATTTGAAAGAAATAAAGAGTCAACACATGCAAATCGCTGCTCTCTGGTGGTAAAGCAGGTCTAAAAAATTACACCAGCAATCTTTATTATTATATGTGTCTAAATCAAGTTAAATACTATGCAAGCATTATTCTTTGTATTCATGAAAGTTACAGAGTTAGCAAGAGTATGCAGCTATTTCCTCAGTTACATTCTACAGTTGCAATGGGCAATGTTAGGAGCCTTGTGCATCTCTCAAGAAAGTCCATTGTTTAAAGTTACTAACTCACTTGCAGATTAAGGAGCAGCGGAACTGGTGAAATGTTGTTATCTTAGCAGGGAAGTTCCTTGGTTCCCAGGAGCTGCCTTGTCTGTCAATAAAGTTGAAGCTGATAAGACTCCAGCATGGAAGATATCTCCATAGCAACTAGGCATCTAGGCCTTTGCACAGAAACTTTCCCCAAGTATGCCACAGTCATGAAGTCATCAGGGACCTTAATCTCAGATACTGGTCTCCCAGTCACTGTCACCGCTGTCTACACCTGTCATTCCAGAACTCAGTTCTGTCTTATTGCCGTGTCCAGGAACACGGAGGGGACACCCTGTGAACCTTAGCAGCTAACCCGGTGCCTGATGCTTTATAGTCCATAGATTACCACTAGTTTTTCAAAAAGAACCATGGAAACTTGTAGTCTGTAATTTCAACTATAATTTTTAAGTAGGACTTTTGAAGTATTTGGAGTATAGTGTTTTATTTCCGTATTTTTGACTATGCAATTAAAATTTAAAATAAGCTAAAGAAATAAATAAAATTTAAGTCAACAAAAGTAAGTCCAGCATCCTTCATAGGAGGAAGAAATTAGAACATGACAACAGCTAGACTAGAGGAAGAGCTAGGCAGGTCAAACCTGAGAACAGCTATGGCTCCCAGCCTGAGGGTGGAGGGAGACTCATGAGTGAGGTCATCCACCTGTTTAGCTCTTAACAGGCAGGTGTGTGTGATTTGGGATCTCTGACTTGTGAATCATCTGGAGAGTTCCAATTTTTTAAGAACCTCAAAAATAAGACCTGCAGCAATGTCAAAAGAAGTCATACAAACAGCCTAAGGGTGTTGTTCATAGAGAAAGGAGCACAGGGGCCAAAGCCCACAGGGAGCTTGATGGGGAGGTTGGGTCCCAGAGATGCAGATAGAATCCCTGAATCAGTGGTGGCTCTAGACCAGTTATCTGGAGAAACTGTCATTGTTATCAAGAAGTTCTGACTGGTGTGTGTGAGTGATTGGGGTGTGCATATGTAGTGCAAGCACAGACCAGGACCTGATTACATGTATGAGCATCAGCACACTTGTACCAGACAGGAACATGCCTGACCTCAGCAGCCCTTGGTCTCTGGAAGCCTTGCTGTGTTGCGCTTCCTGAGCCCATAGTGCTGTCCCCACTATCTTGCTCCTGGCTCACCCCAGCCCTGCTTGCTTTGTCCTTCTTAAACATGTGGACTGCTCTCCCCAGCCCTGCCCTGGCTGCTCCTCTCCTGGCCTCAGTTTCTGTCTCACCTCTGCAGAGTCTCCCTTCTTCTGCCCCTCTCCCTGGGTCTCTGTGCTTCTCAACTCTGGTTTAGTATGTCTGTGGAGTTTTCAACCTCTACCTGAACTGAGCTTGTTCCTCTCCACCCCTAGGAGGACTACTGTCTTGGCTAGAATGCCAGCCATGGTGTGGGGGGACATCTGTCTCACAGCCACATTCCCAGTGATCAACAGAGGGTCCTCGTGCCCAGTCTCAACACACAACTGAGACACTTGGTCTCTGCAGAGGGATGTGTCTTGTATGCCAGCAAGAGAGCCTCAGTCTGGGGACTGGTTGCCAGAAAGACCAGGGTGGGACTGGAGAGTGGGGCTTTGAGCCCACCTGCAGTCTCCCAGGAGGGCTGGTGATTATTAGTCACTAGCAGCTGGGGACTTAATCCTGCCTTTGTGATGAACCTCAGAATAACACCTAAGATTGCTCCAGGTTGGTGAACACGGAGATTCTGGGTGGGTTTGAGTTGGAGTCAGGGCACATGGCCCCCCGCAGCCACACCAGGGTGGGGCTCCCAGTTGCACCTGTACAGTACACAGTGGTGGGAAGTGGAGTACCCCTGAGTTCTGTAAGTCCTTACTGCTTATCCAGTCTTTGCCAGGATGGGTAAGAGGGTCAGAGGCACCAGTGACAACCTGAGTTCTGCACCTGGAGTGGGAACCTGCCTGGGGACAGACACCAGGTAGATGTTCTCGTAAGTGTGAGTAACTGTGGTTTTAGGCACATGAAATTATTTGTTGAGTGAAGGGGCATGGAGACCATTGTACTTCTATAATGCTCATATTTATCTCCGACACACTGCTGATGTAATTTAAAGGAAGGTGGACAGTTCCCTAAAAAGGAATGTCGAAGGTCATGACTCCACACAGCTGCAGGAAGAGGGCATTGCTGGTTGACATCCACAGGGTGAGAGACAGCTGGTGCTTGTCAGTGGAGCATGCCATGTCAGGGGCTCCCCTGCACTGCAGGTTTAAACACGCTCCCTTCATGGGTGAGGACAGAGGTCTCCAGAGCGCACCTCCTAGTGTGCACAGAGTCTCTGTGGTGCTGGGCTCTGGGGAGGCCCATGTGCAGATGTCCAACCCCTGCTTCAAGGAATAGAAAAGGCAGTGTTTGAAAACTATAGACTGGGAGCTGGGGATGTAGCTCAGTTGGTAGAGTGCTAGCCTCACATGCACAAGGCCCTGGGTTCAATCACCAGCACCACCAAAAAAAAAAAAAAAAAAAAAGAACTGACAACCATAGATGTTCTAAAGAACAGACCTGTGGGTGACAAGAAGGGGAATGCTTAGAGTTCCACCACCAAGAATGGTGATCAGTGAGTGTCAGAGCCTGCGGGCATTGGCGCTTCATACCACCTGAGGGCCGGAAGTGGTCTGGAGACTGAGGGCAGTATGTGCTCATGGGCCAGGCTGCAGTGGTCTGACCCTTCTTGGTGTCCCCCATTGTTGAACGAGCGTGGCTGTGTTGTGTGTACATAAAACCAGATCATGGTGGCTGTTCTATTCTGTAGTGTTCTTTTATTGCTAACATGAGCATCTTTTCATTTCAAAACATCATTTTTCATAACTGTAGAATATTTCATTGACAGATCCACTGTGTGTTGAGCCAAAAACCTGCTTTTTGTACCTCTGGTTTAATTCTTTAGCTATTGAAGCATTTGGGCTTAATATTGATATGCATTTTTAATTGTTTAAGTTTCTTTTATAATATGCTCTGGAATGCTGATTTGTTAACGTTACAATTTCTCAGCTTCTTAAGAAACCAGAAAAAGGAGAGGAATCAACCACTGAGAAACCAAAAGAAAGAGGAGAAGAAGCTGGTGTTGGAGATGGCAGGTGGGAAGCCCACGCCCCCTGCACAGTGATGAAAACCAGGCTCCTGGAGAGCCTGCCGGAGGCGCTCAGGGAGAAGTGAGTGAGCTTTCCTACCACCCGTGGCATGGGTCCACAGTGTCAGCACGTGTGTCATGTGCTCTGGGAGTCTGGAGAGTGCTGCTCTCATGCCTTTGCCTCAGTCTTGCCAGGAGCATGGTGGACACGGGGCCTTCGGTCAGGTTGCACCCAGTCAGCAGGGCGCCCTCTTCAGCCTGCACTCAGGCCTGCAGGCACTGCCCCCATGGGCTGTCCTCCTGTCAGCTTTGCCTGTTTGTTCTTCCAGCACCCCATCTAGCCCAGTGTTTCCTGCTGGCCAGGTCTTTGTGGTAGAGAAGTAGATCTTAGGTGCTTGGTCCTCCTGCTCCTGCTTCCCCTTGCCCTTGCCTCCTTCCTTACCCCTCTGCATGGTTCTATGGAGGGGGCTGAGGTGTAGAGGCAGCGTCTCTGTTGTTGGCCCACAGGTCACAGGATGACAGTGATGGAGAGCAAAGGGACCTGGAGAGAAGACCTTGGGGGAGAGAAGCTGAAATGCTGAGGTGCCACCTGGACAGCAGCAGAAAACATGGTGCTCACTCTGAGTTTGACAGGTTTGCCAGGAGGAACGAAGATGAGCTGAGATGGGCCAGAGGGTCCACCCAAGATAGAGGGAAGAAGGGGCGCCAGGACGGGGGCATCCCCATGGAGACGGCAGAGAGGCTGGCCAGGGAGAAGGAGGACAATGGCCTGGCCCCCAGGAAGGAGCGTCTGGGAAGCAAGGTGCTCTGAGCCCCTGGGCTGGACCTCCCGCAAAGCTCTGCTCCAGGGCATCCCTGTACTTTTGCAGTCTCATGACTGCGTTTTCCAAATTATCTTATTAAATCAAACAAGAGAATCTGCCTAGCGTGTAGCGTTCCTGCCTAGTGTGTAGCGTTCCAGGACGGGTCTCCCACCGTGTGAGGCCCCCGCCCGTAGATTCACCTGTCATGGTCTTCTGGAGCTCTCGCTCTCTTGGGCCACATCAAACCTGCAGTGAGCACAGGGCAGAGCCCACCGTCTCCTCAGAACCAAGTTGCTTTTCACCAAGAAAACTGTCTTGTTTAGTCCACGCTAGACATTTAACCCACTGACTTCAGAGTGAGACCCTAGCATTTACCCTTCAGACAACAGGAAAGCACCAGTGGCATGCACACGGCCTCCGAGCACCCAGTGGACATGGTGTTGGGTCCCGCTCAGCCCAGTGACAGCTTCTCTTTCACTTTTTTTTTTTTTTTTTTTTTTTTTTGGTGCTGGGGATTGAACCCAGGGTGCCTTACCACTTAGCTACATTCTTAGCCCTTTTTGTTTTTTTTTATTTTGCAATAGGGTGCAAGTTGCTGAGCCTGGGTCTCCAGCTCATGATTCTCCTACTTAAGCCTTCTGAGTTGCTGGGATTATAGACCGCTGTGCCCAGCTGAATTTCACTTTTGTTTGGTCGCATTTTCCCAGAGAAGCGTTGGTACTGTATTGGTAACAGAGCTGGGTTCCACGTCCATGCTTGCCCAGCCTGCTGAGCAACTTGACTGTCCTCTGTCCCTGGTTTGTCATTTTAAGAATATGAATGGGAATTTGATGTGTGACCTTGGAGACAGGCTGTCTCCATTCCATTCACTTGCAATCCACTGGAGCTGAATGTTGGTGATGTTCATTTGTCATGTTTCAGGAAAGACCAGCCTAAGACCCAGAGGAGAGCTTCATGCATGACAGTCTTATAGTACTTGACATTTCTGTAGACCCCTTAATCTCAGGGGACAGCCATGGGCCTTTCTCGAGAGAGCACCTTCACATGCTTCCCTCCTAGCTGCCTGTGTAGGCAGTGGTGGTAGTCTGTTAGTCTTCAGTGGCCCACAAGGCCTGCCCCAACATGGTGTGTTGAGGCACTTTGGGATGACAGTTGCTACTTAGGAGGCCAGGATGCAGACACCACCCTGGGGAGGATGAGGCCCTGGAATGTAGACCAGGTGCCTGCTGAGCCTCTTTCTGCTCTTCTCACTGGTCTAAAAAGAAGTAATGCTAAACACTTGGAGTAACTTCCAGGGGCCCCACACCCAGCCCGGCACTAGGTCATGGTGAGCAGTGCGTCTTAAGAGAGGAGAGCTTGTCTGTAGGTCATTCAGGTCACATGTGGGGCCCCTGGTGGCCAGGAGGGTGCTGGGCAGGGAGTCTGCTCCTAGGGCTCTGGGCTGTGAGGAAAAGAGGATTTGTCTCCTCCCTGTTGCTCCGATGTGGTGGAAAGCTGGCTGGCCTGTTCCAGAGAGGAGCTGCCTCAGCCTTGGTATCCTCAGCGGTAGTCATGTGCTATGGCCGTGCACCCTTGTGCCCTGACATGGTTGCTTTTCATATCCTCAGTCCTGCCTGCTAGTGGAATTAAATCAGATCAAAACACAAGGGTAGTTGTCTCACACAGCAAAATTCATTTGCAGCAATCAAGGAGACCACAGAGAATCACTACCAAAGCCATGACTTCCAAAGGTCAGGCAAGCTTGCAGGAGGCTGCATCACATGCACAGTGGGAGATCCTGCCTTCCTCCCTTGTGATAGAAATGAGGCTGTAGTTCTTCCCTGGGAGGACATTTGGTGTTACAGTGAAGTGAGTTGGTGTCTGCCACAGCACATACTCCTTAGGGTAGCTAGTGGAACATTATTTTTGAAAAACATCTTGGGCTCATGCTGCTGAACATGAGAGGCTACATTCGGCTTTCCCAGGCTGCTGCTCTGCTAACAGAAGCAGAGGGGCATCGCCCTCCTGGGTTGCTGCCCTTGGAAGAGTGATTGGCACTTCAGCCAATCACAGGTGGGATGGCAGCTGTACCTGCCAAGAGCTTGCCCTCAAGCAGGAAGGGGTACAGAGGACTCAGGCTATGGTGGGAGCAACAGCAAAAAGAACCAAGGGCTGGTTCCGAGAAGAGGGAGGAGGCCGAGTGAGCCTGCAGACCCCTGTGCAGACACGCTGGAATGGGCACCACAGGGAGGAAGTCATCCCTGGAACCTGACCTGAGAAGAGAAGTGGATCTGGTTTCTTCAGCAGCCATGGAGGGGGAGGGGGAAGGGGGGAGCAGTCTTCCTGGAAATGGAATAAAATGTTCATCATTTATCTTTCCTAGTAGTAATTTGGTCAGATTGGAAAGCAGAAAAACTTGAATGAGATGGGAGGACATTGGTATTGCCTCCGTGAATTCAGAAGCTCTTTGGCGGGCACAGTGGCCACACCTGTAACCAGCAACTGGGGAGGCTGAGGCAGGAGGGTTGCAAGTTCAAGGCCAGCCTCAGCAATTTAGTGCAGCCCTAAGCAACTTAGCAAGATCCTGCCTCAAAACATTAAAAAAAAAGGGGGGGGGTGGAGTGGGGCTGGGCATGTAGCTTAGACATCTCTAGTTCCAAAATAATAATAATGACAACACTACCACCCACTTTGGGTTTTCACATCCACAAGCCTATTAGCCTGTTGGGTTCTGCCTTCCTGGCTTTCCCTGTCCTCTGGGCTCAGCCCACCATAGCCCTTGTGAAGCCTCCACGCTCCTCTCTCCCTCGGGGACCTTCGGGCTGTATGATTTCTTAGCTCTAACCACAGTCCCTTGGGCAATTTGGTTACTGCCTGGATGAAAATGGCCCATGTTTTCCAAGGCTGCGTGGCTTGAAAGGAGTTGCCAAGACAACATATTACTGGGGATAGAGACTGGCTTGAGTCTGAGGCACTTTCATTCTGTGTGATGTACTTCTCTGAAACCACTTTCTACAGTGCTTCTCCCTTTCAGTGAGATTTTTAAATGTCATATATGTTTAGCAGTGTGCTTTGAACAATTTATTAAATGAAATTTTTTGTTGGTATGGATTTAAAGTCCTAAATTTAGGGTGCTTTTTCTACAGAGAATTTTATATAATAAAATACTGCATTTAAAATGGAGATAGAAAAGACAGTAGAATGAAACAAGACATTATCACTGTATGTATATATGTGATTACACAACTAATATTATTCTGCAACATGTACACTAAGAAAAATAAGAAATTATATCCCATCTATGTATGATATTGTATTTGCATAAATACAAAGAAAAATGGGTTTCAGTTCCCTGAATATTTTGATTAAATCCATTTCCTTATTTTGAAAGTTTGTATTTGTCAAAAAGTCAATAAATTTTTGTTTTTCACTAAAAAGCCTGGGGCTGTTGGATGTGAGTCCATTTGGGCATAGCCACACACCTGTTATTGACTCCTAGGCCCTGGGAGTCTGTGGGAAGCGGGGGAATAGGGTGGGATAGTGAATGTGTAGACCATCCCTGTGTGAATGAATGTTGCTCCAGTGACTTTCCAAGAGCAGGAACAGCCCCTCTGGCATAGCTGCTGACCCAGCTGGATATCAAAGTTTTAGTCAGAGCCTGTTTATAGCCAGGAGTGAGACTGGCAGCTCCCACCCACAGCAGGGAAACAGCGGGAAAACAGCCTGTGGCCTCTTGAGGCAAACATCCCTCAGGGTCAAATGGGAGGATGTCACCAGGGCCACAAACAGTGTGAAAGGCCAGGGAATTCAGGACTGTAGGGAAATAACAAATTCCTCACAATGCTGAACATAAAGGGTAAAAATGCAAACAAATCTCTAAATGGAACTTGGGACTTGCCAGGCAGGCACTGAAATAACTCAATATGCCTCATAGGCCAGAAATAGCCACAGCACCTCTATGTGAAGGTTGACCAACAGTTCAGAAGGAGCAGGGCCTGACTGGGGTGGAGGTGTGTGGGACAGTCCAACGGGGGCAGTACACCAGTCCCACTGGCCCTTCCTGGCCTGCAACAAAGGCTCTGCCCTGGCCACTCTTCTGTGCTTTGTACCTACCCAGGTCAGGCTAAGCAGAGACGGGTCTTGCCAGAAAATGGAGCCATAGGAGAGCTGGTGCTGGGAGCAGTCGACTTCCACACCAAGGACCCTGGCACTTCACTAATTCATGTCAGCAAAACTGAGGGCACATATGCATTTCAAGGGGAGGAGTACAAAGAAGAAAGAAAAATCCTTAGGATCAGTAGTTTGGCACAGAATATGGTCAGTGTGGTGTTTAACACCCAAGGGGTTCTTGTTCCTTCTTAACCTTCTTAAAGCAGCCTGATGTCAGTGGTGGCCCTTGTGAGTGACATGCAGGTGCCAAAAGTCCCCACCAGACCTCAAGACTTCTGGGGATGGTGGGGGAAACAATGCGCGGCTTTCTTCCCTCCTGATTCTGGCCAAGGACCAAACTGTACTCTTCTTTACCACCTTGAGGACACCCTAGGAAGGGAATAAGCCTCTTTAGCACAATGAAAACAGTATATTTTGGTCTGTAAAAGGCCCCTAAAATATATTTCAATCCTTCCACGGGATACACCACCTCCCTGGGAAACAATTCCATACTGAGGCCTTTGCAGGCCTGATGTAGGCCCCTGGCACTGCTGGTGGCCCTGCTGTCACTCCCCATAGCCCTTGAGCTCACTAGAGAGGCTGCATTATCCACTTTGTATCCCAGAGCCTGAAGCTTTTTCTACCACAGCAGGTCCTTAAAAATGCCTAACAAGAGAGTAGACTGAGGCTTGTTCTACTCCAGATGACACCTCTGGTCACAGCAAGGAGAAGGCCAAATATTTTCCCTCTGGCTATGGTTCTACCGTGGTTCTGAACTGTGGCTATCTGCAGGAGCACTTGAGGGCATCTACAAACTATGCAGGATTGTGCCTGGCCCCCAGAGATTTCACTGGCGTGGCTGTGTGGAGCTAGGAATCAGTTTTAAAAATGCTCCAGCCAAGGTTCAGAACTAGGAATGTGGCTGGGTGTAGGGGTACACACTTGTCATCCCAACAACTGAGGCAAGAGGTTCACAAGTTCAAGGCCAGCCTCAGAAATTTATCAAGACCTTGTCTCAAAATAATAAGGAAAAGGATTGAGGATGTAGCTATGTGGTAAAGCTCCCCTGAGTTCAATCCCCAGTACCTAAAAAGAAAAAATGAAAAAAACAAAAACACCACTGTGTGCCTCTCTCTCCATGAGGAGATGCTGGGTTTCATCTCTGAGAAAGCTGTAAATTCCAGAAGTTACATGCTGGTCTGTGTATTCAGCTGGTGCTTAATGATTCCCTGCAGTGTCCATGACACAAGACAGTTGCTCAAAGCCAAGAATTAAGGTCTCAGTACAGGCAAACACATAGGTAATTACAGAAGTTGGCACTATTGTAGCAATAGTTTTGTGAGGCTTGTGCATTTCACAGAACGGTTAGCGTATGCTTTGGGGCACATAATGTATAAACAGGTAACTTCCCCACACAGTGGCTGAAAGGAAGGATGGAAGGCTGGTTCAAATCCAAGTTCGAGTGTTCCAGCTCTAGGGTGTTCAATGCAATTCCCATGGCAACCACAAAGAAAAGGGCTACAGAATATACACAAAAGGACACAAGAAAGAAATTTAAATGTTTCATTATAAAAAATCAACTAAACATCAAAGATAGTGCTGAAGGAAATGAGGGACAAGAAAACTTTATAGAAATCAAAAAGCAAACTGACAGGAGTCCCTCCATGTTGGTGATTACATGTAAGGTGAATAAGCATTCTAATGAAAATACAGAGCTGGGGGTGGGGCTCAGTGGTAGAATGCTTGGTCACCTGTATGAGGCACTGGGTTCTATCCTCAGCGTCATATTTTATAATGAAAATACAGAAATCAGCAGGCTGGATTTTTAAAAAGATCCAATTATATGCTGTCCAGAAGAGATTCACTTTCTTTTTTTTTTTTTTTCTGGCTTAATTCTTTCTTTTGTACCTAGGTAAGACTATTCTTTCCCTATAAAAGTTTTCTATGTTCTACTTTAGTCAAAAACTACAAACACTTTGAAATTAAAATATGAAATGTTATGAATAAAAAATAAATGTGGGGTCCAAAATCCACAGTATGAGATAGTCAACAGCATGGCTTATATAATACCCCACCTCACCCTTCCCAGCAGGATGTTTAGGCAGTCACTGCAAGGCTGCTCTAAAATTATATGGTCATTATGGTCTAACAGTCACATTGGAAACAGCAACCTAAACCCACACCAAGATGGACTGTCTTCTTCAAGAATTCCAAATGTCTTTTGCAATAGCTTCTGCAAGGTAGGCCCAGCCCCAGCCCCTGAGAGGGTGGTGGTGTGCTGGGGACATGAGTCCCCCAAGAAGCTGAGTGAAGTTTGGAGATTAATACTGGAAACTGCGCTTTGTCTGGATATCATCAAGAATCTGCTGCAGTTCCTCATCTTCAAATCGCCCCTCCAGGCTTGGAATCAGAGCCTTGGACTCCTCAGCAGTCTCTGGGCAAAGGTTGGCCAAACAAGCCAACTCAAACTTATGTAGCTTTTTCTGGAGCAGCAAGCTTTGGGAAAGATAAGCTGTGAGGCGTCCTCTTCCACATCACCAGCCCACGGATCACTGCCGCCGGCCGCCATTGCCGCACCGCTTACTGCCACCAAGAGATTCACTTTCAATCCAAAGACACAAATAGACTGAAATCAATGAAAAAAGATAGTCCACTCAAATAGGAAACACAGATGAGCAGGGTAGCTATACTAATATCAGATAAAACAGACTTTAAATCAAAAAGGTTACAGGAGACCAAGAAGGACTTTATATAGTAAGTGTCAATACACTAAGGCTATATGACAAGCACAGACCTAAGGATAAGTGTGCAAATCACACCTAATGACAGACCATCAACACACATGAAGAAAAGATGACAGAAAGAAGGTCAACCCCCCTATAATGTGTAGATAAAGCAGACAGAAGTGAGGAAATGGCAGCACACAAACAACACAGCAGATGAACTGAGCTCAGTGAACGTCTGTTGGGGACACCAGGAACTAAGTTCTGTATCTCTGCTTGGGAAGGGAGAGGCAGCTCTGAGAAGAGTGTCATGCTATCTGGAAGGAGCAAAAAAAAGGAGCTGGGTTTATGGGCTTGTAGAGTTGCTAGGATTAGGAACACTGCTGGTGTGCTCTGGCCTGTGCAGGCACTTTAGCCAAGTACTCTTGCCCTGTGGTGACGTCAAGTTAACAAAACACCCTGGCTCCGATGATGAGCCTGGTGCTCCTTGAGGGTGGAGAGATGACACGCATCTAGCATCTGACAAAGTGAGCTACAGTGGGACATTGAATAGCTGTCAGGCCATGAACCAAGGCCCAGAGGTGCATCTGCCCTCTCTGCCCATGGTAGTCCCTGAGCATCTCAGATCACAACAGCAACAATGCGTATGTTTTTCCCAAGTGCATGTGGGACTTTCTCCAGGATGGATTATGTGTCAGGCCAGAATTAAAGTGTCAGTAAACATAAAAAACAAATATCATGCAATATTTTATCTCAGATCAGGTAGGACGGAGTTAGAAAACTCTAAAAGTAAAAACAAAACAAAACAAACAAACAAAAAAAAAAACACCATGAAGTAAAACTAGAAAATTTATAAATTTGTGGGAATTAACACACTCTGAAAATAACAATGGATCAAAGACAAGTCACAAGACAAATTAGAAAGTACTTACAGATGAATGAAAATTAAAACACAACAAGCAAAATTTATGCAATGCTGTAAAAGAAGCGATAAAGGGGAAATTTATAACTATAAATATTAAAAAGCAAGAAAATCTCAATCTACAATCTAACTTTACAACTTAAGGAACTTGAAAAAGGACAAAATAAACTAAAAGCTAACAGAAAGTAAGAAATAATAGATTTAAGCTGAGAAAAATGAAATAGAAAAGCAACAGGAAAAAAATCAATGAAACAAAAATGATTCTTTGAAAATATCAGTAAAATTGAAAAATCTTTATTTAGGAGGACTAAAAGAAAAAAATAGAGTAGATTAAAATTCCTAAATCTCAAATCAAAGTGGGAATATTTCACTCATTTCTTACAAAATAAAAAGAATTTTAAGAGAGTACTATGAACAATTGTATACCACCAAATTGGACAACATATTTGAAATGGACAAATTCCTAGAAACACAAAACTTAGCAACACCAAGTCACAAAGATATAGAAAATCTGAATAAATCTATAATCAGTAAGCAGATTGAATCAAATTCTCTAAACAAAGAAAAGTCCTGGACCTTTACATCTTCACTGGTGATTCTACGAAACATTAAAGAAAAGCTGAAAAGGAAGATCATGTTGTTCTCAATTTCAAAACAAACTGAAGATGAGAAATACATCCTAACTCATTTTATGAGGCCAGCCTTATTCTGATACCAAAGCCAGAAATCACAACACAAGAAAATTATAGACCAATATCCAACATCATCAGGAATGAATACTGATGCAGAAATTCTCAACAAAATACTAGCAAATCCAATTCAGCAACACATTAAAAGAATTATGCACCATGACAAAGCAGTATTTACTCCTGGAATGCAAGGATGGTTTATACAAAAACTGATCAATGTAATACATGACATTAGCAGACCAAAGGAAATAAAACAGTTGATCATCTCAATCAATGCAGAAAATCACATAATAAAACACGCTTTTATGATGAACACATTCAACAATCAATAGAAGGAAACTACCTCAACACAATAAAAAAACAGGTATGAAAAGCCACAGTGAGTATCATACTCATGGTGAAAGACTGAAAACTTTCCTCTAAGAAACCATGCAAGCATTCCCACCTTCAAAATTCTATTAAAGTAGTAGTGAAAACTCTAGCCTGAGCAATTAGGCAAGAAAAATAAAAAGAAGTAAAATTATCTTTGCTTATATAGATTTTATATGATTTTTTTTTTCAGAACAAGGGCTTGCTATGTTGCCTAGGCTAGTCTCAAACCCATGATCCTTCTGCTTCAACAGCCCAAGTAGCTGGGGTTACAGGGATGCCCAAGTCCAGGCTATCTGATTTTATATATAGATAACCCCCAAATTATCATAAAACCCTGTTAGAACCAACAAATTCATTTAACAAAGTATAGGGAGACAAAGTTACATAAAAACTGGTTGCATTTCTTAATGAGAAATCTGAAAAGCAAATTACAACACTTTAATTCCATAACTACAACATAAAAGTATGTAGAAAGTAAGTTAACCAAAGATGTGAAGGACTTAAACATTGAAAACTACATAGCAATTGAAAACATCACTGAGAGAAATTAAAGATGACATAAATAAAGAAAAACACATCTCATGTACATGAATTTGAAGACAATTTTTCTTTTTTCACTATCCAGGACTGATCCAAGGAGTACTTTACCACTGAACTACACCTCCAGTCCTTCTTCTTTTTTAATATTTACTTTTTAGTTGTAGTTGGACACAATACTTTTGTTTTATTTATTTTTTTAATATTTTTTTTTAGCTAAAAGTGAACACAATATCTTTTCTTTACTCTTACGTGGTGCTGAGGCTTGAACCCAGTACCTCACACATGCTAGGCAAGCGCTCCACCTCTGAGCCACACCCCCAGCCCTTATTTACTTATTTTTATGTGGTGCTTAGGATCCAACCTAGGGCCTTGCACGTGCTAGGTGAGTGCTCTACCACTGAGCCACAACCCCAGCCCTCTAGCCCTTCTTATTTTGAGACAGGATCTCACTAAATTGCCAAGACTGATTTCAAACTTGCAATCCTCCTGCCTCAGCCTCCATGTAGTTGGGATTACAGGTGTGCACTACCCATTGGGCTGGAAAACGATACTGTTAAGCTGTCAATCATATATAAAGGAACCAAGAAAGTCAATACATTTTCCTAAAAAGAAAATTTGTCCTAAAAACCAAGACATCTCAAGGGAACTCAAATAGTCAAACAATCTTAAAAAAGATCAGAGCTTGAGGACACACTCATTCTGATTTCAAAAGGTATTATCAAAAAAAAAAAAAGGTAATAAACCGTACAGTATTGGCATATAGACAGACATACCAATGGAACACATAGCTCCCCACTCTCAGAAAACCCTTGCATATATGATCAAATAATTTTTCACAAGGGTGCCAAGTCCACTTAAGAGGAGAAAGGATAGTCCTTTCAATAAATGGTGCTGAGAAAACTGGATGTCCAAAATAGACTGAAGTTGGACCCTTATCTAATGTCACATACAAAAGCTGATTCAAAGCATATCAAGACCTGAATGTAATACCTGAAAGTATTGGAAGAAAACAGCATAAATGTTTAGGACACTGGATTTGACAATGAGTTTTTGGATATGATACCAAAGGCACAGGCAAGTAAAGGAAAAGCAAAGCAACAGAACTTCATAAAAATTAACTTGTTTAGAGGATGTTATTTCCTAGGTTTTATTGTAAATTTGTATCCTAAAACAGTGTTTATTTTACTTTTATACAGTGAATTTTTGTGTTTACATTGTTTTATGAATTCACAGTATATTAAACTGTGACATTTAAAACTTTTTGTAAGCATTTAAAGTAAAAATACAGGCTGGGGATTGTGGCTCAGTGGCAGACCGCTTGCCTAGCATGATTGAGGAACTGGATTTGATTCTCAGCACCAAGTATCAATAAATAAAATAAAGGTCCATTGACAACTAAAAAAAAATTTAATGCAGTAAATTAAAAAAAAAAAAATACGCTTCAAAAGTCATTGTTATCGGGGCAACTCACGGAATGGGGGTGGGGAATACCTGCGGATTTGAATCTCTAAGGGGTTGATACCCAGAATGCTTATAACCACCACCAAACCTCGACAACTGGATTAGGAAAAGGAAAACGGGCGACGCCGGCGCTGAGCCGGGGGCAACTGGCGGCAGCGCGGACGACCCCGGGGGTGCTCTGTGGACCGCAGAGCAGGCCACGAGGCACACACGCGCTATCCGCGTGGGCGCAGTCCCGGAGAGTCTGGCTGACCACCGGCCAGGTAGCGCCGCACCACCCGGGAGCGCGACGCTTCGCGACCGCGCAGGCGCACACGCCGGCCCTCCAGGCGACCGCGGCGCAGCACGCGCGCCTGGACGGTGGCGGTGACACCACGGGGCCTGGCCTCGAGCCACCAGGCGCCCCGCTGTTGCACGGCCCAGCCCTGCTCCTTTAAAAGTAAACCCGCTCTTTTATAATAAGAAATATAACGGACACAGGATGAAGGGAGGAACTTTGGATGAGGCCAGGTGGGGAAGGGGCATGGGGGTAGGTAGGAGAGACGGTGGAATGAGACATACAGGTGTGACCACACCGATGGAGTGACTCCACTTCATGTACAACCAGAGAAGTGAAAAATTCTGCTCCACTTGTGTACAATGAACCAAAGAGCTTTCGACTGTCATGTAAAACTGATTAGAACTAATAAAAAAACTGAGAAAGAAAAAAAATAAAATAAAATAAACCCGCTCAAACGGCAATAACCACAGAGACCCGCGGACGCCGGAAGCCAGGAGACACCGGGAGAAATCGAGGGACGCCGGAACTCGCCTGCGCAGCGGAACCTTCTGACGCTCGCCGCGGCACTCGGAGGACGGAGGCGGGAGGCGCACTGCACTTCCGGGGCGGGCACGCGGCACTTCCGGTCCCCGCGTCCAGCCGCCATTAGGGATCCCGCGCAGCAGGCCTCTCCGCGCCACCGCGCCGAGGGTGAGAGCGGGTGCCGAGGAGCTGGCGGGCCGGGTCGCTGTGTGGGCCGCGCGCCCTCCCCGCTGTGGTGCGGTCAGCGGCGGCCGCGCGAGGCTGCGCCCGGTGACGCGTGGAGCGTGGGCGAGCGGGGGCGGGGTGCTGGACCCGGAGGAAAATGCAGTCCCAAGGCGAGCTTACGGTTCCCCCCGGCGGCGGGCGCGGGAACCCGAGGGCGGTGACATTTCCGAGGGACGCTGGCGGGTGCCCGTGAGCCCGGTGTTTGGGTCGCTCTCCAGGCGACTCTTGTTGGAAATGCCCCACGCTAATTAATGCAAGCTGTAGTAATAGAAACGGGGGGCGTAGGAGAGGTGTATGGGAAACCTTTGTGTTTCCTGTTTACATTGTTCAAAGCATAAAACTATTCGAAAAATAATTTTGTTAATTAAAAGAACCAGCCAGCGATGAAGAACAGAGCTAAAGTGTATGTAGACTGAGAACCCGATTAGATTTAAACGTGCTCTGCATAATTGGATTTCAACGTGAAAAGCTACATATCAGAGTATATTTTAAAAGACAGTCCGTCGTGTGAGACCTCAAGGAAATAAATGCTATAGAATGTGGTGTGGCACTGCATGCTGGTGGGTGGGCAGAGCATCAAAGATGCAGTCCGTAATGGTGAAAAGTAGGCAGAGAGAAATTTCTGTTTATCTTGACAATTTGTAGTTAGTATTAGAAGCTCAGAAACTTAGGGGAATTTTTCTTATCTTTTTTCTTTCTGGAATCTTAAAGCTGGACTTTAAGATTCTGGACTTTTCTGGAATGCCCCTGTGGATGGTGCAGCCAGAGTGGGAAAGAGAGAGCGTTGTGTTACAACAGAGACCTGGACTCTAGAATCCATGGTCTTCTGACCTAATGTTGTAATCTTTGAGAAGCTGCTTCTCTCCCTCAGCATCAGTTTTCTCAGTTGTAAAACAGAGAGATTGGACTCAAAACTCTGTTCCTGTACCTTCCTAGCTTCTAATTATGGCCCTACTGACAAAGCATCTTGTTTCAGTTCATGGTGGACTAGTTTGTAAAACTGTGGAGCTAAAATCTGTTCTGCTGGCTTCCATTGTTGCTTCTAGAACAGCTTCTGTGTTATCCATAGTTTTTCTGCATGTGAAGTTAAGTGACTTGTTTTCCAGTGCCACCTGCCATTGCATTGTTGTTTTGCATGTTCACTAGTTTGCTAGGGACTGTTGGAGTGCTGTCTCTCCTGCCCAGAGCTAGAGACTTTGTTTGTGGAGTCTGGGATGCTCTGCCCAGTGCAGAATATGGGACATGGCTCCCTGTAGTGCTGTACTTATGCAATTGGTGTGTGAATTCTAAATGTATGATAAGGTTCATTTTGTTAGTTTTGGTCCATTGTACTGGCTTCTCAAGGTCTTACTGGATTTCAGTGTGTTCATTGGATCATGATGCACTCAAGAGAGTCTGGAAAAACAGAAGTCTGTTTTGTCTTGGTCAGATGCTGGTCATAATCTTGGGCAAGCCATTTAATGTCAGATTTGAGTTTCCTCGTCTCCTAAGTTGGAATTTTAAAGTAGATGCTCCCTGAAATGGTGCTCAGGTCACTTCTGGTTTTAAAGTCCTT
The DNA here is from genome assembly GCF_964194105.1 of Spermophilus citellus. NCBI lineage: Eukaryota > Metazoa > Chordata > Mammalia > Rodentia > Sciuridae > Spermophilus > Spermophilus citellus. The sequence continues at coordinate 87,398 of NC_138182.1, read as the reverse complement.
GAGTCTAATATTGGGTCCTCAACCTTCTTAAGAGAATGTTGGGATTGAGCAGATGTCTTCTGAGCACACAGTGTTTAAAGGGTGTACGAAGGTTTCGGAGGTAAGTAAGTGGATAGTCCTATGTGCTGAAAACCATGACCTGGTGTGGAATCAGGCTGACTTGTACCATGGAAGTATGCATATAGCTGGATGTAAGGATGGTTGGGGAATGGGAAATTGGCCATTGTCTAAAAAGGTAACCAGTTTGAAGGATGAAAGGATTTGCCTGATGGGTAGGTAGCAAGGCAGAATGTAAAGGGCAGGAAATGTCTGTGGAAAGACCCAGAAGCTTCAGAAAAGTCAGGGAGTTATATGTGGTCAGTACTTTTGAAAATGCAGTCTGGTCGGGAGCTTTCTGTGCTGTGTTGAGATTTTGTACTGCAGGTGTTTGGCAGATAGGGATTGTAAGCAGGCAAGTTACATTAGGCTTGTAGGGTTTGGAGTTGTCCATGGTAGCAAGCAGAGTGATGAATGGGGGAGCATGGTCAGGTGTCAAAATTAAGAGTGTTGAGCCAAGGGGAGGCAGGAAGGAGTAAGTGGAAGTGCTGGAGTTTATCAGGATATATAGGCAGTGGTTTTCTGTTCATGACCAGTGTACTCTATTCTGTTCTTGTCAGCAAACTCAGCAGATGAGGAAACTTTCTCATTGAAATGCACACAGGGAGAGAATAGGCCAGAGCAGTCACTGGGTAGGTCATCCCTTCCTCCTCTCCGGCAGAACACCTCCATCATGCCTCCTGCCAGTCCTCTTTCTTTTTTCCTGTGGGTCCTGTTGATTGTATTGTTTCTTCCACGGCTGCATGTCAACAACATTGATAATCAGCAGAACATCAGTTCCTTACGCGCTGCACCAGCAGGTGTGTGAGTGCCTGACAGAGAAGTAAGAGTACTGTACCCAAGACTGTGTAAGCTAAAGTCAGGTAGTGAATTTGAGAGGGGTCTGATTATAATTATATGGGTATAATTACATAGTTGATGGTAATGCACAGTAAGAAAAGAACAGTGGGTATCTACTGCAGGCTTTGGTGCTTTGCTTAGGCTTACTGGGTGGGATCCCTCACTGTTGAAGGAGTCCCCATGGCAAGAGGGACATAGAACCAAGAGTGGTCCAAATGATCACGGAGTTGTAATTTTGATTACCTTTCCTTTGTTTTGTTTTTCCCCCCTCCCCCCCAGATTCAGCTTCTCATCTTTGCCCCACTGAGGCTGTTTTCTGTGTGTTAGAAAGCCATGTAGACCACCTCTCCTTTGAAGGCCACTTAGGTGTCCCTGGAGATAGCCGGTAGGTGGCAGGGAAGAGTCTGTTATACTGTTTCTTCTCCACCCTAAAAACATTTTCAGGATTTATAAAGCGCTATTTCTCTAGCATTTCTTTGCATGTGCTGTTTTTTTTTTTTGTTTGTTTGTTTGTTTTAATACTTATCATTTTTTAATGTTTAGGAGAATATTTTATAATTAAAAATTTTTGAAAAGTGCTGGAGTTATCGAGGAAAAATTCCACACCTGTCTCACTACTGCATGAAGGTATGCTGAATATGCATGTCTCTGTAGAATTGGGGTATAAAGAATGAATTATTTCACATTCTTTGAAGAACTTTTTGAAGAAAGAGGTTATTTGAATACAGTGATGAGACTTGATGGCAGCAGGCATGAACGGTGGAATTTAGGTGACAGGAAGAGGAAGGGAGACCAGTTGAGCTCTGATGCCCATGAGATGTGTGTTATGATGCTGCTTTGCTACCAGCAGCTCTTGGCTGTTCACTGTCGCCACTGCCAGATGGGGTTATTGAGACAAAACTTTATTTTATCTTAATCTGAAGCATGTTTATTCATCATGTTTATAAGTTAATTATTTTAGAGATTTTTCTTCAGAACTTATAACTATATTTTTCTACTGGTATAGTCTTGTTGGGCCAAAAGTAATTTTCTAAAAGACATAATTGTTGGGCAATGTCTATCTTCTGTTTAGCTTTAGATCAAAAAAAAAAGACTGAAAAAAGCAAATGAGACACTACTGATAGAGGTAGTTGAAAACAGTAGTCAGCAGTAACATCTTTAAAAACATAATTTATGGGCTGGTGGTATAGCTCAGTTGGTAAAGTGCTTTCCTATCATACACCTGGGTTCAATCCCCAGTGCCACCAGAAACAAAGAGGGGGAAAAAAAAGCAGAACGTATCAGAATCAGGCATGTTATCCAATCTTTCTCATTTGTGTTCTGATGCTGTGACTGAAGTGTCTGACCTGTTCGGCTCTCTGAGGATCAGTCCCATAGAAAGAATATGCCTTCCCCATCATCCTTGGCACAGAACATCCCACATGCTGTCTGCAGTGGCTTGTCGTTTTGGTAAAAGGTCAAGTGCCATTTGATAGGAAAACTTTTTAAAAAAAATTTTTAGAGACAGGCCCCCCTGTATTGCCCTGACTGACTTTGACCTCCTGGGCTCAGGCATCCTCCTGCTTCAGTTTCCTGAGTAGCTGGGACGCCGGCACATTGCCACTGTGCCTGGCTGATAATGAGAAAAGATTTTGCAGCCCACTTGGGGCATAAACTCAACAGTATACAGTAATTATAGAATCTCTTATGCTCTTATGCTGAGATTGGCATACCAGAACGGAAGTAGCAATGAAGGGAAGTAGAGAGGGAAACAGTGCAGAGCAGAAGAATATGGAGTAGAGTTATACATGGAAGTTAGTAAATACTAAATGGTCCTCACATGGAAAAAAAGCTGTGTGATCAGGGTTGTTGAGACAGGTGATTCAGGGTGAAAAAATGGGGCTAGATTCTTGTCTCCTTAAACCAGATGGAATTAAGTGACATGTTTCAGGTTGGAGGTGTAGCTCAACTTAGTGGTAGGGCTTGCCTAGCATGCGCAAGGCTCTGGTTTCCATCCCAGGTCCCAGCACTGCAAAATACCCCAATACTAAGGTCAAAAAAAAAGAACAAGGGGCTGGGATTGTGGCTCAGTGGTAGAGCACTCACCTAGCATGTGCCGGGCACTGGGTTCGATCCTCAGCACCACATAAGATAAAGATAGTGTATCTCAACTAAAACAAAATATTCCAAAAAAAAAATATCAAAATTAGGAAAAGTTTATTAAATGGTTAAAAAATTAAGAAATGAGAAAGCATAATTTAAAACTGAGCTTTGCAAGGATAATAGCCTTAAGTTTTAAATTTTTATGCAAGCTAGTGTTTTTGGTGAATAAATATTATTCTAAAATTATGAGACAGATTATTTCAGGCCTTCATTTCTCTTCAGATAACAGGTAGTTTGCTGAGGAATGTGACAGTCTGTCCACTTAGGCCAGTCAGTGCTGCAGGAAAATTGCTTCTTGGAAAAGAAAGCATGTGGGGTCAGCAATAGAATCATGTTCCTACCACCTGCGCCTGTCTGTCTCCTGTCCTGATAAGGTGTGGAAAACCAGTAGAGTACCAAGGACTCAGAAATTAGTTCCATATGCGCCTCTCAAAATATTTAGAGATATATCTAATAAAGCCTATGCTATTCTAGACCTAAACTCATGCAGTTATAGAGTGAACTGGGACAGCATTTTATTTAAAATAATGTCTGTAAAAATAATTTATTTTTACTTTGTTGCACAGTGTTGAAAGTTTTTAAAGAACACAGTTGTATGTGTTGGTGATAGAAAGAAGATGGAAGTTTTCCAGGAACTTCGGAAACCATCTGTACGTTTGGAGTGTGACCACTGCAGTTTCAGAGGCACCGATTATGAAAATGTGCAGATCCACATGGGCACCATCCACCCAGAATTCTGTGATGAAATGGATGCTGGGGGTTTAGGTAAGATGATATTTTACCAGAAAAGCGCAAAGCTCTTTCACTGCCATAAATGCTTCTTCACCAGCAAAATGTACTCCAATGTGTACTATCACATCACATCCAAACATGCAGCCCCAGAAAAATGGAATGATAAACTGAAAAGTCAGTTGAACAAAGAAACAGATCCTTTGAGAATGCCCCCTCTTCCCGAACACCAGAAAACACCCTCTAATTCAGCAGAACTCCTGAAACCTGGGACTTCCCTCTCCATAGAAACACAGAAACTAGGTCCAGTTCTGTCTCCAGAGTCCCCTGAACCTGATCCTCTTGCTCCACTGGAGCTTCAGAAACCCGGCCCTGCTGTTCCTCCTGAGCAGGCAACAACTCCTCCTCCGGAGCCTTCGAAACCTGTTCCTGTTTCTTCTGAGCTTCCAAAATCAGCACCTGTTGTGTCTGAGTTGCAGAAGCCTGTCCCTGTCCCCTCTCCAGAGCCACAGCAACCTGTCTCTATGTCTCCTGAGCCAGTAAAGGCTGCTCTTGCTAACCCTAAGCCTCAGAAGCACTCTCACTTTGCAGACACAGGGGGACCACCTTCAGCCTCATCTCCTGAGTCACCGGTTCTGGCTGCTTCCCCTGAGTCTTGGGGGCTGTCCCCAACTGCATCTCCAGAATCTCGGAAGCCCACCCGGACTGCCTCTCCAGAGCCAAAGAAGCCATCCCCATCAGAGTCTCCTGAACCTTGGAAGCCATTTCCTGCTGTCTCCCCAGAGCCCCGGAGACCAGCCCCAGCTGTGTCGCCAGGTTCCTGGAAGCCAGGGCCACCTGGATCCCCGAGGCCTTGGAAATCCAGTCCTTCAGCATCTTCAGGACCTTGGAAGCCAACTAAACCTGCTCCATCTGTGTCTCCTGGACCCTGGAAACCAATTCCTTCTATATCACCTAGACCTTGGAAACCAGCTCCATCTGTGTCCCCTGCATCCTGGAAGTCGTCTTCAGTCTCATCTGGCTCCTGGAAAACTCCCCCTACATCTCCAGAGTCGTGGAAGTCTGGACCACCAGAGCTCCGAAAGTCATCCCCTGCCTTGTCACCTGAGCACTGGAAAGCAGTTCCCCCAGTGTCTCCTGAACTTCGCAGACCAGGCCCGCCACTCTCCCCAGAGATCCGTAGCCCAGCAGGCTCTCCAGAGCTCAGGAAACCCTCAGGGTCACCAGACCTTTGGAAGCTTTCTTCTGACCAGCGGAAAACTTCTCCTGCTTCATTTGATTTTTCTGAGTCTCAAAAAAGTTCCCGTGGTGGTTCTCCTGATCTCTGGAAGTCTTCCTTTGTCATGGAACCTCAGAAACCTGCTGTCTTCCCTGAAACCCGGAAGCCAGGTCCTTCTGGGTCATCTGAGTCCCCAAGAATGGCTTCGGATATCTGGAAGCCTGTCCTTTCTATTGATGCTGAGTCTCGAAAGTCTGCACTGTTTCCTGAGCCCACCAGAGCAGCCCCTCCTGCTTCTCCTGAGCCACGGAAACGTGTTCTTTTCCCAGAGTCCCGGAAGCATGCCTTGTTCCCTGAACTGCCCAAGTCTGCTGTGTTCTCAGAGGCTCAGAAAGCAGCAGAGCTTGGTGATGAGCTACAGATAGATGCCACAGAGGACCAAAAATGTGATCTTTTGGTTCAGGAAGAGCTTCTGGCCACTCCCAAGAAACTCTTGGAAGATGCCCTATTTCCTTCCTCCAAGAAGCTCAAGAAGGATAGCCAGGAGAGCTCAGATGCTGAGCTGAGCAGCAGTGAGTACCTCAGAACAGACCTGGATGCCATAGACATGAAGGGCCAGGAGTCCAGCAGTGATCAAGAGCAGGTGGATGTGGAATCTATTGATTTTGGCAAAGAGAACAAAATGGACATGACAAGTCCAGAGCAATCCAGAAATGTGCTACAGTTCACTGAAGAAAAAGAAGCATTTATCTCAGAAGAGGAGATTGCAAAATACATGAAGCGTGGGAAGGGGAAATATTATTGCAAGATCTGTTGCTGTCGTGCTATGAAGAAAGGTGCTGTTTTGCATCATTTGGTTAATAAGCACAATGTCCACAGTCCTTACAAGTGCACGATTTGTGGAAAGGCCTTTCTTCTGGAATCTCTCCTTAAGAATCATGTAGCAGCTCATGGGCAAAGTTTACTTAAATGTCCACGTTGTAATTTTGAATCCAATTTCCCGAGAGGCTTTAAGAAACACCTAACTCATTGTCAAAGCAGGCATAATGAAGAGGCAAATAAAAAGCTGATGGAAGCTCTTGAGTCCTCCTTGGAGGAGCCACAGATTTGATTTTTGAGCACAGTGTGAACACTTGCTGTACAATGCTGTCTGTGGAGACTGCAGCTTGTTACGTGGCCTGGTTGGGCCAGTAGATGGTAATGTGCAGCGTGTACCGTGTGTGATTGTCTCACTAGTGTTGAAAGGATAAGTACTTTTTTTCTGCTGTTATGTGGCTGTCTTGTAAATCAACAAATTTCTACTGTATATTTCAGATGGTTAAAACTTCTCATTTCTTTTAAATGTATTTAAATAGAAACACAGAGAAGTAGGCATTCTGTATAGTAAATGAGCAAGTCCTGAACCCCTGTTAAAATATGTCTGCGTGTATGTGTAAAACCCAGTTTCAGACAATAGAGGTTATTAGGTACAGGGCTCGGGAGCAACTCAGTGGTAGAGCGCTTGCTTAGCATGTGCCAGGCCCTGGGTTCAGTCCCCAGCATCACACAAAAAATTATTAGGTGGAATGTTCAAGAATAGGCATGAAAAGTAAACTTAAGAAAAATTTTGTTTCCCTGATGTATTTTAAAATCCTAAGAGTCATTTTCTATTTGATCATGTAAAATTATTTTATAAATCTTGAACAGTTTTTAGATGCTCATAAACTTTTATGTCATGGAAAGCCGAGTCTCAGGGTTGCTGATTTTCTGCTGACAGGGAAAGTCAAGGAAGTCTTTGAAGTAATCTGCAGCCTTCTGCAGGGGCTGTGAGGAAGGCCTGGGGGGCTCTTCTCGTCCTCAGTCACGTACATCTGAGTCTTCCATCTGCTGTCCTGCCCTCACTCTCCTGTCAGCCCACGCTAACAAATTAATGGATGATCTCAGATGAGCTCTTCTCCCCCTCTTCTCTTCTGGGGTGCTGGTGATGAAACCCAGGACCTCTTGCTAGGCCAGTGCTCTTTCTGCCACTGAGCCACACCCCAGCCCACAGCAGACCCTTAACTGCCAAATGTGTCAGTGTTCTGTACCTCGTACTGCTGGGCCTCGCTCCCCCTGTTGGGTTTAAGACCAGAGTAGTGGGTAGGAGTTGAAAGTCTTCCAGATTCATAGTAAGAGCTTTTGTAAATGTTAAAGAAATATATCGGTTTGATTTTCACAGTTAGTTACTGTAAATACCTAGTACCTGTTCAGGATTATTTTATTCTAAGATATTTTGTCAAATGTGTATTAACCAAATTAAAAAGACTTTCAAGTCAGCAATGTCTTCTGTTTTCTTTGCTCTAACTCATGATATCCAGGTCCCTTCCCCTCACCTTCACTTGTTTTCAACATAGCAGTGAGCAGCACTTTCTAAGCCATGTGCTCTGTCGGTCCTGTGGCCAGCACGTTAGGAACAGTGGGAGCTCCATGGGGGGAAGCCTCTTCTCTGCATTGAGCGGATAACAGGCTGTGTGATCCTGGGCTTTCCTGTCTCCCCTGCCCTGTTCAGCCCCGTGAAGCATGTGGTGTTGGAGGCTCCGGAGCACGACCTGCAATGCGGCCCTGGGCTCACTTGGCTAACTGCCCTCAGCCTGAACCCTGTTTGGGGAAGCTGCTGTTCTTGGCTCCAGCTCTTCACCTCCTGTCATTTCTTCAGAGCTTAACAACTTATGGGACTGGACTTGGTAGTGTGCCTCCTGTGTGGCAGCATCTTCATCAGTGTGGCCCACTCTGAGCCATTCCATTCTCATCCTGGTAATGAACTCAGTCCATGGTGTGTTCAGTGACTGGTTATTAATTCTGTACCTGATCTTGGCTATAGCAGATACCGCTCTTGTTTTTAATATTGATGTAGTAGATTCCGTGACTTTGTTTTGAATGAAGACCTGGAAGAGTTTATCAAATAGATCTGCAAGCATCACGAGACAGGGTTACTTTTTTAGTTGAATTGCCGCCCCAGACCACAAAATCCCCAAATTGTACCCTTCCTAATCTGGCGATGACTGTTGAGGTGTAATTGTGATCACATGGTGCATTAGTTGCCTGCTGCTGTCACAGTACCTAGGATGTGGCTCAGGCCCACAGGTGCTGACACTGGTGGTTCCCTGACTGTCCCCATGTGGTGGCATGGCCCCTTCTGGAAGCTTGAGGAGAACCCACTCCTGTGCCCTCAGCTGCTGGAGTGTGCCCTCAGCTGCTGGAGCCCCTGCTTTCCTTGGCTCAGTTCCCTTCCCACCTCTGCAAAGCCAGCAGTCTGCTCTGTTGTTAGCCCTTCTCCAGCGGCTGCCTCCCCTTGCTCTGAAGGGTACTGTGGTCACTTGGACCTGCTCAGGTGCCTTGGGAGCACCTTCCTGCATTGGAATGAGCAGCCTTAACCCTCCTTGTGGTGTCAACTGCTGTGGTCCTAGGTTTTAGGAATGAGGACTTGGATATCTTTGGGGGCTGTTCTGCCTACCATACCTGGGTTTTGAAGTTGGGATTCTGACTCCTTGCCTAGCCTCCTCCACACTAGGTTCCTTGATGACACATCTGTTCCACTGCCTGTGGATCTAGGTCTTCCACTGCCCAGATGTTATAGTCATCAGGCTCACGTGTGCCTCCGCAGTTAACCCAGCCCCATACCTATGACCACCAGGTAAGATTCCCCAAGACCAAAGAAGTGACCTCTTAAGGTCTGGTTATTGTCATTGGCAAACTCCATCCAGCAACCTTCCTACCTTGGACACCTGGCTGGCTTGTTTATGTTGGGTGTGACTTCTCTGGGAACACAGTAGACAGTCATGTCCAGGGTCACCCCCATGTGGCTTCAAAAGCCTCATCTCCACCTTGGGGTTGTGTGGGTAGGACAGAGTCTGTTAGTTAACTGGTGTGAGTGGTCAATATGACCTCAGTGTAAGACAGACTGATAGTTATAGAAAAGCTATGTGCTTACAAAGGCACATGTTACATATAAGAATAATTTTAAAATAAATAAAATTATTTGAACACTAACCAGAAGTTGGTTTATATTTTTTTAACTTCAGAGAAATAGAGGTTAGGGAAGGAAATAAACCACCAATAAAATCTATTTAATGAAGAGCCAGTTCAATGTTAAACACCAATCCTGCAAAGACAGCTGTGGCTTCAACATAACAAAGCAGAAACTGAAAGAGGAAAAGTGAATGTTAAAAGAAGGGCCTAGGGCAGGGTTATAGCTCAGTGTAGAGTGGTGCCTGGCATGGACAACCCCCTGACCCTAACCCAGACACTAGGAACAGCCAGACCATACCAGCAGACTGGGATATTCCAGTCTGAATTTCCTACTTTTTTCAATCAATAGGTGATAAGCTGAAGAAAGAGGACTTGGGAAACATTAAATGCTGGGATGCTGCTTGTTTGAACCCAATTCCTTTATGTCTGGAAATTTATTTGAAATAATTTGAGAAATCTTGATTCGGCACTTGATCTTAAGGAATTATTCTTGATTATTTTCAATTGGTAACTTGGCTATATTAAGCAGTTCTTTTAATTATGTGACTAAAATTTATAGAGGAAAACAGATGATGCTGGGATTTGATGGATGTATCTGTTCACAGTGGGGAGGGTCATCTGGCAAATTCCAGGGGCCACTGGGTGATGGCTGTATGGTTAGTCATCAGGCTGTATTGTCTAGAATCCTTGGGAGACCGGGGCCAGCATGCAGCCTATAGCTCCTATGGACCCCATAGTGAGGGTTGTTTGGTGAGAATGCTACCTAGAATCTTCAGGGGCCCACAACTCCCAGGAGCCTCTGCAGCCAGGGCTGCACAGGCAGAACTACACTACCCAAAATATTCAGGGTACCAGGGAACGCATGTGACCCGAGGCTTCCAGAGGACTTCATGGTGAAGGTTGAGCAGCAGAATGATAGACTACTCTGCCCAAAATTCCCAGAGGTACCTGGGCAAACATGTAGCATGCAACTTCCAGAAGCCTCAACTGTGGGAGGTACTGCACTATCCAGGATCCAACGCAGCCTGCAGTTCCCAGAGGGCACTCCAGTGAAGTCTGTGTGGGCAGAAAGATATATACCACCCACAATCCTTGGGGACTGCAGTTCCCAGAGGCTTCCACACTGAGGGCTGCAAGGGCAAAAGGCCAGACTACACTGCCCAGAATCTCCTGAGATGCCTGGGTGATGTGCAGCCTGTAACTCCCAGAGTTTTCTGTGATGAGCACGGCAGGTAGAGCACTTGACTTTACTACCTACAATTCTCATAGTGCCAGAGTGAAAATGTGGTCTGCAGCCCTGTAGTCCAACTAAACGAGGTATGCAGGCAAAACACTGGGACTACATTGCCCATAATCTACAGGGCCTACAGTTCTCAGGATCCTCTGTGGTTGGGACTGCAGGGCAGAGAACTGAACTACACTACACAGAATCCTGGCAGAAGGAGGTGCCAAGATGAGCCTGCAGCCTGCAACTCCCAGAGGCCTCCATGGTGAGGGCTGTGCAGATAGAAGGGCAGACTACACTACCCAGAAGCCCTGGGAAGCCTGCAGCACCCAAACATCTTCCCATCGAGGTCCACATTAGCAGAGCTTTGAACTGCACTACCCATCCTCAGGGTGTCCTGTGGGCTTGTGGCATAGAGTTCCTACTTAGGTAGGATGGGCTGCACTACCCAGCATAACCAGTGGTCTACAGTTCCCAGAGGCCTCTGAGGTGAGGGCTGCCTGAATAGAACTGAACCTTAATGATGACCACTTTCTTTCTTAAAACTGAAATTCTGACAATACCCAGAGTTTCTGGGGATGTGTGGGTGAATGTGAAAACTACCATTCTTAAAGACTGAAATGCTGGACTACATTATCTAGAATTGTGGGGATACCAGGGCAACCCTGTGGCTTTCAGTTCCCATAGGCCTTTAGGGTGAGGGACGCCTGGCAGAACATGGGAACCTCACTGCCCAGAAACCTCTGGGGCCTGCATCTCCCAGGGGCCTCTGCAGTGAGGGTTGCGTTGCAGAGTGCTGGACTCCACTACCCAGAATCCTGGAGGTAGTTCGGTGAGCATGCTGCTTGTAGTTGCCATAGGCTACTGAGGTGAGGGCTGTTATGGGCAGAACACCAGACTACGTTGCCCCAAATCTCTGGGAATGTTGAGTGAATGTACAACTTGGGGGCTCCCAGAAGCCTCCACGGTGAATTATCTAGAATCTCCTAAGTGGTGGTGGGGGTGCATCCTGCAACTCCCAGAGGCCTCTGGGGGGGGGGGGTTACTTCTGCGATGCAGGCACTCTTTCCCTTAATGATGACCACCTTTCTTAAAACCCATGCTCCTAAGTGGGGCCAGTCCCTGGCTAAGATTACACTTCCCAGAGGCCTCTGCAGTGCCCTGTTTCTGGCCTTCTACCCTGGGGTTCATGAGTGAAGTGTCCCGAGGACTCCACGTCTGCGCCTCTGCCTGGCTGCAGCAGCACTTGGCCTGGTGAGGCAGGGCTGGGGTGCCCGGACTCCCCTTTCCTCTGCTCCTGAGATTCCACTCCTCCTGCTGCCACAGATAACACAGCCAGACCCGTCACTGCAGTAGGCACAGACTTTATCCAGGAACAGCTGAGGGTGGAGGAAGGGCTGAGATTCACCAGGAAGCTGGGAGGGCACCGCCATGCGCTGGGCGTGGCCAGAGGGGCGGGGCATCACGTCGCCATTTTTTGGCGTCTGTCCTGCTTGCTTCAGGGTGTGGAATTGAGCTGTATCCTCAGGACCAAGGGGAGAGCCAAGGCCTTGGACACTTTTATAATAGCCTGAAGCAGGTATCTGATACTCATATCATATCCTCAATGCATCCTCTTCTGACACTCCATTATTCCTTTCTGAGGCCTCTGACATTCACATCATATGGCACTGAGTCCACTCACACTGGTAACATACTGCAGGACAATGAAATGAATATAAAATCCACCCTTAGGTTTCTAAAGCTCAGATAATGACCTCCCTGAGACCTCTAACTCTTAAGTACTATCTTAACAAGTGCTCTGGGGCACCTGATGTCTGCACAGATTAATACTCTGATAGATATTCAAAATATAACTGAGACCTCCAAAGGTTACATAGTATGTACAATGAGTCCTCTGATACAAGCATGTGTCTCATTGAGATCTCTGACACATGAAATCTCCACAGAGGGCTCCAACCCTCAAATGACTGAGTCATTTGAGCCCATATTGACCAGTCTGAAAAAGATCATCTTCTTAGTAAAGCCTCTTCCATGTAATATATAGTCATTAAGGCCTCTGATAGTCATAATCTCACTGAGGCCTTTCACACTGATGGTCTTTGAACCCTGAAAACTCCATCACATACAGTGTCCTCACTGGGTACCTTGACACTCCCACCATTATTCTCAATGAGACATCTGACACATAGAACTTCCTCACTAGAGGGCTGGGGTTGTGGCTCAGCAATAGAGTGCTTGCCTCACATGTGTGAGACCCTAGGTTCATTCCTCAGCACCACATAAAAATAAATAAACAAAATAAAGATATTGTGTCCATGTATAGCTAAAAAAAAATTTTTTTAAATTTAAAAACTTCCTAACTAGAAATTTCAGCCCTAAAATATACTCCCAGCTATTCCCCTTTTTGGACTATACCCAAAAGACCTAAGAAGAGCATACTACAGGGACACAGCCACATCAATGTTTATAGCAGCACAATTCACAATAGCTAGAATGTGGAACCAACCTGGATGCCCTTCAATAGATGAATGGATTAAAAAATGTGGCATTTATACACAATGGAATATTACTCAGCACTAAAAAACAATAAAATCATGGCATTTGCAGGCAAATGGGTGGCATTAGAGTAGATTATGCTAAGTGAAGTTAGCCAATCCCTAAAAAATAAATGCTGAATGTCTTCTCTGATATAAGGGGGTGACTCAAAATGGGATAGGGAGGAAGAACATGAGAAGAAGACTATTACTGGGCTGGAGATGTGGCTCAAGTGGTAGCGCGCTCGCCTGGCATGCGTGCAGCTGGGGTTCGATCCTCAGCACCACATACAAACAAAGATGTTGTGTCCGCCAACAACTAAAAATAAATAAATAAATATCAAAAAACTCTCCCCCCCCCCCCCTCTCTCTCTCTCTCTTTCTCACTCTCTTTCAAATAAAATTAAAAAAAAAAGAAGACTATTACTAAATAGGGAAGAGAGGTGGGAGGGAAAAAGAGGGAGAAGGGGAGTTGCACAGAAGATGGGATGCCGCAGTCTGGCTGGGCACAGAATCACGAGCCACTCACAGCTTTGTAGATTCAAACAGCAATTCTTTATTCCCGAACTCACACCGGTCTCTACACACACGTTCTGGGGAAATCCAAGTTCTGCCGCACAATTCACGTCCCAAATACTTTCTGAATTCCACGAGAACTCAACAGGAACTCAGGCAGCAGGATACGCCCTATTCCCAGCAGCCATAACCTTAAACCTGGAACTGCCTTAAATCCAGATTGTCCTAAACCGGGAACGCCCTAAACCCAAATTATCCTAAACTAAAACCTGCAGGATACACCCTAAACCTGGATCCACCCTCGTCCTTGAGCAGGGTCACCTTTCTCAAACACACATGCAATGTCACAGTGAATTTCCAAGGCAAGTCCATTTAACATGGGGTACGCTGGCAAGGAAATTTCGATGCGTCATTCCTACTTGGCAATGGCCCTCAGCAATGGGAGGAGAACCTCATTGTTATACAGAATACATATATGATGTTGTAATGAGAAAAAGAAAAAGAAAGTGTGTCACATTCGATTGGATAGAGAGAAAGGATGGGAGAGGAGGGGTGGAGTAGGAAGGATAGGAAGGGCAGCAGAACAGAATAGACAATATGATTGATGTATGTACATTCCATGTATGTATTATAGATCAAATACATTCTACAGTCATGTATGACTAAAAAATAAATAAATAAAAAAGTTAAAAAAATAATTTAAAAAAATATATACTCACTGAGGAAACTATTCTCTCCTAGTCATAAATTTTCTTCACTAAGGACCTTCATAGTCACCTAACAGAGTGAGTGAGGCTATAATACCTGCATTCTCCTAGTCTGTAACACATATACTCAACTCTCTGAGGCCTCTAAGAGAAAATACCCTATACTAATAACAAAATAATCTCAATGAAGACTTTGACACCTATCACATCCTTATTAAGGCCTCTGACTTTGACCAAACATCTTCAGTACATCTTCTGAAAAATGTATTATTCTCAATGAGGATTCAGACACTCAGGTGATAGCCTCGCTCTGGACTCTGACACTAAATATCCATATGAAGGCACTGTCACATATAATAGGCTAACACAGGTCTCTTCCTATTACAGCACATATATATCCTCGCTCAGGCCTGCAGCACTCATGGAACATTCTCATGGAGGTCCCTGACACTCAGGAAATATCCTCAGTGAGTCCTCCTCTGACACTCAATATTGTGTCCTTACTGAGGGCTCTGAAATTCCTTGATCATCTCACTGAGTCCATAAATTCTTCTATTTCCTGAGAACTGTCACATGTACAATAAACTCACTCAGGGCTCTGACACTCATATCCTTTCCTCCCAGTTGCCTCTAACACTTACATCACATTTCACAGAGGCTTGTTGAATGCAAAATAGTATTCTCCCTCAAGCCTCTGTCTGTCCCTCAGTGAATATCTCAATGAGAGCTCAGGCACACCTAAGAGCCCCACTGGCAGATATCTTGATTGTCTAGTCATATTTAAAAATCATGGAGGGCTTAAGTGTCTCCTTGAGGTCTCTGACACAGACAATAGTTCCATGCAGGACTCTCACCCAAGCAGTACAAATGCTCAGGCCTTTGACACCATTATATCCCCAGTGAGGGGTGTGACACTGGTATAGCCTCTTCCCTGAGGACTCTAACATACATAATGTTCTCACTGAGTAGCCTGACACTCCTGTCACATCCTATGTGAGACTCTTACACAGGATTTCCTCCCTGAGACCTTTGAGGCATAGATTAAGCATTCTAAGATCTCAAACACATTCAATGCCTCCAGCTAGGCCTCTTGCAGTCAGATATTTTCCTCACTGAGGATGTTCATAGTAATGTAATAGTGTGATTGAGGGATCTGAAACATACTATATACACTGAGTCCTTAGACATATGTATTCAACTCACTGAGGCCTCAGAGATGATTCCCTAGCTGAGTCCTGTGACAATCATTGATTAATCTCAATGAAGCCCCTGACACATCCTCAGTGAGGCCTGTAGCTGGATAATATTTCATTATTGATTTCTGGGTCACATATATGATTCTTGCTGAGGCCTCTGAAACTCAACTAATAGCCTCACTCTGGCATCAACTTTCCACGTCAAGTATCTAAGGCATATATTGTGTTTGCAAAGGCCTCTTACTCTTACCATTGGCACACTGATGACTATGACCCATGTAATATCCTCATTCTGATGGTGACTACTCAAATAGAACACTCCTTGTGGTTTTATCCCTGATTGGATATCCACAATGGGTCCTCCTCTGACGTTTGCATCCTATACACACTGCGGCCTCTGATATTCATATTTCACTGAGTATACAGACACCTGTAAGCAACTTCCTAAAGATGCTCTAAAATATCCTCACTCACAGCATTTATAATCATGTGATATTTTCTCTGAGAGTTCTGAAACCCATATAATATACTCATCAAGGATTTTGATGCATACAATTTCCTCATGTGGCTGCTGACACTAACAGAATTTATTCACTGAGTTCTGAGATACTCCATCATAATCCCCCTGAGGTTTATGAAATCAAGATGAAATCTTCACTCAGGTTCTCATATGTTCTACCCACACTGAAGCTTCCGGCTCATGGTATCATCACAGTGGCCTCAGGAAAACATATTTTCTCCTACCCATCTAAAAAACAATCTATCCTCTGAGGACTCTAACACAATTAATGTTCTCACTGAGTAGCCTGGCATTCCTGTTTTATCCTCTGTGAGGCCTCTGACACATAGGATTTCTTTTCTGAGACCTTTGAGCTATAGATAGAACATACTGAGATCTCAAACACATGCAATGCCTTCCACAAGGCCTCTTGCAGTCAGATATTTTTCTCACTAAGGATGTTCATAGTCATATAACAGTGTGATTGAGGGCTCTAATACATATACTACTCACACTCAGGTAATAGTCTTGCTCTGGATTCTGACACATAATATCCTCCTGTAGACTCTAATACATTTACTATGCTTACTGAAGTCTGTAACAAACATAATAAGGGCTTCAGTGAGGACTGAAACTTCTGATATTCATAATATTCTCAGTCAGGGCTTTCACATTTATATAAAATTCTTATTGAGTTCTCTGCTATTCATATAATGTCCTCAGTAAAGCTCCTCTATGTAAAAGATGTAATGCCTCACTGATGCATTTTACAGAATATACTCATTGAGGTCTGTAACACTCATATAATATTTTCACTGATTCCTCTGACACTCATGTAATGAGGCCTCTGTCATCTATAAGGTCTTCACTCTGACTCAGTTTTCAGAGGGTGGCAACAATCAAGTCCACTGCTGCGATCTGGGATTTTCTTTCCTATCCTGGGGAGGATTGTTTCCCCTTAAGTCTGATTTTCCCCCCAGATCTTTAGATGCTTTTTTCCCCAATTCTTTATTTTGTTTATTTAGTTTTTTTTTTTTAATGTGGCATTGGTGATCGAACCCAGTGCCTATGCATGCTAGGCAAATGCTATACCACTGAGCCATGACCCCAGCCCAAGTCTATCTTTTTCTTAACATCCTAAGTGGATTTTTTTTGTTTAATTTATAAAAGTAATTTTATTCCTAATTGTCACATAGTAATTAGACATATGTCGGTATTATCCTGAGAAGTTAGAGCAGAACAGTTCAACCATGTACAGGGGCAATGTCCTCCCCACTTTGTCTTGATGAAAGGACTCGTGTCAATGGGATTATCCTCACAGGACTGGTGTTGATTAAAAAGTCTTCATAGGATTATAGATTAGATTATAGATTAAAGTGGCCTTACCAGATTGGTATTGATTAAAGTGGCCTTATTGGATTGGTATAAATTAAATATGCCTTATGGGATTAGTATAATTAAATTTGCCTAATTGGATTGGTATTGATTAAAATCTCCTCACAGTATTGGCATAGTTCAAAATGGCCTTACCATGTTGATATTGATTAAACAGTTTTCACAGGGCTTGGATCATGTAGCTTCTCACAGTGGCCCAATGTTTGGAGAGGAATGAGCCCAACGGGTATGATGGGCTGACTCCTAGCTCTCACAGTCCTTATGTTGAAGTCCTACCTCAGTAGCTCAGAATGTGACATATTTGGAGACAGGATCTCTGCTTGCCCTGGAGTGAGTCCTGAACCTGTTTTCTGAGCCCTTCCCTCCTCCCTATGCTTAGTTACAGACCTGGATAGGAGTCCACAGAGCCAGACCATAGCTGACCCAGGACTGTGTCAACACCCTACAAGGAGCCTCAGAGTCCAGCTTCTGGGAGGCCATCATACTTCTCACCTATGTCCTGGCATGCCCCAGGTATTCCTCAAGCCTGGAAGAAAAGGAGGGCACTAGTCCTGGCCTTTCAGGTTTGCTGAGCTCAGCAGGGTGTGTAAAGTGGGGGAACAGCTATCTGCCTGCCTTCCACAGCAGCACTGGGCCCCTGCGACCCCACCAGGAAGTCTGTCCCAGAGTCAGGGCAGAGGGAGTTACTACTGTGTCTTAGGCTGCTATAGGGTGTGGCAGCTCTCAGCCCTCTCAGGAAATATTCAGAGCCCTGGGCTCATCCCAGCTCAGCCTGTGGCCTTTCCTGAAGATGGGAGGGTCTAGAGTTCCAGTAGGGTGAAGCCTATGAGGAGCTGGTCAATTAGAGACAGGGACTGAGTGATGACCTCCAGGTCATTTTGCTTCCTATGCTGGACAGGCAGTGGGTTCAGTCCTGAAATTTCCAGAACCCTGGAACTTCATCATCTGGCTTCATCATGTCCATTTTGGGGAAAATGGATCAAAGTGCCTGCAGCTGACCCTTGACTAGGACAGGACCTCCTGGGAAGGGGTACCTGTGCAGTGTCCAGAGGTCATCTGGATGGAGGCAGGAGGCTCCTCCTTAGTTCCTGTGCTCAGCCCTTATGGGGAAAGGTGTCTACTCTCAGTATACTGACAGCCAGCCCTGCTTCCCTTCCACCTATCTGACTTTGTCTTGGACCACTCTTATGGGTTTGGCTCCCAGCCTGTTCTATGCTCACTCCCTTAAAGGGTCAGGTGGGTCCAGTGGGCACAGGCGAGACACCATGACCAAGTGGAGTATTCCTGAGGGACTCTCCCTGCTGAGATTAAAAGAGATATTTTGTCTGTTACAAAGTGTGGATGGCAAGAGGGGAGCTGAAAGAGAATATGAGGGGTGGTTTGTTCAGCCCTGGACTTTCTGGGCTCCAGGGCTTTGGGGACATAAAATATGGGTGGAAAATATTCAAACCATAGTGCCATCCTTTTAGATCAAAATATGGGATGATGGGTTCTATTTTAGCTAAAATATGCAAACATATGTTGAGTAACCAGAACAATGAATTTCAGAAGTTGTGCATCAGGACTAGTGGAACAGCTGTCTGCAACACTAAACAAGCTAATCAATCAACAGAATCCAAGATCAGGATGCATTTGCAACCTGTGGAAACAGATAAAATTAAAAGTTGGGATGGGGGTTATGAAGCTGTAGCATAATGTCCTCTAAGATAATCAGAGGTGGGTCACAGAGGCCCTAATGGCAGCCACCTCCAGGTTCTCCCCTAGATGTGGTTCTGTGAGGATACTGGAGGAGCCTCCATGTTTGTCTGTTGTTCCCCCAGGAAGCTCCTATGGACAAAGATGCAGGCCTGGGTTGTTGTGCTTGCATTTTTCTGAGTTTACCACCCACATCCAGAACTTTTAATCTCTTTCCATAGGCAGCAACTGCATACTGAGCCTGAGTTTATCAGCTGCATATACAGATGTTTCTATTCAGAATTCACTTTTCCCTCTGTGAGGTGTGCAAAGGTAAGTGCAGTCCAGAGTCCAGACCAGAGTAAAGATCTGGGGGAGCTCAGAGACACCAGGGCCTCCAGGCATGGATTCATAGCAGTTATGCTATTTGTTCACCCATTGAAGCGCATCCTGATTGCTTAAGGTATTGGGGCATTGTGAAAAGAACTACTATATGTAATTGCATGCTGTTATCTAGATATACATTTTTGAGGCAGTTGTCTATATTTTTAGGATCATGTGGTGACACCATGTCTAAATTTGGGGAAAATGGCCAGGTTTTTGATAATGGTGAGCTGTTGTGTGCTCTACCAGCAATGCACAAGAGTGCCTGTGGCTGTTCATCATCCTCATGGTTCACATTACACTTAGTAAAGACCTTAGCAGCTTAGTAGGTGTGCAGTGCATCTTGGGATCTTAGTTTGTGCTTTCCTCATGACAGGTGATTCTAAGAATTATTTTTATGCTTCTTTTCCATCTTGGATCTTTCTTGTGAGTTTTCTATTCAGATCTTTACCAATTATGTTGTCTTATTGTTGAGTGTCTTACTATATTTTGTGTACAAGTTTGTTTTAGACATATACTTTCCAAAGTTTCCCCCAATCTTTAACTTGTCTTTTCATTTCCTTAATATGATTTTTTACAGAGTAATTTAATACAGTCCACATTATCAGGTTTTTCTTTCATGGATTTGTTGTTATTATTATTTGTTTGGTAGCAGGGATTGAACCCAGGGGTGCTTAACCACTGAGCCACATCCCCAGCTTTCATGGATTTTGGGGGGAGCTGTATTTAAAACCTCATCATGAAACATGTGGTCATGCACATCTTCTAGAGTTTTACAATTTCCCATTTTAAATGTAAATCTAGGGAATATTTTGATAGGTTCTGGCATCCATATGTGTGGCTTCTTAAAGTGTGTCCTTTTGCAGTCAGTGCTGTCTAGTCTAGGTTTAAAAACAGCTTGTTGGGAATTTCTAGAATGCACTGAATCTTCAGATCAGGTTTGAGATAATTTCATCTCAATTATATTGAGACCTGAACAAAGACTATCTCTGCATTTATTTATATTTCATTTGATTTCTTTATAAACATTTCAAGATTTCCTGAAAGTATGGTTGTACTTTAAGACTTACATGAAAGTACTTCAAATTTGGGGTCTCTATTTTAAATATTAATGCTATGAAATTTTTCTTATTCCAGTTTATAAATTTCACTGTTTCCTCTATGTGATTGCTGAAATATAGGAAATCAATGAAATTTTGTTTATGGGCCATGCACTTTGCTGCTTTCTATGTCCATCCATTTTGGTCAAGACATAGGATGGTAGGCTCTATTTCTTTTTGATTTCTAAAATCATGACCTGGAATAGTCAGAACTATGAATTTTAGAGCTTCACTGTGCCTAGCACAAGTGGGGGCAGCTCTGAACAGTGAACACCCAGCATCCTGCACTGCCCACAGTGGCCAGAAGGGGGCACTCAGAATAACCTTCTCTGATCAACTGCTTTTGGGGGCTGTGTTCTGTGCTCTAATCAAACTTCCTTCTCCTGGGGACCCATCTGAGATATTCCACATCTAGGGACTCCTAGGGGCTATATCTAAGGTGTAGACCAGAGGGTTTTTTTTTTTTATCCTGGGGACACACCTGGAAAGATACCATGGCCTGGGTATGCCTGGTGGATATATCTATGGTGAAGACCAGAGCTTCCTTCTCCTTGGCCTACCCATGGAGACTCCACTGTGGATTCAGGATGACTGAGGTCCATGTGAGGAAAACATGAGGAAGAAGCTTCCTGTGCACTGCCTGGTGTGATGAGAAGGAAGTTCTGCCATGCTCTTTACTTTCTCAGGTAATATTTTAGCAGAAATTATTTTACAACATTTCTTACTGAGGCTTTGGCTGCTCATTATCATGGTAAGTCAATGTATTTTGTGTGGCTTGAGTGTCTAAGGAAACAAATGCCCCCTCAAGATGATGCAGGGAGGGCCCAGTGCCTGGAGTCTCACTGGGGCCTGAGGGTAAGGGCTCATGAAAATGCAGCAGGAAGCTCACAGGAGCCTCTAGGGTGAGAGGTGCAAAAATTATGTTGGATTACACCACCCAGAATCCTGGATAACTGCAGAATCCTCATTGCAGTTACCAGAGCCTTCTGCAGGGAAGGCAGCATGGGTCAAATGACAGACTGTGCTACCCATAATTCTTGGAGACTTGCAGCTTGCAGAGACCTCTGCAGAGAGGGCTTTACTGACAAAAAAATCAAACTATGTTACCAATTACTTTTGGGTGCCTGTTTTGCTCAGGAGCAAGTAACACATTCACCCTCATTTCCCCAACCAGGATTCTGGGTAGTGCAATCCAGTCTTCTACAATGCAGTACCTGGAGTCTCACCCCAGTAGCCTCTGGGGTGAGCATTGCAAAAGCAGAATACCAGACTTCAATGCTCATAACCTCTGGGTATGCCTACATACCTTGTAACCCTGTACATCCAAGAGGTTTCTGTGGTGATGGTTATATTGGTAGAATCTTCCTAGAATCTCCAGGGTATCAGGGAAAGCTTGGAGTCTTCAGCTCCTGTGATCCTCAGCAGGAATGTGCAGGCAAAACACTAGATTGCATTATCCAGAACCCTCAGGGACTGCAGCTCCCAGAATCCTCTGTGGTGAGTGGGCAAACCATTGAACTGCATTACCCATAATCCTAAGGGGGAATTTTAGTTTCAGAATTTTCTGCAGTGAGTAGGAAAAACACAGGACATATTACTCACAAATCTTGGTGCCAGCAGCTCTCAGGATCCTCTGTTGTGAGGACTGTTGGACTGAGAGTTTAACTACAGTATCCAGAATCCTTGGTGGGGTGTGTTGCCCAGGTGAGTATGCAGCCTGCAACTTCCAGAGGTCTCCGAAGTGAGAGCTGTGCATTCTGCAGGTCAGACTACACTACCTACAATTCCTGGGGACACACTGGTGAATGTGCTGCCTCAAATTCTAGGAGGCTTCAACAGTGAGGTCTTCCATACCATGGCAAGCACGTGGCCTTCAGTTCTCATACCCCTTGCAGTAGGGACATGGAGGCAAAACACTGCACTACCTTATCCACAATTCTCAGGGGGAATTGCAGTTCCCGGGATCTGCAATAGTTAGGGTGGCTGGATAGGGAGCTGAAGTACACCACCTAGAATTCTTGGAGGTGCCCCATGTCCATGTGGCCTGGAAGTCTCCAAAGTGAGGGCTATGGAGGCAGAAGGCAAGACTATACTACCCAGAATACCTAGGGGTCTGTAGCTCCCAGACACCTTTCTTTTGAGTACTGCCAGGGCAAGCTTTGTATTGCACTACATAGACTCCTCAGGGGTGTCTAGGCAAGCTTATGTTACACAGATCCCAGAGCTTTGATGGTGAAGTCCACTTAGGTAGGATGGACTGTACTACCCAGAATAATCAATGGCCCACAGCTCTCAGAGACCTCTGTGGTCAGGGCTGACTGAGTAGAACTGACTATAATACTCCTGGGGACTCTGAGCTCTAAGTAGTTACTGTACAGTTGAACATAGCACCAGGCTATAATACCCATGATCCTTGGGGGACTGCAGCTCCCAGAATCCACTGTGGTGTGATGCTGCATGGGCAGAACACCAGACTACACTGTCCAGAATCGCTAGGGATGCCTGAGTGACTGTGTAGCCTGCAATTTCTAGAGATCTCTGCAGAGGGTGCTGCATTGTAGAAGACTGGATTGCACTACCCAGAATCCTGGTTGGGGATATGAAGGTGAATGTGTTACTTGAAGTCCCCATAGGCTTCTGGACTGAGGGCTGAATGGGCAGAATGCCAGACTACACTGTTCAGAATAACTAGGGGTGCCTGAGTACACTTGCAGCTCACAGAGACCTCTGCAGCTGGGCTGCATTATGGAATACAAGACTGCATTACTCAGAATCCTGGGGGTATGAGACCCTAACAGCCTGTAGTTCCCTTCTCCTCAGAGTGGCCTGGGGGATACGCCATTGGGGGACCCTCCTGGTTCACAACTCTAGGGATGACCGAGGCTCCCTTCTCCTGAGTAGCCTGAGGGAGACTGGTGTGGGGACCCTCTTGGTTCATGTCTCTAGGGATGCCCAGGGTTCCCTTCTAATCACAGCAGCCTGAGGAGGATGCCTGGTGTAGAGACCCTGGTGGGTCACATCTCTACTGGGAGGGGCTTCTCCCCTCTAGCAGGTTGTCTCCAATCCCAGGGGCTGGTTCCACTCCCAGGGGTGTCTCCCCTCCCAGCAAAGTGTCTCTCTTTGCTGGAGGGGTGACATCTGTGGTAATGGGGGTGGGCATCTCTCCTCCCAGCAGCGTGTCTCCCCTCTTAGGGGGCATCTCCACTCCCAGCCAAGATTCAGGTGAGTTTTGTGGGGGGAGGGGCTGAGGGCGGGGCCCAGTCGCCATCTTGGATCCTGTGCTGTCCTCAGGCTGAGGAGGGAGCTTTTTTCTCAGAGCTGAGAAGAGGAACCCTGAGTACTTGGCAAGGTGGGTCATTTCACAAGGAGGGCAGAGCTTTACTCTCCTCAGAGCAGCCAGAAAAGATGACAGGCCAGAAAACCCTCATGGGCCACATCTCCGAGGGTACCCACCTTGGATGCTGTCTGGTCCTCAGGTTTAGGAGGGAGCTTTCTCCTCAGAGCTGAGCAGAGGAACACTGACTGCTGGACAAGATGGATCATTCCACAGGGAGGGCAGAGCTCCCCTCTCCTCAGAGCAGATACAGGACACACCAGGCCGGGAAACCCTCAAGGGCCTCATCTCTAGGTGCACCCCTTGGTTCCCTTTCAGAGAAGCCTGGGAGAGATACCAGGCCTGGGGAACCTGGTGGGACAAGTCTCCAGGGTTGCTGGGGTTCCTCTCCTCAGAACAGCCTGGGGTTCCTCTCCTCAGAGCACGAGAAGATGCCAGGCCTGGGACCCTCATGACAACATCTCTAGAGATGCCCAGAGTACTCTTCTCAGAGCAGCCTCACGGAGATGCTAGGCCTGGGAACAAAGGTGGGCAATATCTCTAGGGACATCTCATTAGAGCAGTATGGGGGGAGATGCTAGGCCCTGGCACCCTGGTGGGCTACATCTCTGGGGAAACCTGAGGTTCCATCTTCTCAGAGCAGCCTGGGGGAGATACCAGGCCTTGGGAACATAGTGGGATGTGTCTCCAGGGATGCCCCAGAGTTACTAATCCTCAAAGCAGCATGGGCAAATGCCAGGCATGGGGATTCTCTTGGCTACATCTCTAGGGACTCCTGGGATTCCTCACCTGAGAAAAGCCTGAGGGAGATACCTAGCCTGGGGACCTTCTGGACCATGTCTCTAGGGACATGTGAGGTTCCCTTTCCTCAGAGCAGCTAAGAGGAGATATCTGGCCTGGGGACCCTCTTCATATCTCTATGAACATCTGGGCTTCCCTTTCCACAGTGCAGCCAGGGGGAGGCATCAGGCCTGGGTCCCAGGTGGGCCACATCTCTAGGGACACTCTGGGCAGGAAGCTGCTGGGGCTTGGTGAGTTCAGGTTTTCCCAACCTTGAGAGTGGCCACCATGGGCTACGATTTCACTGCTTTTCTTCAAACCTCTGATCCCACAAAGTTGGGTTATGTCACCCTATGTCAGAGACTAATTTCCAGAGGCCTCTATGGTGGCCCATTGCTGGCCTCTGCCCTTGGGTGCAGGAGTGAATCGGGCTTCATGTGGCTGCATGGCCCCTGGCTACAGCAGGCCTGACCTGGTGGAGGACAGGCTGGAGTGCAGGGAGGTGGCTCCTGGACTCCCTTTTCTGCTCTCTAGAGATTTCACTTCTCATGCCACAGACAGCACAGCCAGACCTAGTGACAGCAGTGGGACCAGGTTTCACCCAGTAACACTGGGGGTGGAGGAAAAAGCAGAGTTCCCAGGAAGCCCAGGATGCTCCCCTCCCAGCGGAAGCTTCTCCCCTCCCAGCAGGGTGTCTCCCCATTCCAGGGAGGTGTCTCACCTAGAGTGGGGGCCTCTGCCCTTTCATCAGGGTGTCTCCCCACCCAGCAGGGTATCTCCACTTCTAGGGGGTGGCTCCACAACCAGTGGTGACTCCCCTCCTAACAGAGTGTCTCTCTTACCTAAGGGATTGTCTGGTTTGGTGGGGGCAAGCACCTTCCCTCCCAGCAGGGAATCTCCCTATCAGGGGTTGGCTTCCCTCTCAGCAGGTGTCTCTCTGTAGGGGGAGTGTCTCCCCTAGAGGGGGGTGACTCCCCTAGAGGGGGTGTCTGCCCGAACAGAAGGGTGTCTCCACTACTGGGGGTATCTCCATTCCCAGCCAAGCTTCAGGTGAGTAGCATAGTGGCAGGGCCTGGGCACCATCTTGGATGCTGTCTGGCCCTCAGGCTGAGGAGGGAGCTTTCTCCTCAGAGCTGAGCAGAAGAACCCTGACTGCTGGACAAGGTAGGTCATTCTACAGGGAGGGCAGGCTCCCCTCTCCTCAGAGCAGACACAGGACAAGCCAGGCTGGGAAACCCTCATTGGCCTCGTCTCTAAGTGCACCCCTGGGTTCCGTCCAGAGAAGACTGGGAGAGATACCTGGCCTGGGGACCCTGGTGGGACAAGTCTCCAGTGCCGCCATGGTTCCTCTCCTCTGAACAGCCTAGGGGAGATGCCAGGCCTGGGCACACTCTTGGCCATGACTCTAGGTACTTCCCGGGGTTCCCTCTCCTCAGAGCAGCACGAGAAGATGCCAGGCCTGGGACCCCCTTGTCGACGTCTCTAGCGATGCCTGGGGTACTCTTCTCATTGCAGCCTAGTGGAGATACCAGGCATGGGGACAATGGTGGGCAACGTCTCTAGGGATGTCTCATCAGAGCAGTCTGGGGGAGTTGACAGACCTGGGCACCCTCGTGGGCTACATGTCTAGGGAAACCCGAGGTTTCCTCTCCTCAGAACAGCCTGGGGGAGATGCCAGGCCTTGGGAAACTAGTGGGATGTGTCTCTAGGGATATCCCAGAGTTCCCACTCTTCACAGCAGTGTGGGTAGACTGTCTTGGCGATGTCTCTAGGGATGCCCTGGTTTCTTCACCTCAGAGAAGCCTGAGGGAGATGCCTGGCCTGGGGACTGTCTGGGCCATGTCTCTAGGGACATGTGAGGTTCCATTTCCTCAGAGCAGCCAGGAGGAAATGTCTGGCCTGGGGACCATCTTCACATCTCGAGGGACACCTGGGCTTCTCTTTCCACAGAGCAGCCAGGGGGAGGCACCAGGCCTGGGTTTCAGGTGGGCCACATCTCTGGGGACACTCTGGGCAGGAAGCTGCTGGGGCTTGGTGAGTTCAGGTTTTTCCAACCTTGAGAGTGGCCACCATGGGATAGGATTTCACTGTTTTTCTTCAAACCTCTGATCCCACAAATTTGAGTTACATCACCCTGTGTCAAAACCACTTCCCAAAGGCCTCTGTGGTGGCCCATTGCTGGCCTCTACCCTTGGGTGCAGGAGTGAAGCAAGGCTCCATGTGGCTTCCTGGACCCTGGCCACAGCAGGCCTGACCTGGTGGAGAACTGGCTGGTGTGTAGGGAGGTGGCTCCTGGACTCCCTTTTCTTCCTTCTAGAGATTCTGCTCCTCTTGGCACAAGGGACAACACAGCCAGACCTAGATACCTCAGTGGGAACAGGTTTCAGTAACTCCTGAGGTGGACAAAGAAGCGGAGTCCCCAGGAAGCCCAGGCAGCTCCGCTCCAAGTGGGAGCTTTTGCCATCTCTGCAGGATGTCTCACATCCCAGGAAGGCATCTCCCCTAAGGTGGGGGCTTCTCCCCTCCTAGCAGGGTGTTCCAATCCCAGGGGCTGGCTCCACTCTCAGGGGTGTTTCCTCTTCCAGCAAAGTGTCTCTCTTTGCTGGGGGGGCATCTGGGGTAATGCGTGTGGGCATCTCTCCTCCCAGAATCATGTCTCCCCTTTTAGGGGGCATCTCAACTCCCAGCCAAGATTCAGGTGAGTTTTGCAGGCAGAGGGGCTGAGGGTGGGAACTGGTTGCCATCTTGGAATCTGTGTCGCCCTCAGGCTGAATAGGGAGCTTTCTTCTCAGAGCTGAGCAGAGAAACCCTGACTCCTGGACATGGTGGGTCATTCCACAAGGAGGGCAGAATTGCCCCCTCCTCAGAGCAGCCAGAAAAGTTGAGAAGCCAGAAAACCCTCACAGGCCACGTCTCTAAGGGCATCCTAGGGATACCCACCAAAAGCAGCCTGGGGGAGATGCCAGGCCTGGAGACCCTCTTGGGTACATCTCTAAAGACACCTGGGGTTCCTCTCCTCAGACCAGCCTGAGGAAGATGCCTGGCTTGGGGACCCTCTCCGCCATGTCTCTAGGGACACATGGGGTTCCCTTTCCTCAGAGCAGCCTGGGGGAGACATCAGGCCTGGGGACCCTGGTTGGCCATGTCTCTAAGGATGCCCGGGTTCCTCTCCTCAGAGTAGCCTTTGGAAATGCCAGGCTAGGGAATATCTTGGAACATGTCTCTAGTGATGCCTGGGGTTCCCTCCTCAGATCAGCCTAGGGCTATCTGGGCTATGTTAAGTCTTTTGGGCACCCGAGGTAGGGGGCAGGTGCAGTCTGCAGCTCCCAGAAGATGCTGGGGCTTTCTCAACCCCTATACTGGCCTCCATGGGCTGGGATTTCAATGCTTTTCTTCACACCCCTGATCCTAATGTGGGATTCTGTCACCCTGTGTCAAAGACCACTTCCAGAGGCCTCTGTGGTGGCCCCTTTCTGGCCTCTGCCCTTGGGCACAGGAATGAAGAAGGGCTCACTGTGGCTCCCTAGCCCCTGGCCAAAGCAGGCCTGACCTGGTGGGAGACAGGCTGGGGTGCAGGGAGGTGGCTCCTGGACTCCCTTTTCTGCTCTCTAGAGATTTCAGTCCTACTCATGCCACAGACAGCACAGCCAGACCTAATGACAGCAGTGGGAACACTCCTGAGGTGGAGGAAGAAGCAGAGTCCCCAGGATGCCCAGGATGCTCCCCTCCCAGCTGGAGCTTCTCCCCTCCCAGCAGGGTGTCTCCCCATCCCGTGGAGGTGTCTCCCCTAGAATGGGGGCCTCTGCCCTCCCAGCACGGTGTCTCCCCTCCCAGCAGGGTGTCTCCACTTCTAGTGGATGGATCCACTCCCAGGGGTGTCTTCCCTCCTAGCAGAGTGTCTCTCTTCCCTAGGGGTTGTCTGGTTGGATGGGGGCAAGCATCTCCCCTCCCAGCAGGGAATCTCCCCTCCCAGGAGTTGGCTTCCCTCTCAGCAGGTGTCTCTCCCCTAGAGGGGGTTGGCTTCTCTAGAGGGGGGTGTCTCTTCCAGCAGCAGGGTGTCTCCCCCTCCTATTGGGCATCTTCACCCCCAGCCAAGCTTCAGGTGATTAGCATAGTGGGGGGCTGAGGGTGGGGTCTGGGTGCCACCTTGGATGCTGTCTGGCCCTCAGGCTGATGAGAGAGATTTCTTCTTAGAGCTGAGCAGAGGAACCCTGACTGCTGGACAAGGTGGGTCATTCCACAGGGAGGGAAGAGCTCCCCTTTCCTCAGAGCAGCCCCAGGACAAGCCAGGCTGGGAAACCCTGGTGGACCTCATCTCTAGGTGTGCCCCTGTGTTCCCTCCCTGAGCAGCCTTAGAGATGCCAGGTCTGGTGACCCTGGTCGGCAAAGTCTCCAGCTGCCTGTGTTCCTCTCCTCAAAACAGCCTGAGGGAGATGCCAGGCCTGGGGACAATGGTGAGTGATGTCTCTAGGGACACCCGGGGTTCCCTCTCATCAAATACATCTGCAGGGAGATGCCAGGCATGGACACCCTGGTGGGCTACATCTCTAGGGAATCCCAAGGTTCCCTCTCCTCAGAGCAGCCAGGAGGAGATGTCTGGCCTGGAGACCCTCTTGGGTACATCTCTATGGATACCTGGGGTTCCTCTCCTCAGACCAGCCTGAGGAAGATGCCTGGCTTGGGAACACTCTCGGCCATGTCTCTAGGGACACGTGGGTTCCCTTTCCTCAGAGCAGCCCAGGAGAGATGTCAGGCCTGGGGACCCTGGTGGGCCATGTCTCTAGGGATGCCCGGGTTTCCTCTTCTCAGAGGAGCCTTCGGTAATGCCAGGCTGGGGACCCTCATGGACCACGTTTCTAGCGATGCCTGGGGTTCCCTCCTCAGATCAGCCTAGGGGAGACACCAGGCCTAGGTACCCTGGTGGGCTACATACTTCTCTTGGGACACTCGAGGCACAGGCAGGTGCAGCCTGCAGCTCCCAGAAGCTTCTGGGGCTTGGTCTTTGTTCAGGTTTCCCAACTCCTAGACTGGTCATTATGGGCTGGGATTTCACTGCTTTTCTTCACACCCCTGATCCTAAAGTGGGATTCTGTCACCCTGTGTCAAAGACCACTTCCAGAGGCCTCTGTGGTGGCTCCTTTCTGGCCTCTGCCCCTGGGCACAGGAGTGAAGAAGGGCTTACTATGGCTGCCTGGCCCCTGGCTGCAGCAGGCCTGACCTGGAGGGCGATAGGCTTGGGTGCAGGGAGGTGACTCCTGGATTTCCTTTTCTGCTCTCTAGAGATTTCACTCCTTCTCATGCCACAGATAGCACAGACAGGCATACTGACAGCAGTGGAAACAGTTTTCACCCAGTAACTCCTGGGGTGGAGGAAGAAGCATTGTCCCCAGAAAGCCCAGGATGCTCCCCTCCCAGTGGGCAATTCTCCCTTCCCTGCAGGGTGTCTCCCCATCCCAGGGAGGGGTCTCCAATTCTAGGGGCTGGCTCCACTCCCAGGGGTGTCTTCCCTCCTAGCACAGTGTCTCTCTTCCCTAGGGGGTTGTCTGGGTTGGTGGAGGCAAGCATCTTCCCTCCCAGGGGGGTATCTCCCCTCACAGGGTGTGGCTTCCCTCTCAGCATGTGTCTCTCACTTAGGGGGAGCATTGCTGCTATTGGGGGGGTGACTCACCTAGAGGGTGTGTCTCCCCTAGCAGCAGGGTGTCTCCCCTCTCAAGGGGATCTCCACTCTCAGCCAAGCTTGAGGTGAGTAGCATAGTGGGGGGCTGATGGCAGGGCCTGGATACCACATGGGATGCTCTCTGGCCCTCAGGCTGATGAGAGAGATTTCTTCTCAGAGCTGAGCAGAGGAACCCTGACTGCTGGACAAGGTGGGTCATTCCACAGGTAGGGCAGAGCTCTCCTCTCCTCAGAGCAGCCCCAGGACACACCAGGCCAGGGAAACCCTCATGGACCTCGTCTCTAGGTGTGCCCCTGGGTTCCCTCCCTGAGGAGCCTGGGGGAAATGCCAGGCCTGGGGATACTCTTGGCCATGACTCTAGGTACACCCCAGGGTCCATCTCCACAAAGCAGCATGAGGAGATGCCATGCCTGGGTCCCTCTTGATGATGTCTGTAGTGATGCCAGGGTTACTCTTCTCAGAGCAGCCTAGGAGAGATGCCAGGCCTGGGGATAATGGTGACCTCTCTAGGGACGCCCGGGGTTTCCTCCCATCAGAGCATTCTGGTAGGAGATGCCAAGTCTGGCCACCCTGGTGGGCTACATCTGTAAATCCCATGGTTCCCTCTCTTCAGAGCAGCCTGGGAGAGATGCCAGGCCTTGTTAACTTACTTAATGTGTCTCTAGGGACACCCCAGAGTTCCCTCATCACAGCAGCATGGGGAGATGCCTTGCCTGGGGACCCTCTGGGCCAAGTCTCTAGGCACACATGAGGTTCCTTTCTTCAGAGCATCCAGGAGGAGATGTCTGGCCTGGGGACCCTCTTCACATCTCTATGGACACCTGGGCTTCCCTTTCCTCAGAGCAGCCAGGGGGAGGCCCCAGGCCTGGGTCCCTGGTGAGCCACATCTCTAGGGACACTTTGGGCAGGAAGCTGCTGGGGCTTGGTGAGTTCAGGTTTTCCCAACCTTGAGAGTGGCCACCATGGGCCTGGAGACCCTGTTGGCTACATCTCTAGGGACACCTGGGGTTCCTCTCCTCAGACCAGCCTGAGGGAAATGCGTGGCCTGGGGACCCTCTTGGCCAAGTCTCTAGGGACACGTGGGGTTCCCTTTCCTCAGAGAAGCCTGAGGGAGACGTCAAGCCTGGGGACCCTTCTGGGCCATGTCTCTAGGGATGCCCGGGTTTCCTCTCCTCAGAGGAGCCTTCAGAAATGCCAGGCCTGAGGACCCTCGTGGACCAAGTCTCTAGCAATACCCGGGGTTCCGTCCTCAGATCAGCCTAGGGGAGATGCCAGGCCTAGGCACCTTGATGGGAAATGTACATCTCTTGGGACACTCAAGGCATGGGGAAGGTGCAGCCTGCAGCTCCCAGAAGCTTCTGGGGCTTGGTCTGATTTCAGGTTTCCCAACCCCTAGAGTGGCCAACATGGCCTGGGATTTCACTGCTTTTCTTCACACCCCTGATCCTAAAGTGGGATTCTGTCACCCTGTGTCAAAGTCCACTTCCAGAGGCCTCTGTAATGGCCCCTTTCTGGCCTCTGCTCTTGGGCACAGGAGTGAAGAAGGGCTCACTGTGGCTGCCTGGCCCCTGGCTGCAGCAGGCCTGACCTGGTGGGGGACAGTGTACTGATGATACCACTAGTTGTTGGTGACAAGTCCTGCTTCCCCATAAAGTTTGAACATTAGAGAAGCATGCTGAGGCAAGCACATGAACCAGAGTTTATTTTAAAGGGGTAACATAGACTTCTCCCACGAGGGAGAAGGGGGTCATAGCTGGTATTCTGATATCCCAAGAAGCAAGGTGTTCTGCCCTTTTTATATGACCTAACCTAGGCTTCCTTTGTTCTCCTGCCTTTCCCCCCTTATCTTTCTCCTTCCTTTCTAGTGACTAAGCCCAGGAATGCTCAGTGGGTGGGTCAAAACATGGGAAATAGTTGGGCTGAAGAGGGAAGAGCAGTGTAGAATAGTCGTGGACATATTAACAACCTTTTAGCTCCCGGTTGGGAGGGGAAATTCCTGGGACAGCTTACCTTGGCAACAGGTTGGAGCAGAGGCAGGTTCTTGATAAGATCCCTCAGAGACAGTCTCCAGCTTCCCAGACTCAGTCAAAATTGGCCTCCTTGACCTTCACTGACTGTAGTGGTCAGTTATACCTATATGTTGATCCTATGGTAAACAGGATGTCTGGAAGTATCATTTGAGAAAAATACAGCATATAAGAAACCTAAACCAGCCAATCATGCTGGTCCCTAAGATTAAGACTATATTTATTTATCTAAACAATTATCAGAAAAATTAATAAAATAGATTTTTTCCTATTCAAGACAGTTATTTACATAGAATATCCACCAATGTATTATTGCCCTAATATTTCTACAATAGAAGTTGATACCTTTTCTAAGTGGATGGATTGTGCATGTCTTGTCAGTACGATACAAGATATCTAGAAATAATGGATATATTTTAGGCTGGTCTCCTAGAATGGACAAGAACAATTACATGAGGATGCCATAACTCCTAGAAACTTTAAACTTTCAGTGATATGGCATCCAAAAAGATGTTTTGGGGGGCTGAGATGTGGCTCAAGCCGTAGCGCGCTCACCTGTCATGCGTGTGGCCTGGGTTCGATCCTCAGCACCATATACAAACAAAGATGTTGGGTCTGCCAAAAACTAAAAAAAAAAAAAAAAAAAAAAAAATTAAAAAATTCTCTCTTTCTCTCTCTCTCTCTCTCTCTCTCTCTCTCTCTAAAAAAGATGTTTTGATGTTTGACTCCAACCTTCAGAATATTTATATTACTGACAGACCTAATAACCTCCTTAAATGTGAGAATTAAGAGGAAGGATGAAAAATACAACTTATTATTATCTCTAGTTATTTCCAGCTAATATTTCAGATCTATTATATGCTGAAGTTAATGTTCAGGCTTTGAAACAAGTGCATGCCAATTAACCAGACCTAGGTAAGCTCTTGATCTCATGATCCTTGAAGTGATACTTTAAATATTATTCCTTGCTTCTAAAATATTTCTTGCAGTTATATCTTAAAACTTATATTGATATTCTTAATATTTGACTTAAATTACTTCCAAGATTCTTCATAGTTAGATAAGTGCTGATGGAAGGATTGGAACTAAGTTAAAATGCTCTAAGAAGCCACTGTAATAATTATTGTGAATGAGCTCTCTGCTCTATGGTTTGTGGAAAGGCCTAAATGCAATGCCAAATAAAAATGTCTATGTTACTATGGCCAAACAGAATGCTTCCCAATAAAATTGGGAAAAGATTAAGAATCTTCTGATAAGTGTTTGGCAAAATAATAATAATAACCTGGATCTTCCAAAGTTAATTAAATGACTTTAATCCTAAATATGTTGAAACATTCCACATGGTGTGTCATTGAGATAATATGTTTTCTACTAATTCCTTTTGTGTTTCAATAGTAGATCATGATGACCTCGGACCAAGAATCCAGTGACTAAAAGATATAATCCCCCAAATGTATTTAAATATTAAGAAAGGGTGAATATGTGGGGAGCCATATTGAGCTACCATGCCTTCTAGTCCTGATGCACCACAAGGATCTGGAAGATCTCTGTAGTCTGGTGTGGTAGTGCCATGACTCATGACTTGGTCTTTTCCCCCACTCAGATAGCAAGGCCAGTCTTCTGAGTAGGCATACCCCTGAGGTTGACCTACACTCACCTATCCTTTTGTAACATTACCCCTTTGCCCTGTTTGGGATAGAATGTTCCATGGAAACTACCTATAAAAAGGCCATGCCTTTGAGCATGGCCTTTCTAGCTGTCAGTCAACCTGCTGACAGCAGACATCATGAAGCCAGACTCAACCCCCTGAAACCTGACCACTTGCATCATTTCAATGGCTTCTCCCCAATTAAAACGTTCAGCACATGTTCTCTCTCTCTTTCCATGAACCCCTAAGGTCAGAGGAGCCTTCAGAGGACCCAAAGAAAAAGGTTTCTCTGTCTCTTGTGTGATTATTTCATGCAGCCCAGTTCAGTTTACCTGGAGTTACCCTAAGTGTTTTAGTCATGAGAAATGCAACAATTATGGGTAATGTTACTGTGAGTTTTGCCCTCTCACCTCTGTCAGGAATCCCATGGAAACTGAAAGCCATATACCCTGGTGCCCTGAGGATTCTGAGTATTGTTAGGGCCAGTATTAGGGCTGTGGTAAGTTTAGGGTTTGTTTTGGTACTAGGGATTGAACCCAGGGGTTCTTAAGCACTGAGCCACATCTCCAAACTTTTTATTTTTTGGGACAGGGTTTGTTAAGTTGCTTAGGGCCTCATTAAATTGCTAAGGCCAGCTTTGAACTTGTAATCCTTCAAACTCAGCCTCCCAAACCACTGGGATTAAATACAATGTTTAGCATTTTGCTGATTATTTTCTAGGGATCCTGGTGGTTTCTTCCAATTAGAATTGTGGGTAATGTAGTCCTGTATTTAGCCCACTCACTATAAGAGGAGGGCTCTGACAACTTCTGCCCCTTGGCATCATGGGTGATATAATTCTGAGTTTTGCCCACATACCTCTGCTAGTAGTCACATAAAGATGAATGCCTTGGGGCTGGGGATGTGGCTCAAGTGGTAGCGCGCTTGCCTGGCATGCGTGCAGCCCGGGTTCGATCCTCAGCACCACATACCAACAAAGATGTTGTGTCCGCTGAGAACTAAAATAAATAAATAAATATTAAAAATTCTCTCTCTCTCTCTTTCTCTCTCTCTCCCTCCTCTCTCACTCTCTTTAAAAAAAAAGATAAATGCCTCATTCTTGCCCTGGTACCCTGAGGATTCTGAGCAGTTAGGGTTAGGGTTAGGATTAGGGCAAGGACTAGGGATTGGGTTAATATTTGCCCTTTGCTGATTTTTACATGGGATCCTGGCAGTATCTGCCACTTCAGATTGTGGGTAAGGTAATCTGTGATATGCCTGCTTATTGTGGAGAATCCTTGGAGCATTGGGTACCTTAACATTTGGGGTATAAGAAGAGTAAAGGGTGAAAAAGGACTGAGGGAACCTGGGGGCAGGTGCCCACTGTGCTTGTAGGAGAGATTGAGAGTGACATTGAGGTACAAAGAGAGTGAAGTGCTTATGATCAGGGTCAGGGTGAACCACAGGCAAGCTCAGTTCAAGTGATCAAGAGCCAGGGAGGTCACTGACCTGATGAGAAATAGGATCCTGGAGGCTCTTACCATGTGGTAAGTAGGGGTGATGCACCTCAGTCATCTGGGGTCCCCTTTGGAGAGATAGACCAAGACTTCAAATATGGGAAAACAAGTAGGAGACACAGAGACAGGGTGGACATTGTGGTGGAATGGTCTGGGGTCCTCTGTGGAGAGATTATGACCAAGGCCTCCAGACTGGGAATACAGGTTGGGGGTTGCAGAGAGAGGGGGTGGGATGGAGAAATGTGATGAGATGGTCTGAGGTTTTCCAGTGGAGAGAGGATCTCCTCCACCACACGTGTCCTATCTCCATTAATGGCCACCAGGGCTAGGTCCCTGGGATAGAGCTAAAGATCTGGGGACCCAAGGCAGGTGCTCAGTGAGGGCAGAATTAGGGAATATGAGGAAAGGGTAGTAGCCCCCACATCACATGCTCTGCTTGCTGCAATGATACAATTATTAGAACACAGATGAACTTGCTGTTGCCAGGGTAGGACAGATGCCTCAGAGCCACCTGTGTCCCTGTGGATGGCTGACAGTTGCTTACCTGTTCTTCTGTGGATGACATTTGCATGTTGGTGGTTATGTTGTGGGGCAGGTCACTCAGAAAACACACCAAGTCCCAGTTTTGTCCAAATTGAAGAGTCTTTACTCTGACTGGCTGGGACTGCTTACTACAGGACCAAGTTGTCTCTGCAGAAAACAGCCTTGAACTTCAACATTTTAGGGTATTTAAAGGCAAAAACCACATCCAGGTTGATGTAGCTGCAAACAAGCAGGATACAGAAACTGAATTGAGCAGTTAATGAAACAATGCAACGGATGTTCCATGTTTCCATAGCAGCAAGCAAGCAAAAGGGAAGTGGGTCAAAATGACCCCAGTTGAGTACAAGTTAGAGAATAATTACTAATAGTTACTACTAATGGTTACTAGACAATCTCTGTCAGGGTACATTGCCCAAGAAAAATGGGACCAAAAGAGAACAGTTTTACTTTGTATAAGAATTGACATTTTGTATTGAAAAGTATGCTATGCTAGGTAAATATTAATGAGTACAGAGGCAGGTCTTTCCCATAGGAGAAGTATTTCTTACAGGATATGGAGTCTCAGGATAAAATGGAGTCTGTTGATCATTGCCCATATAGCCTGACCCATAACAGAGCATTACAAAATAGGCTGCTGTGAACATTCCTGTGCATGTGTGCTCCGCAAACACCTTCACTTTCCCTGGTGCACAACTGACCGCCAACATGGAGGCATGTGTTGACATGTTTAGGAATAACTGTTGTCCTGGGTGACTATGTTTGCCCATTCTCTGCTCTCCCTCCTCCTGCTCCTTATCTTTGTCCTAATGGCCTCCCATCTCCTTCATAACTCAGGCCTATCCTTCACCATCTCCTCCTTCACATGCATGCACTGGATCCATCTCCATAAACTTGCTCTTACACCCTATTTTCTCTTGCCCTGTGACTTGTGGAGCAACTCTGTTCAGGGTGTGTCACATTTCCCTCTTAACAGACACCCTTTACAGGGTTGAGCACTGACAGAAGAGAGTATTCAGGATTCACATTGAGCACCTAGGATGACTCCTAATGTGGAAACACATTGGTGGGATGATCTTGTTAGGGAGACAGGGCCCATCCTGATGTGTAAAAAGAGGACAGCAATATCTTGTCACATAGCACCCCTGAGGCAGGGCCCGTCTCAACACTGTTCTTCTGACAGGGCCCCAGAGCAGCTGCCAGCTCCATCTGCCATCCCAGGCCCTATTGTCTGCCATAGAGCGGAGCCAACTTCTGCTCTCCAGCAAGGTGAGGCCTTCCTATGAGCACTACATGTTTCCCTCTTCCTGAATGACTTAGAGCTCAAGGCTGAGGAAGGCTCAGCTAGTGTTGTTGATATGAATAGATGAGGTTAACAAAGATCAGAGAGAACTCACAGCTGGATGTTAGTAGACTGAGAGCTGGAGTGGGGTTGTTGCAGGGCATTGTCCCCTCCAGAGTCCAGAGTATGGCCTGCACAGTGCCAGGAGGTGCCATGGGGAAGATTTGGGAGAGGTGCCTCTGTATGTAATGCTTTGTTGGCTTTCTGGGCACATTGGCCTAAAGTTGGGCCTCCTGTATGCCTTCTGGGGAGGCAGAAGGCTACTTGAACTTTCAGGGGCATCTGGGCAGAAATATATCTGGGGAGCCAGGTCAGCCCCCCATGAGGAGCAGGTAAAGATTCTCAGTTTTTCAACAACAGTTATAGAGCTTCATGTTGAGTAAAAAACAGAGGTCCCCAGAAATTTCTTAAGGTTTCTGTGGAGACAAAAACACTGCCACCCTTCAGTAGTGTGTTTGGCAGCTCCTTGTGTTAGAGGGAGCATTTGAGAAATGTTCAAAAATTGAGCAGCAGCCACAGATCAGAATTGAGCTCCCTGTGTCCTCTGTGCAGTGAAGTCTTCCCTAGAGAGGGGAATGTTCCTCCTTCCTACCACCTGTGCACAAGATCACATTCC
This sequence comes from Spermophilus citellus, assembly GCF_964194105.1. Classification (NCBI taxonomy): domain Eukaryota; kingdom Metazoa; phylum Chordata; class Mammalia; order Rodentia; family Sciuridae; genus Spermophilus; species Spermophilus citellus. The sequence goes on along the minus strand of NC_138182.1, from coordinate 49,692 downwards.
TGCACCCCATTAGTCTCCTGAATGGGGTGTGGGCTGCATTCTGAAATGCTTGTGTCCATGGGGCATCTCCTTTGAGTACCGAGAGGGAAACCTGACTGAGGAAGGCCCAGGGAGGGTTGACAAGAATGGATTTTGATTAAATTGTAATTCATTGGGTTGAGAAGAGGGTTGTAGCCCCCAGCTTATTCTACCCTCACTGCCTTAAAAGGCTGGCTGGGCCCAGTGGACACAGGTGAGATACCATGAGCAGGTGGAGCATCCTCTTCTGTGCCTTCCTGAGACACCCTTCCTGCTGAGATTAAAAGGGACACCTCGGCTGTTCCAAATTGTGGATGGCTAGGGGGGCATGAGAGATTGGTGGGCTTTCTGGATTCTGGGATTTTGGAGATTGAGTTTCTAACACATTAAATTTTAAACACATGTGGAATGCAAACATTCAAGCCATAGTGCCATGGCACTATGTTTTTAAAATGCATGGGATAATGGGTTCAATTTCAGTTTCAATGTGCAAACTTATGTTGTGGAATAAAGAGAACACTGAATCTCTTTGTCCATTCTGAATAGAACTTCTGTGTATAACTGCATGTTGTATATACATATTTTCAAGACATATTTTCTAAGCAATTGTTTAAATTCTTAAGTTTTTATTGGATCATATGGTGTGCTTATGTATTCTCTGGAAAAAAAAAACTTAAAACTTTTAAAAGTGATGAACTATTACGCATTCCACTAGCAATGAATGAGACTTCTGGTTCTACATCTTCCAATCAATACTCATTGAAAAAGTTTGTAGCCATTGAATGCAGTTGAAGTTCCATACAGCATTATAGGTCATTTCCCCTCATGTCAGGTGTAGCTGAGCAGCATTTCTATGCTTCTTTGCCCTTTTCATATCTTCTTTGGTGAGTTATCAGTTCAGCTATTAACCCATTATAATTTGATTGTTTCTTACCATATTTAAGATACAAGTCCACCTTAGATCCACTTCATGTATTTTCCAAATATTTTCACCAGTCTCTGGCTTATTTTTTTTGTTCCCTTAATGTGAATTTTTCAGAGTAGATGTTTTTATTTAAAAAAAAATTGGGGGGGGGGAGCTGGAGTTGTGGCTCAGTGGTAGAGCACTTGCCTAGCATGCATGAGGCACTGGGTTCGATTCTCAGCACCACATATAAGCAATTAAATAAATAAAGGTCCATCAATAACTAATAAAAATATTTTTTTTAAATTGGTACTGAGCATAAAACACAGAGGTGTTCTACCATTGAGCTATATTTCCAGCTCTTCTTAACTGTTTTACTTTGAGACAGGGTCTTGCTAAGTCTCCTCAGGCTACTTAATAGCTGAGACTACAGGCCTGCCCCACCATGCGCAGTGACAATTTAAATTTAAATTAAGTCCATATTATCAATTCTTTCTTTCATGGATTTGTTTTTGCAGCTGTATTTTTTTAAATAAAATCTCAATATTAAACATGGTCATAGTAGTTTCTACTATAATTATTATAGTTTCACATTTTTTATATAAGCCATGGACTATTTAGAGTGAGTTTTGTGAACCTTATAAAGGTTTTCCCTGTCCATTTCTCCCATAGGGTTTACAAACACTCCATCACCATCTGTGCAGTGTATGCTGTTTTCTTCATGAAGGTCTTTTTCCCTTGATAAAATCAGCTGCCTCTAGCATGTGTGAATTTTGGGCTCTCCACTCATCTCCATTTATCTACCTGTGTATTCCTTCACAGCATCACTTTTTCCTCATACTTCAGCTTTCTGACAGGTGTTGTGATACAGATATGTGAGTTATTTGTCCTTCTGTAGTCTGTGACATCTATTCTAGGTTCAGAAACAATTTTCTGGAAATTTGAGTGTGATTGTGCTGAATCTGCAAGTCAACTGTGAGAGAATTTCATCTTTACTATGTAGAGACCTGAACAACGAATATCTCTATTTATATTTTGTTTGATTTCTTTCAATTGTTTCAAGATTTTCTAAAAGTGTAGTTGTAATTTAAAACATATAACTTTTCAATTTTGGGGATGCTATTGTAAATGGAATTGTTCAATTTCTTATTCTAGTTTTTAAATTCCAATTTTTCCTATATAGTTTTGCTGATATATAAGAAATCAATTGATTTTTGCTTGAGTATGTATTTTCCTTTTTGCTATCTTTATCCTTTATGAACATGGGATGGTGGATTCTATTACTGTTTGATTTCCAAAATTATAGCCTCATAAAATCAAAACCATGAATTTCAGAGCATCACCAGGACTGCCACAAGGGGGCGCAGGGCCAGTGCTGAACAGTAGGCACTGATTATCCTCAACTGCCCACAATGGCCAGAAGAGGGTTCTCAGAGTGACTTTTTCTGATCCCCTTGAATCATGACTGCCAGGGATGGATGTCCTATGCCCACAGCAAACTTTCTTCTCAGGACTCACCTGGGGAAATCCATGGCTGGGGATACCTGGGGTCTATGTCCACAGTGAGGTAACCCAAACCTTCAAGACCTGCTGTAATCCTCACCCTTGTGGTCCACCAGGGGAGACCATTGCTGTGGACACCTTGGGGCTATGAGTGTGGTGACAAAAGCTTCCTTCTCCTTGGGACCCACACAGAGAAATGCTGTAGCTGAGGTCACCTGGTGCCCATGTCCACAGCGAGGTAACTCTAACTCAAAACTGGGAACCCACCCAGGAAGGGACCATGGGTGTAGGCTAAAGGCACCTTTGAGCAATGACTGTTGTGACAGAGCTTCCTTGATTCCCTCACAGGGAGATGCCTTGGCTGGGGACACCTAGGGACCATGTGTACCATGAGATTTCTTCCCCTTGGCATCTACATGTGGAAGGCACTGTGGTTTTGGGATAACTAAAGTCTATCTGAGGAAAAGGTGGGGGAAGAATAAGGAAAAGCCTTTTGTCCATTATCCCATGTGCTGAGAAAGAAGCTCTGCTGTGTTTTTACTTTTGTAGGTAATATTTTAGTGGGACTTAATTTTATGAAAGTATTCCTTGTGAGGCTTTGACTGCTCACTGTCATATTATATTTTATGGGGAGAAGGTGTATTTTATGGGGAGAAAACCCAGCACACTAAAAGGAGAAATTGAGGCACAAACTCAGGGTAGTACAGGGGAGGCCTGGGATTCCCAGCACAGGGAGACTCACTAGTGCCTGAGGGCAAAGGCTAATGTTGCTTCATTGTTTATATTTATTCTGGGTAAGTCTGTACACAGTTGAGTGATTTGTCTGATAATTCCCAGAAGCCACTGTGGTGATAACTGTGCTTACATAGACATCTGACAGAGGTGTATGTGGGAAAGACACTGGACTACATTACCCATAATTCTCAGGGGGCAGTAGAAGCTTACAGGAGTGCCCCCCACTGTGAGCTAGCAAAGTGTGGGACTACATTACTCACAGTCCTAAGGGGGAAGAAGCTCTCAGGATCCCACCAGAGAACCAGCAAAACACTAGATTACATTACCCACAATGCTTGGGGTGGGGGTGGGAATGGGAAGTTCATAGGAATTTCTTCACCACGAGCTGTAACGTGGGACTACATTACCCATAATCCTGGGGGACCGAAATCACAGGATTCCCATGCCTCCTGTGAGCTGGTAAAACAAGCGACTAAATTATTCACAATCCTGAGGTGGCAGATCTTTCCAGATTCTCCCACAGGAGCCAGCAAAATGCTGCACTACAGTGCTTTCAGCCCTCTGGTGTGGAAGTTCTCAAGAGCCCCCTTTCTCCACTCCTCAGGCAGGCAAAAATGCTGAACTACATTATTTATAATCCATGGAGGGGGAGGTAGAAGTGCCCAGAATCAACCCCTCTGAGCCAGAAAATACAGGGACTTCATTACCATCCTAATGGAGCAGAAGTTCCCTGGGTTCTGCAGAGAGAACCAATACTGGACTACATTACCCACAATCTATAGGGGGGGTCACCTCATGGGAGCACTGCCCCCAATAAATTGACAAAATGCTGGACTACATTACCCACAGCCCTCAGGGTCAGAAACTTTTAGGAGAATTATTTCCACCTCTTCCCGTGAGTGGGAAAAAGTCTGGACTAAATGACCTACAATCCTAAGGAAGATGAAGCCCCAGGATCCCCCATGAAGAGCTAGCAAAATGCTGAACTACATTACAACAAGAATAGAGTTAGGGTTTGGGTTTTTCTGACTCTCCTTGGGAGATTCTGGGCACTTCCTCACCCTAAGAATTATGGGTGATGTAGTCCTTGATCTTACCCACACACCTCCACCAGGAGACCCATGAAAGCTGAATGCACATGCTTGCCCTTATACCCTGAGGATTCTGAGTAATTTTAGGGGTAGGGATAGGGCTAGGCAAAAATTAACCACAGGGCAAAGGTTAGTGAGATTTACAAAACCAAGAGGTACTCTTGAATTCCTGCCACTAAAGACCATGGGTAGTATAGGACCAGGTTTAACCACTGACACTGGAGATCCTGGGAACTTCTTCCCCTTAGGATTATGGATAATGTAGTCCCAATATTTCCTGCTCTTAGCTTGGTATTGTGGGAGGCTCTCCCCAAATATTGTGGGTAAGTATTAACAGGTGTATGGCTTAGGTTGAGGAATTCTGGGTAATTCCTCCTACCAATTCACATGGAATTGCGGGTAATATAATTCCATGTTTTATTCAAACTGTGGAGACTTGTGGGAGATTCCTCCCCTGTTAGAGTTGTGGGTAATGTAGTTTCATGATTTATTGGCTCTGTGCAGAGGATCTTGGGAACTTCCTCCCTCCTAGGATTATGGGTAATATAGTACAAATTGCCTGCCCATTGCTGGGTATTCTGGGAGCCTCCTCCCTGAGGATTTTGGGTAATGTAGTCCCATGATTTGCCCTCTCCATGTAAAGAATTCTGGGAATTTCCTTAGCCATAGAATTGTGGGTCATGTAGTCCCACGTATTACACAGTGGGTGACTTGCGGAAGCTTCCTTTCCTGTGGACTTGTGGGTATTGTAGTCCCATGATTTAGCCTCTTTGAGCAAAGAATTCTGGGAACTTCCCCTCCTTAGAATCATGAATGACATAGTATCAACATTTGCTGTTCACCACTGGGTATTCTGTGAGCCTTTTTCCATAAGGACCGTGGGTGAAGTAGTAAAGAGCATACCACTTACTTTGGGCAGCTCTGGGAATTCCACCCAATAGAATTGTGGGTAAGGTAGTCCCATGATTTGTCCTCTTTGTGCAATGGATCTTAGAAACTTCTTCCCCTTTAGTATTATGGGTAACATAGACCCAGTATTTCTCCACTCACCATTTGGTATTTTGGGTGCCTCCTTCCCTGAGGATGATGGGTGAAGTAGTCGGGAGCATACCACTCACTTTGGGGAATTCTGGGAAATTTCACCCCTCAGAATTGTGGGTAATGTAGTCATATAATTTATACTATCAGTGGGGAATTGTGGGAGCTTTCTCTCTATTTGAATTGTGGGTAATGTAGTCTCATAATTTGCTTTCTTCATGCAGAAATCTTGAGAACTTCCTCTGCTGAGGATTATGGGTAGTGTAGTTCCAACATTTGCTTGCTCACTGCTGGGTATTCTGGAAGCCATCTTACCCCTTAGTTTTATGGGATATGTAATCCCAAGTTTTGCCTGCTCACTGTAAGAGATCCTGGAAAATGCGTCTTCATAGAATTCTGGAAATTAAAGTTCCATTATTTGCTTGCTCACTCTTGGCTGTCCTGGGAGACTCTTCCCCTAAGAATTATTAGTAATGTAATTTCAGATTTATTGCTCACTTTGGGGAATCTTGGGTGCTTTGAGCCCATGTAATTATGGGTATTATAGTTCTAGACATAACCACTTCGGAGGGGGAGGGGGACACCATTACCCATAATCCTAAAATGGAGGAAGTTCCCAGTATCCCACTTCTTCCATTTTAGTATTATTGGTAATGTCCCAGGTTTTTCCCTGATAGCAGCAGGGTCTCAAATGAGGATTATGGGTAATGTAGTCCAAATTGCCTGCCCACTGCTGGGTATTCTGGGAGCCTCCTCCCTGAGGATTTTGGATAATGTAGTCCCTTGATTTGCCCTCTCCATTCAAAGAATTCTGGGAACTTCCTGTGCCATAGAATTGTTGGTCATGTAGTTCCACGTATTACACAGTGGGGACTTGTGGAAGCTTTCTTTCCTGTGGACTTGTTACTCTCCCAATGAGGATTGTGGGTAATGCAGTCTTGGGTTTATCACTCACTGGGGGATTCTGGGAGATTCCTCCCCCCATAAAGATTTAAATACAGTGTCAGGTTTACCACTGGCCAAGGGGTTCCTGGAACATCTTTGCCTTAGGTAATACAGTTCCAAGATTTATGAATAACATGCCCCCATTTTTCCTTGATAAGCATTGGCAATACTCGGAGCTTCCCTTTTTTCTTGGGATTGTGGATAGTGTAATCCCTGGTTTAGCTGGCCCACAGTAGGGAATTAGGAGTTCCTAAACCTTAGTCTGTACATGATACATTCCTTGGTTTACCACTTATGTCAGAGGATCTTGGAAACTTTCTCCCATTAGGATTGTAGGTAATGTAGTCCCACGTTTTACCTGATCACTTAGGGAATCTTAAGAATTTCTGCCCATAGTAGGATTGTGGGTAAAGTGGCCTCACCATGAGGAATTTTGGAGTCTTTCTTTTTAGAAAATTATAGATAATTATGGATAACTAAATTATGGTTAATTTACTCCTGTGTTTAACCACTCAACATGGGGTATTCTGGGACCTTCCTACCTCAGAGAAGGGCACCGTTTGCAGCAAGCAGCACCACCCAAAGGAGCCGACTCCATGGTCTACCAACTCACTCAAGTCAATTCCTTTCTATGGAACCTCCCGCTGCAAGGACACCAGGCAGCCTTGGCTTTAGCTTTCCTGGGAGTCCACTTGGGTGAGCAACAGAGGCCTGGGGCCGCTCACCCTGGAATCCCAGCTCCAGCTGGCGACTGCCCAGATCGCAACTTGGAAAGAGACCCCGCCCTTGAGGCTCAGGGGGCTAGACGGAGCCCAAGCGCAAAGGCAGGCAGCCCAGTGGGGCAGGCTTCCTTCTCTCTTCCGCTGGTCCTCCCGTGCACACCATTAGCTCACCTGGACGCTACTGTGGGTCTGCGGTCTGTCTGATTGCCTCTGCCCAGGTGAGCGCAGGCTCCCGACTTGTGGCTTCCTAGAGCGAGAGGGCGGGCGCGGCAGGCGGGATGGGAGCGTGCTGGGAGACCGCGGGGCGGCGGGGCACCGAGGCTCCTGCCCTGCTATGTGGCGCTGCGGATATAGCGGCGCGGGGGAGAGGGGCGCCCTGGAACGCGCCGTCCACGGCCGCCTTCGGAACTCTGACTGCGTCAAGATCCTAAGGTGAAGGTCAGGTGGAGAGCGACAGCTCCCTCTGACCGGGCAGGCGGTGGTCGCATCCTTAATGCAGAGGGGTCTGCGCTGCTCCGGAGCCTGTGTCTTAGAGGTCAGGGCTGTAATTAGCTGGAGGGACTCATTGTGTAGCAAAGGGATCTGCAGCCTGTGATGGCAGGATGTTCAGAATTGGTGGCTTTGAGTGGTAAGCAATGGAACAGTGAGTCAATGATGTCTGGACTCCCAGAGCTGCTGCTTTTTTATGTGGCAAACAAGGGAGCTGATGTTTTGTTGATAAGACTTGAAGTGCTCCAAGATTTATGAGAAACATCAGGGAAGTGTGTTTCTGTGATGGTAGGACTCACAGTACTGCTGGACTCTGGTAGTAAGGGAACTGGGATTCTATTGATGACTGGACAACCAAGACTACTGTCTTCTAGATAGAAAGACATGGAACTGTTGTCTATGACAGCAGTACACACAGGGCTGCTGCAATCATCATGGAGACACAGAAAGTTGTGTTTCCATGATATCAGAAATCCAAGGGCTGCTGGTGTCCACATGGAGAGGCAGGTAACTGGTGTTGTAAGATGGCAGAATTCACTGGGTTACTGGGCTGTATGATGGCAGGATTGACAGAGCTGCTGAACTCCATGTGTAAGCAAGGGGAATTTATGGTATGCCTCACAGTACTGCTGGGATCTTCTTGGAGAGCAAGTTAACTTGGTTGTATGATGGCAGGAATTGCCAGGCTGTTGGTTTTAATGTGGAGAGCAGAGATGGGTTTCTCTAATGACAGGATTCCTGGGGCTGCTGGTGTGTATGTTCAAGGGGAGACAGTTGGGTTTCTATGATGGCAGAAATTGCAGGGCTTCTTGAATTTACATGGAATTCACAGAAAATTGGGGTTCTGTGATGTCAGGACTTGCTCTGCTCTTTGTGGACAGCTAGGGAAATGGGTTCTTATGATGGCAGGATGTGAAGGACTGATGGACTGCTGTAGAAAAGCCAGGCAACTTGGTTTCCATGATGGGTGGACACACAGTACTGATGGGCTGGACATCAGGAACAGGAGAATGGGATTCTATGTGGTCAGGAAATCATACTGTCCATAATTTCCATTGCTAGTGGTCTATAATGCTCATGGTCTCAGAATTACCATGGCTGCTGGAATCTATTTGGAGATCCACAATGCCAGGGCTACTTCTGTCCATATTCAAAGCCAGGCAACTGGGATAATGATAGCAGGAAATGCAGGGCTTCTGGGCACCAATTGTACAGACAGATGACTGGGGTTCTATTGATGGATAGATGTGCAATACTGTTGAATTCTATATCCAGAAAACTGGAGTTTTCTGATGGAAGGATTCTTAAGGTTGATCATGTCTACTGGCAGATCCAAGAAACTTGATATCTAAAATGTGAACAATTGCAGAGTTGCACATGTCCACGTGGAGAGACAGGAACATACAGGATTGCTGTGCTGTATATGGAGACCCACCTAACTGGTGTTGTATGAGAGCAAGAATCACAGGGCTGCTGTGCTCCGTGAAAAGAGCTGACAGTTTCTTTTGTTTTAATGGGGGATGAAACACCATAACTATTATAATTTTTTACTCAGATCCACATTTTTCTTCCTGGAACTCTTTATGAGCCTGTCCCTCATTTTCACGACTTAAACAGATGGAAAGAACACATATACATTTTGCTTTGAATATCTTCTTCCAGTTCTTTGGTGTAAAAACCTAGGAACAGACTTGAGTACTATGATAATTCTAATAATTCTAATTTTAACTTTTTGATGAAACTGCAATTATTTCACACACAGGTTACACATTTGTCTTCATTCTTACCAATGCTTGCTATTGTAAATTATTTTAACAGGAGTGAGGAAATTTCACTGTGACTTTAACTTACATGACCATAATTAATGAGACCTTAAGCATCTTTTCATATTTGCTAGTGCAGTGTGTATTTAAGTTCTTTTTCAAGTTGAAAAGCATATATATATATATATATATATATATATATATATATATATGCCTTTTATTTCTTTATGTGTGTTGGTGAGTCATAATAAGAAATCTGGACAAGGCACAGTGTTGGATGCCTGTTAATCTAGAGCCTTGGGGAGGGTGAGGCAGGGGGAATACAAATTCAAAGCCATCCTGAACAACTTATTGATACCCTAAAGCAACTTAGGAAGACGTTATCTAAAAATAAAATAGTTGAATAAATAAATAAATAAAAGTATGGGGATGGAGCTCAGTAGTTAAGTGTCCCTGGGTTCAATCTCTGGTATCAAAAAAAAAAAAAAAAAAAAAGGTCTTTGACCCAGTTTCCTGGCACTAACCTCCTGATCCTTCAATCTATGAAGCAGTGAAGCAGTGTGTCTATTTGCAGCCAGGGAGGTGAACCATGATCTATGATTTCTGGGTGGCCCTGGATGGCTGGGTGCAGTGGAACCAACTCTGTGATTAGCTCATTGGAACTTGTGCCCTCCCACAAGTTTGGGGAGGATTGAGGATTTGGGAGGATTAGTTCCAATGAGCTAATCACAGAAGTTGATTAAACTTGTGGGAGGGTACAAGTTCCAATGAGCTAATCACAGAAGTTTCAGGTGATCACCATGAGCAATTCTTTAATAAATCATTAAATGAAAAGCAAAAGGACAGGGGTTAAAGACCTTCCATGTTGCTGAAGGTGCTGGGAGGTGGGACCTGGAGAGGGCATGAAAGGACATGCTCTTTATGACTTCTTTTACCTGATTTTTGTCACCTGCCTGTTCAAGTTTATTATTTAAGATATGTTTGAAAGATAGGCTTTGGGGTGAATTGGCAGTACTAAGTACACTCCTTTCTGACTCCTGTGAGCCACATTAGAAAAAAAAAAGGGGCCTTGAAAGCTCACATTTTTTTAAATATTTATTTTTTAGTTATCGGCGGACACAATATCTTTGTTTGTATGTGGTGCTGAGGATAGAACTGGGGCCGCACACATGCCAGGTGAGCGCGCTACTGCTTGAGCCACATCCCCAGCCCTGAAAGCTCACATTTGTGTCCATGAACATGGGAGGTATTTACATCTTCTTGAGTCATCTTCAATTTCTTTATTCTATCTTCTATAGATTTCATTGTAGAGATCTTTCACCTCCTTGGTTAGACTTATTCCCAGGTATTTTATTTTCTTTGAGACTATTGAGAATGGAATAGTTTTCTTGATTACTTTCTCTGCAGATTAATTATTGATGTATAGGAAAGCTACTGATTTTTTATGTTGATTCTGTAACTTGCTACTTTGGCAAACTTGCTTATTAGCCCTGATAGTCTTTTGGTGGTGTTTTTTTGATATTCTAAGTATAGGACCAAATCATCTGCCAACAGTGATAATTTGACTCCTTTCTTTCCTACTTTTAATCCCTTTATTTCCTTCTCTTGCCTAATTGTTCTGCCTGGAATTATATTAAACAGGAGTGGTGAGAGTGGACATCTTTGTCTTGTTATTGATTTTAAAGGAAATGCTTTCAGTTTTCTCCTGTTTACTGTGGGGTTGGCTTTAGGTTTTTTCATATACACCCTTTAGGGTATTGAGGTAGGTTCCTTCTATCCCTAGTTTCTTCATTGCTTTTATTTTGTCAAATTTTGTGCTGAATTTTATCAAAGGCTTTCTCTGTACCTATCAAGATGACTAAATGATATTTGCCCTTAATTCTACTTATGTGATGAATTACATTTATTGATCTGTGTATATTAAACCATCCTTGCATCTCTGGTATAAAACCAAGTTGATCATGATGTACAATCTTCTTAGTATGTTGTTGAACATGATTTGCTAATATTTTATTAGGTATATTTTTAAAAAATCTAAGTTCATCAATGATAGTGGTCTGCAGTGTTCTTTACTTGATGTGTCCTTATCTGGTTTTGATATGAGAGTGATACTAGCTTCATAGAATGCATTTGGAAGTGCTCCATTCTTTTCTATTTCATGGATTAATTTGAGGAGTATTGGCTTTAGTTCTTCTTTAAAGGTCTAATAGAATTCAGCTGAGAATCCATCTGGTCCCAGAGTTTTATTTTTTGGAAGGCATTTTTTATGGTTTCTATATATCATTCCTAGTTATTGGTCTGTTTAGGTTTTCTATGTCCTCTTGATTCAGTTTTAGCAGGTTGTATGTGTCTATTTCTTCTAGGTTTTCCAATTTATTGGAATATAAGTTTTCAATATAGTCCCTAATGTTCTGCTGAATTTCTGTAATGTCTATGATTTCCCCTTTTTCATCTCTAATTTTATTTATGTAAGTCTTCTATCTTTTAATTTTGGTTAGTTTGGCTAAATTCTTATCAATCTTGTTTATCTCAGAGTTAGCGACTTTATTGCACAAAGTGTGTCCACTGAAAGCCTATTTCACTGAAAGCCCATTTCTGTGCAAGGGCAAACCTGCATTTACTTCCCCTTGGCCAGCCTTTCACATCCCCCTTTTGCAGCTGCCTGCTCTTTGCAGTAGCATCCATTGGGCTTAGACACTGAACTTCTGCTGAAATCCAGAAGGCCTTGGTGGAAAACTCTTGTGTCCAAGATGAGGACAACCTGGTGTCTGTAGGACAGGGAACCTCCTGGCAGTAAGGAGGTGGGGTTTATTGCCCCATGAGGAAGTGCCACAGGTCAGAGCAGTGCCCAGAGCCCAGCCAAGTGTAAGATCCCTTCTGCAGTCTTCCTTTCTGCCTTTCTCCTCTGAATTGCTTTCATGTATGCTATGTAGAAGTAGCTCCCATTCCACCTGTTAATTGGTATAATTCAGACTCAAGATCAGAAAGGCAGGGGCTGGGTGTTTACTCAGCAGTTCTCAAAACTCCTTACATAGGCTCAGTCACTATTCCTAGACATAACTTTGTCCCAGCCTCAATATCATGTGTAAACACCACATCATGCCTATCAGCTTCTGGCCCCACCATATTGCAGGGCCCAGTCTTAGATGAGGGAAAAACCAAACCCACTTGCATCGGACACTGAGAAATCTCAGATCCAAAGCTTGAAAGAAAGGTTTAAGTCTTGAAAGGGGGAATAGCAAATGAGGGCATTTAGTTTTAATTTTTAATTTTTATTTTCTTTTTATGTGGTGCTGAGGATTAAACCCAGGGCCTCACATATATGAAGCAAGCGTTCAGTCACTGAGCCACACCGCAGCCCCTCAAGTGAGGGCATTTACTGCATGGTTCTCCAAACAATGTGGGGTACATTGAAATATGGACAAGTACCTATGTGGAATTACGTTATGGATGCAGTGACTTGAAGCATGAGTACAAGCTGAATACAGAGCTATGGAGAGGGGAGCAGGATCCATGCGCAGAGGGTGGCGGTGCTAGAGCCCCAGAGTGCTTTCCAACCCTGAAAGCACCAGCTCCTCGCTGCCCATCTGGTGGGAACCAGGACAGCACTGCCACCGCCTGGCGCAGGTGGGAAACTACAGCTCAGAGTTGTTAAGTCACATAGCCAAACCAAGCAGGCTTGGGCCAGGGTGCAGCGGAATTAGAACTCAGAAATCATGACCTGAAGTGCAGGCCTTTCTCCCACTCCAGCGCCCTGGATTGACTTTATGGAGCCCAGAGGGCACTAGCCCTTCCCAGGTGTGGCTTCAGGGGTTCCGGGTCTCCACGCTCTGCTGCCAAAAAGGTCCTCTGTTTGTGTCACCCATAGGAGGTACCTGCGGACAGAAGCCAGGTTGTAGGTTTCTGAAAGGTGCTTGGTTTATCCTGCACTGGAAACTGTGGGCCTAGCATCAGCACACCACGGCTCTGCCCTTTCTCCTCCAGGCTCCCCAGCCCGAGGAGGTGATCACCTGTTCTGCTCCACTCCCACAGAGCTGCCACCAGTCCCCGGGAGGCAGGGACACTCTGCTCACCCAGAGGAGACCTGCAGGATTCTGGTGGGTTGGAGCTACAGTTGCTAACCTCAGGGCCACTATGGCTCAATGAAAAATGAAGGGAAAAGTTAATTGGAACAACAGATGACATCTCTGCAGCCTCTGGACACAGAGAAAGTTGCTCAGATGGCAGAGTGTGCAAACCCCAACAACTGCTAAACCATCCTTTTAGATCAAAACATGGGATGATGGGCTCTATTTTAGCTAAAATATGCAAATGTATGTTGAATAACCAGAACAGTGAATTTCAGAGGTTGTGCATCAGGACTAGGTAGTGGAATAGCTCTCTTTGCAACATTAAACAAGCTAATCAATCAACAGAATCCAAGCTCAGGATGCATTTGCAACCTGGGAAAGAGATGAAATTAAAAGTTGGGATGGAGGTATGAAGCTGTAGCATAATGTCCTCTAAGCTAATCAGAGGTGAGACATAGTGGCCCTAATGACAGCCACCTCCAGGTTCTCCCCTAGATGTGGTTCTGTGGGGATCCTGGAGTTGCCTCCATGTTTGTCTGTTGTTCCCCAGGAAGCTCCTATGAACAAAGATGCAGGCCTGGGTTGTTGTGCTTGCATTTTTCTGAGTTTACCACCCACATCCAGAACTTTTTAATCTCTTTCCATAGGCAGCAACTGTATACTGAGCCTGAGTTTATCAGCTGCATATACAGGTATTTCTATTCAGAATTCACTTTTCCCTCTGTGAGGTATGCAAAGGTAAAGGCAGTCCAGAGTAGAAATCTGGGGGAGCTCAGAGACACCAGGGCCTCCATGGCATGGATTCATAGCAGTTATGCTATTTGTTCACCCATTGAAGCACATCCTGATTGCTTAAGGTATTGGGGCATTGTGAACAGAACTACTATATGTAATTGCATGCTGTTATCTCGGTATACATTTTTGAGGCAGTTGTCTATATTTTTAGGACCATATGGTGACACCATGTCTAACTTTGGGGAAAATGCCCAGGTTTTTGATAGTGTTGAACTGTTTTGTGCTCTTCCAGCAATGCACAAGAGTGCCTGTGGCTGTTCATCATCCTCATGGTTGATACTACACTTACTAACGACTTTAGCAGCATCTTCTAGAGTTTTACAGTGTCCCATTTTAAATGCAAATCTAGAGAGTATTTTGATAGGTTCTGGCATCCATATGTGTGGCTTCTTGAAATGTGTGTCCTTTTGAAGTCAGTGATGTCTAGTCTAAGTTTAAAAAGAGCGTGTTTGGAATTTCTGGAATGCACTGAATCTTCAGATCAGGTTTGAGGTAGTTTCATCTTAATTATATTGAGACCTGAACAAAGACTATCTCTGTATTTATTTATATTTCATTTGATTTCTTTATAAACATTTCAAGATTTTCTGAAATGATTGTACTTTAATACTTACATGTAAGTACTTCAAATTTGGGGTCTCTATTTTAAATATTAATGCTTTAAAATGTTTCTTATTCCAGTTTATAAATTTCACTGTTTCCCCTACATGATGGCTGAAATATAGGAAATCAATGAAATTTTGTCTACGGGCCGAGTACTTTGCTGCTTGCTATCTCCATCCATTCTGATCAAGACATAGGAGGTAGGCTCTATTTCTTTTCAATCCAAAATCATGACCTGGAGTAGTCAGAACTATGAATTTAAGAGCTTCATTGTGCCTAGCACAAGGGGGTGCAGCTCTGAACAGTGAACACCCAGCATCCTTCACTGCCCACAGTGGCCAGCAGGGGGCACTCAGAACAACTTTCTCTGATCAACTGCTTTTGGGGCTGTGTTCTGTGCCCTAATCAAACTTCCTTCTCCTGGGGATCCACCTGAGAGAAGCCACATCTAGGTAATCCTAGTGGCTCTATCTAAGGTGTAGACCAGAGGTTTTTTTTCTTTTTTTTTTTTAAATTCTGGGGAGATACCTGGAAAGATACCATGGACTTGGGATGCCTGGTGGATATGTCTATGGTGAGGGCCAGAGCTTCCTTCTCCTTGGCACCTACCCATGGAGGCTCCACTGTGGATTCAGGATGACTGAGGTCCATGTGAGGAAAACATGAGGAAGAAGATTCCTGTGCATTGCCTGGTGGGCTGAGAAGTAAGTTCTGCCATGTTCTTTACTTTCTCAGGTAATATGTTAGCAGAACTTATTTTACAACAGTATTTCTTACTGAGGCTTTTGCTGCTCATTATCATGGTATGTCAATGTATTTTGTGTGGCTTGAGTGTCTGAGGACACAAATGCCCCCTCAAGTTGGTGCAGGGAGGGCCCAGTGCCTGGAGTCTCATTGGGGCCTGAGGGTAAGGGCTCTTGAAAATGCAGCAAGAAGCTCTCAGGAGCCTCTAGGGTGAGAGATGCAAAAATTATGATGGATTGCACTACCCAGAATCCTGGGTAACTGTAGAATCATCACAGCAGTTACCAGAGCCTTCTGCAGGGAGGGCAGCATGGTCAAATGACAGACTGTGCTACCCATAATTCTTGGGGACCTGCAACTTGCAGAGACCTCTGCAGAGAGGGCTGTACTGACAAAAAAATCAAACTATGCTGCTAATTACTTTTGGGTGCCTGCTCTGCCCAGGAACCTCTGGGGGTGAGAATTGTAAGGGCAGAATACCAGACTTCAATGCTCAGAACTTCTGGGGATGCATACATATCCTGTAACCCTGTAAGTCCCAGAGGATTTGGTGGTGATGGTTTTGTTGGTAGAGCTCACTTCCTAGAATCTCCAGGGTCCCAGGGAAAGCATGGGGTCTTCAGCTCCTGTGATCCTCAGCAGGACTGTGCAGGGCAAACACTAGACTGCATTACCCAGAACCCTCAGGGACTGCAGCTTCCAGAATCCTCTGTGGTGAGTAGGCAAACCACTGAACTGCATTATCCACAATCCTAAGGGGGAACTTTAGTTTCAGAATTTTCTGCAGTGAGTAGGAAAAACACAGGACTAAATTACCCACAAATCTCGGTGCCAGTAGCTCTCAGGATCCTCTGTTGTGAGGACTGTTGGGCTGAGAGCTTAACTACAGTATCCAGAATCCTTGGTGGGGTGTGTTGCCCAATAGTATGCAGCCTGCAACTCCCTGAGGCCTCCCAAGTGAGAGCTGTGCATTATGCATGTCAGACTACACTACCTACAATTCCTGGGGACACACTGGTGAATGTGCTGCCTATAATTCCAGGAGGCTTCCACAGTGAGGTCTTCAGTACCAAGACAAGCATGTGGCCTTCAGTTCTCATGGCCCTTGCAGTAGGGGCATGTAGGCAAAACACTGGACTACCTTATCCAGAATCCTCAGCGGGGATCACAGTTCCCAGGATCTGCAATAGTGAGGACTGCAGGGTAGGGAGCTGAACTATACTACCTAGAATTCTTGGAGGTGCCCTGTGTCCATGTGGCCTGGAACTCTCAGAGGCTTCCACAGTGAGGGCTATGGAGGTAGAGGGCAATACTATACTACCCAGAATCCCTGGGGGCCTGCAGCTCCCAGACACCTACCTTTTGAGTACCGCAGGGGCAAACTTTGTATTGCACTACACAGACTCCTCAGGGGTGTCTAGGTAGGCTTGTGCTACACAGATCCCAGAGCCGTGATGGGGGTGAAGTCCACTTAGGTAGGATGGATTGCACTACCCAGAATAATCATGGCCCACAGCTCTCAGAGACCTCTGTGGTCAGAGCTGACTGAGTAGAACTGACTACAATACTCAGAATTCCTGGAGGCTCCAAGCTCTAAGTAGTCACTGTACAGTTGAACATAGCACCAGGCTATAATACCCAGGATCCTTGGGGGATTGCAGCTCCCAGAATCCACTGTAGTAATGCTGCATGGGCAGAACACCAGACTACACTGTCTAGAATCCCTAGGGATGCCTGAGTGACTGTGTAGCCTGCAATTTCTTGAGACCTCTGCAATGGGGGTTGCATTGTAGAAGACTGGATTACACTACCCAGAATCCTGGGTGGGGGTATGAGGTTGAATATGCTACTTGAAGCCCCCATAGACCTCTGAAGTGAGGGCTGAGTGGGTAGAATGCCAGGCTACACTGTTCAGAATCACTAGGGGTGCCTGAGTAGCCTGCAGCTGGCCTCTGCAGCTGGCCTCTGCAGCTGGCCTCTGCAGCTGGCCTCTGCAGCTGGCCTCTGCAGCTGGCCTGCAATGTGGAATACAAGACTGCACTACCCAGAATCCTGATGGTATGAGGGTGAATGTGCTACTTGCAACCCCTAGGCTTCTGGGGTGAGGGCTGCATGGGTAGAACACCAGAGTCCACTGCCAGGGTTCTCCAGGGTGTCTGGGCCAGCACATGGCACACAGCTTCCATGGTCCCGAAGGGCAAAGACTGTGTGAGCAGAGCACCAGACTACACTGTCCAGAAACCCTGAGAACCCTGAATCTGTGTAGCCTGAAGCTCCCAGAGGCATCCATGGTGAGAGCTGGGCAGGCAAGACAGACTGAATGATCTAGAATGCTCATAGGCTACTGGGAATTTGGTCTGAGCTCAGGTTCTTCTACCCTCCTACAGTGGTCACCCTGGGCGGGGAATTAACAAATTTTCTTAAAACCCCTGATTCTGAATTGGAGCAGTCCCTGCCTAAGTCACTCTGTCTCAAAGACTACACGTCCCAGAAGCCTCTGAGGTGGTCTGTTTCTGGCCTCTGCCCTTGGGCTGAGGGTCTAGACTCCCTGTAGCTGCCTCCCTTTGTGCCTCTGCCTGCCTGTCTCAGGCTGCTGCAGCACTTGGCCTGGTGGAGTGCAGCGAGGGGGTCTCCTGGACTCCATTTCTCCTCTTCTGAGATTCCACTCCTCAGGTGCCACAGCCAGACCTAATTAGAGCAGTGGGAACATATTTTATTCATTAACTGCTAAGGGTGGAAGAAGGTGCTGACCTTCACCAGGGAGCCAGGAGAGGCCCCGCCTCTGAGCTGGGAGGAGCTCCTGCACAGCGCATGGCCAAAGGGGTGTGGTCAATAAGGGGCAGGGCCTTGCCACCATCTTTAATGCTGCCTCCTTGAGAGTGAGGAGCTGACTTCCCCCTCAGGACCAACCTGGGAGAGCACCAGTCCTCAGAGTGTTGGGTCACTCCACAGGGAGTGGCAGAGCTCCCTTCTCAGAGCAGATTGAGAGAGACACCCAGGTTGCGGACTCTCGTGGGTCATGCCTCCAGGGGCTCATGGAGCTCCCTTCTCCTCAGAGCAGCCTCAGTGTTGATTCTTGGCTTAGGGACTTTCGTGAGTCGTGTCTCTAGGGATGCCTGGGGTTCCCTTCTCCTCAGCAGCCTGAGAGAGACACTTGGTGTGGGGACCCTTGTGGGCCATGTCTCTAGGGGTGCCTGGGGTTCCCTTTAACTCAGAGTGGCCTGAGGGAGACGCCTGGTGTGGGCACCCTCTTGGGTCATGTCTCTAGGGATGCCTGGGGTTCTGTTCTCCTCAGAGCAGCCTGAGGTAGGTGCCTGGTGTGGGGACCATTTTGGGTCACATTCTAGGGACACTGGGGGGCTCCCTCATCCTTACAGCAGCCTGAGGGAGATGCCAGGCCTGGGGAGCCTCGTGGGTCATGTCTCTAATTAGGCTGGGAGTTCCCTTCTCCTCAGAGCGGCCTGGGGCAGACGCCAGGGTTGCTGTGTGCAGCGGAAGGGGGCGTGGCCAACCAGGGGCGGGGCCTCAGCGCCATCTTTAAGGCCGCCTCCTTGAGAGTGAGGGGCTGGCTTCCCCCTCAGGACCAATCCAGGAGAGTCCCAGTCCTTGGAGTGTTGGGTCACTCCACAGGGAGGGCCAGAGCTCCCTTCTCAGAGCGGATTGAGTTCCCAGGTTGGGACTCTCATGGGTCATGCCTCCAGGGACTCACGGAACTCCCTTCTCTTCAGAGCAGTCTCAGTGGACTCTTGGCTTAGGTACTTTTGTGAGTCGTGTCTCTAGGGATGCCTGGGGTTCCATTCTCCTCAGAGCAGCCTGAAGGAGACGCCTGGTTTGGGGACCCTCGTGGGTCACATTCTAGGGACACTGCGGGACAACCTCATCCTTACTGCAGCCTGAAGGATATGCCAGGCCTGGGGAGCCTCGTGGGTCAAGTCTCTAAGTAGCCCTGGGTTCCCGTCTCCTCAGAGCTGCCTGGGGCGGTTGCCAGGGTTGCTGTGCTTGGCCAAAGGAGGCATAGTCAATCAGGGGTGGGGCCTCGCCGCCATCTTTAATGCCGCCTTTTTAAAAGTGAGGAGACTGCTTCCCCCTCAGGACCAACCCGGGAGAGCCCCATTCCTGGGAGTGTTGGGTCACTCCACATGGAGGGACAGAGCTCCCTTCTCAGAGCAGATTGAGAGAGACCCAGGTTGGGGACTCTCGTGGGTCATGCCTCCAGGGGCTCACGGAGCTCCCTTCTCCTCAGAGCAGCCTCAGCAAGGACTCTTGGCTTAGGGACTTTTGTGAGTCATGTCTTAGGGATGCCTGGGGTTTCCTTCTCCTCACATTGGCCTGAGGCAGATGCCAGATGTGGGGAGCCTTGTGGGTCGCAACTCTATGTAGGCCCTGGGTTTTCTTCTCCTCAGAGTGGCCTGAGGGAGATGCCTGGTGTGTGGACCCTCTGGTTTATGTCTCTTTGGATGCCTGGGGTTCCCTTCTCCTCTGAGTAGCCTGGGGGAGATGCCTGGCTTGGGGCCCTCATGGGTTATATTTTTAGAGAAGCCTGGCGTTTTCTGCTCAGAGCAGCCTGAGGAGATGTATAGCATGGGGACCCTCATGGTCATGTCTCTAGGGACACCTGTGATTCCCTTTTCCTCAGAGCAGCCTCAGAGAGATGGCTCAGAAGCTTCTGGCAGCTCTGGCAGCCGGTGAGGAGATGGTGGGAAGCATGAGGAGCAAACCCTGTCCTGGACCTGAGAGCTGAGGGCAGCCTTGGCTGTCAGCCCCACTCTGTCCTTCACAATTTCATCCTGGCTCCCTGTGCAGCAGTGACCCTTCCTTAGGCTGTGACCCTCATCATCTTAACATAGTGACCCAGGGTGGTTTCTAGGGAACCTGGCAGGGAGGAAGGAGGAATGTACAGCTTAAGGGAAGGGGACCCCAGTCTACTTCCTTGTTTTCCTTAGTGTTTAAATGGTTTGCTTTTTCTTGCAGTGTTAAAATAGTAGAAAAAAATATTGAAAAGTACATATGTTAACAACCCACTATGTTATTTTTTAAAAAAATTTAATTTTTATTTTTGAGTACTGAGGATTGAACTTAATACTTATCTTTTTATTTATTTTTTGTTGTTGTTGTTGTTGCATGTGACCACTGAGCCATATCTCCAGCCCTATTTTGTATTATAGAGACAGGGTTTTACTGAGGTGCTTCATGCCTTGCTTTTGCTGAGGCTGGTTTTGAAGTTGAGATCCTTCTGCCTCAGCCTTTTGAGCTGCTTAAGTTTAAATATATTACTTCTAACCAAGCCAGAATTTATTAAAAATACATCTCATGTTTTTTGTGGAATCAAACTCATGAACCACATTTTTCTTTTTCTTTAATCTCTGCTTAGTTTTTTTTTAAATTTTTTTTTAGTTGTAGAAGGGCACAATATATTTATTTTATTTATTTCTTTTTATGTGGTGGTGAGGATCAAAACCAGTGCCTCACACATCTAGGCAAGTGCTCTACCACTGAGCTACCACAGCCACACGTTTTTCTTTTGGTGGAGAGTTTAATTAGCAAGAAGCCACCCCTCCAGGACCCTCTTGCTAAGGCCTTCCCCTCCAGACCCTGCCTCTCCTCTAGACCCCACCTATATTCTATGGCCCTGCTTGTCCTCCTGATCCACCCTTCCCCCTCCTTCCTACCCTGCCTCTCCTCTAGGTCCTACTCATGTTCCAGGGCCTGTCCCTTCCTCAGGTCCCACCCCTCTGTGAAGCCCTGCCCCCTTGTGACTCATTCTTCCCCTCCTTCAGACCCTGTCTCTCCAGATCTTTCCCTTCTTCCTGTCCTGCCCCTCCTCCAGACCTCACCCCTCCTCTTTTAATTTTTTTTTGTTGCACATAGACACAATGCCTTTATTTTGTTTATTTATTTGTATGTGGTGCTTAGGTTTGAACCCAGTGCCTCACACATGCTAGGCAAGTGCTCTACCACTGAGCCATAACCCCAGCCCAACCCTCCTCTTTAAGACCCTGCCTCTTCTCCAGACCCCACTTATCTTCCAGACCCCCCTCCTGACCTTCCATTCCCCTCCTCCAGACTCTGCCCCTGTTAGTCTAGGATGAGCAGCTCCCTGGCTGCTGTGCTAATTGGCAATATATTCATAATGGTGCACAAATAACGTCCATTGTATAAACACTGACATCCTGCATTGGATGAATTATCTTGACTGTATCAGAATTTTATATACCATAAAATAACTTTAGAAAAGTCACCTTTCTCTCTTTATTTTCTCTATAGATCATGAACATTTGAAATAAAATCAGAATTTGTTAAAGGGCAGATGACAGCCAGCCTTGAGCCCTGATGATCCCAGGATCCCATCCAGTGGGAGAACTCTAAGTATCAGTCCAAGCTTTTGTATGCTAATTGATTCATTATTTTTTTCTTATTTTAGAGTTATTTTGCTATGTAATTCCCCATGGCCTTCAGTTCTGTGTAATAGGTTTTTCCTATTCAATTTTTAATTAATATTCTTTCAATTTTCTACAGAATTTTTAAAATATTTTTTTAGTTGTCAGTGGATCTTTTTATTTTATCTATTTATTTTGTTTATTTATATGTGGTGCTGAGGATTGAACCCAGGGCCTAACACATTCCAGGCAAATGCTCTGCCTTTGTGCCGCAACTCTAGTCCTGTATAGGATTTTTAATTCTGTGAACTTCTATTTTTTTATTCATTTTCTATTTGATTACACCAATAAGGAATATTTTAAAAATTTAGTTTACTTTGTTTTTGATTGAGACAATTGTTTGTTTGAGAGAATTGTCTTGTTTGGAAATGCTCAGAATCAAATGATTTTAATTAATTTCCATTTATTAAGACATGTTTGAGACTGGGTGTGCAGCTCAGTGGCAGAGCACTTGCCTGGCATGTGAGAGGCCATGGAGTCCATCCCAGCACCACACACTCAGAAGATGTCTTTGACAGGACTCAAGCATGAGAGGTATAGTTTCAAAAGATCATGTATCGGGGCTGGGGTTGTGACTCAGCAGTAGGGCACTCGACTAGCATGTGCGAGGCCATGGGTTTGATCCTTGGCACCACATAAAAATAAGTAAATAAAACAAAGGTATTGTGTTGAACTACAACTAAAAGTAAAGAAAAAATTTTAAAAAAGATCATGTATTTACATATATACACATATACCAAAGTGCCTCTTCCAAATTCATATGAAATTATTCTAAGAAAATTTCAAATCAGTTTTAAAAGAGAAGAGGGATGATGATATTTTTAATGTTAACCATTGATATTTCATGATATTTAAAACCACTATAGATGAAATCTCCTGAGATGCAAATCATTACAAAATGTAAGAGACAAGTCAGTAGCTGCTTTTTTTGTAATTCAGATACATTTACTCAAAATAAGCTTTTAAAAAACATATTTTCTTCTTTTCAAATTTAGAAAGCATTTTCATATGTCCTATTAAAGTTCTCTATTCATCAGAAAGTTCTCTTATTCCTTGCATACAAAGGGATGGGCCTTCTAATGAGCATGATACTTTATGTTGTCAGGAATTCTTGTGGGAGAACTCTTTAAGTGTTTTGCCTCTGTTCAAAGTATCATTTAAAATGTATCAATTTGCTTTTGATTTCAGAAATTTGTCTTTCTTTTGAAATTATGTATTTATTAGTATATAGGGTTATTCATGTAGGAAATGCCATGATTACATTTTATCCTAATGTTGGTGCCCCTATGTGCTTATAAGGTGGCTTTCAGAATGAAGTTTAGTATCTCTCTCATATTTGTTGGATTCATTAGAAAAGTACATGCACTTTTGATCATATTTAAATGGTTGCATTTGAATTATTAGAAGCAGAAATCAGACATGTTAGTATTGTGAGCTGAACAAAGTGCAGGTTTACTTTCATCATTTTGAGGAGGCTGACATAATGGCTTCTGCCTTGTTCTGTACCTGCCATAGTTGTCAGATGTCTCACCTGGAGAATTTTTTTTTTTTTTTTTTTTGGCACTGGGGATTAAACCCAGGTCCTTGCTTGTGCTATGCAAGCCCTGAACTACATATGTCCCCAGTCTTTGTTACAATTTCATTTTGAGACAGGGTCTAGCTGAATTGCTAATGTCAGCCTCAAATTTGTGATCCTTCTGCTTTACCCTCCCAAATAGCCAAGATGACAGGCATGAGTCAAAGTGCCTGGCTTGTCCTGGAGTATTTTGATATCAGTATCATATGTTTCCAATGTATTAATAATTTCCTAAGCTAGATTATGTTCATTTTTCTTATCAACAGTCAATAAAGCCTTTTTGTTGTTTTTTTGATGGTATGCTTAATGTGAATATGGTTTATGATGTGACACCACTGTTTATGGTGATCTAGCTATGCAATTCACTGTAAGGAGAGTATTTTGATTCTGAGAGTCTCAAGTGTTTTAGGTCCAACATGTTTCCTTAAGAGGAGTGATTATTCATTTTCTATTTGATTATAAAAAGAAGACACAAATTCTTTTTTTTTTTTTTTGTGGTTCTGGGGGTTGGTCCTAGGGCTTCCTGCATGCTAGGAAATCTTTCTACATCCCCAGCCCCATAGATCCTTTAGTTGTCATTAGCTTCATGATGAGCTAGTGACAATAAAATTACTTAGAAGTTCAACTAGATTTAGACTCATACAAGAGTGTGGGCATCCATAGCTCCTTGTGATTTCTAAAAGGTAGAGTGTTTTCTCACAGCACAGCAGCATCTAATATAATTTCTGGACCAAGCTGACACCTCTGCTTCTCTTGGCTCACCACTTCCTGCAGAGTTCTTGGAGGAGATGACTATTTCTTTGACTATTTGTCCCAGTCACAAATATTTGATTATATTGCTGCTAAAAAGGTATGCATAGAAATAAAATAGAGACAAGGATTCTTTGGGATAAATGATTCAGACACAGTGAGTCAATTTGCATTAGGACTTTTTTTTAATATAAAGTCAGTCTTTCAGGAAAGTTAAACCAGGAGTTGAAATAGAATCTCTAAAATGTCATTTTTTTTCTCCTCTATTGATCAAGTTTTAAGAAGGCAAACCTAGAACCTAGTGACAGCATAAAAATATAAGGAGTTTACTTATGTTATTACTTCAACATGAAATATGTAAAAGAAGCACATACTTTGAATTTTATATTAATTTGAACTATTTGATTTTTGTGTTATGAATGTTCATAATAAAATACAGAACTAGCTAAGAGTGTCAGTTACCAGTAATTAACTGTATGAATAATTAAACAAGTACGTGTTTATTTAGAGGCAGGTTCTCACAGAGTTACTTAAGGCCTCACTAAGTTGCTGAGGCTGGCTTTGAACTCAAAATCCTCCTGCCTCAGCCTCCCAGGATGCTGAGATTACAGGCATGTGCCACCATGCCAGGATTAATTTTATCTTTATACAGAGATTGAAAAGAAAGTGTAGAGATTTCCCAGGTAGCCTCAATCTGGTTTCTTCCCTTGTTATGACTTAGGTGAGCTGTCTCTAAAGTGTTAACATCTTAGACCATTTGTCATGAAGAAAAAATAATGGTATGTTAACATTAACTGAAGTCACATATCCTTTGGATTCTCAGTTCTGTGTCTTCCTGTTCTAGGATCCCATCTAGGAGCCAACATGACATCCAGTCATCATGTCTCCATAGACTTCTCTTGGGGTGACAGTTTCTATGACCTTGAGAACATTGAGGATGACTTGTCAGGTATTTTTATAATTTTTTTTTGAATTTTCCTTTTTTCATATTTAAACTGGGGCTGTGAGTCTGGGGGAGGCAGGTAACAGAGGTGAAGAGCTGCTCTGTCATCTCTTGTCCTTATTGTCATATTAGTATTGACTGTGCTCACCTGGCTGAGGCAGTGCCTTTCAGGTTTCCTTGTGTTTCTCATATTTAGCCTGGGGCTATTGGACTGGGGGAAGCTGAAAAGCAGTTCTATCATCTCCTGCCCTCAAGGTGAAATGGTAGTATTGATTGTGCTCACCTGCTTGAGGAAGGGACTTTCAGGTTTCTTACTATGAAGTTACTCTTTTTTTGCATGTCCACATTGTCTGTTCTTCTGGAGGAAGTTGTAATGCAGAGCCCACGCTTAGGGATCAGAGAGTTAGCTCTACCTCCTTGATGACTGTGTCTCTCTCAATTATATGGAATTCTTCTGCACAAGAGGTTTCTACTCAGCCTCATTTGTTTGTGTATTCAGTCATTTATATATATCAGTCATCTGGATAGTTTGATTAAGGTGTTTTTTGTTCTCCCCCCCCCCCTTTTAAATACTACTTTGCGGCTCAATTCATCCCTACTTTAACCATTGGGAATTCTTTCCATTGGAGATCTTTCCATTATCTCCTGTTGTCCTTTAACATATTTTCTGGTTTTGTCCCAAAGTTTTTTCTTTCTGATATTTAAATTACCCTGACTTATATATTTACTGTGTTACTCTTAGTATCAGCCATTTCTTCAAAGAGTCATGGCTCCTTTGATTGGAGAGTGATATTAAAATCTTTCATCTGGCAGGGTCTGGGGTTGTGGCTCAGTGGCAGTGTACTCATCTGGCATGTGTGAGGCACTGGGTTCGATCCTCAGCACCACATAAAAATAAATAAAAGTCTTTAAACAGTGTATAAAAAATATTTCATCTTGCATCTTGATCCACACAATTGACAATGCAAAGAAGTTTATGTGTATTCTAATCTTTTCATACCCCCTAATTATAACTATGTTTATGTGGAACCATCTGTGAATGTATTAAGCAAAATGTGAGTTTATACTGATCTGCGGTCAATGGATTCTGACCCATTATGACATAGATCCCTCTGCCTTCATCCCTTGTTTATCATAACTTCTCACCCCATCAGTGGGAAATCTAGCTCCCAGTTTCTGCCATATAATTAATTCATTGTTCCATTATGAGCAATGAATTCATTATTGCTCCAGATTATGGGCTGTGACATAATAAGAAATACACATTCAGCCTCTACACCCAGTTCCTGGTGCAGCACTCCTAAAATCTTTATATTTGCTGAGTGACAGAGGTGTTAGGAGCATTTTTTTGTCCTAATATTGATTCTTTTACCTTGGTTATTTGCACAGAGCTCCTAAATCCTGCAGAATCTCCTGGAGGCCTAGGAGGGGCTTGTGCTTTAATAAGGACTTTTGGTGGGCTCTAGGGAAGCTTCAGGCTGGAGGATGGTCATGAGAAAAACCACAGGAAGGGTGGTGCACCACAACTCCATGTAGATGGAGACTCCTGTGCTGGGAGGCACCTGGGCCTCATCCTGCACAACTCTTCCTCTGTAATTTTGTCTTTTCTAGAATGTCATAAAAGGTAAACCATACAGCATGTAGCCTCTTGAGCCTGGCTTATTTCACTTAGTGTACCAGGTAGAATTTATCTATTTCTCTGTGTAGGGTGGTAGTTCATTCCTTTATATTCTGTGTTGGTTATGCATTCAGGTATCAGAGGACATTTTTTTTTTTTTGAATTTTAATATTTATTTTTTAGTTTTCAGCGGACACAACATCTTTGTATGTGGTGTTGAGGATTGAACCCGGGCCGCATGTATGCCAGGCGAGCACGCTACCACTTGAGCCACATCCCCAGCCCTGGGAGGACATTCTTATTTGTGATCTGATCAGCATCATAGAGCTGCTATTCATAATTATATGCTAGTTTTGTTTTGACATACTTTTTCAAAGAATTTCTCTAAAAGAAGGTGATTTATAGGGACACTGTTGGGTTATAGATTGGACTTTTTTGCTTTGGGAAGAACTAGCACATCATCTTCCAAAATGGCCATGCCACATGTTCTCCTAGTAATGCCTGAGACTGCTGGTATCTCACATCCTGCAGCTGTTGGTGCACTGCTGTTTCTTAGAGATCAGCAGTTCTAATAGCTGTGCCATACTACCTCACTATTGTTTTAATTTATGATTCCCTGATGATATGGGATGCTGAGCATCATTTTGTATAACTATGTGCCATCTTTTACAGAGTAGGAAAAAAGTGTGTGTGTGTGTGTGTGTGTGTGTGTGTGTGTGTTTGTGTATGCATGTGTGCATATGTGAGTTGTGTGTGTGTGGTGCTGGGGATTGTACCACAGGGCTCACATAAACTAGGCAAGTGCTCTACCACTGAGCTAATCCCATCCTTTAAAAAATTTCCTAGGCTGGGCTCAAGTTTGCAATCTTCTTGCCTCAACCTTTTCAGTAATTGGGGTTGTTGGCATGCAACAGTGCACTTCGTAAAAAATTGAACTTTATAAAGTCCATGTTATTGGTATTTTTTTTTCAGTCAATTGGTATTTGGTATTGTGAGTTAAAACTCATCAGCAAGGACTGGCGAAGTAGCTCAGTATTAGAAAGTTTGTACAGCATGTGTGAGGCCCTACATTCAAAACCCCCCAAAACAAATATACACTACCATTACTAAATCTAAGATTACATAGATTTTCTTATTTCTTTCCAGATTTTTTTTTTTAAGTTTTATCACATTTTAGTTGTGGACTATTATGAGTTAATTTTTGTAGGAGTTTCTGTTTGTGTCTACATTCATTTCACTTAATAAGGGTTGAATAATTTGTTCAATCACTATTTTTTTTTTAAAGAGAGAGTGAGAGAGGAGAGAGTTAGGAGAGAGAGAGAATTTTTAATATTTATTTATTTTTAGTTCTCGGCAGACACAACATCTTTGTTGGTATGTGGTGCTGAGGATCGAACCCAGGCTGCACGCATGCCAGGCGAGCGCACTACAGCTTGAGCCACATCCCCAGCCCTCAATCACCATTTCTTAAAAGACAAGGATACTGGGTTTCATTTTAGTTTGAATTTCCAAAATCATGGCCTTGAGTAATCTAGATACAGTACTGAATTTCATCCATTTCTCAGGAATGTCATGGGGTGCCCATATACCACTGAATTGAAGCATTCTGTGCTGGGTCCTAATGACCACCAGAGGGTATGTGCCACTTTCATGGATATGGCAGTGTCATAATACTGTTACGGTGGAGTGATAATGCTAACATGTTGTCTGTGTGCAGCCTATAATGCTAATGTATTATCCATAGTAGCCTTTGATGCTATTGTGACCATATGTGGCCTCTAATACAAATATAGTGTCCACAGAGTAGCCTTGAACACTAACAGCTTCCATAACAGCTTCCATATTAATATAATGTCCACATCATGGCCTCTAATACTAAAATAATATTCATAACATGTCATCAAAAACTAATATAATAGCTACCCTGTGGTCTCTAATCCAAATATAATATACATACTATAACATCTAAGGCAAAGTAGTATCTCCCTGTGATCTTTAATACTAATATGATATCCATAGTGTAGCACCTAAGGCTAATATAATAGCTGCCCTGTGTCCTTTCATGTTTTTATGGTATCCATAGCTATTATGGTTTAGATATGAGTTATCCTTTATAATATTAATATGATATCTATAAGAGCTTTTAAAACTGATATAAGAGCTGTCCTATGTGGTGTTTAATGATGATAGTATTTTAAAGCTGATATTATATCTTTCCTATTCCCTTTAATCTTGATAACTTATCCATATTAATATATTTAACACTGACAAAATGACTGTACTATGGCATTTTTTTACGTCTTTTTTTTTTTTTTTTAGTTTTGATGGATCTTTTAAAATTTCATTTATTTATATGCAATGCTGAGATTTGAACCTAGTGCCTCACACATGCTAGCCAAGTGCTCTACCACCAAGCTACAACCCCAGCCCATACTGTGGCCTTTAATACATTTATAATGTCCATATTATAGCATGTAAAACTGATATAATAGCTGCCTGTTGCCTTTAACATTAATAGCTATACAATGTGTATAAAACTAATAGTTTCCCATGACCTTTAATACTTACATATTATCCATATAATAGCATCAAAAATTGATATTACTTGCCCTGGAATTTAATATTATAGCCTCAATGTAGCATCTCTAACTAATATAATAGCTTCCCTATGGCCTTATATAATCATTCTCCTGTGGCTTTTAATATTAATACAATATTCATATTATATCATCTAATACTAATATAATAGCTGGCAATGTGCCTAAGGTATTAATATGATATCCACATATAGCATCTAAAACTAATAAAATAGCTGAATTTTTTGTCCCTAATACTTATAAGAGATCCATAGTATAGAATCTAAAATTAATAGAGTAGCTGCTCTGTGGCCTTAAACACCAATATGACATCTATTTGTAGCATCCAAAAGTGACATAATAGCTTCCCTGTGGCTTTATTGTTAATAAGATAACCATACTATAGCATTAAAAACTAAAATAATATCTTACCTTGCAGCCTTAATATTAATATGATATGCATACTATGGCATTAAAAATTAATGTATAGGTACCATGTGGCTTTTAATATTAAAATGCTGTGTATTTTACAGCATCTAAAATGAATACTACACACACACACACACACACACACACACACACACACACATACACAAACTATAGCTTCTAAAACTGACAAGGTGGTTGCTCTGTGGCCTTTAATATTAATATGATACCCATAAAGTAGCATCTAAAACTATTATGATAGCTGCCCTGTAGGGTTTAATATTAATATTATATCAATAATAATAATATAATATTCATACTATAGCATCTAAAATCAATATACACACTGTAGCATCTACAACAGATATATTAGCTGCACTGTAGCTTCTAACATTAAAATATTTTCTGTAGTATAGCATCCAACACTAATATAATAGCTGTATGATGGACTTTCTTACACCCTCTCCAAAAAACAAAAACCAAAAATTAATAAAATAGCTGCCACCTGACTCTTAATGTTTTATCCTTACTATAACACAGTAAACTAATAAAATAGCTGTAGATAGTAAAGACTGAGCTCATGAGGTTTCAGAGGAAAAGGCCTCTGTTGGAAATTGGATGAGAGGCCATTCTTGTTATATTCTAAAAAGTTGTCTACAGTTTGCCTATGTTCTGAGATGTTCTGTGAGGCTAAATTTAAAGGTGATAGAGTAATTAATCTGGCAGAAGAAATTTCAAGGCAACACAGAATTCAGGCAGTGACATGAATATTGCTGGCAGCTTTTAGCCAAATTTGGTATAATAATCAAAGATCATAAAGCAGAGCAGGAAGAGCACCTTTTAATTTGGTCAGAGTTAAACTAAATGTGTGAGTCAAACTGGAGCTTAGGAAGTTGTAATTGTTAAAACATTCTGACCACTAAAGAGATGCTAAATACTTTGCCCAGAGACAATAGGAAATAAGCCTTGAGTGCATCTCAGGAATTGGCAAAACCACACCAATTTCAGGCTCAAAGTTTTAATTTATCTTTTTTTTTGTACCAGGAATTGAACCCAGAGGTACTTAACCACTGAGTCACATCCTCAGCCTTTTTAAATATTTTATTTAGAGACATGATGTCACAGAGTTGCTTAGGGCCTTGCTAAATTGCTGAGGCTGACTTTGAACTTGCAATCTTCTTGCCTCAGCCTCCTAAGCTGCTGGGATTAGAGTCAGGCACCAACCTGCAGCTGACCCTTGACTAGGACAGGACCTCCTGGGAAGGGGTACCTGTGCAGTGTCCAGAGGTCATCTGGATGGAGGCAGGAAGCCCCTCCTTATTTTCTGTGCTCAGCCCCTATGGGGAAAGTTGTGTACTCTCAGTATACTGACTGCCAGCCCCCCTTCCCTTCCACCTATCTGACTTTGTCTTGGATTACTCCAAGCTTGTTGTATGCTCACTCTGTCAAAGGGCCAGCTGGGCCCAGTGGGCATAGGTGAGACACCATGACCAAGTGGAGTATCATCTTCTGTACATTCCTGAGGGACTCTTCCTGCTGAGATTAAAAGAGATATTTTGGCTGTTCCAAGGTATGGATGGCAAGAGGGGAGCTGAAAGAGAATATGAGGGGTGGTTTGTTCAGCCCTGGACTTTCTGGGATCCAGGGCTTTGGGGACATAAAATATGGGTGGAAAATATTCAAACCATAGCACCATCCTTTTATATCAAAACATGGGATGATGGGCTCTATTTTAGCTAAAATATGCAAATGTATGTTGAATAACCAGAACAGTGAATTTCAGAGGTTGTGCATCAGGACTAGGTAGTGGCACAGCTCTCTCTACAACACTAAACAAGCTAATCAATCAACAGAATCCAAGCTCAGGATGCATTTGCTACCTGTGGAAAAGAGATGAAATTAAAATTTGGGATGGAGGTATGAAGCTGTATCATAATGTCCTCTAAGCTAATCAGAAGTGGGTCATAGGGACCCTAATGGCAGTCACCTCCAGGTTCTCCCCTAGATGTAGTTCTTTGGGGATCCTGGAGTTGCCTCCATGTTTATCTGTTGTATCCTTGGAAGCTCCTATGGATGGACAAAGATGCAGGCCTGGGTTGTTGTGCTTGCATTTTTCTGAGTTTACCACCCACATCCATAACTTTGAAATCTCTTTCCATAGGCAGCAACTGCACACTGAGCCTGAGTTTATCAGCTGCATATACAGGTTTTTCTATTCAGAACTCACTTTTCCCTCTGTGAGGTATGCAAAGGTAAAGGCAGTCCAGAGTAGAGATCTGGGGGAGCTCAGAGACACCAGGGCCTCCATGGCATAGATTCGTAGCAGTTATGCTGTTTGTTTACCCATTGAAGCACATCCTGATTGCTTAAGCTATTGGGGCATTGTGAATAGAACTACTATATGTAATTGCATGCTGTTATCTAGATATA
Organism: Spermophilus citellus; assembly: GCF_964194105.1. Classification (NCBI taxonomy): domain Eukaryota; kingdom Metazoa; phylum Chordata; class Mammalia; order Rodentia; family Sciuridae; genus Spermophilus; species Spermophilus citellus. Next base: position 17,516 of record NC_138182.1, on the reverse strand, counting down.
CATTTTTTAAAGAGAGAGAGAGATAATTTTTTAATATTTATTTTTTAGTTATTGGTGGACACAACATCTTTGTTTGTATGTGGTGCTGAGGATTGAACCCAGGCTGCACGTATGCCAGGTGAGCGCGCTACCGCTTGAGCCACATCCCCAGCCCTAGATATACATTTTTGAGGAAGTTTTCTATATTTTTAGGATTGTGTGGTGACACCATGTCTAACTTTAGGGAAAATGCCTAGTTTTTTTGATAGTGTTGAACTGTTGTGTGCTCTTACAACAATGCACAAGAGTACCTGTGGCTGCTCATCATCCTCATGGTTGATACTACACTTAGTAAAGACCTTAGCAGCTCGGTAGGTGTGCAGTGCACCTTGGGGTCTTAGTTTGTGCTTTCCTCATGACAGGTGATACTAAGAATCATTTCTTTGCTTCTTTGCCATGTCGTATATTTCTTGTGAGTTGTCTGTTCATGTCTTTACCAATTGTGTTGTCTTATTGTTGAATATCTCACTACATTTTTTTACACAGTTTGCTTTAGACATATATCTTCCAAAGATTCCCCCAGTGTTTGACTTGTCTTTTCATTTTCTTTATATGATTTTTTTTTACAGAGAAATTTACTACAGTCCACATCAGGTTTTCTTTCATGGATTTCTTGTTGTTATTGTTTGTTTGCTTGGTAGCTGGTATTGAACCCAGAGGAGCTTAACCACTGAGCCACATCCCCAGCTTTTATGGATTTTTTTGCAGGGGCTACATATAAAACCTTATCATGAAACATGTGGTCATGCACATCTTCTGGAGTTTTACAGTTTCCCATTTTAAATTCAAGTCTACGGAGTATTTTGTTAGGTTCTGGCATCCATATGTGTGGCTTCTTGAAGTGTGTTCTTTTGCAGTCAGTGCTGTCTAGTCTAGGTTTATAAACAGCTTCTTGGGAATTTCTGGAATGCACTGAATCTTCAGATAAGGTTTGAGATAATTTCATCTTAATTATATTATTGAGACCTGAGCAAAGACTATCTCTGCATTTATTTATATTTCATTTGATATCTTTATAAACATTTCAAGATTTTCTGAAAGTATGTTTGTACTTTAAGACTTACATGTAAGTACTTCAAATTTGGGGTCTCTATTTTAAATATTAATGCTTTAAAATGTTTCTTATTCCAGTTTATAAATTTCACTGTTTCCCCTACATGATGGCTGAAATATAGGAAATCAATGAAATTTTGTCTATGGGTCATGTACTTTGCTGCTTGCTATCTCCATCCATTCTGATCAAGACATAGGATGCTGGGCTCTATTTCTTTTTGATTTCCAAAATCATGACCTGGAATAGTCAGAACTATGAATTTCAGAGCTTCACTGTGCCTAGCACAAGGGGGTGTAGCTCTGAACAGTGAACACCCAGCACCCAGCATCCTGCACTGCCCACAGTGGCCAGTGGGGACACTCAGAACAACCTTCTCTGATCAACTGCTTTTGGGGGCTGTGTTCTGTGCCCTAATCATACTTCCTTCTCCTGGGGACCCATATAAGAGATGCCACATCTAGGGACTCCTAGGGGCTTTATATAAAGTGTAGACCAGTATTTTTTTTTTTATCCTGGGAACACACCTAGAAAGATACCATGGCCTGGGGATGCCTGGTGGATATGTCTATGGTGAGGACTAGAGCTTCCTTCTCCCTGACACCTACCCATGAAGACTCCACTGTGGAATCAGGATGACTGAGATCCACTTGAGGAAAACATGAGGAAGAAGCTTCTTGTGTACTGCCTGGTGTGCTGAGAAGGAGGTTCTGCCATGTTCTTTACTTTCTCAGGTAATATGTTAGCAGAACTTATTTTACAACAGTATTTCTTACTGAGGCTTTTGCTGCTCATTATCATGGTATGTCAATGTATTTTGTGTGGCTTGAGTGTCTGAGGACACAAATGCCCCCTCAAGATGGTGCAGGGAGGGCCCAGTGCCTGGAGTCTCATTGGGGCCTGAGGGTAAGGGCTCATGAAAATGCAGTAAGAAGCTCTCAGGAGCCTCCAGGGTGAGAGATGCAAAAATTATGATGGATCGCACTACCCAGAATCCTGGATAACTGCAGAATCCTCATTGCAGTTACCAGAGCCTTCTGCAGTGAAGGCAGCATGGGTCAAATGACAGACTGTGCTACCCATAATTCTTGGGGACCTGCAACTTGCAGAGACCTCTGCAGAGAGGGCTGTATTGACAAAAAATCAAACTATGCTGCCAATTACTTTTGGGTGCCTGCTCTGCCCAGGAGCCACTGAGGGTGAGAATTTTAAAGGCAGAATACCAGACTTCAATGCTCAGAATCTCTGGGGATGCATACATATCCTGTAACCCTGTAAGTCCCAGAGGATTTGGTGGTGATGGTTTTGTTGGTAGAGCTCACTTCCTAGAATCTCCAGGGTCCCAGGGAAAGCATGGGGTCTTCAGCTCCTGTGATCCTCAGCAGGACTGTGCAGGGCAAACACTAGACTGCATTACCCAGAACCCTCAGGGACTGCAGCTCCAAGAATCCTCTGTGATGAGTGGGCAAACCATTGAACTGCATTGCCCACAATCCTAAGGGGGAATTTTAGTTTCAGAATTTTCTGCAGTGAGTAGGAAAAACACAGGATGATATTATCCACAAATCTTGGTGCCAGCAGCTCTCAGGATCCTCTGTTGTGAGGACTGTTGGACTGAGAGCTTAACTACAGTATCCATAATCCTTGGTGGGGTGTGTTGCCGAGGTGAGTATGCAGCCTGCAACTCCCAGAGGCCTCCCAAGTGAGAGCTGTGCACTATGCAGGTCAGACTACACTACCTACAATTCCTGGGGACACACTGGTGAATGTGCTGCCTGCAATTCCAGGAGGCTTCCACAGTGAGGTCTATCAGTACCAAGGCAAGCATGTGGCCTTCAGTTCTCATGGCCCTTGCAGTAGGGAAATGCAGGCAAAACACTAGACTACCTTATCCAGAATCCTCAGGGGGAATTGCAGTTCCCAGGATCTGCTATAGTGAGGGCTGCAGGGTAGGGAGGTAAACTACAGTACCTAGAATTCTTGGAGGTGCCCCGTGTCCATGTGGCCTGGAACTCTCAGAGGCTTCCACAGTGAGGGCTATGGAGGCAGAGGGCAAGACTATGCTACCCAGAATCCCTGGAGGCCTGCAGCTCTCAGACACCTACCTATTGAGCACTGCCGGGGCAAGCTTTGTATTGCACTACACAAACTCCCAGGGGTGTCTAGAGAGGCTTGTGCTACACAGATCCCAGAGTTTTGATGGTGAAGTCCACTTAGGTAGGATGGACTGCACAACCCAGAATAATCAATGGCCCACAGCTCTCAGAGACCTCTGTGGTCAGGGCTGACTGAGTAGAACTGACTACAATACTCAGAATTCCTGGGGGCTCTGAGCTCTAAGTAGTCACTTTACAGTTGAACATAGCACCAGGCTATAATACCCATGATTCTTGGGGGCTTGCAGCTTCCAGAATCCACTGTAGTGATGGCTGCATGGGCAGAACACCAGACTACTCTGTCCAGAATCCCTAGGGATGCCTGAGTGACTGTGTAGCCTGCAATTTCTAGAGACCTCTGGAGGGGGGTGCGGCATTGTAGAGGACTAGATTACACTGCCCAGAATCCTGGGTTGGTGTATGAGGGTTAAAGTGCTACTTGAAGCCCCCATAGGCTTCTGGAGTGAGGGCTGAATGGTCAGAATGCCAGACTACACTGTTCAGAATCACTGGGGGTTCCTGAGTAGCCTGCAGCTCACAGAGGCCTCTGCAGCTGGGCTGCATTGTAGAATACAAGACTGCACTACCCAGAATCCTGGGGTTATGAGGGTAAATGTACTACTTGTAGCCTCTGGCTTCTGGGGTGAGGGCTGCATGGGTAGAACAGCAGAGTCCACTGCCAGGGTCCTCCAGGTTGCCTGGGCCCGCACATGGCACACAGCTTCCATGGTCCTGAAGGGCAAAGATGGTGTGGGCAGAGCACAGGACAGACTGAATGACCTAGAATGCTCTCAGGGGCTACTGGGAATTTGGTCTGAGCTCAGGTTCTTCTAGCCTCCTACAGTGGTCTCCCTGGGCTGGGAATTAACAGATTTTCTTAAAATTCCTGATTCTAAAATGGGGCAGACCCTGGCTAAGTCAAAGGCTTCTGGGACTACATGTCCCAGAAGCCTTTGAAGTGGTCTCTGCCCTTGGGCGCCTGAGTGAGGGTCTAGACTCCCTGTGGAAGCCTCCCTCTGTGCCTCTGCCCACCTGGCTCAGACTGCTGCAGCCCTTGGCCTGGTGGAGTGCAGGGAGGGGGTCTCCTGGACTCCATTTCTCCTCTCCTGAGATTCCACTACTCATGGTGCCACAGCCAGACCTAGTTACAGAAGTGGGAACAGATTTTATTCAATAACTGCTGAGGGTGGAAGAAGGCACTGAAATTCACCAGGTAGCTGGGAGAGGCCCCGCCTCTGAGCCGGGAGCAGCTCGCTGCACGTGCACGTGGCCAAAGGGGCGTGGTCAAGAAGGGGCAGGGCCTCACCGCCATCTTTAATGCTGCCTCCCTGAGAGTGAGGAGAGCTGGTTTCCCACTCAGGACCAGCTCGGGAGAACCCCAGTTCACTGGAGTGTTGGGTCACTCCACAGAGAGGGGCAGAGCTCCCTTCTCAGAGCAGATTGAGAGAGACACCCAGGTTGGGGACCCTCGTGGGCCATGCCTCCAGGGACTCCTGGAGGTCCCTTCTCCTCAGAGCAGCCTCAGCGGACTCTTCGCTTAGAGACTTCGTGAGTCATGGCTCTAGGAATGCCTGGAGTTTCTTTGTCCTCAGAGCAGCCTGAGGGGGACGCCTGTCTTGGGGACCCTCATGTGGCATGTTTCTGGGGTTTCCAGGGTTTCCTGAGGGAGATGCCAGGGTTGGGGACCCTCACAGGTCATGACTCTAAGTAGGCCTGGGGTTCCCTTCTCCTCAGATCGGTCTGGAGGAGACGCCAGTGTGGGGACTCTCTTGGGTCACCTCTCTAGTGATGCCTGGGGTTTCCTTCTCTTCAGAGTTGTCTGAGGAAGACTCCTGGTGTGGGGAGCCTTGTGGGTCGTGTCTCTAGGGACACCCAGGGTTCAGTTCTCCTCAGAGCAGCCTGAGGGAGATGCCTGGTGTGGGGCAGCCCTATTTTGTATTATAGAGACAGGGTTTCACTGAGTTGCTTGGTGCCTTGCTTTTGTTGACACTGGTTTTGAACTCAAGATCCTTCTGCCTCAGCCTTCTGAGCCGCTTAGGTTTAAATATATTACTTCTAACAAAGCCAGAATTTATTAAAAATACATCCCCTGTATTTTGAATAATGAACCACCTTTTTTTCTTTAATATTTGCTTAGTTTTGTTCAAAAAAAATTATTTTTAGTTGTAGAAGGGCACAATACATTTACTTTATTTATTTTTATGTGGTGCTGAGGATCAAACCCAGTGCCTCACACATGCTAGTCAAGCACTCTACCACTGAGCTACCACTGCCACACATTTTTCTTTTGGTGGAGAGTTTAATTAGCAAGAAGCCACCCCTCCAGGACTCTCTTGTTAAGGCCTCCCCCTCCAGACCCTGCCTCTTCTCCAGACCCCACCCATATTCTTTGGCCCTGCCTGTCCTCCTGAACCACCTTCCCCCTCCTTCCTACCCTGCTTCTCTATGTCCTACTCATGTTCTAGGGCCTGTCTCTCCCTCAGGTCTCACCCGTCTGCCAGGCCCTGCCCCCTTGTGGCTCATTATCCCTCTCCTTCAGACCCTGTTTCTCCTCCAGATCTTTTCCTTCTTCCTGTCCTGCCCCTCCTCCAGACCTCACCCTTCTCCTCTTTTTACTTTTTTCACTTGCACATGGACACAGTGCCTTTATTTTGTTTGTTTATTTTCATGTGGTGCTAAGGTTTGAACCCAGTGCCTCACACATGCTAGGCAAGCCTTCTACCAGGGAGCCATAACTCCAGCCCAATTCTCCTCCTCTTTAAGACCCTGCCTCTTCTCCAGACCCCACCCATCTTCCAGGCCCCCTCCTCCTCCTGACATTCCCTCCACCTCCTCCAGAATCTGTCCCTGCTAGTCTAGGATGAGCAGCTCCCTGGCTGCTGTGCTAATTGGCAGTATATTTGTAATGGTGCACAAATAACGTCCGTTGTATAAACACTGACATCCTGCATTGGATGAATTATCTTGACTGTATCAGAATTTTATATTCCATAAAATAACTTTAGAAAAGTCACCTTTCTCTCTTTTTATTTTCTCTATAGATCATGAACATTTGAAATAAAATCAGAATTTGTTAAAAGGCAGATGATAGTCAGCCTTGAGCCCTGATGATCCCAGCATCCCACCCAGTGGGGGAACTCTAAGTACCAGTCCAAGGTTTTGGTTTCTAATTGATTCATCTTCTTATTTTAGAGTTATTTTGTATTATAATTCCCCATGGCCTCCAGGTCTCCAGTTCTGTGCAGTAGGTTTTTCCAATTCAAATTTTTGATTAATATTCTTTCAATTTTCTACAGAATTTTTAAAATATATTTTTTTAGTTGTCAGTGGATCTTTTTATTTTATTTATTTATTTTGTTCATTTATATGTGGTGCTGAGGATTGAACCCAGGGCCTGACACATGCCAGGCAAATGCTCTGCCTTTGCACCACATTCTAGCCCTTAATAGAATTTTTAATTCTGTGGACTTCTATTTTTTTTATAAGGAATATTTTAAAAATTACTTTTAGCTTACTTTGTTTTTGATTGAGAAAATTGGCTTGTTTGAGAGAATTGTATTGTTTTGAAATGCTCATAATCAAATGATTTTAATTAATTTCCACTTATTAGGTATCTTTGGAGAGTGGATGTGCAGCTCAGTAGCAGACCACTTGCCTGGCATGTGAGAGGCCATAGAGTCCATCCCAGCACCACATACACACAGAAGATGTCTTTGACAGGACTCAAGCATGAGAGGTATGCTTTAAAAAGATCATGTATTGGGGCTGGGGTTGTGGCTCAGTAGTAGAGCACTCACCTAGCACATGCAAGGACCTGGGTTCGATCCTCAGCACCACATAAAAATAAGTAAATAAAACAAAGGTATTGTGTCCAACTACAACTAAAATAAAGATTTTTTTTAAAAAGGTCATGTATTCCCACATACATACATATACCACAGTGCCTCTTCCAAATTCATATGAAATTATTCTAAGAAAATTTCAAATCAGTTTTAAAAGAGAAGAGGGATGATATTTTTAATGTTAACTATTGATATTTCATATTTAAAACCACTATAGATGAAATCTCCTGAGATGCAAATCATTACCAAATGTAAGAGACAAGTCAGTAGCTGCTTTTTTGCAATTCAGATACATTTACTAAAAATAAGCTTTTTTTAAAAAAAAAAAGATATTTTTTCTTCTTTAAAATTTAGAAAGCATGTCCATATGTCCTATTAAAGTTCTATATTCATCAGAAAGTTATTTTATTCCTTGCATACAAAGGGATGGGCCTTCTAATGAGCATGATACTTTATATTGTCAGGAATTCTTGTGGGAGAACTCTTTGTTTTGCCTCTGTTCAAAGTATTATTTAAAAATGTATCAGTTTGCTTTTGATTTTAGAAATTTGACTTTCTTTCGAAATTATGTATTTATTAGTATTTAGAGTTATTACATGTGGGAAATGCCATGATTACATTTTATTCTAATGTTATCCTAATGTTGTGTTAATAATTTCCTAAGCTAGATTATGTTCATTTTTCTTATCAACAGTCAATAAAGCCTTTTTTGTTGTTTTGATGGTATGCTTAATGTGAACATGCTTTATGATGTGACACCACTGTTCATGATGGTCTAGGTATGCAATACACTATAAGGAGAGTGTTTTGATTCTGAGAGTCTCAAGTGTTTTAGGTCCAACATGTTTCCTTAAGAGGAATGATTATTCATTTTCTATTTGATTACACAAATAAGACACAACTTCTTTTTTTTTTTCCTTTTGTGGTTCTGGGGGTTGGTCCTAGGGCTTCTTGCATGCTAGGACATCTTTCTAACACTGAGCTACATCCCCAGCCCCATAGATCCTTTAGTTGTCATTAGCTTCAAGCTGAGCTAGTGACAATAAAATTACTTAGAATTTCAACTAGATTTAGACTCATGCAAGAGTTTGGGCATCCATAGCTCCTTGTGATTTCTAAAAGGTAGAGTTTCCTACAACACAGCAGCATCTAATATCACTCCTGGACTGATCTGACACCTCGGCTTCTCTTGGCTCACCACTTCCTGTAGAGGTCTTGGAGGAAATGGATGTTCTTTGACTATTTGTCCCAGTGCAAATATTTGATTATATTGCTGCTAAAATGTATTCATAGAAATAAAATAGAGACAAGGATTTTTTGGGATAAGTGATTCAGTCACAGTGAGTCAGTTTGCCATTAGAACATTTTTTTATAAAGTCACTCTTTCAGGAAAGTTAAACCAGGAGTTAAAATAAAATCTCCAAAATGTCATATTTTTCCTCTGTAGTGATCACGTTTTAAGAAGGAAAACCTAGAACCTAGTGACAACATAAAAATATAATAAGTTAACATATGTTATTATTTCAACATGAAATATGTAAAAGAGGCATATACTTTGAATTTTTTTAAAAAAAAATTAGTTGTAGTTGGACACAATGCCTTCATTTTCATTTATTTCTTTTTATGTGGTTCTGAGGCTCAAACCTAGCACCTCACACATGCTAGGTGAGTTCTGTATCACTGAGCTACCACCCCAGCTCACATACTTTGAAATTTATATTAGTTTGAACTATTTGATTTTTGTGTTATAAATGTTCATAATAAAATACAGAACTAGCTAAGAGTGTCAGTTACTAGTAATTAACTGTATGAATAATTAAACAAGTAGGTGTTTGAGAAAATATAACCATGTCCTAAGGTTTTACTTTAGAGTAGTTTAATCTTTTTTGGGGGAGGTTACTGGGCATTGAATCCATGGGTGCTAACCCTAATCCTTTGGCATTTAATATTAATATTTACCCATATTATTGCATCAAAAAGTGATATAATAACTGCCCTGTGGACTTTAATACTAGTATAAAATCAATACTATAAAATGTAAGTGATATAAATGCTACCTTGTGACTTTAAGTACTTACACTATATCCAACTATTATAAAATTGATAAAATAGCTTCCCTGTGTCAATTAATACTAATGTAATATCCTCATTCTAGAATCTAAAGCTAATATTGTAGCAGGAAAGTGACATTTAACATCAATGTGGTATCAATACTATAGCATGACAAACTAATGTAATAGATTCCCTGTGGAATTTAATACTAATATAATATCCTAATACACCATGTAAAATAAATATGATAGCTCTACTGTAGCCTTTAATACTGATGTTATATCCATTCTAAAGTATTTTATACTAATATATTAGCTGTCCTGTGAACTTCATGCCAACATGATATCCATATTGTAGCATCTAATGCTAATATAATAATATCTTCCCTGTAACCTTTAATATTTACCCATACTATTGATACTATAATGTAATATCCAGATTATAGCATCTAAGACTAATATACTATCTGCCCAGTGAATTCCAGTAATAATAAAATCTCCACAGAGAAGCACATAAACTTAATATAAGAGCTGTTTTGTGTCTTTTCATGATCATATGATATCTATAATATGCAATCTAAAAGTAACAGTAGCTGACTTTGGTTTTTAATATTAATGTAATATGCATACTATAGCATCCTAAAGTACTATATCAGCTTTGGTATGGATATGGTATATCCATACCAAAGCTTCTAAAACTAGAATAATAGTGCCCTGTGGCCTTTAATGCTAATAGGTATTCATACTACAGTATTTAAGGCTGATACAATAGCTGAATTGTGGTCTTCCATATCAATGCAATGTCAATATTATAGCATATTGAACTAATGTAGTAGCTTCCCTATGACATTTATATGCCAATATAGTATCTAACCTATTCACTTTAATACTAACATGATATTTGTACTGTAGCCTCTGAAACTGATATAATAGCTAATTTATCATCTAAAAGTAATATAGTAGCTGCCCTGTAACTTTAAAACTATTACAATTTTTATAGTATAGCATCAAAATTAATATAATAGCTTCCCAGTGGCTTTTATATTAATATGATATCTGTGCTACAGTATATCCAATACTAATAAAATAGTGTCACTGTGGCTTTAAATACTAATATGATATCCATGCTACTGCAACTCAAGCTAACATAATAGATGATTTGTGTCCTTTAATCTTACTATAATATCTATATAATAGCATATATTACATAATAGATGATTTCTGGCTTTAAATATTAATATTATATCCATAATATAGCATCTTAAATTAATATTACATATGTCCTGTCTCTTTAGGACAAATATTATATCCATACTGTTGGATTTAAAACTAGCATAATAGATACCTTGTGGACTTTAATACTAATACACTACCCATACTGTAGCTCCTAAACTTAATATAGTAGCTGCCTGGGCCCTTTAATATGATATGTAATATGATAAACATATTGTGCTCTTTAAAACTAAAGTAATAACTGCTCTGTGGCCTTTAGTGCTAATATAATATTTATAATATACCATGTAAAACTAATAACTTCCTTGTGTCCTTTAATATTGATAGTGTAGCATCCAAAACTAATATGATAGCTGCCCTCTAGACTTTAATATCATAATATTCATACTGTGACCTCTAAATTTAATACAATAGCTGTTCTTGTGGCCTTTATTATTGGTATGTTATTCATACTATAGCATGGAAAACTGATTAAATAACTGTTCTGTGGCCTTTAATATTAATATGATTTCCATATTATAGCAAAAAAAAAACTGATATCAGAGGTCTTTATTACTAATAGATGCAAACTATAATATCTAAAACAAGTAAGTAGCTGTGCAATAGAATTTAATACTAAGTGACATCCATGCTAAAGCATGTTAAACTAATAGCTCCCCTGTAGCTTTTGATACTAATATTATAGTCTCCAAAACTGATGTAACAGATGTCCTGTGGCCTTTAATATTAATGTTACATCATTCCTATAACCTGTGAAACCAATTTAATAAGTATCTTATGAAATTTAATATTCATTTAATATCCATAATATAAATCTAAAACTGATAAACAGGTGCTCCATATAAAACTGGTAAATAGGTCCTATAGTATTAATATGATATTGTATCACCTTAAACTAATATAATGTCAGCTTTGTGGCCATTAAACTAATATGATATTTATAGGATAGTATTAAAACCAATAAACTTCCATGTTGACTTTAATGCTAACATGATATCCATACTTGAGAATCTAATAGTACATAATTATTGACCTGGAGTGTTTAATTCTAATATGATATTCATATTGGAACATCTGAAACTGATGCAATAGTTGCCCTGTGGCCTTTGATATTTATATGATATCCATCCTATAGTATCCAAAGCTAATAAAATATATTAGCTACCCTGTGGCCTTTAATATTAATATAATATCCATACTGCAGCATTTAAAATAATAGATGGGGCTGGGGATGTGGCTCAAGCAGTAGCGCGCTCGCCTGGCATGCGTGCGGCCCGGGTTCGATCCTCAGCACCACATACCAACAAAGATGTTGTGTCCGCCGAGAACTAGAAAATAAATATTAAAAATTCATTCTCTCTCTCTCTCTCTCTCTCTCTCTCTCTCTCTCTCTCTCTCTTTAAAAAAAATAAAATATATAAAATAAATAAAATAAAATAATAGATGCACTGTGGCCTTAATATCATATAATTGGTTTGGATATGCTCATGTGTGAGACAATGTAAGAAAGTTTAAAGGTGAAATGATGGGTTATGAGAGCCTTAACCCAAATTAGTAATCCTCTGACAGGAATTAACTGAGTGGAAACTGCAGGCTAATAGTGTGTAGCTGGAGGAGGTGGGTCATTGAGGCTGTGCCTTTGGGGTACTTATTTGGTGAGCTATGCCTAGGTTCTCTGCTTCCTGATCACCACTTTCCTTCACCACACTCTTCTGACCCACCTTAAGCCCCAAGGAATGGAGTTGGCCATCTATTGGCTGAGTTCTCTGAAACTGTGAACCCCTAAATGAACTTTTCCTCCTTTAAAATTGTTCTTGTCAGATCCTTTGGTTAAAGTAGTGAAAAAGATGACTGAAACAATAACATACATGACATAGATCTAAAACAAATACAATATTTGCCCTGATGCCTTTAATACTAATATGCTATTAAGAGTGTAACATCTAAAACTGATATATAATAGTTTCCCTGTGACATTTAATGTTAATATAATATTCATGCCATAACATCCCAAACTAACATATAGGCTCCCTATAGCCTTTTATACTAAAGTAATATCTGTACTATAGCATTTCAAGCTAATATAATATCTTCCCTGTGTCCCATATAGCTAATGTAATACATACTATTGCATCTAAAATTGATATAATAGCTGCTCTGTATCCTTTAATATCAATAGACATCCTTATTATAGCATCTTAACTTGATATAATAGTTGCTCTTTGGCCTTAATATTTATATGATACCCATAATAGCATCTAAAACTGATAAAATATTAGCCCTGTGGCCCTTAATAGCTATTATGATAACTTTATATGCTATCATATGGATATGCTATATTATAGGGTTTATTGCTATCATATGGATATTTTACTTAAAATGACAAGGGGGCTATTTTATTAGTTTCAGAGTGCATAATATGGATAAAATATTAATATTAAATGCCACAGTCTAGCTATTATATTAGTTCTAGGAGATATAGTTTGGGTATCATATTACCTATAAGCATCCAAAACTAAGATAATACCTTCAATGGCTTTTAATACTACTATGATATCCATGATGTTACAACTAAAACTAATATTATAGCTTCCCTGTGGCCTTTAATATTAATGTAATATCAATAATGTGGTCACAGGGTAGCTATTATATTAGCTTTATAGATAACTGTATGGATATTAATATTAAATGTAAGGAAAATAAAAAGAGACAGAGAGAGAAGATGCAGAGTCAGAATGACAGAATGGCAGAATGGTCAAGCTGCCAGCTTTATTTATATCAATAGGTTGCATTTGGTCATTGGCATCAGTAATATACTATTGTTTCTTGTGTCATTTGGAAGGTTATAGAGTTAGCAACGTTATGCAGCTTATTCCTCAGTTATATTCTACGGTTACAATATGCAATGTTAGAAGCTTTGTGTAGCTATCAAGAAAGTTTATTGTTTACAGTTACTGTTAGGTGGGCAGGTCCATGAGCATGCGAGCTTGGTGAAACATTTTTATTGTATAACAAGAGTGTTTCTTTATTCCCAGGAGCTGTGTGCCTGCGATCAAGGTCAAAGCCGATAAGACTCTAGCAGAAAGCCTTCTAATGCAGGGCATTGCTACAGCAGGTAGGTGTCTTGTGTCTTTGCACAGAAGTTTTCCTAGCATCCAGGCATTCCTCGTCTTGGCACAGAAACTTCCTAGCCACCAAGCATGAAGCCATCAGAGACCCCAGTCCAAAACACAGAACCCTTGTGGGCCAAAGGGAAGCTTTAAGGCCAAAGGAAAGCTGTTATATCAGTTTTACATGCTATAATGTGGATATAATATTAGTTTTAAAACTGAAGAGCTGCCTGTGACCTTTTAATACAAACATGTCATCCATACTATGAAATTGTAATGGATATAATAGCTCCCCTGTGAACTTTATAACTAATATGGTATCCATATTATGGCATCAAAAACTGACATAGTAGCTGAAATGTGTAATTTAGTATTATATCCATACTGTGGAACTAAAACTAATAACATACCTTTCCTGTGGCTTTTCATATTAATGCAATGTCCATATTATAGCATCTAAAACTAATATAATAGCTGTCTTATGGCTTTTAGTACTAATATGATATCCATATTATAACATTTGCCAAGGTCCCTTAATATTAATATGATATTGATAAACTAGCACCTAAAACTAATAAAATATTTTCCCGTGGGCTTTAATACTTTTTAAAATTTAATATATTTAAATATATATATTAATATATATATATATATATATATATATATATATATATATATATATATATATATATTCATAGATACCATCTAAAAACAATAGAACCTAAAATTAATATTATAGCTGTCCTGTGGGCTTAAATACTGACATGATATTCACATTATAGCTTCAAAATTGAATATAGTAACTGTCTGTGTTTTTTAATTCTAATATAATATGCATATTATTGTATCAAAACCTAAGATAATGTATGCCATGAAGCTTTTAATAATAAGATATTCATATTATAGTATGTAAAATGAATAGCTGCACTGCCTCATTTATTACTAATATAGTACTCATCCCATAGCATCTAAATCTGATATAATAATTGTCTTGTGGCCTTTACTCCTAATATAATATATAATAATATCTAATTACTACTAATATAATATCCATAAAATAGTGTATAACTGTAATGTAATAGCTGCAAAGTGGCTTTTATTATTAACTCAAACTCCATTCTATAACTCCTTAAACTTAGCTTGTAACTCCTTAAAAATAGCTTGTTGTGGCATTAATATTAATAAAATAAGTATCCTGTGGCTTCTAGTACGAATATAATAGGTAGCCTTCAATATTAATATAACATCCATATTATGAACTATAAAACAAATATACTAGCTGCCCTGTGACCTTCAATATTAATATATAATCTGTACTATAGCATATAAAACAAATATAATAGCTGCTTTGTGGTCTTTAACTAAGAAGATATCCAAACTATAGCATTTGAAGCTTACATAATTGTTGCCCTGTGCCATTTAATATTAATAGGATATCCATACCAGAACATCTAGAACTAATATGCCCTCTTACCTTTAATACTAATACAATATCCATAAAATAGAATAATACAATGGAATAATACAATATTCCATTGGTATTAAAGATCACATTATGTGTGTTATAGTAATATTGAAGGCCACAGTTCAGCTATTCCATTGGTATTAAATGTGACTGGGTGGGTATGTATATACTAATATTTATGACCTGTATTACTAACTTAAAATCCAAAATATAGCATCGGAAATGGACATAATAGTTTCCCTATGGCCTTTAATACTAATATAATGTACATATCAGAATATGTGAAACTGATATAATAACTACCCTATGCGTTTACTATTAATATGATATTTACACTATATGATTTAAAGATAATGTAATAGCTGCTCTGTGTTTTCTAATACTAACATTATATTCACATCATATTATCTGAAACCGACACAACCACTGCCTTGTGCCTTGAATACTAATGCAGTATTCATACTTTAGCCGATAAAATAATAGCTACCCTTCAGCTTTTAATAATCATATGATGTGAGTATACTAGCATCTAAAATTGATAATAGCTGCACCATGGCCTTTAATATTGATATAACATCCATACTTGGCTTATGAATCTGAAATAATAGCTGTCCTTTGTTCTTTTAATACAATTACAGAATCCATACTGTAGTATCTAAAACTGATGTAATAGCTGTTCTGTGGCCTTTATAACTAATATGATTTCCATACTATAGTATCTAAAATTAATATAATTGCTGCTCTGAAGAATTTAAGATTAACACAATGTGCAAACTGTAGCACCTAAAACTACTTGCTGTCCTGTGTACTTTAACACCAATATGGTATCCATATTATAGAATCAGATATTAATACATTAAGTGTACTGTGATTTTAGTAGTTATATATTCATACTGTAGCAACTAAAGCTGATATAATATCTGCCCTGTGACCTTGAATAATTATGTAATAGCCATACTATCCATACTAAAGTCTCTTAAACTAATATAATGGTGAGTCTCTGGTGTTTACTACTTGTAAAACATATTTATTTCAGCATGTTAAACTGTTCTAATAGCTGCCCTGTGGCCTTTCATATTAATGTAATATCCATATTACAGCATCTATTGCAAATTAGATGAACTTTAATCTTTTGTGAAATATATATATTTTATATATTAACATATAATGAATATAGTAATATATTGACATATTTATTAATATAGAAAAATATATTAATATATTTTATATATTAATTAAAGGTTAATATAATATTAACCTTTTAATGTGAAATATATATATTTCAGCCTCTGAAACAAATGTAATACCTTCTCTGAGTCCTTTATTACTAATATCCACAGTGTAGCATCTGACATCTGATATATTAGTCGAACTATAGCCATTAATATTAATATGATATCCATGCTACAGTATCAAAAGATTAAAAATGTTGACTTTTGGCCTTCAATACTAACATAATATGTATACTATGGAATCTTAAACTACAATGAGAGCCATCCTGTGGCCTTTACTACTATGTCCATAATCTGGCTTCTAAAACTGATGTAATAGCTGCCCTGTGTCCTTTAGTATTAATGTAACATCTTTCCTACATCAAACTGGAAGAATAGCCACCCTGAAACTTCAGTATTACTATAATATCCACACTATTGCATCTAAAACCCTATCTGCCCTGTGCACAGTACTATATCATCTAAAACTGATGTAACATTTGTTCAATTGCCTTTGGTATTAATATAACATCCATACTAGTGCATCTACACTAAACTTAGTAGCTGTCCTGTCTTTTAATAGTATTGTATTCATACTACAGTATCAGTCTGATATTATAGGTGCTCTGTGGTCTTTCATATTAATGTGATAGTCATACACTTGAACTGAAAACCAATACAATAACTATCCTTTAGCATTTCATCTAATGTGATAGATATCATTTAAAATGATATCTATCACACTGCGATTCTCGCTCATCAGCTGCTCTTCCTGTACACGACATTACATCACAAGGATGCTACAGTCCTCCTGCTATCCATCTTGAGAACCTACAAGAAGGTGAGTGCAGGCTTCTAACTTACTGGGTTAGGGGTTAAGGGTTAGGGTTGGGGTTAGGGTTAGGATTAGGGTTAGGGTTTAGGGTTTAGGGCTTAGGGCTTAGGGTTTAGGGTTAGGGTTTAGGGATTAGGCTTAGGGTTAAGGGTTAAGGGTTAGGGTTACGGTTAAGGGTTAAGGGTTAAGAGTTAGGGGTTAGTGTTTAGGGTTTAGGGTTGGGGTTAGGGTTAGTTAGGGTTAGGGTTAGGGGTTAGGGGTTAGGGGTTAGGGTTAGGGTTAGGGTTTGGGTTTAGGGTTTAGGGTTTAGGGTTTAGGGGTTAGGGTTAGGGTTAGGGTTAGGGTTAGGGTGATTAGGGTTAGGGTTAGGGTTAGGGTTAAGGGTTAAGGGTTAAGGGTTAAGGGTTAAGGGTTAGGGTTAGGGTTAGGGTTAGGGTTAGGGGTTAGGGGTTAGGGGTTAGGGTTAGGGTTAGGGGTTATGGTTAGGGTTAGGGTTAGGGTTAGGGTTAGGGTTGTTAGGGTT